>NC_084790.1:88289495-89006995 GCF_028858725.1 Colius striatus
CTCCCTGGGCAGCCTGGGCCAGGGCTCCCTCACTCTAACACTCAAACAGTTTGTCCTGATTTTCCAATGGAACTGTTTGTGTTCCAGCTTCATCCCATCACCCCTTGCCCTGTCACTGGGTACAACAGAAAAAAAGTGCTGCCCCAACCTCCTGACACCCACCAGTGAGATATTTGTCAATATTACTGAGCTCCCCCCTCAGTCTTCTCCAGACTAAACAGCCCCAGGTCCCGCAGCCTTTCCTCACAAGGGAGATGCTCCAGTCCCTTGATCATCTTACCAGTGCTTGTTCTGTCACCCAGAGGAGGCACTGGAAGTGCTTCTCCTGCGTGCCTGTCGCTTGTGGTGCAGGGTTTTGTGCCACATCACCCTGAAGGGTGGGGAGAAGTGGCTCCTGAACCATTGCAGGAGGAGAAGAAGCCACAGGCCTTATCCTCATCACCAAAGACCAAGTGCTGGTCAAGGAGAGCGCAGTTGCAATGCTTCAGGCTGGTGCTGAAGTTGCCCAGCCCCAGCTCTGTCCCTCCCTGTGCTGGTGGTGGCCGACAGAGGCTGTGCCAGTGGAGGTGGGGGCAACAGCTACAGCTCTCTGCTTCTCATCCCAGTGTGTGTGGCAGAAGTGGTCTGTCACAACGACAGGGTTCAATGCATCCCCAGGGGTGCTCAGGAGGTCCCTGCTGCCAGCCCAGTGGGAATGGGGGTCTGCACCAAGGAGCCACTGCTCTTGCTGTGGGACCTCCTTCCTGGTGTTGCTTTAAAGGACAGGATTACTTTATCCCATCTTAGTTACTAGAACTGTAGTGTTAGAGAGAAAACCTCTTAAGAGGTACCTTTTGGCCTTTGTAAAGGGTCAGACTTTGTTCCCAGGTCCTTTTAGGAAAGGATTGGAGGTTTGGAGGATGCCCCATCACTCCAAGCCGGTTGGTTTTGCTTATTAAGTTAAAGCTGTCATGCTTAGGGTTGACAGCAGAGCAATTCTCTGTGTGTTATGTCTATTTGCAATGCTCCTCACTGTGTTTTTCTTCTTCCAGGCTGCAGCAAAGCACACACCAACATCTCAGGAGCCTAATAGGAACTCGTCAAATGAATGTGACAAACTCCAGCTGTGAGTTTTAGCTCAGCGAGTATTCGTAAGCCTTAGTAATATGATCCTGGTGCTGCTCTACTGAGCTGCTAGTTCTGCTGACTCGAAATGTGGAGATGGAGAAGTTTTCTAGCTTGTTTGTATCTTGGGTTTGTTGATTGTGTCACCATGTCTCAAAGGCCTTCACGCTACTGTTTTGCTGCCACACACACCAACATATACCCGCCCTGCGTCTGCGTTAATGTGGGAGCCCTGGCAGCCTGCCTGGCTGCAGGAGGTGTCCAGGAGCAAGCAGCACCAGAAGCCTCATCCTGATGGTGCTTCAACCTCCACGTACACTGTCTCCAATCTCAGCTTCCCCTGGGGCAACTCCAGCCCCTTTCCTCTTGTCCTGTCATTCATGGCTGGGGAGCAGAGCCCGACCCCCAGCTCCCTGCAGCCTCCTGTCAGGGAGTGTCAGAGAGTGCTGCTGTCTCCCCTCAGGCTCCTCTTCTCCAGGCTCAACACCCCCATTCCCTCAGCCCCTGCCCAGCCCCTTGTGCTCCAGCCCCTTCCCCAGCTCTGTGCCCGGCTCTGGCCACGCTGCAGCCCCTCAGTGTCCCTGTGGCAGTGAGTGAGGGGCCCAGCACTGACACAGCCCTGGAGCTGCAGCCTCCCCAGGGCCCAGCACAGGGGACAGTCCCTGCCCTGCTCCTGCTGCCACCCCAGAGCTGATCCCAGCCAGGCTGCCCTTGGCCTTCTCACCCCCCTGGGCACGCTGCTAGCTCCTGTTCAGCCCCCAAGCCCTTTTCTTGGATCCATCCCTTCCCTTGTGGTTCCTCTCCTGACCATCCCACCTCAAGCTATCCCCAAAGGCTCATCCCTGAATCCCTTAAGGTGTCTCATGTCCCTTGGCAATAGCCCCCCTCAGTCTGTAGGGTTACGGTGATCTGTTGTGACAGGCATCAGCCCAGGATCTTGGGGCTGGTGGCCAGCCCCTGCAGGTGCTGCAGCAGAGCCTCTGTTCCTCTGGCTGGGTCATTTGAGTGCCCCCTAACCCCCCTAGGGCTCTATAAGTGAGTGGAGATGAGGCTTTTGAGGTGAAAGGAGGAATTAACCCCCACCCCACAAAAGTCCTGAGTATACCAGGGCCCAAGGGCCGTTTTGAAGCAGTGCAGATACAAGCCAAGAAATTAAGGTCTGAGCCAGGTACCAGGAATGGTGGTGTTAGGAAGGACAGGTGGTGAAGCTGCTGATGGCAGGCGATGTAGCAGGATGAATTACACAGACTCTGTCTATTGTTTTCCATAAATCTTTTTCCTTCAGCGCCGTTATAAAGATCTTTAAAGGTTATTATATGGCCCATCTTAAAAGGAAATGGTCACTAAGTGTTCCTAAAGAATAAAATCATTTTGAGTGCTTTAAAAAGTTATTTAGATTTATCTATTAAATATCAACATGAATTTACTGTTGTTGCCGTTGCAATGCTGTAAATATTAAATGTTTTACATGATTAAAGTTTTAATCTGCCACTTTTTAAACAATGTTGTGGATTTTTGGCATGCATTTTTATCAAACAAGTAATGCACTATGTGGCAAGTAAAATGAGGATGTGTTTACTGATCTGGCTAAATAGAACAAGTGGACAATATGAGCTATCTAAGTGGTGATGGGAACTGTAACATAAGCCAAATGCTCCAGTGTTTAATGAGCTCTTTCTGCAGTAACGCTTTCCATTTTTCACTCATGGCCACTGCCATGTTTTCATGCTAAACCAGCCCAGCTTTTGTCTTTTTATTTAGAGTTAGACCTTATTTATTTGTCTTACTTGACCTGATTTGTTCAGCCTCCAAGACTCGACTGAGAACTGTTTCACTGCCTTATTTCTTATCCTGCTCTTCTGTAGCCACACTTCTCCTGGCAGTTCTGTTTTGGAGGCCTGTGCAAACTGAGACGAATCTTCCAGCATCCACAGTGCAACATCTCGTTACAGACAGGGTAAAAGCTGCTCTGTTGTGGTATCATAGTGTGTGTTGGTGATGTCTGGATCTGTGCTCATTACAGGTGTGTCTCGCTCCTGTGCTTTGCGTTGCCACTGTTGGTGAGTTCTGCAGTACCTGGAGACACTGTGGTTGCTCCCAGTCAGAGAACCGAGTCGTCTCACCAACTGCCATGACCAAGCTGTCCTTTTGCCCCACTGACACCAGGGTGGTTCAGGTGTGTGCACAAGCTGAGGCTACGGCAGCACCAAGCTGTCGTCTGCGCTCTCGTGTCCCAGGGACACAGTGCCATCTCCTTACAGCGCCTGGCTCACTGGCAGCAAAAGCCTGGTGCTGTCATGGTGACCTGCATCAAGGGGGTTAATGAGGATGGGTTTTTTCTGTGTAAAATTTCAGTAGGGCTGGTTTGTTTATCCAGGTTATTCAGATTATCAGCACAGGATGGAGAATGAACTGTTAGAGACTAGAGTAGTGGAAAGGGAGCTGGGGGTGCTGGTGGGCAGCAGGATGAGCCTGAGCCAGCAACGTGCCCTCGTGGGCAAGAAGGCCAATGGCAGCCTGGGGTGTACCAAAAGGGCTGTGGGCAGGAGGTCAGAGAGGTTCTGCTCACCCTCTGCTCTGCCCTTGTGAGACCACATCTGGAATATTGTGTCCAGTTCTGGGCCCCTCAGTTGCAGAAGGACAGGGAGCTGCTGGAGAGAGCTCAGTGCAGGGACACAGAGGTGATGGAGTGGAGCATCTGCCTTGTGATGAAAGGCTGAGGGAGCTGGGGCTCTGCAGCTTGGAGAAGAGACTGAGGGGTGAGCTCATTCATGTTACAAATGCATCAAGGGTGGGTGTGAGGAGGCTGGAGCCAGGCTGTGCTCAGTGATGGCCAGTGACAGGACAAGGGGCAACAGGGACAAGCTGGAACAGAAGAGGTTCCAAAGCAACACAAGGACAAACTTGTTCCCTGCTGAGGTGAGGGAGCACTGGGAGGGGCTGCCCAGATGGGCTGTGGAGGCTCCTTCTCTGGAGACATTCAACCCCAGCTGGATGAGTCCCTGTGTGCCCTGCTCTAGGTGGTGCTGCTCTGGCAGGGAGTTGCACTGGATGAGCTTTGCAGGCCCCTTCCAGCCCTTGGGATTCTGTGATTGTGTGAGCTGTGAACTCAAATGTTTGCATTGCATGGAGCAGAGTGTGGTAACAGCAGTGAGGGAAAGCTGTTGGGGAAGAGGTTCTAAACTGGAAAGAAGTGGCCTTTGGGCAGCAACACTGATTAAAATGCCCCGACCAGGTATGGGTCTGGGGTCTTTGCTGTGTTGTTGGTTTGCATGGATTGGGTGTATTTCTCCTCAAGCACCAGCTGCTGTGTTCCAGCTCCACTTCTTACCCACAGAAGGTGGCGTCCAAGCGACGGCTGGTGCTTGCAGGAATTTCCAGCTTTGTCATCAGCCAGCATCCACCTGCCTCTTGGACAGAAACTTCCCTTGTTGATCAAACCTAAGTAGAATGAAAAGCTTCTTCATACATCAGAATATTTCAGTAATGCAACATCCCTTTGTCCTTCAACAGCTAAGAAGGAAATGTAATGCCCTGGAAAGCATCCAGTTTGGTCCCCCTTATGCAGCCCCCTCCTTAAAAGGACATTTTCCGTGTGTGAAGATGGTGAAGTTCAAGTGACTGTGCCCAGGAAATAGTTTCTATGCAACTGCAGCAACAGCAGCATCTCATGTGTTGCACCTTTGTTACTCAAGTCATGTTACAGAAATGGTGTGAAAGACCAAGGTGGGATTTCTTCTACTCTTGAATTGAGAAACACAGTTTCTACTTTAACACACGTTCTTTGTTTGGCATAACACTGATCTGGCTGTTCAAGAGACGCACGAGCAGAGGAGAATACCAAAAGGTTGGTGTCTTACAGTTTATAACCAAGACATACCTTTCAATTCCTTGCCGCAGGCTCAGCTGATGAACCTGTGTGTGCTCGGTCTGTGTACGGCACAGCCTGGCTGAGGTTAACGCATACCCAGTTCTGAGTACCTGCTGCAGAAACAGACTCTGCCCGCTTGTGGATGCTGCTCCATAATACAAACGATCTTTGTTTTGGACTGACAGATATGTCAGAGATTGCTTGGCTTATTTTTCAGTAGCAACAGTGCTCAGTTTTCCTGTGCTGGAAAAAGTCTTCTTCAAACAGACTTTTTTGTTCCTTCCTGAGACCAAAAATGCGATGCTGAATCCCAAAGCTTTGTGTTTCACCACCTTTCTCTTTTACTACCTGCCTTAAATTCCTCACACAGGAATAAAGTCAAAGTTAATTAAAAATCAGAAGCCTTTTTGGCTTAACAAAGCAGCAGAGGTTTGGTTATGCCTTTGACAATTCCATTTCTGTCCAGGAAGTTATTTCTTGTCCAGGGCTGAAAGCTGCTTTCTATATCAGTTTTTGTTCAGTAGCTGTATTGTGTGATGCTCTTTCAGGAAGAAGATTATTACAGATAAAAAGGCCCTTAACAGGGATTAATTCTATGGCAGTGATTAATGGCCCTGGCCAAGTCCTGCTTTTTACACATAACAAAGTACTGGTCGCTGCTCGCAGCAGCCATTCTGTAAATTACGAGCATGGTGAGGAAACTCCTGCTGCTGCTGCTTACAGACCCTGCTCTTGGTCTGTCCCAGCAGATATCTCCTAGCCTGTTTCTGGAATTTTCTGCTATGTACTTCTTTCCCTTTTCCTCCATCTCGTCTTTCACTCACGCCCCTTTGCCCCAAAGCAGCAACATGCTCTTGTAAAAAATGCACTCTTTCCTGCACTGCTGTTCCTTCTCTCTCCCTCTACTCCTGTTTGTCCCATCTTGCCCGTGTTTGGGACTCAGGATGTCAGATCTGAGATTTGCTGAGGTGACAGGCGGACTGAGCAGAAATACTTCTTGCTCAGCCTCCCCAGTGCCACAGTACGTGAGCCCTGTCACTGTGTTCATGAGTTGCTGTGCATTTTGGACCTGCATACTCCTGCTTCCTGCTCAGCCTTCTGCCCTGCTGCCATTGAGGAGAGAGGGCATGGGGGACAAGGGGGCATCCTGCAGCAGGAGGCAACCCCCCCTAGCAAACCTTCATGTCCTTCAAGCTGCCTCACAAAGCCCTGCAAAGGAGCTGCTGTTGTCTGAAGAAGTTAACCCTAACATCTCTCAGTGCCTGCTGAATGGAAGGCAGGTTTGTCTTTAGTAAACATAGAGATGAGCAAGCTGAAAGCAAGCACAGCCACGGGAATGTTTTGCATCTTCCAGGCAGGCTATTATTTTTTCCCATCAGCCTCCTACATATTTATGTGCAACCCCCAAGGTGAGCATCAATCTGCATGACCTGAATCTCTTTGGTTTTGCTGTATTCCCCATCACCAGAATGTTTTAGACCTTCAGATGTTGTTTGTTTATGGAGAACTGGGAAATATCTCCACGTTTTGCATAGGGAAAATAAAAGAGATACAAACACTGCATTTCATTGTCTTCACGTCATCCTGGCAGTTTGTGGCTAAACTTGAAATTGCACCAGAAGGCCTGTGAGTATTGGCCTAGTGCCTCAAAGCCAAAAGCTGTCTTGTATTTTGATCATCAGAACAGCCCTTTTCCAGATGACGGGTGTAAGTACAGTATTACAACAGCAGCCCTTGGCTATCAGTTTTAACAATGAAGTGGATTTTTTTAAAAGCAATGAGTAGATTCTGATAACTGAGCACAGTGTCAAGGCAGAGTCCATTCTTGCTGATAACTAATTGCCCAAAACTATTGATGGGCACTTGATTTGAACCTAATACTAGTAATTGTTGCTGTGTAGCAAGGATTCTACCCACAGTAGTCATAGAACCGCAGAATGGTGGGGTTGGAAGGGACCTTTAGAGCTCATCCAGTCCAACCCCCACCCCAAAGCAGCTCCCACCTAGATCAGGTCACACAGGAACGTGTCCAGGTGGGTCTCGAAGCCTTCCAAGGAAGGAGCCTCCACACCCTCCCTGGGCAGCCTGGGCCAGGGCTCCCTCACTCAAACACTCAAACAGTTTGTCCTGATGTTTCAGTGGAACTGTTTGTGTTCCAGCTTCATCCCATCACCCCTTGTCCTGTCACTGGATACCGTATAAAAAAGATGCTGCCCCAACCTCCTGACACCCACCAGGGAGATATTTGTCAATATTACTGAGCTCCCCCCTCAGTCTCCTCCAGACTGAACAGCCCCAGGTCCCGCAGCCTTTCCTCACAAGGAAGATGCTCCAGTGCCCTGAGCATCTTGCTGGCCCTGCACTGGCCTCTCTGCAGCACTTCCCTGTCCCTCTGCAGCTGGGGAGCCCACAACTGGACACAGGACTCCAGATGAGGCCTCAGCAGATGTGGCAGAGCAGAGGGGGAGCAGAACCTCCCTGGCCCTGCTGCCCACACTCTGCTGGATGCCCCCAGGCTGCCGTTGGCTTCTTGCCCATGAGGGCACGTTACTTACATATTTAATCAGTTCTGAACATGTATGTATTGACATTTGAATCCTTTCTGATGTGGCTTTTGTTTTGATTCATGCTTCATAAACATGCAGTTTTTGAAACCTGCTGTTCAACCAGCAGAGCTCTCTGAGGGGCTGAGAACGGCTGCTGTGAAACACCTGACAGCGTGGTGTCATCCCAACATGTTGTCAGTTTACTCTGGGTTTATCAAGAGACTGCATCTCTGGAGACAGATTTCTTGCTGTCAGGTGGCAGAACCCTCTTGCAGCATTTCAGGAAGGATGAGATCCCCAAGCCCCATGGAAGTTCTGTGGGGCAGGACGATATCCACACATGGCTGTAGTTGCCTCTGACAGCATGGCTTGAAGCCTTTTGAATTTGCAGTTTGAAACCCTTCTGATTCACAGGCTGTGCTACAGAAACAGTCTTCTCCCTGTTCATCTTTCCATGGCTTGCTCTATCTGTGAACCCAACTGGAATAAAAGCACTCTGTCTCTTTCAGCTAATCTGGAAGCAAAAGTAATTCAGACAGTAATGTTCAAAATCGTTACTTTGAGGAAAAAAGGTGGATGGGTGCTAGAACCTGTGCAGTTCCTAAAGACAAGAAAATAGGTTGTGGTGGTGCTGTATGCTGACATAATCGTGTCTCTGGGCTGATTGAAATGTGTGAAGGCTGCACTGTCCTGCCTGTTTGAAGCTGTGCAATTACAGGGGTTCTGGGTTTGGGGTGACCTTTAATTGCACAGCAGCTTTGGACAGGTTGAATTATTAGTTTTGCAGTGTTTGGAAACTGATTTCCAAGATCCTCATTTAACGCTTTCCTTACAGAGATGAAGAGCTGGCTGTAGTATTCCTTTTAAAAACGTGCATCCTTGTTCACCGTGGCCATTCTTCGCAGCAGCTTCATCAAAGACAAGCTTTTATGGATGCACCAGCGACGTGCAGAGCGACTGGGTTTGGATTTGTCTGTTTAGCTGGGGTTTTTGTTCATCTCAGGCCTGCTCTGATAACTTGGCTGAGCAATGTCTGCTCTTGGATTGTGCTTTCCACATGGCTGACACCCAGCACGGCAGAGGTTCACGCTGAGTCACAGGGCACACTTTGCAAGGCTGTGGTGAGCACCAGCCCCTCCTACGTGATGCAGCCTTTGACAGGAACATTATCATTTTATCCATGCTGTAACAATGATAAATTTATGCCTCTAATTATTGAGGCTATAAGGAAAGAGAAGAGCCACACAGAGAGGTAATTTCTTGTCTGAGTAACAACTCTTGTGTGTCAAGAGCAGTCACCTCCTGTGGTACATAAGCCTTTCCCCTGCAAGCTGGGTGCAGCCTGGGGGTAAGTAAGGGGGCTTCACTGAGCTGTGTAAATCATAAATTAGGCTGAGAGTGAGTGTTCCTAACCTGTGCTTAGTCCAGTCTTTGCTGGTTTTCTGTCGGACCTGGAAATGCCTTTGAGAGCCAGAAGTACCCTGTCTCCTCGTACTCCATGTGTTTTGGCATATGGCTATTTTTCTCCTCCTGCTCACTGCAGATTGCATTAGTTAGTAGCTTGATGGGTTGAAGTGGCAGAGAAGCACTTCATTTATGATTTAAGGTGAAAGCCAGAAGTGAGGCATTTGTAAAATTTATGCTGCTTTCCCCCTTCTTTTTCACCATTTAAATTAAAAGCTTTCAGGCAAATTTGATAGATTAGAGGTCTTCCCAGGTTAAAGCCCTGTTTCAGTGTCAAAGAGGCTGAGTTCAGCTCTTTTGTTGCTTCAGATTCAATACCCTGAAGTCTGTATTTACAAGTGAAGGAACAAACAAATCAACAGCAGACAGAACTCGACAGAGAATTCCCAGAGCATAGGAACAATACCCATGGTGTCTCCTCACCTGGTGATGCGATTTCGGGTGTAACATCAGTCATCAAAACCAAGAAAAGGAGTGGTTTTGTTTTGTGATAGAGCCTTAGCAATTCCTCTAGTAGCAGAACAATCTGAAGTAGTTCCAGGACTTTGGGGTTTTATTTTTCCCAAAGTACTGTAGGAATGAAAGTGTCATTAACAGGATGAGCAACAAGGCTTTACCTCATGCTGCAGGGAGTGGGTAACCTCACACAAGGCAGAAGCAGGAATTCCTTACCTGGGCTTGCTCATGGGTGCCCTGTGTGTTCTTAACACAGGTTTCTTCATAAAGGTCATCTCTGCTTTAGACACACTTTCCTGCCTGGTATTTTGCACTTGCTAGAGGTAGCTCTGCTTTAAATGAGCTATCCTTTCCAATTTGATTCTTAATTAGCGTTGAGGTGAGTGCAGCTCAGCAGAGAATCCCCCAAAGATGGAGTCCCTGCTACACTGCACTCAGAGTGTGCCTCATTATTCCCTCTTTTAAGGGATGTTCTCTCATAACACGCTTATGCAGGTGCAGGCATCCTACTGCAACTTTCACAGCAGTCAGGGGCAGGTGGAGGAAGTTCAGACCCCACATTCTACAGAGGGATCATTCTTCATTAACAGACTGGTAGCTGGTGCTTATTGTAAATTGGTTGTATTCATTTAATTAAAAAGCAATTATTTATTAATTTATTAAGGGAACGTATTCAGTGTATTCATTAGTTACATACAGGAGGCTTGATGGTGATACCAGAGGGCGTTTTTCCCACTCTTTGTGCAGGAACTGGCCAGCTGAAGGTTTCAACTGTATGCCACACATCTCTCTGTCTCCTTTGTGCAGATTCTGCAGCATGGCCACAGCTCTGGCTTCACAGCTGGAATCCTGTGCAGGGTGGGCTCCTCTGCAGTAGGGAGTTCACGTTTTACTCACCTGTGTTACGTGCTGTAATAGCCCAGAAGATACCCAAACAGAGGGTGTTCCACTGGTGAGCACTGTTGATGGAGCTGTGTGAAACCCCACTGCCTCCTTGGTTTTGTCTTACCTGTGCCTGCAGATGCCTTAGTTCCAGTGGTGGAGCCAGGGGAAGGTCACTTGTCACAATGCCACTTTGTACTTGTAACCTGTGTGAGCATTGGTGACAAGGGTGAAGACTCAATGCTAAGAGACTGTAGTATGAGCTATAGTGCAGCAGCCTTGCAACAGAGCTTAGAATAATAATAGGCTCCATTTGTAGCTGTATGCACTGCAGAGAATAAAGGTAATCTCCAATTCCAGATGTTAAAAAAATATTGGTCTCTATACATTCCCTTTTCTGCCTGTGATCCATCAGATGCATCCACCTGGGTTTTACCTGTGTATTTGTTCACAAGTCTCTGTTCCTTTAAAGAACATCTCTTTGCAGTCAAGCAAGGTGGCAGTGTCTCGTATGAGGACAGCAACTTTTTTTCCCCTCAAAGTGATCCAGATGTAAAATCAGGGCTTAATGTTTCTAACAGGCACAGAAGGAACCCTTGGCTCCATGTGTTTTCTAAATCTAGGCTGATATTGTTGGCTTCTAAAGCAAATAATATTTAATCTTACCTCCAAAAACTATACAAAACGTTTGAGACTTATAAGCCACAAAGAATAAATCAGTAGATGATCTGGCACAGGCTGCCCAGAGAGGCTGTGGCTGCCCCATCCCTGGCAGTGCCCAAGGGCAGGTTGGATGGGGCTGGGAGCAGCCTGGGCTGCTGGAAGGGGTCCCTGTCCATGGCAGGGGGCGGAACCAGATGAGCTTGAAGATCTCTCCAGCCCAAACCAGTCTGTGATTCTGTGATTCTATGTTTTTCACATGAAAAAAATGTGTCAGTTAAAACTGCTTGTTTATGAGTATTTTATGTACTAATGCTTTTCCTAAAATTAAGAGGGGGTTTATACACAAACCAGACCCAGCACGTTTTAACTGCGTGTTCACCCACCCCTCAAACGCACCCAAACCTCGCCAGTCCCGTGCAGGAGGGCTGACTCCCACCAGTGTCTGCTGATTCACACCCTTCCAGTTATCACACAGAATCACAGAATCCCAAGGGCTGGAAGGGGCCTGGAAAGCTCATCCAGTGCAACCCCCTGCCAGAGCAGCACCACCTAGAGCAGGGCACACAGGGACTCATCCAGCTGGGGTTGAATGTCTCCAGAGAAGGAGCCTCCACAGCCCATCTGGGCAGCCCCTGCCAGTGCTCCCTCACCTCAACAGGGAACAAGTTTGTCCTTGTGTTGCTTTGGAGCCTCTTCTGTTCCAGCTTGTGCCCGTTGCCCCTTGTCCTATCATTGCCCATCACTGAGCACAGCCTGGCTCCAGCCTCCTCACACCCACCCTTGATGCATTTGTAACATGAATGAGCTCACCCCTCAGTCTCTTCTCCAAGCTGCAGAGCCCCAGCTCCCTCAGCCTTTCATCACAAGGCAGATGCTCCACTCCATCACCTCTGTGACCCTGCACTGAGCTCTCTCCAGCAGGTCCCTGTCCTTCTGCAAGTGAGGGGCCCAGAACTGAACACACTATTCAGATGTGGTCTCAGAAGGGCAGAGCAGAGGGGGAGCAGAACCTCTCTGACCTACTGCCCACAGCCCTTCTGGTACACCCCAGGCTGCCATTGGCCTTCTTGCCCACGAGGGCACGTTGCTGGCTCAGGCTCATCCTGCTGCCCACCAGCACCCCCAGCTCCCTTTCCCCTACATGACTCTCTAACAGCTCATTTCCCAGCCTGTGCTGGCACATGGGGTTGTTCTGTCCCAGATGCAACACTCTGCACTTGCCCTGGTTGAATTTCATTAGATTTCTCCCTCTCTCACCCTCCAGCCTGTCCAATAGCTGTGGTGGTGTTGCATTTCTGTGATGTGCTGTACCCATACAATGACCAGGCTGGAAATGCGTTTAGTATCTCCTTCTCAGGAATAAAGGCCTCATCTTCAGCTGGGTCAGTTGCCTGATATGCTTATAACACAGCACGTGGTAAAGGGTGGCCATGTCATAAAGAAGTGATAGGAACCAGCAGAGACAAGAAGGGGAAAGGTGGCACTGCCCGTTTCAGCAGCAGCTTGGTCTGTTGCAGAGCAAAACTGATTTTTCTTGATTGAGTGAGATGACCGAGTCCTCTGGAACTGGATATGCAGTGTGTCATGTTAAGTAACTTTGGAAAACAGTTGGGTTTTGCCTTGGAGGTCTTTATGAACTCAATTTTAACACACTTAGAAGAAGCCAGACCCTTCAGAGAGCAGGTACTGAGTCACCTGGAGTCAGTCTCAGTAAGCACGGCCCTTGAGCAAAACACCTAAGCCTCAGACGGGCTCCCTGCGTTGCACACTTTCGGGAATCTTGACTGTGAAGTTCTAAAATAATGCTCTCAAAGCACTAGATCTATTTGCTGTCACTTGAGGCAGAAATATTAGTTGAGGAAGCAGATGGGAATGGAAACCCTGCACAGTTTGCATAAATTCTGGACACACATTCATCCTTTAAAGTGCTGTGTAAGTTACAGGAGTCTGTGAGATGACAAACTGCAGTGGTTTCAGTGATAAACTGAGAAGAGTAGAATCTACCCCTGCTGTCACAGAAATGTTTGGAAGCGCAGGACTCTTGGATAAGACTGAGGAGCTGAAAGGCCAGTGCCCTGTGTTCGTATTTCCCTTCTGAGCTGGGGAACGGGCCAGTGACCACTGTGAGAATGTGACTCCGTGAGACCGTGCCAGGCAAGAGGATTGTGCAGAGAAAGAGAAGCAGAGCAGAGGCTTCTCTGTGTGCTGGCCAGCGTTGAAGCACTCCAGAGACACAGGCATTTGTTACTCCTGCACTGGACACAGTTTGGACCTTTGTGGAAAAGGAAAGTAATGGAAATGGAAATTCCTTTGATCCTGGAGCCATAGGCACGTAGGTGCTTCATTCCTACTCAGGTTCCCATTTGGTATATCAGTGGGACGCTGAGTTTTGCTGACAGGTCAGCCAGCACTTGCCATCTGTCGAGCAGCATAAGGACCACCCGTGTGGTCTGCAGGGGTGAGTGCTGCTGCTTGCTTACAAAGATGTGACTGTGGTTGTCTTGAATTCCCAGCTTCAGGTTTTACCATAGGCCTGGGGTTCTCTTATGGAGCCTTCTGAGGAAAGGCTGCGGGACCTGGGGCTGTTTAGTCTGGAGGAGACTGAGGGGGGATCTCATCAATATTGACAAACATCTCACTGGTGGGTGTCAGGAGGTTGGGGCAGCATCTTTTTTTCTGTTGTCTCCAGTGACAGGACAAGGGGTGATGGGATGAAGCTGGAACACAAACAGTTCCATTTAGGTGAGGGAGCCCTGGCCCAGGCTGCCCAGGGAGGGTGTGGAGGCTCCACAGGGGCTTCTGCAGGGAGTTGGACTGGATGAGCTCTAAAGGTCCCTTCCAACCCCCACCATTCTATCACTGTATGTTCCTATGAACTGATGTCTGGGCCCTTTTGCACACCACAGTTTTAGTGTCAGGGTACCCTGAGGAAGTCTGCCTGCCTTTTGTGTGGGGGGAGGGGATGAGGAATGTTACTGTAGAGGAATTTTCCTGTTTTCCACCCCATGAGTCTGTGTGTCCATCAACCAGAATTCAGTACTCTCCAGCTGTCACTTCTGCAGCCTGCAGAGCAAGCTGTCTTTGTGACTTGGCTGCGTCTTTCCTGAGGGGAGCATTATCTCTCTTTAGCTTTCATGTAATATATCTCATTGTTCATCCCTGAGCAATTGTTTTTCTCTGTCATTGATTTTGTGACTTGCATTGTTGGATGCACAAAACTGTATACATTTTGGGTAATTTACTACTTTCATGCTTTCTGAGAGAAGGTAATGTGTGTTGGCTTGACTGAAGCAGCAACAAAAACCAACTGTTATTTTATGTGGCTTACAAAGGGAATCCATCCTGTGCTTCCCTGCAGCTACTGTTGGAGGCATTTCTATGACCAGAAATTACTGTAACGTTATTTATGGAGCCCCTTTGTGCTGGGTTTTCTTAAGGACTGCCATCCCAGATAGTACACGTTGGTTATTAGCAAACTCCTGACTTGCTGGCCTGCCAGAAACATGGGAAAAACTAGTGTGACACTGAACTCTAGCAACAAATCCTTGAACATCCAGGTTAATAATGGAATCCCCCTGGAGGAAGAAAGGTAATAAAGCAATAATATTACTTACAAACTTAAAGCTTTGTACAAACATTAAACAATCCTTAATGTGATTCCAGAAAGGTATATTCTAGCAAAGCAATTCCAGTGAGGTAAATGCTGCTGAGCACTCTGTCAGGCATTGAATATGATTATGAAGAAGCAAACAGAAGGACAAATCGTTGTTGCTGCAGGCTACTCATGCAGATGCCTGTAACGGATTACCCTGCCATGAACCCGTACCCTACAATTGCTGTCTTGCCACGCTGCCCGGCGTGTCCGGGCAGGCCAGCGCAAATTTAAGGCATAAAAGTAATAACAGGTTATGTAGATGTGGTTTTAGTTTAGTTTTTTGGGTTTTGTTTCTATTTCAAGAACGGTTTGTCAGGAGGACATCCAGCCCTGTGTGATGTGTCTCTGCAGAGACTTCCAGCAAGGGCTCCCTGGACATGCTGGCCCTGGGCAATGGGTGAGGAACGAGCGCTGCAGTCGTTACCAGCCTGTGTTTCATAGAATCACAGACTGGTTTGGGTTGGAAAGGACCTTCAGGCTGCTGGGGCAGAGCAGCACGAGGTGCTGTGGTTGTACCCACACAGGTCAGGCCTGGGAGCAGGGCTGCAGTTCTCTTCACGGCATCTATCCATCACCTAGCAGCACCTCTCCGTTTCACCACAGACGTGCCATGTGAAAGTGAGTCAGTTTGTTTGGTTTTAAGGGAAGCTACTGATTTTAGCAAGCTCCCAAGACTCATTCTATGTAACATTTTTGAGACTGGGCTTGTCCATACAGCCATGGCCATGCGTATTCTAGAGGCACTACAATAAAGTGGCCACATACAGTCCTTCCACAAAACTTAGCACAGCATCCTTCTTCCTTTCCTGTCTTGTAGCTTCTGTTATTCCCTTGCAGGCTGCATATCAGTGTTTGTGGGCACTCTGCTGAGTGCATCACTTCAACAGCCGTGCACACAAGGAGAGTCAGCCAGGCGCTTTCCCACTGTGGGTTTTGTGCTGCTTGGCCATCAGCCAGAGGAGCACATGGGTTCAGATGAAAGGGGATTTCAAGGAGCAATGCCAAGTTTGCATTCGTTTAACTGCAGTCAAAAAAACCTGTTCAGCCTTCACTGAATTACAAGAAGGCTGGAAGAACTGATGCAATTGACTAAACTTCACACGCAGAGAAAATCAATGATTTCATCTTTTGCCTCTTTCCCCCATCTCTACAGAAAGCTGCTTTATGGAAGTTTAAATGCTGTTCCCTATAGACATGGCTTGAAGCCAGAAGCTAAGGGGAAAATGTATTCCGCAAAAGACACCACACAGCAGAGCTCTGGTTAAGTTCCCCGGGCTGTGGCAAAGATGGGTTTAAAACATAATGAGGGGAAGGAGATGTTGTAGTTGCCGGTCAGATGCGGCAGGAATAGCTGGGACCTTGGAACACAAAGAGTTCAATTGAAACATCAGGACAAACTGTTTGAGTGTTTGAGTGAGGGAGCCCTGGCCCAGGCTGCCCAGGGAGGGTGTGGAGGCTCCTTCCTTGGAGGGCTTCAAGACCCACCTGGGCACGTTCCTGTGTGACCTGATCTAGGTGGGAGCTGCTTCTGCAGGGGGGTTGGACTGGATGAGCTCTAAAGGTTCCTTCCAACCCCACCACTGTGTGATTCTATGACCTTGGGGAGCTCTGCTTACTGCTGTAACCCTTAAGCCATCCTCTTAGAACTAGAACTTGGACTATAACACCTGGGCTCATCACCATCTCCACGTGGGCTGACGGTGTTGCTGGAGCCTTTGCAGGCAGTGCTGAAGCCTGGCATCATCTGTGACTGGCCTGTTCTTATCCTCTCTGGACACCGCAATTTTTCAGGGTGCTCTTGAACTGCAAAGCAGAGAGAGCTGTGTATGTAGTGCTGTAAAAGGAGAATTTGTTTTTATCAGACATCTACACAGTAAAAATGGTTTTGGATTGGCATTTGGAGTAAATTCAAGACTCAAAATTAATATTCAGAGAAGCAAGAGCTGACTGGAAATTAATTCACTCTTACGACTGTAAGCTCCTGTTACCTCTTGAAATGTCTGATTTATGACATTAGAGGCGAACAGTGTTCATTTGATTAAGCTCCCAAAGTAAGCAAAGTAGAAATTCCCAGGCACTGGGTTGCTGGCAAATGTGATTGATGCTTTATATGTGGTGTTCTATAAAAATGCCAGCAGTTTTAATGCAGACACGTCTCCATACATATCTGCAGCTTCTCCGAAAGTGCTGCTATTTGGACTAAAACATACCCAAGGACCTGTTTCTATTGTCTGTGCGCACCCACATAAACGTGCATTCCCTCTTTTTGACGTGCTTAAATACGGTGGCTTGGAGATACACCCTTTTATTCCCAGTTTCACAGGAGGAAGCATGTAATTATTACATTTAGTGGGTTAGCATCTGTTGACTTAGCATGCTTCAAAGGCAGGCTCATTTTAATTGTTTCAGCTACTGCTGCTGCTTAGCTAAAGCAGGCTCCCCGGGCCGTGGCCCGTCCTCAGGGCTGCCTGCTGGGGGATGGTGTTTAGAAGTCATGTTTAGGTCTACTGAGTGCACAGTGGCTTTAAAACTGTAAAGCTGTGTCCATCAAAGTGTAAAAATACGATTGAGGAAAACGGCTGCAGGAGACGGGGACTCGAGAGAGAGAAGCTGAAGAACTGGGGGGAGTTCTGCTTCACCGTTGCCTTGGCAGAAGATGATGTCAAAAAATAACCTGATTTTTATTTCAGAGTTCTTGTTCATTTACAGTTTTGAGGAAGAAAGAGGATTTCTGGAAACTGGCAGGGGTGGGGGGGTGTCGGTCTGTTTGCTGTGGAAGCAGAGAGCTTCTGCTGAGGTGCTTGCAGTGCTTAAGCTAAAAAACCCTGATATTTCTATTTAAGGTAATTAAAAAAGCTGTTCACATCAGCTGATGTGCTTTAGGAGACAAAAAAGCCCGTGGGTACATAATAAAGCTACAGCTGATCAAAAATCAGGCAGAACCAGGCAGCAATGTGTGTTGGCTGTGCAAAGACATACAGCCATCGACAGTCACGCACAAGCTTCTGACAACACAGAAGACTCAGTACCTTAACTCGTGTCCTTTTTCTCTCTCTGCTAATCCTCCTCCTACTCAGCAAGAAAATTAACTGCTAAGGCTTACACAAATGTCACATTGTAAGACTTATTCTGGAATAACTTAACACATCTCTCTGGAGTATTATTCCTGAGTCTTGCTTGAGTAGGTTGAGAATCGGGTTCCCTGTGTAGTGCTCAACTTGTATCCTCAGACAAACAAGCAGTCTAGGTTCAGGTTGACACTGGCTCATTGACGATGCCTGCAGGTAATATTTGCCTAGCACAGTCCTCCCAGCTCCTGTGTTTCTCCCCCAGCAACTGGAATGCTCAGTTAAAGCCCTACTTCTGTAGCAGTGCTGGCAACCCTGTCCTGCTGCTGGAAAGCCTCAGAGCCTCAGGTCACTGGAAATAAACAGTGAGGAAATAATGGCATAAACATTTCAGGTGTATCTTACTCTTTCAGCAGCATGTAAATGGCAAACATCTTGCTCTCAGAGTTACTGCAGATTGTCATCTCAGCAGAGAAGCTCTGAAGAGCCTGGTGTCAGTGGATTGAGATGTCCTGTCCCCAGGTTCCCTCTGCCAGGTGTGGCCAACCCCATGGGCAGCAGCACAATTCTGTGTTCGGGATTTTACAGAGAGATAAGCAAGAAAACGATTCCCTGCTACAGAAAGGCAATCTGCTGAACCTTTGGTAGCTTAAGGCTTTGTATTTCTGATGCGTGTATTGGTCTCCCTTGCTGGTGAAGGTTTATCTACCGATCTTTCAGTGTCAGAGCGGGAGTTTGCTCTTTTAATGGTTATTTGAGTCAATGAGCTCCGTGATGCCCTTGCTGAAGAGCATGTCAGATAATGCCATTGGTGTTACCTACCACCTGGAGGGTCTTCTGGCACGAAGAGGTACCACTCGCTGCATCCTTTTGGCTGTTCCTTCAAGCACAGCAGATGGTGATGATTATAGAAATGCCAGGAGAACAGTCTCCATGTGATGTTTGGGCAGTCAAGTCCGAATTTCATCTGGAAAGACGAACATCCCACGTCATGAACTCCTTTCAAACAGAGCTGACACCTTCTCTCTCCTGCAGCACACGATCTTCTGTCTTTGAAAGGACCAGAGGAGTCTTACTCTTAGTTCTGGTGGGTTTATGGTTCTATTTGCACCTCAGGGAGTGTCAACAAGACCCAAGGTTAGGAATTGAGTAGCTATGGGCACTGTGCTACCAATGTTTTGTCATGCTTCACAATAACAGATTAATTTGGTTTGTTGTCCTAGCTGTGCCCAGCTTTTGCTTTTTCCCATGCCCTTGGTGTGAGAGGAGGGAAAGGCTTTGTCTCAGACACTAGCTGCGGTGGAACTGAGAGCAGACTGATACTCTGAACCCAGGCACTGCATCGGTTCGTGCACGTTTTGCATCGTGGCTCACCACTGTCCTGGCTGGGATGTCTCGTGGATTCCAAACGGCTGCACGACTAAGCTAAAGTTCAGGTCATCTTAGCAACGCAGTAAAAGCTGGGCTAAGCTTGTTTATTGTTCTCCACAGCTTACCATTTCATCATTAAGCTTGCTGCTTATATCGCTAAACTCATATAGGTGATAATTACATGTACCAGATCAACACCTGCTTCACTGGTGGATGCCTAGTTAGTGTCCCACTGTCCTCAGCAGATGAACACAGCATTTTAACACATCCACCCACCTCCCTACACACCTCTGCAGACATTTCCTGGGGACATCAGCCTGGGCTGTGTGGAGGCAAAGCTGTGGTCTGAGAGGCAGAGCTCACAGTTCTGGGGAAACAGACTGGCTGCAAATTCTCAAGAGCCTGGAGGAGAACCACTTCCTTTTATAACCATCTTTTACTATATCTCACTGCCCTGTACTTATTAATCAACCGTGTGGAGGAGAAAAGGCCATTCAAATCCAACCTGAAAATATTTGTGTACGATCCTGCAAGGCCCCCAGAGCAGCTCTGAGCGGCACAGACACTTCCTTGGGTTCCCACAGGAAACCTTTTATCTCAAGCTAGCAACACAAATACCTAGAGCTCACGAGTGAGTAAACAGGACTGGAGGTATTTTGTCTGCTGGTTTGTTTCTGAACTCATAGAGGGAGCTTCAGTTATTGTTCTGAGTTGGGAAGTGGAGAGCTGGGCACTGCAGCAGCCCTTGGATGAAATACTTTTCTGCTGTGCCAAGAACTGGTCAGGCAGAAAGCCCTGGCTTGTCCCAAAGCCATTCCCAAGTGTTTACAAAGAGAAGGATGAGGAGAGGGAGTCTTTGCAACAGCTTCTTGTCAGGGTGTGATGGAGGTGATTCGCCTTAGCCAAGCAGCCTGTTGGAAGCTGCCCTTTGCAAGCCGTGCTTCTGCCGTCTCTGCTCTCTCTCCTGGGAAACACATCAAAGGCATTTGGCTTCACAGCCCATTCTTGTACCTGCTGAGGCACAGACCTGTCCTCTAGCCCTACTCCAACCCTCCCCAGCCCTTAGTGGGACTAGGCACACGTGTCACGCTGCCTCTCGTCCCAGCTACAGCTGTGGGGTGCTGTGCTGCTGCAGACAGTTCTGCTTCTGCTTCCACAGGTTCTGAGGCTGCCTCGCACCGCGCCCTTGCAGCTGCAGTGTTTGTTTAAACCTACATACCTCATTATTTCAGTAGGCTTGATTATGCTCTCAGTCTTATTTTCAGGTAAAATAATGAGTGTGCTCCAGTAACACTTGCCACAAGATCTTGGCATTAATTTGGTGCTTTTCCACTCTTGTCTTTGCTGGGTGGATAAAGCATTCCCCCGCTGCACACACAGTCAGCGAGGACACCACCTCCAGTGAACGAGGGCTGAGCAGAAGTTATCTGAGAGGCAGGCAGTCCCCATCAACACGGCTAATGCTGCTGCAACCCCTGCTGCCAGCAGAAACCTGCTGCCCTCCTGTTGCACGTTGTGGGGCCGAGGATCGAGGGGCCAACACAAGAGGCTTACAGGCTAGGAAGATTAACTCCAGTTACAAAAGTCTTTCAGTCAGAGAAGGTGCTTAATTACTGAGTCTCCCATGGCTCTGCAGCTCTGGAGAAGGATACTGAGAAAATACAAACGTGGAATGAAACCCTGAATTACTTTAATTTCTGTGGAGGCAATGTTCTGAAGCGAGAAGTAAAATACCCACTTAAGCACCTAGCGAAGGAAGCCAAGCTTCTCTCTGCCAAAACCTGTATTTGCCTAAAAATTCAGTGGTTAGCAGTATAGAGGCTGAGTAGCTGGGCATGCTGGACGAGTCCCACTGTACTTAATACAGGACTGTGCTGTGAAGTGCTCTTTCTGCAGGACAGTGGTGCTTTGTGAGTCCACACAAACATGAAACAGGTTTACTAGTGGTATGGACATTTGTTGGTGGAGGAGGGAAGTTGAGCTGGCTACTGTCTGTGAGGCCAAGAGGGTCAGGAGAAGCTGTAAAAATGTGCAAACCTACAGAAAGAAATGGTGAATGCAGATAAGGTTTTAAGTCAACATCACAGGTTTCACATAATGTGGTTTTGGCCATTTTTTGTTTGCCAGGCTGTCTTAGTTCCCTGGATGGTCGATTAAGGACAAAATGTCTGTGGCTGTAGTTCAGAGGTTGGCTGTGTTGAACTGACTCCTCTTCAGAGCCTGAGTTTGCTCTGTTTGATGTGAAGAGCTTGTTTTCCAATGGGCTGACATTCCAGCCTGTCTGTAGCCCACCTCATCCCCACAGCCCTGCCCAGCAATGCCAGACTGTGTCAGTATGCAGAAAGATCATTTCTATTATTCCCTATTTGTACCATGTTTAGGAGGAAGACATCCTGGTCTGAGGTCCACTAATACCAGACTATAAGAGGAGGCCATACAAGTCCAGAACAAATTAATTCAGTGCTCTGAGAAGTTGATGTCAGTGGTTTGACCTGTGGGACAGAGCCAAGATCCTGAAAAGCCAGACTCACCTGGCAGGTGTCACCCATGGAAATTTCTTCTTTTTCAGGGCAAAACTTTATGTTTTGCACAATATTTAACCCAGAGGGTGGGGATCAGTGGCACAGAATGGAGTTGGAGGCCTGTGGCCAGTGGAGTTCCACAGGGATGGGTTCTGGGGCCAGTCTGGTTCAACATCTTCATCAACCACCTGGGTGAGGGGACAGAGGGACCCTCAGCAAGTTCCCTGCTGGCACCAAACTGGGAGCACTGGCTGATGCACCAGAGGCTGTGCTGCCAGTCAGTGAGAGCTGGGCAGGCTGAGAGTTGGGCACAGAGGAACCTGCTGAGGTTCAACAAGGACAAGTGCAGAGTCCTGCAGCTGGGGAGGAACAACCCCCTGCCCCAGGCCAGGCTGGGGGTGACCTGCTGGAGAGCAGCTCTGCAGAGACAGACCTGGCAGTGCTGGCTGATAATAAACTGCCCATGAGCAGCAACGTGGCCTCGTGGGCAAGAAGCCAATGGCAGCCTGGGGGCATCCAGCAGAGTGTGGGCAGCAGGGCCAGGGAGGGCTCCCCCTCTGCTCTGCCACATGTGCTGAGGCCTCATCTGGAGTCCCGTGTCCAGTTGTGGGCTCCCCAGCTGCAGAGGGACAGGGAACTGCTGCAGAGAGGCCAGTGCAGGGCCAGCAAGATGCTCAGGGCACTGGAGCATCTTCCTTGTGAGGAAAGGCTGCGGGACCTGGGGCTGTTTGGTCTGGAGGAGACTGAGGGGGGAGCTCATTAACATTTATAAATATGTCAAGGCTGGGTGTCAGGAAGTTGGGACATCCCTTTTTTCTACAGTAGGTAGTAACAGGACAAGGGGTGATGGAGGGCTTCAAGACCTGTCTGGACACGTCCCTGTGTGACCTGATCTAGGTGGGAGCTGCTTCTGCAGGGGGTTGGACTGGATGAGCTCCAAAGGTCCCTTCCAACCCCACCATTCTGTGATTCTATGAATATTTAATTCCACTCTTCTCCTTTGTTGTGTTTTGCAGACATTTTGAACCTGTGTAGCCACCGAGGCTCACATGCTCACATCAGCTGTGTGACTCACTCTTTAAACATTACTTAACCCACAGAGATGAATATTGATTTTCCATAACACAGCACGGGCAGGTAGTGTTATTTGCAGAAGTTCTTGTGTGAATTAGAAGAATCTGGGATACCCTTTGTAGACTTGTTTCATCCTTTCAGCCTTTGACTCACGACGCTGTAATCTGGTACCATCATCAGGGCTCTATGTACCTCTCGCCCGCCTACCTCTCAGATTTATTTTCCTCCCACACACCCTTTTGCTCACTACACTCCTTCCAGTTCTTCCCTAACTAATGCCTTCATCTCATCTTCCTCTTCTCTGGTTTTCCTCTTTCTTCTTCCCTCATCTCTGGTGTCTCCAGCTGGCAGGATGCTTGGCCAAAGGTCCAATGTGGGCTTCATAACCCAGGGTGTTGTCCCTGCTTTACTGAAAGAATTGCACCAAGTGCTTTGATAAGTATTTTGGTATATGGGTTTTCTTAACTGTTACTCCTTATCCCACAGCAGAACTCTCTTGTAATGTTGCTCCTAAGGCAGCAAGACATCTAGATGGCTTTTGTCATCTTTCTGCATACACTCACAGATCTGTGTGGGTAATACTGATTGTCGTGACAGATACCACCAGATATCCCTGTGGGGCTGAGTACTGCTCAAGTGCACAATTCTCATGTGCACAAAATGCTTGGGGCTGAGAAAACCTGCTGTTCAGAAAATGAGGTTGTTTAGAGATGGTAGCTCTTGTAAAAGGAGCTAGTGAGTCACCAGTGAGGTCCATCTCCAATTCAGGCTCTGAAGTACAGTTGCTCTCTTGGAACAAGGAGTTAGAGCAATCACCTTCTGCTTGTGGCACAGAACAATCCCTGTCTGTACAGTCCTTCTTGAGAAACCAGCCTACAGACCCTGGGATTCAGCTACTGATCAAAATGTCATTCTGGTGTCAGAACAGGACCCTCGTGAAAGATGAAGTCAAGAAAACTTCAGGCAGTCGCATCCAAAGGAGCAAAGTATCAAAACTGCTTGTGCCTTGCAGTCAAACCCTGGAGAAGCTGAACAAAACAACAAATCATTTGGATTTTAGGAGCGTGTTCCATACTAAACTCCACATGCAGTCTACTGTTGAGAGGGGTGTGCAGTCTCAGAGCAGCGTGCACACTGTTAGCTTACATGTGGAATCAAATGTCTCTGTGGCAGGTCTTTATAAAGGATACTAAAAGTAAAAAAAGGCCTTTTAAATCAACTATTAGAGGGTTCTGAATCTGTGTTTTGGAGACACAGTGCTTCTCACAGGCCATCCTCACCTCCAGTCTCTGGGGGACGGTGTTGGTTTTGCACTGACTTCGTGACCAGAGCAGTGTTGGTAACACAGGGATGTGGCAGTTAGTGCTGAGCAAGAAGGTTGAACAATTCCCTGCTCCTCACCCTGCCCTGCAGTGAGCAGGCTGGAGGGCCATGGGGGGCCAGGAGGGCACCCAGCTGGGGCAGCTGACCCCACCAACCAGGGGATACCTCAGACCACAGTCAGCAATCAGAGCTGGGGGCAGAAGGAGGAAGGGGATGTTTAGACTAGTGGTGTCTGTCTTCCCCAGTCACCCTTCTTAGGCATGATGGAACTCTGCTGTCCTGGGATGGCTGAAAGGGGGGGAAAGAAGAGCTGCTGGAGCATGGCCAGAGCCGGGCACAGAGCTGGGGAAGGGGCTGGAGCACAAGGGGCTGGGCAGGGGCTGAGGGAATGGGGGTGTTGAGCCTGGAGAAGAGGAGCCTGAGGGGACACAGCAGCACTCTCTGACACTCCCTGACAGGAGGCTGCAGGGAGCTGGGGGTCGGGCTCTGCTCCCCAGCCATGAATGACAGGACGAGAGGAAAGGGGCTGGAGTTGCCCCAGGGGAGGTTGAGGTTGGAGCTGAGGCAGAACTGTGTCCCTGAGAGGGGTGTGAGCCCCTGTGCCAGGCTGCCCAGGGAGCTGGGGCAGTGCCCAGCCCTGGAGGGATCCCAAAGCCGTGGGGCTGAGGGCTGTGGGTCAGTGCTGGGCTGGGCAGGGTGAGGGCAGGGCTGGGACTGCAGCAGCTACAAGGGCTTTTCCAACCATCATGATTCTGTGATTCTATGGAGGAATTCCTCCTTTTACTTTTCTTGTGTGCACACATTATTCTTTACCTCTTAAACGGCCTTACCTCTTAAACCCACCAGCTTCTGCACTTGTATTTAGTGGATTCTCCCCACCCCAGGGGAGTCAGAGCTGGGGCTGTGGGGCTGAGCTGCCGCCTGCCACACGCAGCACACGTGGCACTGGATGTGGCCCAGCCCCACCTCCATTCACAGACTGACAGACAGACATACAGTGTGCATTTATGGCCAGTGTTATTGATAATGCACAAATACAGTGCCAACCTGAGTTTAAGTCAGACAAACGGCGTGAGAAAGCAGATGGAAAATACTTCAGGTCTCTTTTGCACGCCACTGGTTTCGTGGTATGCATCCCAGCTCCCTCAGCCTGCAAATGAACTGTTTATAAAGATAATTCTACTGACTTACAGATGACTCATTAATTTTCACACTGCAATCACACTTAATGAGAATTCCATCAAAATACTTGCATGTTTCTTTTAGGTTCTGAGCCGTTTCTGCTGCAGTGTTCATTGCTGCAGTATTCCCCTGTGTGGGATCCTTGGAGAAGTTCACTTAATAAATTGTACTACCATAATTTTCTTTGGTTGAATGCACAGAAATTCTTGAAAGCAACATGAAACTAAATGGAACCAAACAGCTCATTAAACACTAATATCTAAGTGCCTCTGGTTGAGCTGATGGGATTTGTGCCATATCCTGCCAGCCACTGCATGGGGCTGGAGCCTCATCTTCCAACCCTTTTGGAATGACGCTGCTGTTTTCTGTGCCTGGGGATCTTACAGGGTATCCAGGCTGGCTTTCTGCAGCCAGATAACAGACAGGGCAGGTGACTTGCTCCTTACAAAACTGCTTTGCTATAGCTAGGAGATGACTAAGTCCTTTGCACGAAACACACAGCAAACACCAGTGTAAGGATAACTGTGTTGAATCTCATGAGGTACAACAAGGGCAAGGGCAGAGTCCTGCAGCTGGGGAGGAACAACCCCCTGCCCCAGGCCAGGCTGGGGGTGACCTGCTGGAGAGCAGCTCTGCAGAGACAGACCTGGCAGTGCTGGCTGATAATAAACTGCCCATGAGCAGCAACGTGCCCTCGTGGGCAAGAAGCCAATGGCAGCCTTGGGGCATCCAGCAGAGTGTGGGCAGCAGGGCCAGGGAGGTTGTGCTCCCCCTCTGCTCTGCCACATCTGCTGAGGCCTCCTCTGGAGTCCTGTGTCCAGTTGTGGGCTCCCCAGCTGCAGAGGGACAGGGAACTGCTGCAGAGAGGCCAGTGCAGGGCCAGCAAGATGCTCAGGGCACTGGAGCATCTTCCTTGTGAGGAAAGGCTGCGGGACCTGGGGCTGTTTAGTCTGGAGGAGACTGAGCGGGGAGCTCATTAATAGTTACAAATATCTCCCTGGTGGGTGTCTGGAGGTTGGGACTGCACTTTTTTTTCTGTTGTCTCCAGTGACAGGACAAGGGGTGATGGGATGAAGCTGGAACACAAACAGTTCCATTGAAACATCAGGACAAACTGTTTGAGTGTTTGAGTGAGGGAGCCCTGGCCCAGGCTGCCCAGGGAGGGTGTGGAGGCTCCTTCCTTGGAGGGCTTCAAGACCCACCTGGACACGTTCCTGTGTGACCTGATCTAGGTGGGAGCTGCTTCTGCAGGGGGTTGGACTAGATGGTCTCTAAAGGTCCCTTCCAACCCCCACCATGGTCTGATTCTCTATGATTCTGTGATTCTTCTAATGTGCCATATTTTATTCTATAAAGGGTATTTTCTGAAAGATTTCATTTGGGGATGTTACCTGGAGGAAACCACAAAAGGTCACCTTTTTCCAAGTCTTCATGACCTATATTAAGACACTTGAAACCTCCTTTAGGAACAAGGTGTTTCCAGTAGAGCAGACCTGGCCAACACGAGTTTGTCGGTGTTGCTGCTTTGACTGGCACTGAAGTGAAGGATATTGGTGTGCAAGGAGTTTCCTGGGCTCCTCTGAGCCTTAGCATCACTGGGAGGCCGGGCAGGTCACAGCTCCGAGGGAAGAAGCAACTACATGGGGCCCTTGTTTAATAAGAGTAATCCTTTTACTGTTTTCATGGACTTCAGCAGAATCAGTTCCTTTTACACCAGTGTGAAATGTGAGTGAAGTCCTCAGGCTTTCTCAGACCATTGACAGGCAGCAGCTAAACGTGCAAGCTGAGGAGCTGCTGTAAGAGGTGTGTCTGTTGGTCTTAGATGGCCAAGGTAGAAGACAAGGAAAGGGCTGGTTCCTCCATGGTCTAGAAAACCAGACGTCAGGAACTGCAGGGAACGCTAACAAAGATTTGCCTGTCTCAGGCTTCTCACCTGAATAACTCCATGTGCCTTAGAAACAGCACAGGGCCTCTGCTAGGATTGTCCTAATTTATACAACGTGAAGGCACAGAGATGGCAAAGGTCATTGCCACTGTTTGAGAGAGGGAAATCAACCCTCTGTCTTTATGATGGGGGGAAAAAAGACAGTGGGGCTGACATTTCTTGACACGGCTCGTTGAAGCTGTTTGCCTGGTATTAGTCGTACATTTGCCACATTTGAAAGGGTGTAAAAGGTGGTGTAAGGGGATCCCTGCAGCTCCTCCTGGAACCCCAGCTGTGGTCAGGTGGCTGCTGTAATTCAAAACACTGTGGAGAAGATCCAGTTTGACTGACCTGGCTTGAATTCTCCTGGAAGCAAAGGCCTGAGGTCATCTGAATTTGAGGTAAGCAAACAAATTCTTCTTTATAAAGATGACAAAAAGAAGTAGGAGTTGCTGTAATAACACATGTCGTTGTTAATAGAAAGTGACATACACTAGAAGGAGGTTTCCATTATCTAATTATCCTCTCCTGGCTTCAGCTTTGATGATTTTCCCCATCAATCTCTACATTTCTCAAAGAAGACTTGCCAATGTAGTCCACACTCCTTAGCAGACTGCCTGCACTAACAAAGAGAGCGGCAGCACCTCTAATGGGCTAATGTGAGGGTCTTAAAATGCAGTGAGGAGTGTGTGTGTGTGTGTGTGAGAGTGTGCAAGGACACAGCTTGGTCAGGGGCAGCCGTAAGCAGCCAGTGGGTGGAAGTGTCTGCAATATTCCTAATCACCGGGTCTGTAGCAGCTGTCACAAAAGATGAAAAGCCAGATAAGCGTACACAAGGCTTGTAGAAAAACCCATCAGGTAAACCAAGATATGCATGGCTCCCTGAATGTTTGCCTTGACCTAACCTGGGCTTTTCTGTAGGAACAGAGGAGCTTGGTCTGAGCCTAACACCACATGAGTGAACAATGCAGTCACTCTCATCTGTAAATGACAGTTGCTCTGCCCTTCAGGCAGCGATTAGACACAAATCCCTGGCTCACCACGAGGCTGTCTGCCTCATGGCTGTTGACCAGGACTTTCCTTCTGGTGCTGTTCACAGCAGTTTGGTGGCAGCTTCTCTCTGGCTTCATTATCACGATGCAGGCCGTGTCACTCTCTTGGCAGAGCACAAGCAGCTGGGCCTCTATTAACACATGGAGTGTTGGATGCTCTGTAATTGCTGAGCACAGCTTTGTGCTGCTTTATGTGACTGAGCTGGCGTGCTGCTGCTGCAGCCATCCCTGCCCTGGGCACTCTGCGTGCACTGTTCCCTTCATTTCATGTTGGCAATAAACACAACTGCCTACCTGGCAGTAAGGGGCAGGTCTGCTATTAGAAAAGCTCTTAAAACCAGGAATTTCAGTGGTTGTAAACAGGGTGTAAAAGACATTTGAATTGATCCGGATTGAGAAAAAAAGAAACAGACACTATGAGATCTATAAATGTCAGGAGTTGTGTCAATAGGATCTGGTGTAAGAGGACACCAGTGATTGCACTGAGCTTGCATGTGGTTATCAAGCAGATTTTTAAGCATCCCTCTTCTTCCCGCTTTGCTCTTAGTGCTAGTTTGCTTTAACAAAAGGAAAGAAGGAAGATAAACCAGATGCATATGTATGTGATGCCTGAAGAGCTGAGGAGCCTGGGCTCAGCACCGTGGGCTGCTCTCCTTTAAGAAGAATATGGGCTGGGTGTCTCCCAATAATGTGGCATCTTCTCACATCAGAATGATGGCCCTTGGTGAAATGTGTGCAACAGTCACTACCGATGGAGACAAGTCAAAGGGCTTCAGGAGCAAGACAAAAGAGCAAAGGGTGTAGGGTTAGCATAAACAGCCTGACACCTTACTCTGGTGTTTATCACACAAATGATTTAGAGTAGTGAAAATCAGGCTGTGTGGGATGGAGGCAAATGTGCTCTAACAGGAAAGCCTGCCCTCCTAATGCAGAGCAGTGGAGAGGTATGATCTGTGAGCCAAGGGCGACAGTGAATCACCAGCCTCTCTCTGCTGCTACAGCCAAAATGCCCCAGAGAGTTCAGAGCAAGTGCAGTTTGCACACAAAAGCATAGCTGGAAGCCATACTGGGGAAAAGGTTACTAGAGGCAATGTGTTTCTTAATAACTCAAAAGGTGAGAAACAAAAGCTACTGATTTTTAGGATAATCAGTGAGTATTCACAGAATCAGAATCACAGCATGGTGGGGTTGGAAGGGACCTTTAGAGCTCATCCAGTCCAACCCCCTGCAGAAGCAGCTCCCACCTAGATCAGGTCACACAGGAACGTGTCCAGGTGGGTCCTGAAGCCCTCCAAGGAAGGAGCCTCCACACCCTCCCTGGGCAGCCTGGGCCAGGGCTCCCTCACTTCGACACCAAGCAAGGTTTCCCTTGTGCTTAAGTAGAACTTTTTGTGCTCCAGCTTCATCCCATCACCCCTTGTCCTGTTGCTGGATACCATCAAAATAAGGTGCTGCCCCAACCTCCTGACACCCACCAGTGAGATATTTGTAACTATTACTGAGCTCCCCCCTCAGTCTCCTCCAGACTGAACAGCCCCAGGTCCCGCAGCCTTTCCTCACAAGGAAGATGCTCCAGTGCCCTGATCATCTTGCTGGCCCTGCACTGGCCTCTCTGCAGCAGTTCCCTGTCCCTCTGCAGCTGGGGAGCCCACAACTGGACACAGGACTCCAGATGAGGCCTCAGCACATGTGGCAGAGCAGAGGGGGAGCAGAACCTCCCTGGCCCTGCTGCCCACACTCTGCTGGATGCCCCCAGGCTGCCATTGGCCTTCTTGCCCACGAGGCCACGTTGCTGCTCATGGTCAGTTTATTATCAGCCAGCACTGCCAGGTCTGTCTCTGCAGAGCTGCTCTCCAGCAGGTCACCCCCAGCCTGGCCTGGGGCAGGGGGTTGTTCCTCCCCAGCTGCAGGACTCTGCCCTTGCCCTTATTGAACCTCAGCAGGTTCCTCTGTGCCCAACTCTCAGCCTGCCCAGCTCTCACTGGATGGCAGCACAGCCTCTGGTGCATCAGCCAGTGTTCCCAGTTTGGTGCCAGCAGGGAACTTGCTGAGGGTCCCTCTGTCCCCTCACCCAGGTGGTTGATGAAGATGTTGAACCAGACTGGCCCCAGAACCCATCCCTGTGGAACTCCACTGGCCACAGGCCTCCAACTCGACTCTGTGCCATTGATCAGCACCCTCTGGGCTCTGTCATTCAGCAGCTCTCCATCCACCTCACCTCCACTCATCCAAGCCACACTGCCTGAGCTTTCAGTGTCCAAAGCCTTGCTGAAGTCAAAGTATTCTCTCACTTGCATCCAGCTTGCCTCTAAGCAGCAAGTAGTGCCACATGCACAGACGTGCACCAAATCCCATTCTGTGTCCCTCTCTCCCTTCACTGTTTGTAGTTCCTGCTGCCCTCTCCATTTGACATTTTTAGTGGGAAGCCTCTTTGCTGTTTTGAAGAGCCCCTGTCCCTGCTGACCAGTGAATACCATTTTCACAGCTGGAGGTTGGACCACAGTGAAGGTAAGGTGGAAGGTATTAGCACATGTGATGTGCTGAGGACAATGATTCCTCTGTGACTGCAAAAAGTATCAAGCAGAACAGTGTACAAAGCCAAATAGCTGTGATGGGCAGTCTGTGACCCCCTGACACTCATCTGGACACTTGCTGTTCCACAGCAAACTCCCTGTGAGTGAATTCAGGCAGGGCAGTGACACTGGGGGCAAACTACTGTTGCTCTGTTTTCTTTGGTGGAACTGCTATTCTTCTGCTCTGGTTGTGTGTTTGTCCTGAGCCAGCTGAATTGCAAGAAGCCCCCTCTAGCACAGGCACCCTTACAGGTTAGGCAGGCCTGAAGGACCTGGGTGTGCAGCACGGCCTGTCTCCCAGCTCCGTGTCAGGACAAGACTCAAGCCCACACTGTCATTCCTGCTCACAGCCTGCATTGGGAAGGACAGCCAAGCCCGTGGGATGAAAAGTCACTGCAGCACACATTGGCCTTGTTCCCTTGACCTGGATGGTGGTGGAAGCAAAAGACCACGAGTACACTTGCTGTGTAATCTAGTTACCAAAGCCAGAGAATGAATTAGCCTGCAGAAAAAAGCTGTCCTTCTGCTTCCAAAACCTCCCAGGAGTAGGAGACAGAGCTTGTCATAACTTGGGTAAACCTCTCCAAAGCTACTGTGCTGCCACTTTGCATTTAGAATGGGAGAAGCCATTCAGTAACCAGGACACACAGGAGGAGAAAGAATTATCATCTGCAACACAAACAGGGATGTTACGAAACCCAAAGCCCAGGGAGAGATCTCCACCCTCAGACAAGTGATAGGCATGCCTGCTGTGGAATTCAAGTGGGATGGGTGGGGTGGTTTTGCTGATTGCGGTTTGGGGCATGAGTGACAGGGGAGAGATGATTTACAGAGGCTGTGCTCCTTGCCAGAGCTTCCCAGCCTTTCCACAGCAAGGTCTCCTTCAAGAACAGTTTAGAGAGAAGGAGTTCTGGTGGTGCTTGCCGAGAGAGATCCGTGAGCAGGGAAGCTGTGGCAGGGGCCCAGGGTCACAAGACTATGCATTTCTGAGAATAAGCACATGAGCCTACCTTGATTTCTCCTCATAAATGAAATAACCTGTAGTGCAACCTTTTGCCACTGCTTCCTCCTGTAGTGCAAATTCCCTCATTGAGAATCCTTCAGGGAATAAGTAATGCAGGCAATGTGGAAATTTCCATGAGACCTAAATTCCTGCATCCCTCCTCCCACACACAGGCAGGGCTGCTCCTTCCTCCCTTCCTTCCTCCCTTCCTTCCTTCCTTCCTTCCTTCCTCCTTCCCTCCCTTCTTGTTGGTCAGAGCCCAGAACTTGTTGTGTTCAGCTGTATAAACCTTGTTTATCGTCAAATTATCGACAGCAACTTTCACTGCAGAGAGCTTGTGTGAATTGCCCTAAGTGTTGCAGACCAGCTCCAGCATAGGTGGGGGAAAGAAAGCTGATGCTCAGCTTTTCTGCATTGGTAAAACCATTGCTCAGGGGTATTGAGGTGAGCTGGAACTGCTGGAGTCTTGGTGTCTCCGTTAATCAGACGTGAGATGCCTAAAACTGAGTGCTGGAGGTTAGAGAACGTTGCAAACATTGGCTTGGGATTTTCACTGTGGGTATGCCAGCCAAAAATATCATTGCAGGATCCTGGGCTTGGAATCCTCCCCTCAGCAAACACGTTTGAAGCTCACAGAGAGCATACGGCTCTGCCCATGTGTTCGAGTGGCATTAGGCCAGTTCTCAAGGTGGCACGCCAGCTTTAATAGGATACATGTGCCAAGAAGAGACATATTTAGTAGGGCAGCCTTCCTAATGCTCCAAGTACGAAATCTTCAGCCAAAAGTCCCTTTTATGGAAAGCTGCAGGCCTGGTGACACAGGACTGTGTTTGTCAGTGCCTTTGTTCCCAAAGAGCCAACCTGTAATGGGTCAGGAAGGGATAAAAGGTTGTGCTACAGTGAAAGAAAAGGAAAAGGGATGGAGGATTGAAAAGGCAGGTGGCTACAAAATCTGTTAATCATACAATCACAGAGTGGTGGGGGTTGGAAGGGATGTTTAGAGCTCATCCAGCCCAACCCCTTGCAGAAGCAGGTCCCACCTAGATCAGGTCACACAGGAACGTGTCCAGAGGTTCTGTCAATGACAGAAGAGACGACAGAACACAGCTGCACAAAATCACAGCCTTGAGGCACAGCCTGATAGGGCATGGCAAGGGCAAATGGTGAACTTTGGGCAAGGCCTTGTCACAGCAGCCAAATAACCATCCCCCTGACATGCAAGCTGTGCATTCGCCACACGACACAGGAGAACAGCAAATTATGTATTTTCAGTCTTTATCCACATGCCTGCCCCTAGGACTTTAGCTGGGTTTGTGCTGGACGTAATGTTTGCCATCACTTGTGAGCTGATGATTTAAATTGGCAAAAGCAGGCCTGCCATTTCGCGGTGGCTGGTCATAATGAATGGGTCACCTGCCTCCCTGCTGCACTCTGATGGAAAATAAAAGGAAATTGATAAGCAAATCACCTGCTGTTACCGTGAAACTCGAAGCTGTGTTGTTAGCAGGTGTGTGGCAGCGATGCTGTACGTTCCCTGCTCAAGGTTTTAGCCAGGGCTGTGCACCTGCTGGTGTAGGTGGGCAGAAATGATGGATAGGGTCAGTCATTAGCATGTCCTCTGTTCTCAAGGCCTTTCCTGCACAGAGGCACCTGCCTGCCTGCAGCACATACTGGGGAGGGCTTGTCTGGGGAGTTGCTTCTTCCACCTATTTTCTACATCCAGCTACAGATCCTCTGCAGCTAAAAGTGAAGAAGTTAGCTGTCTGTCTTAGGAGTAGAAAAGCCTTTCATGTGGAGGTTCAGAAAGGGAGATAACTGAGCTTCAGGCTGGCGACTAGAAGGGCAGCAGCACCAAACAACATCTTCCCTTCATTTTTGCAGTCACGTAACACATTCAGTGTGGTAACTGAGTGCACAGCTGATGACATTGTCCATATCTTACACTGAACCTAAAAGTCATGCATGGTTCTGTGCAGAGAAATGAAAACATTCCGGGATCTAAACCACAAATCCTGGCATTAACTGTACGTGGGCAGACCAGGGAAGAGGACCCTCTTCCTATTTTGAGGTCAAGACCCCAGACAGTAATGCTTAGAAGCAAAAAAAGCTGAAATTGACTTTTTTAAAGGTCACTCTAATGGTCACAGAGTGAGCTGGTGTACTCAGACTGAACACCAGCCACGGGCAGAGACAAGACACCAGCCTAGATGAACCCCATCACACCAGTCCCGTGGGTCTGGGTTTGCTCCCTGCGAGCAGTGAGTGCTGGGAACACAGAGCATTAGGAAAGGCAGCTCTGGGGGGGCTCCAGGCTCTGTCCCTGTCTGCTGCAGGGTGCTGTGGCAGGTGCCCAGTGTGGGGTGGCAGGAGAGCCAGCATCACTCTGCAGATGCAGGATCATAGAATCACAGAATCCCAGCACAGTGGGGGTTGGAAGGGACCTTTAGAGCTGATCCAGTCCAACCCCCTGCAGAAGCAGGTCCCACCTAGATCAGGTCACACAGGAACGTGTCCAGGTGGCTCTTGACCTCCAAGGAAGGAGCCTCCACACCCTCCCTGGGCAGCCTGGGCCAGGGCTCCCTCACTCAAACACTCCAGTTTGTCCTGATATTTCAATGGAACTGTTTGTGTTCCAGCTTCATCCCATCACCCCTTGTCCTGTCACTGGATACAACAGGAAAAAAGTGCTGCCTCAACCTCCTGACACCCACCAGTGAGATATTTGTCAACATTAATGAGTTCCCCCCTCAGTCTCCTCCAGACTAAACAGCCCCAGGTCCCGCAGCCTTTCCTCACAAGGGAGATGCTCCAGTGCCCTGAGCATCTTGCTGGCCCTGCACTGGCCTCTCTGCAGCAGTTCCCTGTCCCTCTGCAGCTGGGGAGCCCACAACTGGACACAGGACTCCAGATGAGGCCTCAGCAGATGTGGCAGAGCAGAGGGGGAGCAGAACCTCCCTGGCCCTGCTGCCCACACTCTGCTGGATGCCCCCAGGCTGCCATTGGCTTCTTGCCCACGAGGCCACGTTGCTGCTCATGGGCAGTTTATTATCAGCCAGCACTGCCAGGTCTGTCTCTGCAGAGCTGCTCTCCAGCAGGTCGCCCCCAGCCTGGCCTGGCCCAGGGGGTTGTTCCTCCCCAGCTGCAGGACTCTGCCCTTGTCCTTGTTGAACTTCATGAGGTTCCTCTGCCCGACTCTCAAGCTGGTCGAGACGCTGCTGCAGGATGAGCCCTGAACCAGGCAGCGCTGCAGTCAGCGTCCTCCATGTGGAACACCTGTGTTCCCCAGAGAATCTGGAACAAGTTTCTGTGTCTCAGTCTCTCGTCAGATCTCATCTCTTGGGCTGTTGGATGCTCATCTACCACCTACCTACACTGCTGGGTGTCTCACGTAGATCAGACTCACGTGTTGCTGAGTGAGCCTGGCAGGACATGTGCATGTGAGAAACTTTTCATCACTTTTCCCTAAAGGCTTCGTGTTTCTTTATCTCTCTTCCCTTTCTCTTGCTTTTTGTTTTCCTCCCCAGGGACACCTGCCTGGGATTATCAGTGAACAAAAGCAAGGTTTATTAAACACAGGCAGAACATGAGATCCAAGTGAGAAAAACACTGCATAGCAAATCTCGGGATGTTTGCACTTACCATAAGTGAGGCAAGGCCACACATTCTCAGCTTAGCTTCTGAGAAAAGAGAAAAGCCTCTGCACCATGACAGCACTGCTCTGTCTTTCAGGAGCTTGAGGCCTCCTGCCAACACACGCTGCTCTCTGGGGACGTGTGTCTTTCACGAACACAGCCTATCAGGTTACCCCGCTGACTGGAAGCCTGATGTGTCACGGAGGACAGTAAACCCTAAGGATTCCCTGTATTGTCCAAAAAACAGGTCAGTGACTGCATCAAAGACCTGTGAGAATAATGACAGCCCCTTCTGAAGCCTTTGTGACACCACACCTCACAGATGAGCTGACACAGTGCTGTTCAGAATCTTTCATAAAATATGACAAGAAATGGGGTCATATGTTGGGGGTTTTTATTTCCTTTCCTTTACACTATGAATCACTGATAGAAACCCAGACCTTCTCTCAACCTCTTTAAGGTTACTTTTGCTTGTTGGCTCAAATTTACAAAGACATAGAGGGATTTGAATGTTGTCATGAAGGTGAAAACCCGTCTGCTTCTAAGAAATGCTGCTCAGGAAACATCAGAGACATGTTGCAGCCCACTCCTTCACAAAGAAATGTACAGGATTGTTAGCACACAGCCAGTATTGGATTATGTATTATACTGCTTGCTGTCAGAGGAAAGGACTATACACAGCAGAGTAAAATCCTGTTGACCAACCTGATAGCCTTTGATGAGGACACCACTAGCTGGAGAGATGATGGGAGAGCAGTGGATGTCATCTACCTTGACTTCAGCAAGCCCCAGGTCCTGCAGCCTTTCCTCACAAGGAAGATGCTCCAGTGCCCTGAGCATCTTGCTGGCCCTGCACTGGCCTCTCTGCAGCAGTTCCCTGTCCCTCTGCAGCTGGGGAGCCCACAACTGGACACAGGACTCCAGATGAGGCCTCAGCAGATGTGGCAGAGCAGAGGGGGAGCAGAACCTCCCTGGCCCTGCTGCCCACACTGTTCTTGATGCCCCCACGCTGCCATTGGCTTCTTGCCCACGAGGCCACGTTGCTGCTCATGGGCAGTTTATTATCAGCCAGCACTGCCAGGTCTGTCTCTGCAGAGCTGCTCTCCAGCAGGTCACCCCCAGCCTGGCCTGGCCCAGGGGGTTGTTCCTCCCCAGATGCAGGACCCTGCCCTTGTCCTTGTTGAACCTCAGCAGGTTCCTCTGTGCCCAACTCTCAGCCTGCCCAGCTCTCACTGACTGGCAGCACAGCCTCTGGTGCATCAGCCAGTGCTCCCAGTTTGGTGCCAGCAGGGAACTTGCTGAGGGTCCCTCTGTCCCCTCACCCAGGTGGTTGATGAAGATGTTGAACCAGACTGGCCCCAGAACCCATCCCTGTGGAACTCCACTGGCCACAGGCCTCCAACTCCATTCTGTGCCATTGATCCCCACCCTCTGGGCTCTGTCATTCAGCAGCTCTCCATCCACCTCACCTCCACTCATCCAGCCACACTGCCTGAGCTTTCTGATGAGGATGTTGTGGGAGACAGTGTCCAAAGCCTTGCTGAAGTCAAGGTGGATGACATCCACTGCTCTCCCCTCATCCAGACAGCCGGTTCTGCCCTTGTAGGAGGCATCAGGTTGATCAGGACTGGCTGATTCACCAGAAGCCGGTGCTGCCATTCAGTGGGATCTTGACTGGCTTGAGAGGTCTCCTTCCTTGGAGCTCTTCAAGACCCGCCTGGACACATTCCTGTGTGACCTGATCTAGGTGAACCTGCTTCTGCAGGGGGGTGGACTGGATGATCTCTAAAGGTCCCTATGATTCTATGAAAACAGATTTGTCTTCTGTTTGAGACTGTTTTGATTACTTTGCATTACCACTGACACTAGGTAGGAGGTTACAAAAGCAGATCTGTATGTATAATGCATCAGCACTTTCTGCCTTTGCCTGTTTGACATACATCCAAAATGCTCAAAACAGGGAAGTTACAACACAGTAAAATCCTGTTAAAGGAGGGGCAAGCATCTGGCTCATGCCTGAAGTATTAGATTGTTACTGGAATAACAATTAACTTAGCCAAGAGTCAGGTCAGACCTTTCTGCTGTCGCAGAAAGGAAGAACAGTTCCACTGAGGCTGAAGATGGTGAAGCCCAGCACAAAGGGAAGGTCCATGCACCCTCTGCATTTGATGGGTAACACTGATGAAAGAGGTTGACTTAAAACAATGGCACCTCTGAAGCTTCAGCTGATCCTGCCTACAGCTATTTCATCCTTTAACACAGTCTGCTGAAATTTCAGTGTTGGGTTTTGAGTTGGTTGACATACAATGTGACTGTAATTAGGGGACACTCAGTCCAGTCCCAGGGATGGGAAGGCTTTTGAGTGTCTGCCAGGGTGTTTGTACCACACTTTGCCACGAGCCTTTTAGAAAGGCTATCTTGACAAAGGCCAATGGATGGCTGATTCATCCTCATAATGAAATGAGAAAGTAAAGGAACTGAGAAAATGAAATGACAGACTGGTTTGTGCTTTACAGGACCTTAAAGCTCATCTGTTGCAATCCCCTGCCATGGGCAGGGGCACCTTCCACCGGTCCAGGCTGCTCCCAGCCCCATCCAACCTGCCCTTGGACACTGCCAGGGATGGGGCAGCCATCTCTCCTGGCAGCCTGTGCCAGGGCCTCATCATCCTCACAGGGAAGATTTTCTGCTTCAGGTCTCATCTAAATCCCTCTTCTTTCTGTTTGGAGCCATCACCCTTTGTCCTGTCACTAACTGCCCTTGAACAAATCCCTCTCTGAGACCCAGAGGCCCCCCTCTAGGTACTGGTAGTATTAAAAGCCATTTATGCTTTGTGGGAGTTTGATTCAACCTGGTTAATAGTTAATCTTTTACCTTCAGAACCAGTTTTCTGTGTTCAGAATCATATTCAAGCCCTAGACATTCCGCTAATGCTTTAATAAAGATACACACCGACATTACAGACGTGGTGTCGTCACCCAAAAGCAAAACCTGATAAAATATTAAAGTGTCTTATGAAATTTCTCCAGGAAAAAAAGGAGGAAAATGAGCACCATTGACAGGCTTCACAGTGAGAAAAGCCTTTTCTGTGAGCAAACGGCTGTTTGGTAACAGCATTAAATATTCAGCTGTGCTGCAGCGTGTCTGTAAACAGCCTCCCTTCAGCTCGGTGTGATGGAGATTTATTTTCTCCTCTGTGGAAATAATGAGATTCTATTTTAAACTAAGGACTGAAACAACAGTAGGATAAAATCTGTAACTTTCCATTATTACTTCTACGACTTGTTAAGCTCAGCAGAACCAGCGAGACACTGCGAACAGAACGTTTTTAAAGCCGCCTTTGGAATCGCTAAAGCTCGACAACAATCACTGAGAAGAGAAAGGAATCACAGAAATCGACATGCAGCTAGTGCCCCACTCGATGAAAGCCGTTTCTGCCTGCGTGGTTGTGAAGTCCTGCTGCTGTTCAGAAGATGCTCAGGGCAGGCAGAGCCGCAGGGGAGGCTGCAGCGTGTTCCTACGCTCAGGGCAGAGCACGTGCGATTGGCATTTCGCTCTTGTCAAGGCTGCAGCCAATCGGTTCCACAGCCAGCACTCAGTACCTCAGGTGTAACAGCATGTGTTTAAAAAACAGCCCAGTTAAAACCACAGAATCATACAGAATCGTTTTGGCTGGAGAAGCTCTTGAAGCTCCTGTAGTCCAAGCCCCACGCACCCTGCCAAACCCACCACTAACCCATGGCCCTCAGCACCTCAGCTGTGATTGCTCTTGTAATTATAGAGGAGCCTTTTGTGCCAGTGATAGCAACATTGCCTTTCAGTGTCGGGAGGCTGAGCAGCTTTGGGGTGCCCAAGGGGTCCCCTTTGCCTCCCTGGTGCTGCTCTGGGCCCACCACAGCCTCCATGTTGTGGTGGGTACACGGAGCACGGGCCTGAGACAGGCGGATGGGAAGAATCTGCCACAGGCAGGTGGCTTCAGCCTCGGCTCTGCTGCTGAACTGCACCTCGGCACTGGCAGGACACGCAGAGGTTCGGGGCAGCCAGCCCAGCCTCGCCAGAGCCCCTGTGCCTGTCGCCTGAGCCACGGCCTGTCCTGGATGTGTCCTCCCCCCCAGGGCAGTGCCAAGCGCTGGCAAATGGCTGATGGGACATACAGCTTTGGAGCCCCAGGCAGGTCCCTCCCTGTGCCTGCAACCCCTCAACAGCCAGATGAGAAAGGGAAGACCTTTACTGGAGGAAAGCAACTGGAGCCTTGTAAACCCCAAGGCCTCGGGGCAGGCAGCACAGCTCAGAGCTCCACAGCCAGCGAAGCCACGTCCAGGGGCTGTGCGCAGGTACCCACCCTCCCTGACTTCACAGAAGCACCGAATGGTGGGGTTGGAACGGACCTTTAGAGATCCAACCCCCTGCAGAAGCAGGTCCCACCTAGATCAGGTCACACAGGAACGTGTCCAGGTGGGTCTTGAAGCCCTCCAAGGAAGGAGCCTCCACACCCTCCCTGGGCAGCCTGGGCCAGGGCTCCCTCACTCAAACACTCAAACAGTTTGTCCTGATGTTACGCCTTGCTGAGGGCTTCTGCACTGCCATTTCTACTTCCCTGCAGTTGTTCAGAAGCTGTTGCTATGAGTTTAGAGCTCCTGGACAGTGGAATTATGTGTCATTTTGGACTGACTCTGGCAGCAGTTTATTACCGTAATGCTGTTTGGTAAGCCCGTGAACCATCCATCTGATTTCCTAAAGAGCATTTGCAGCTTAGGCTGTGGCTCGATTAATCTGTTCAAGCCAATTCTGTAAATCCCAGACCATCTGTATTTGTGAGGATCGTGGTTTATTTAGATTTTCTTTGTGTCTGCTGTCAGTGGATGAACAAAAGTACTAGGGATTTAGAGAGTAAAGTCTATGTATTGGCCTGTTACAGTGACCTTCTAAGTAATGTCTCCCAGTGTTTGAGTAACAGCTGGTACAGTTAAGTCCAGTAAGAAAACAGATAGTGGCTACAAATAATGGAAATAGCTAAGCTTTTGCAGCGTATAATGTCTGCAAACAGTAGAAATAGCAGAGGTTTTGCAGCATTTCAGCCTATTCACTGGGCTTTTATTCTTAATTACTCACGTTTTCTTGTTAGATATGTAGCAGTGCTCAGTCGACTCTTTTGTATCAGCTATGCATGGTATTTCATTTCATGATGAAGCAGTCTCTGATAATCTGTCCCAACAAGTCCCCAGCAAGGACTCCTGTAGGACCTTTTTTTATTAATGTATTAAAACACTTCCGTTGGCTAATGTTTCTCTTTCTCTCATTTTCCTTCCAGTTTTCTCCTGCCTCTCTCCTGAAAGCAGCAAAACTTAGACTCTGTTTCATGGCTTAGCAAGGAGGCATCACTTAATGTTTCCTACATGCATAGATACAACTCCAGGGATCTCCTCTGTGACAGCTCAGGATCACCCAGCAGGGACAGGAGACTGCAGACTGCAGTTGCAGAGCTTGTGTCAGGAACCTGGGGCCTGGTCCAGTCCTTGTTGGGGACCTCCAAGCCCAGAGAGGCACACAGACAGGCTTTATTGTGTTTACTGTTATTTCCCTGCTCTTAAGTGCTGTGCTACAGTGTTTGGAACTTGCCAACACAGTGCCACACACACTTCGGAAGCAGAAGCCAGAGGAAGTGAGCTCTGCATTCACACTTGTGTTACTTCTGCTGAGGGTGGCTTCAGGACGAGCTGTCACAGCAAAGCAGCCTGATGGAAAGAAGCTGAAATGCAAAAGTTTCCACTTAATCATAAGGGAAAACTGTTTGAGTGTTTGAGTGAGGGAGCCCTGGCCCAGGCTTCCCAGGGAGGGTGCGGAGGCTCCTTCTCTGGAGGTTTCCAAACCCACCTGGACACGTTCCTGTGTGACCTGATCTGGGTGGGACCTGCTTTGGCAAGGGGGTTGGACTGGATGGTCTCTAAAGGTCCCTTCCAGCCCCCACCATTCTGAGATTCTGTGATTCTATTAATTGTTTTCCATCTGACACCGACAGTGGCACGGAGGGTTGGCTCAGGTGCTCACGTTCTAGGTGCACGTGCAGCACAAGACAACTGTCAGGGCTTGGAACACCTTTGTAGCTCTTCCTCTGTTGTTCATTGTAGTGAACCTGATCAGATTACTAACAGGAGACCTCTTGTAGCGTGCAGTTGGCACAGATAAATTTGCAAAATATTTCCAAGTAAATGCAAAAAATACACAAGTTCATCTTGGGGTCCCTGAAGCAGCAAAGAAATGCAGCAAGTGCTTCATCTCAAGCACATGCTGCAACCCGTTTCACTTTAGTAAAGCACATCAGTGTCTGGCTAAACTGTGGCCAAGTGGCTTTGGCAACCACTTCCCTTGAAGGGCAAGGGTTTCTGTTGAGTGCATTTCCTTGTTGCCTGCTCATGAGACACGACCCAAATGACAAGGAATGAGCGTAAAGGGCCCTCTGCTCTGTCTCTGCTGCTCTCTGCATGAAGGCTGACTCAGGTACTAGACGAGTGGCTGCTTTACTTGCTGAGAAGTTGAGTGAAAATATTCCCTACTTAGGTTTCAACCCGCTGATGTCAAATGTGTCTCAAGGTACTGCTTTTATCTTTTAAAAATGATGCAATTTGGGTCAGGTGAGTGTAGGCAGCCTGGGACTGACAGTCTCTCACCCACCTGGGTGCCTGTGACACGGATGTCTTTGCTGGAGCTCCATGCCCTGGGCCATTGATGGGGAGAAAGAGGCACATTCTTGGGAATAGCCATTTGGCTTTTTTCAGATGTCTGCTTCAGGCTGATGAGAAGAACCGCATTTCAGAAGCTCCTCATTCTCTCTGTTGTAGATACAAGGACTCCAGACTGAGTAGGTCAGATGAATTCCATCCCTGTACCCATAAAAATGGGGCTTTAGAAACAAGCAGCAGTAGAAGGCAGAGCTGGAGTGACTGGAGAGTGAAATCTGCTTACTTCATTAAACTTGTGTGTTTGAAGACCACAGAATACGTCATGAGCCTCCCATGAATGTTTTGTCATCAATAAAAACCCCAACAGTGTGTGTTTGGGCTCACCAGGCCCTTATGAAACAGCTGCATACCAAAGCCATCTCTCCCCGTCCCTGCAGGTTGATAAATGTGAGAGGACACGTGTTTTGGACACAGCTGTGAAGTCGTTTTGGCTTGTGGCTTGCAGCCTGATGGACACCACAGGGTTTCAGTGACGAAGCTTCATGGCCACATTGAAGCAGCCAGGTGTTACTCAAACCCAAAGCCAGAGCGTGGGCTGGAAGCCTTTTGCTCTTAAACACAATGTGGAAGCACAGTTTTTGAACTGGAGCTGGCTCATGTTTGAGCAGCCTGAACCACATGAGTGCCCAGCAGAGTCATTTAGAAAGCATTTCTTGCCCTTCTTCCTCTTTGGGAAAGCTGTAGTGTCTCTTCAGGCCAATATAGTCCTTTTGTTTCTTATATCTTAGGTGACATTAACATGGTGCCATTGTGATTTTCATGATGAATGGGAAAAAAAAACCACACTAGTAGGAGTGGTCCCTGAATTTCCCTGCTCCACCACGCTCCAAAGAGAACGGATTGGAGGCTAAAAATGGGCATTTTGTGACTTTTCTTTGCCATATTAGACAACTAAAAGCCAGCGGACTGCGGGTCTGTGCAGGAAAGCAGAGAAGTGTTTTTCTCTTTTCTCCAGAAAAGCTGGTGTTGGCATAATTTGACATTTCAGTGTGAATACAGAGTGGCTGGGGATGTACAGTAAAGGGCTGACGTTTTTATTAATCTGTACAGTTGGGGTGCATTGCTGCTGGGGGACACTGCTGAGGAAATGGTCAGAGAGATTAAGGGAAGGATTAGAATCATAGAATCACAGCATGGTGGGGTTGGAAGGGACTTTTAGAGATCATCCAGTCCAACTCCCTGCAGAAGCAGGGTCACCTAGATCAGGTCACACAGGAACGTGTCCAGGTGGGTCTTGAAGCCCTCCAAGGAAGGAGCCTCCACACCCTCCCTGGGCAGCCTGGGCCAGGGCTTCCTCACCTGAACAATGAAATAGTGGTTTTTTTATGTTTAAGTGGAACTGTTTGTGTTCCAGCCTCATCCCATCACCCCTGTTCTCTTGCTATATACTATAGAAAAAGAGATGTCCCAACCTCCTGACACCCAGCCTTTAGATATTTATAAATGTTAATGAGCTCCCCCCTCAGTCTCCTCCAGACTGAACAGCCCCAGGTCCCGCAGCCTTTCCTCACAAGGAAGATGCTCCAGTGCCCTGAGCATCTTGCTGGCCCTGCACTGGCCTCTCTGCAGCAGTTCCCTGTCCCTCTGCAGCTGGGGAGCCCACAACTGGACACAGGACTCCAGATGAGGCCTCAGCAGATGTGGCAGAGTAGAGAGGGAGAAGAACCTCCCTTGACCTGCTGCCCACACTCTTCTTGATGCATCCCAGGATGCCATTGGCCTTCTTGGCCACGAGGGCACGTTGCTGGCTCATGTTTACCTTGTTATCAGTTTAGCTTATTATCAATGTCTGCTGTGGCAGAGGCACTCGTGCTGTCGCACGTCGGGATGTGTGTCTGCCAGGGAGCGCCGTGTCCTCGCCGCTCCCCGCCGCGTCTCACACGGCTGTAGGAAGCTTAATCTGTAATGGAGACTTGCTTTCCCTAATGTATACTTGATCTATTTTTTTTTCCTTTGAAAATGTTAAATAATTAATGGTCCTTTGTTATATAAAGAGTCTGGCGTCCGAGCTGCACCTAGAGATTTTTGATGTCAGCATTCTCAACTGATTTGCATCTCTCCAGGGCCGTCTATCCTTCTAAACACAATTCTGAGGAAGAAGGGATGTCTGTCCTGTTCATGAGCAAATGCACTAGTGATCTCCATCACAGATTCAATACTAAAGCCTTACAATCCAATCAGGCTGATGTGGTAGTGGTGGAGGGTGCTGATTCTCTGCTCTGCCGTCAGACATCCTGCCGTTCCGCTTCTGCACATGAATGGATGGTGGGAGGTGACCTCGCTGGGAGGACCTGTTGGTGGGGGTCCTCTCTGATTGCACAAGGGCAGATGCTGTAACGTGGAGGCAGAAAACCATCACTATGGGTTTCAGAGGCTCAGAGGTGGCCTGGTGGTGCACACAGAGCTCACGCTTTGGGATCATGTCCCGCAGAAAGGACCTGGGTGCAGAGACTCCCGAGCCTGGACAGCTTTACGGTGCTTGGATCACAGTGCACTTGCAGTCATTGAATTAATTGCCCATTTCCTTGTCATTCTGTACCTCAGAAGTAGAAGTGTTCATGATAGTCCACGCCAGGTTCCTGGCAGTCTCCAGCTAACGGTCTCAGCTGCTGACCCGTGAAGATAAGGGCCTGCGAAGACCTGAATCGTGTTAATGAAACTCACTACAGAGAAAAACGCTTTCAGGACTCCTGAAATCACCCAGGCTGTGACATCCAGCTGTCACCTGAATTTCCCAGAGGTACCCCTTCAGATGGTTTGGACTCAGGCTACCTCTGCCTTGGGATCAGATCCCTGGCAATGATGCCGGGCATCATCACAGCAAACCAGCACCGGGGGCTATTGAAAAAGTGACATTTGGAGAAAGAAAACCTGAAGCAACTTGTGCTCCTGCTCAGAGCTGGTGCTTCAGTGTGAAGAGAAAGACCCCTGGGGAGGGAATGATGGGAGAATCCTGACTTTCTGTGGCACCTGGGGGATGAGAGGTGGTGGAGCTGCTTCTGTTAGGGCTGATATCAAGGCAGGTGATTGAAAAGCATGGGAAAAAGCCAGATTCAAATGTGAGAACGATCTGTTGACAGACGAGGACCTCTGGATGAGCTTGGTGCTCAGGTGCTCTTTTTTCACCTGACCATTCCAGGGTCCTGTGAGCAGCAGTTTCAGAGCACAGAGCTGGGGGAAGACACTGTCAAGACATGCTGGTTATTAACTGCATCGGGGATAGTTTATGACCGGGAGACATTGGTGCGAGTACAAAGGCTAATGCCTTCATAAGCTGTACTTTTAACAAACAGCTTGCCATTTCAGCTCTTGTGCATGGTTGTCTGGGCAGAGGTCAAATCCTTCCTTCCCCAGGAAGGGCTTTTGTAAGGGCTGGAAACAAACTTTCTGGCTTATGGGCTGCTTGTGGAATCCCTCCAGAAAAAGGGATCTCCTGTTTCCCTTTCCCTCAGCTCTGGGTAGCAGAAAACAGGTGTAAGGTGGTACCTGACCGTGCAGAGGTTGGTACATCCCTCAAGCAATTAGCTGAACCCTCCTTTAGTGGTCAATTTACCCTTTGCTGTAAAAGCACAGTAAGGGCAAAAGAGCTACCAGGCCATGACGATCATCTTCTGATTGTGACAGGCTGGTTTCAGGGGCTGCTGTCTGCCCATGGTTATTTACCCTTTTCTTCCTCCTGGGTGAACCCAGAGCTTCGCTGGTGTTGTCTGAACAGGAGAGAGAGGGACCAGGCAATGGGCTGAGCCCCTGCCCTGCCACAGCTCTGAGCCTGAGGCACGTTCCCATGCACACCACGTCGGGCCCCGCCACAGCTGGTGATGCTGGAGCGAGGGCTGCTGCGCACCTGAGGTGCAGAGGACAGCCTTGTTTTGGAGTGAGGTGGCAGAAGATTTCCCCCACGTCATTTGTTTGCTTTATTAATGCATCGTGTAGTAGAAATCAATTGTGTCCCTGTAAAAGCACAAATGGGTCCGAGAACAGCTTTCATGTGAACTGTAACCCATTAGCCTCTACTTAAGTACCATCATCCTGCCAAAAGATAACGGGAGAGATAATAAGTGAGATCTTGGCGTAGGGAAGGGCACGGCTGGGGAGGGGACAGGAGCCAATTAAGGAAGGAGCAGAAATCAAATAAGGAAGTAATTTAGAACTGAAGCGTGACTTGGTTTTGCCCAAAAGTAACCCCGCTCCAGAGGCACAGAGTGTTTTGTTTCCTTCACAAACACGACGTTGAGTGGTGAAAACCCCGCGGTGGCAAACGGGTGTGATACCTGCGCCCTGGTACTGCGCCGGGTCCCCAGGGAGGCCCCAGCCCCCTGCAGCCCCCCGAGCCTCGGGTCCTGTGCCAGGAGCTCCGGGGGATGCACAGACCCCACTGAGCGGCAGCGGCCGAGGGGTGGAAGTGCCCTTGGGGAAGAGCCGCGGGGATCCCATCCCATCCCATCCCATCCCATCCCATCCCATCCCATCCCATCCCATCCCATCCCACCCTATCCCATTCCATCTGGCCCCATCCTTCCCCATCCCACCAAATCCCGTCCGTCCCGTCCCGTCCGCCCCGCCCCGCCCGGCCAGCGCCGCCCCCTCCCCTCGGGCAGCGGGGGCAAGGCGGGGGGCAGTGCTGAGGGGAGGGCGCTGGGCGGGGCGAGGGGCCGCGCCGCGCCCCGCGCTTTGTGCAGTTCCCGGCCCGTCCCGCCCCTGGCGCGGCGGCCGGCGGGGGGAGCGCGGCAGCGGGCCCGGCAGCGCCTCCCGCCCCCACAGCCGAGCCGCCACTGGGCCCGCCCGGGCCTCGCCCCGCCCCGCCGGCCGCCGCCGGGGCTCCCGCCGCGGGGAGGGCGCGTTCCTGCGGCCGCTCGGAGCCTGAGCCGGCGGCAGCGGGCGGGTCCCGGCGCCGCCCCCGGCCGGCACCGCCCCCGGCCCCTTCCCGCCGGCGCTCGGGTCGCCGCGGGGCCGCCTTCCGCCGGTCGCGGACCAGGAGCAGCGGCAGCGGCGCCGAGCGGGGCGCCCCGCGCAGCGGCTCAATGGCGACCGCGGCGCTGGAGCCGGTCTACGGGCTGTCCGAGGACGAGGTGGGTCGGGGCGGGGGCTGCCCGGGGCGGCGGGCGGCTCGGGAGCCCTCGCGGGCGGCCTCGGCTGCCGGGGCCGTCGGCGCAGCGGGTGTGTGCGTGTACGGGGCTGTGTGCGTGTACGGGTGTGCGGGTGTGTGCGCCCGGGTGCGGGTGTGTGTGCGCCCGGGTGTGTGTGCGCCCGTGTGCGGGTGCGCCCGTGTGCGGGTGTGTGTGCATGTGCGGGTGTGTGTGCATGTGCCCATGTGCGGGTGTGCCCATGTGCGGGTGTGCCCGTGTGCGGGTGTGTGTGCGCCCGGGTGCGGGTGTGCCCGGGTGCGGGTGTGTGTGCATGTGCCCGGGTGCGGGTGTGCCCGGGTGCGGGTGTGTGTGTGCATGTGCCCGGGTGCGGGTGTGCCCGGGTGCGGGTGCGCCCGTGTGTCGGGGTGCGGGCAGCCCCTCCCGCCGACGGGGTGCCAGGCGCCCTTCGCTGTGAGCGCGGCGGCGGCCGGGGAGGCTGCGGGGCGCCGGGCTCCGCGTGCGGTCCCTGCCGGACGAAGGTCGAGGGTCGGTCCGGGAGGGCGCCCGGCGAGTCCACCGCGGCCCGCGGGGCTCTGCGCCCCCGCCCGGCAGCAGCCGCGGGCGGGGAGACGTGGCGGCGGCCCGAGCGGGGCCTCCCGTCCCGTCCCGTCGCGCCCCGTCCCGGCGAGCGCAGGCAGCAGCCCCCGGCCCGCTCGCTGCCCGGCGGGTGCGGCTGGAACAAGCCCCCGGCCGCCGCGCGGTGTGCCCGGAGGGGTCCCGGCTGCCGGCGCCCGGCCCCGCCGCGGAGCGTTGTCCGGGCTGCTGCCGGTGTCCGTGGTGGGATCCTGTACGGGCGGCCCTGCGCCCGGCGCGCTGCAGCCGCCTCGCAGCGGGGCTGGTGGCGAACAAAGAGCCGGGGCTGGCGATGGAGATGTCGCGGCGGGGGCGCGGGGGGGCGGCCGCTGTCTCGCCGGTGCTGCGGGGCCGGGGCTCGGCGGGGCGCGGGTCACGCAGCGGCGCCGGGGGAGGGGGCTGCGGGGCCGGGGCTCGGCGGGGCGCGGGTCACGCAGCGGCGCCGGGGAAGGGGCTGCGGGGCCGGGGCTCGGCGGGGCGCGGGTCACGCAGCGGCGCCGGAGGAGGGGGCTGCGGGGCCGGGGCTCGGCGGGGCGCGGGTCACGCAGCGGCGCCGGGGAAGGGGCTGCGGGGCCGGGGCTCGGCGGGGCGCGGGTCACGCAGCGGCGCCGGGGGAGGGGGCTGCGGGGCCGGGGCTCGGCGGGGCGCGGGTCACGCAGCGGCACCGGGGAAGGGGGCTGCGGGGCCGGGGCTCGGCGGGGCGCGGGTCACGCAGCGGCGCCGGGGAAGGGGCTGCGGGGCCGGGGCTCGGCGGGGCGCGGGTCACGCAGCGGCACCGGGGAAGGGGGCTGCGGGGCCGGGGCTCGGCGGGGCGCGGGTCACGCAGCGGCGCCGGGGAAGGGGCTGCGGGGCCGGGGCTCCGCGGGGCGCGGGTCGCGCAGCGGCGCCGGGGAAGGGGCTGCGGGGCCGGGGCTCCGCGGGGCGCGGGTCACGCAGCGGCGCCGGGGAAGGGGGCTGCGGGGCCGGGGCTCCGCGGGGCGCGGGTCACGCAGCGGCGCCGGGGGAGGGGGCTGCGGGGCCGGGGCCGTCCCCCCCCGCGCCCGGCCGGGCTGCCGGTGCCACGCGCGGCCTGGTGCAGATGGAGCCCGATAAGATGGGCAGGACGTGTGATAACTAATCGCCGTGTTCTGGCTTTACCAACCCATGTCTTCTGCAGAACCGTGTGCGCTGCGAACAGATGAAATGTGCCTGAGCAGAGCAGTCCGCTCTGCCTTACGCAAGTGGTACGAATTGTAGGCAGTGCCCTTTTTATTTCGTTGCAGTGGTGAGAGGCTCCTTTTTCCTAGCAGGGTGATAAAGCATCAGGGAAGGGACAAGCCGTGTCACTGTCCTGTGACTCGGGTGTATCAGCCGTTGGTATCAGATGTGTTGCTGGTCCGGGTTGTATTTTTACAGGAATGAATGATAATTGATGATCACAATATCACGCCTAGTTTTATGGGACTAAACGTGACGGACTGCCCGCCGTTTCTGTGGTATAGGAGAAGCTGGCATGAAAGGATCTCCCGACTGCAGGAGCTGCCAGACAATTTTATTACCCATTGTATTTGAGTGGCACCAAATCTAGATGGCTATCGTTTGATTGAAAAGGCAATTCTTGGGCTGGAGTGGGTGTTTTTATGAAGGAGAGGTGGCGGTTAGCCCTGCTTGTGTTGGTTTCTAAAGCTGTGAGCGTAGCCTGATTTAAAATAGATAGGGGAGAAGCGAGCCTGGGGCCCTTAAGATAACAACCATGAGGTTGGAGGAGGGGAGTCTTTTCCTCCCTGGGTTGTTTTCATAAGCCTGTACCGGAGGACAAGGCCGGCTGACAGCAGCTCAGCTGCAGGAGTCCCTCGGCACCTCGCTCCCCCAGGCTCCCACGAGCGGAACGTGGCTGTGTGTCTGACCCTCCAGCCTGCCCGGGCTCCCGGCAGCTTCTGTCACCTGGAAGAGGAGCGAGGCCAGCTGGGCTTGCTGTGCCAGCACAGGCACCCCAAAACCTTGGTGGCAGTTACGTGCTTTCAGGGATTTTGGCACATCAGGAAGTGTGGTCTGGCCTGTGAGCTGTCCTGCCATGTCCTGGGTATGTGGCTGAGAAAACCAGGCTGGGGTCTGGCTGCTGCTTTTGTTGTTGTGTGCCGGCCGATGTCTTTTGTCCCTGCCTCCTTCCTCTACATATGCTGGCGCTTGAACAGAATGTTAAAGAGAAATGAATAGAGGGAGAAATCCCCTGGACAGAGCAGCACAGCTGCTGTCAGTGCTGCCTGGCTCGGTGCTGGAAGGCATCTCCGAGAGAGGGGTGCTGCAGTGGTGCTCACATCCAGCTGGTGCTGCGGACCTGACCTGGTAAAGGGTGGTCCAGGTAAGAAAAGGCATCTGTCACTCGTCTCCCGAGCTGAAGAACTCCTTGTAAAAGGAAGCCTTTGGTGTCTCCACGATGGCCCATGGTGGTCCCACGGATGCAGTGATGGCAGCAGCCACTCCTGCGGGGAGCAATGGACCTGTTGTTCTGTGTGTCACTGCAGGTTGTGATGGTGCTGGGCATTGGCAGAACAGCACAATGATCACCTGAAAACACGAGACTGCCAGTGGAAACAGGGAGAACGAAGAGGGGAAAAGGGACAGGGTGAGGAGGGATGTGGAGAGGAACACGGTGGTATTACACAGCTCGGTGGGCTGCGGTTTCAGTATGCCAACAGCCTGCACCGTTGTTGAGCCTGTGGTAAACATCTGCGCAGAGGAGAGCACCAAAAGAGGAGGATCTCCCCCAGGAAGACATCTATTAGTAGGCTTCATTAGCAGTAAAGCTGGGCAGTGGTTGAGAAAGGCGGGTATGTTTGCAGTTTCGTTGTGCTGGCATTTGCCGATAATGACTTCCCAAGCACTGGCTTGGCCTTGGCTTGTCTCTTTTGTTTGGAAAAGCCAAATCTCTTTGCTGGTCTTGAGGGCCGAGCCGCATATGCGGATGGATTTAGGCTCTTAAGTGTTGCTTTGTTGTTGCCTGGGTTGGCAGTCCTGCTTTCTGAAGGGTTTTGAGTAAGCCTTCTGTGGGACTACCTGCCCTAGCACATTTGCTGATGGGAAGAAGTGGTTGCTTGAATGTAAGCTGGGCTTGCTTAATGGGCTCCCATAAAAATAGCAGTATCTTTCACAAGTAATTAAGCATAAGCCTAACTTTTCCTTGCACAGCAGATCTACGTGTCTGTGGGCCTACTTCATGCCTTAAGCATATGCCTAAGTGTTTGCAGAATTTGTGCCTACATTAATCTCTGTAAATAGCTGTAATTCGCAGTGGATAGCTCCAATATGGACATCTGTTCCCGTTTATTCAGATGCTCTGAGAGGCATTAAGACACTCAGGGACTTTCTGAGTCACGGACAGCAAACGAGCCGTTGCGTTTAGCCGCTGTCGGGCCGTGTTCTTCAGACGCTGTTCCCATACATCTGCCTCTTTGTACCTGCGAGCTGTAAGGAATGGAGTTTAATCTGTTAGTTACAACCAGCTGTAAATCAGATCAACCTGTGAGTTTTTCACAGCGAGGATGGCTTTGGCGTGGCACAGGTTGCGGACAGTGGTGGGGGAATCTGCCTCCTCGGAGATATTCAGGAGCCATCTGGACGTGGTCCTGGACAACCAGCTCCTGCTCGTGCAGGGGACTGGGACAGATGACCTCCAGAGGTCCCTGCCAACCTCCTGCAGCCTGTGACTCCGTGAAATAATATTTACATAGGCTGCTGGGAGCTCAGGTGCTCTCACACCGGCTTTAAACACCAGCGTGTTTGAAAACTCGCGCCCGTTCGGAGCTGACAGTGTCTGTGTCCTCACAGAGAGCTCTCCTCATCCCCTCTGGAGCTGGGTGCCTGTGGCACACTCCTGCTTTGCTGGATGGCTCGTGTTAAAGGCTCTGCTGTGGCAGCCACGGGTCTCCAGCGCCGGCCTTGGGAGCAGAGAGGAGGGAGCCAAACCAGAAGCACCAGCCTCAGTGACATCAGCCATTTCCCCCAGCTTCCAGCGTCGCTCGCTTAGGGAGTTCCTGAACACTGAATTCTTCAGGAGCTACTGGGTTAATCTCATCCATTTAATTTACTTTTTAGTTGCCTTTTCCATAAGAGGAAAGGAAATACGATGTCCCTTAGGGAAATTCCACCTCTGTTTTGGGGAAACCCAGGCAGAAATGAGAGTCGCTGGGCTGAAGGTGGCCCTGACAAAAGCTTCCACAGGTATTCCCTTCCCCTTCCTCCGTGTGCCTGGGTGGAAATAAAGACTTGTGGCTTCTTCTGTCTCGTTTGGTTGAATAAATAACGTGTCTTCAGAAAAAGACCCTTGAAGGAAGAGTGAAGAGGTTCATAAGTGAAATTGCTCTCTGCAGTTCCAGCATTCTCCTCAAGTTCTGGTCAAATTCCATGAGTTGCAAGTGAATAAACCGATATTACAAGCTTCCTACTGGGATGACATTTGTCACGTATTAGTAATTGTCAAAAATGAGCCTGTGTTTGTGAAAATATCTTGATGCATGAGGTATAATTACATGTACCTTAAAATAAACAGTTCTGGATACAGTCACTGCAGTCTAACCCTTTTTTTTGTCATCTCAGTTCTTGTGCACTGTACTAGGCAAAGCAGTGAGAAATGGATCCTGGAGGGTTCCAAGACCCCAGGAGCTTCTGTGGCACTCTGCTTTTGCTGAGGCATTCTTTTGGGTAACCACAAGCAAGACTAGTTTTCAGGTACTGGAAGCACTGGAAATGGTACCTGCGAAAGGGATGAATCCCTGTGAAGCATAGGCTGGTCTATGCTTCATCTAACATCAGGGTAAGGAGTAAAACTGGCCTTTGCCACAATGGTGTCATGGTGAAACAGAGCTTGGGCCAGGAGGCAGCAAGGAGTGTGACTGCAGGATAATGGATAAACAGTGTCTTTCTGTGCAAACAGTTTCAAAATGAGGCATACAGGAAGCTGGCTTTTGTGTCTCGTGTTTACACGTTACTGAGTGCATTTGTTGCTCTGGAGTGATCTCACTTGAGGGTGTCTCCTTCCCTCTACGTGGATGTCGCGTTAATAAAATTCATCTGGATGATTTGGTGCCGTCTGGGAGACGGGGCTGTGAGGGCTTCCCAAGGTGTGTCCCCTTCCCTTCCCTTCCCTTCCCTTCCCTTCCCTTCCCTTCCCTTCCCTTCCCTTCCCTTCCCTTCCCTTCCCTTCCCTTCCCTTCCCTTCCCTTCCCTTCCCTTCCCTTCCCTTCCCTTCCCTTCCCTTCCCTTCCCTTCCCTTCCCTTCCCTTCCCTTCCCTTCCCTTCCCTTCCCTTCCCTTCCCTTCCCTTCCCTTCCCTTCCCCTGTGCCATCCCATGTGCCCTCCCACTGCTGAGGAGCTGGATTTGTTGCTGAGGAAAAGGCTTCAGTTTTCCTGCCCTGCCTGCCTGTGTGACCAAGCAGTACCACCGTGGAGATCAGTGCTGTATTTCTCTGCTTTGCTTTTGAAGCAAACCATACATTGGTGAAATGAGCCTGATGGTGAGTTGTTGGGGAAAAAGTCTGTGTTCTAGGTGGCTGCAATTAGATTTAAGGTGATGTTTCATGATACATTGCCTGATGGTAGAACTCCCTCCTGCTGCTGTGCTGCAGTTTCACAGACGGGTTTTCTGACGGGTTCCCACAGGGCCCACGGCAGGACTGGCACCTGGGAATGGGCGCTGGAACTCCCCTCCTTGCGCTGGTTCCCAGCTCAGCTGCTGGAGCAGCAAGGGCTGGGCGTTGTGGCACTGAAAGAGCGCTGGATGAATGACCAGCACGTGGGGCATCACTGCAGGTGACGTGCTGGAGAAGCAGCCGTGGTCCAGCTTCCAGGTGGAGAAGGGGCTGAGGGCAGCGAGGGAGCGGCCTGGCCAGGCATCACCCGGCTGCCCACGCCACAGCAGCAGCTCAGCACGGAGCCTGCGTGGAGCAGCAGGCTGTGATCCACAGAAAACCCTCCAGCTCCTGAGAAGATACCTGCTTAATGAGCAACGCTGTGAGCACAGGCTCTTTAGAAAGAGCGGTCTGTTGTTTCTGCTCTGAATACTCTGGTTATATAAAAGCATAACCCACTGGAGTGTGAGCAGGGGCCTGCCTTGGTCACAGCAGTGACACGGGCTCAGTAAAGAGCGATTCAGGGCAGTAACCTCTTTATTGACTTTTTAAATGGAAACCAAAATTACCTGAATTGGTTTTATAGATTCTAAGTGCGTTGGCTTCCCAGGGATAGCACGTAAAACTTTAAGTGATGATTAAGAAGTCCAGATAAGGAAGCATTTCATAAGTGAAAGGCCTTCCATATCTACTTGTTTTGGCATAATAACACAGTTAGTGAGCTGTGGTTCTTAGTGGGTCAATAGAGTTTTATGACAACTTGCATTTTAAACCTGCCTTTAACGAGGCATCAGCCACTATTACTGACACTTGGGTAAATTCTAGTTGTAGTGTGAAATTAAAGACATTTAATGGGGTTGGTACCAAAATGTGTGTCTGAGGGAGCGAGTACAGTTTGGTTTTCTGTGTGCCTATTCCGAGGGGGCTGTGTGTCCTCTGTGCCTCTGCCGAGGGGCAGGTCGCGGCGGGGGCCGGTGCTGCTGCCGCCGGGGAGAGACCCTCCTGCCTCACCTGGGTTGAGGCATCATCAGGATCGGTGTTTTGGGCTGGCCATGGGAGGGCACTGTGTAATGGTAAATGGAGGCTCAAGGTTGTCCTCTGTTCCCGCACAGGGCCCGTTTTCCTGGGGGTGAAGTGGACTGTGAGCCCCAGGCCTGCCGCCGCAGTGGTCTGCTCCATCTCGCAGGCGCAGCTCTCTCTGGGAGCCATGGTCCTCCCTCTCGTAGGGGAGGGGTGTGTGTTATGCTTTGTTCTGGAAACGTAACCAGCAGGCATGATCCGAGTGCCAAATGAGCTCCCCTTTCAGGAGGGAACAAAACGAACGTCTCGGGAAGCCCTGGGCAGCAGGAACGCACCGCTGCAGCTCCCAGGCTGGCGCCGTGCCTCCCGACAACGAGAGGTTCAGTAGCACGTAGTGTGTGTGCCCTCTAACCCACACACAGCTCGCTGTGCAGGGTGGGCTGTCTCTGAGATCCAGAGGCCACGCTTTACTCGGGTTGTACTTGTGGGTAGAGCTGTGCGGAGCTGAGGCGTCTGCCTCGGGGACTCTGTGAGGCAGCTGTGTGCTTGTGTTGCAAGATCTGATGTAGGTGCAGCCTGTTTGGCAGCTGATTTTCAGCTGAATCAGGCTAAATTGACAACCTCGTGGTCCCAGAGGATTGTGTAGGGCCAAGACCTCTTGCTTAATTAAACCCTGTGGCATATATACTGTGACTTTTCTGAGCAAGCTGGAAGCCTCTAAGCCTTTTAATAGCAGTGAGGGATGCATTATCTAACAGCTTCAGTCAATTTTGAGTCACAGATGCAGTGTCAGTGTGCAGAAGTAGCTTGATTGAGTTACAGTTTGGTAAATTTTGCTGTCAGCAAGTGGAAAAAATCTAAATTTGATAAATTTCTTCATCTCTTGCTCTCACTGGTGCTTCCTCACAAATGTTTGTTTTAATTGTGTTTGATAACAGAGTTTTACTGCAGCAGTAGAAGAAATGCTGGTAGTCAGCTCTGTCCCTCTTTGCAAAGCAGTGGAGTGTAGTCTGGTAAACACTGTAAGCTGGGTAAGAGTGCAGTGGCAGGTTGGGTGACTTCTCCCACTGACTCTAGAACGGGGAGAAAGGAATGTGGTTTGACTGCTGGCCTGCTCAGCTCAGCCTGGGGCTTGAGCTGCTGCCATTTCGTTATTAAAACCTGCCAGAGGTTTTACCTTCAGCCAGGACTGGAACTGTAGCTTTCAGCAAGTACTTAGCCTGCTGTCACGCTGACTTCTTCCAGCGTGGAGTTTCTAAGCTGCTGAGTTCTAACACAGGAGCACTCCCTTTCCCTGCTCCATCTTTTCCTCTCCCCATCCCACAAAGAAAGCAAAACACCAAAACCTTAATACAGGGGTTGCTTTCTGCAAAGCATCAGCAATTAACTGTTAATTCATTTAAACAGAAGAGATGTGGTTAAATTACACGGGCCTGGAAGCTAAGTGCAGTTAAAATAGTAAAACAACCCAACTCAAAACAACAACAACCCCAGAGCAAACAAAAACCCCACCAAAACCCAAAGCCCCAACAAAGCAAATAGAAAAACTAGATTCTTGAAGTGTATTGTGCAATGTCTGTCTTTGGGGTGATGCCTTGACTGGGCAACAAACTCATGTGTGTGTTTGTAATGGTTCATTTTTTCCTCCCTGCGTTCTTTAACCTGAATTCCTGTGTCCTGGCAGGACTTAGATGTTGGTCAGAATCCTGATTTCTAGGAATTAGGAGCCTTTCCTGAAACCAAAAGAAAACTCTACAATTCTGAGAACACTTGCAGATGTGAGGAGAGCTGGGCAGAGAGGAACCTGCTGAGGTTCAACAAGGGCAAGGGCAGAGTCCTGCAGCTGGGGAGGAACAACCCCCTGCCCCAGGCCAGGCTGGGGGTGACCTGCTGGAGAGCAGCTCTGCAGAGACAGACCTGGCAGTGCTGGCTGACAATAAACTGCCCATGAGCAGCAACGTGCCCTCGTGGGCAAGAAGCCAATGGCAGCCTGGGGGCATCCAGCAGAGTGGGCAGCAGGGCCAGGGAGGTTGTGCTCCCCCTCTGCTCTGCCACATCTGCTGAGGCCTCATCTGGAGTCCTGTGTCCAGTTGTGGGCTCCCCAGCTGCAGAGGGACAGGGAGCTGCTGCAGAGAGGCCAGTGCAGGGCCAGCAAGATGCTCAGGGCACTGGAGCATCTTCCTTGTGAGGAAAGGCTGCGGGACCTGGAGCTGTTCAGTCTGGAGGAGACTGAGGGGGGAACTCATTAATATTGACAAATATCTCACTGGTGGGTGTCAGGAGGTTGGGGCTGCACTTTTTTGTGTTGTATCCAGTGACAGGACAAGGGGTGATGGGATGAAGCTGGAACACAAACAGTTCCACTGAAACATCAGGACAAACTGTTTGAGTGTTTGAGTGAGGGAGCCCTGGCCCAGGCTGCCCAGGGAGGGTGTGGAGGCTCCTTCCTTGGAGGGCTTCAAGAGCCACCTGGACACGTTCCTGTGTGACCTGATCTAGGTGGGATCTGCTTCTGCAGGGGTTTGGACTGGATGAGCTCTAAAGGTCTTTCCAACCCATTCTATGAATAACTCCAAGGATAAATTGTGTTTTGCCATTAAGTTTTATTATCTTACTTTTGTACCTCACTACAGGGATTAGTGGTGTTTTATTGGTGTCATGCAAGCAGCAGCCAGGTTTTCTTTAGTGTGATTTATCTACTGGGCAAGAGCAGAATTATTCCTAACAGTGCACAATCCTGCTGTTCTCTTCTCTTTGGCAGTTCTTAGTTCTGTGTAATCCTGGCTTGAGGATGGAAGTATGTTCAGGTAATCTGTGTTTGGTTTTAACTGAAGAAGTCTTAGCTCTTTTCAAGCATTTCTATGTGGATGATCACACAGTGTTCATGGTAGGATCTGGAGAGATGGGAGTGATGAGTAACTCCCAGTAGAAAGCATCCTGGGATGACTTCCTCATCGACTGTCTGTCTGGTAACTGATGGGAAAGAACCCCTTGTGGTCTCTTCCTGGTGAGCTGGGACGTGCTGTGTGAACACAGTGCTCCATCAGTGAGTCCTATCAGTGTGCTCCAGGTTCTCATTGGGGCTCAAATGGTGCTTGGCTCTTCTGTTCCCCTGTGCCTGCAGACAGGGAGGGATCTGTGCTTGTGTTTAAGGTCTTTGGAGGATGAAGAAGCATTTTATTTTCCAAGATTGAAGTGGTCTGGAAGCTAAACTTACAGCAAGGGAAGAGTGTTTTGTGACACGCTGAAGGGAGGAGAGACCAAGGTTTGATTTTGTGCTCTGCTTGCAGTCCTCATCCTCTGCTTACAATACCTGGTTTCTCTGATGGGAGAGGATACCAGGTCTCCTTCATGCCACTTACATAAACTGCCATCAGCTCTTGAAACAAGTCACCAGAAGTATTTGATGTTTTGAATTTCTGAGAAGCAGCAATAGAGACATTGCTTCTAATCCTCACCATGTTCGTTTTCTCTGCTGAACACCAGCCAGGCTTCCTGGCTCTCTGGGCATCACTTTGTTTCTTCTGCATGAAGGCAGAGACATTTCACTCAACTTTTTTTGTCTGTTGGAACAAACTTAATAAATCATCCATTTTGAAAACATTTGTTGTCTGGTTTTATAAGTTTTCATTGCCTTCTCCTCAGCTTCTGAAAGGTCTTTGGTCCTTCAGTCCGTGGAAGCTGAGAGGTAAAACCGTTTGGATGTGCCCAGGTCTCTGCCTGTCGTACCTTTGTGTTTGCTTTTACTTAGGACAGGAAGCCATTGCCTTCCTAGTTGTAAGTTTGGCTGGTATATGTACACCTGTGAGTTAAAGGATGACTTTTTGTGTCCTTCTGGTTTTTAATATCTGTACTTCATTTGGTAATATCGATCTCTAGAGCTGGAATTGGAAAGGTTGAGTAGATCACCTGCCTCTGTGATAGCCAGCTCCTGCCCCTAAGGCCACAGAGGTTGCAGACTGCTCTGGGCCAGCTTCCAGACGTGTGCAGGGCTGCAGTGGGACTTGCAGGTGAATTAGTTCCACTCTGAGGTGAGTGGACAGGTACCCTGCAAAGCAAAGCCACCCAGCCACCCGCAAAGCAGAGCTGCATCTGTTTGGCACTGCTATGTGGAGATGGCTGGGAAGCTGCTGTGATTGCCCAGCTGCTCAGAGAGCCTTGAAGCTTTGGGGTCTGTGTTGCACCTTTGCAAAGGCATGGCCTTGTATGGTCATGGAGGTCATGGTCTCAGATCTCCCTGATAAAATGCGTGTCCAGTGTGCACAGTGTCACTTGGGTGTGATACTAAATTAATAGTTCCTTTTTAAGCTTTCCAGTCCTCACACAACTGTCAAATGGCAAAGCCTGAAGGTGACAGAAAAGCTCCTTACCCTGGTTTGCTTCTTCTGGGGCAGGCACAGCCAGATGTGGTGTGGATCTTCAGCTGGTGTTCATCTCGCTGCCTCCTGTAAGTCCCCTCAGGGCAAGGCTTTGCACTCCCTCCAATTAGCAGCTGCTGGTGTGAGATGATGGCTTCTTCAGGAGCTGAAATGGATGTGGCAGATTTGCACTGCTGAAAGGGAGGTCATGAAATCATAGAATGGCAGGACTGGAAGGGACCTTTGGAGATCATCCAGTCCAAACCCTCTGCCAAAGCAGATCCCACCTACACCAGGTCACACAGGAACGTGTCCAAGTGTGAACAAGACTGGTGCCAGAACCCACCCCTGTGAAACTCCACTGGCCACAGGCCTCTAACTCAATTCTGTGCCACTGATCACCACTCTCATGATTTCTCTTGAGCACCTCTGGACCTTCTCTGGATTAGCATCACAAAGTGCTACTTTGCCTGTGTCTTTGCTGGGCTGTTGAATTGCAGTAGCTGCCAGAGAGTTGCAGAGGTGTGTGGCAGGAGCTGCTAGGGTGGTCATGGAGGTGGAAGGCATGTGTGAAGAAAGGAGAGCAGCTGAGCTGCTGATGGATGTGGGTTTTTTAGTGATGGGCCTGGCAGCGTGAGGTGAGTGGACGGACCATGACCTTAAAGGTTTTTTCCAACCATAATGATCCTATGATTCATACCTGATCTTCTGTGATAACAGCTATCATGCACATAAGGGTTTTTTCCTGTGAATCTTATCAAATTGCTGACCAAGCTTTTTCCTTATAGTTGGGAGACATTCACCAGCTGCGACAAAAATGGTTGTTTGTGAGACATGGTTTGTATTTTGTACATTGGAGGACCTAAATTAACATCTGGTTGCAGCTGGAGTGAGGAGGATGCATAGCTTTGCTTTCCCCTTCCTCAGCTCTGTCCGTGATCACTCCCTGACATATGTGGTGGCGCTCTTCTGATACCGAGGTAAATTGACACAGTTTAGCCACAAAAGATTAAAAATAAGTCTCAGTTTAGGACAAGTTAGCCTTCTTCTGTTCAAGTGAGTGTAAATTTGCCTCCCGTGCAGTCGTGCCGTCCTGGGGCTGGCTCGGGTGGGCAGTGGTGGGGGCTCATGCTCGGGTGGATGGGAGAAAGACCTTTATTGTCATCCTTGGTGTCTATTTGTTCTGGTTCTATTTCATCAAGTCTTGTCACTTTACTCCTCATTTCCAGTGTCTATACAAAGAAATTAACTCCCTGAGATCAGATGGGGCACAACAAACACAATGCTAAAGGTTCCTGTGCTTGGGTGCACAGCACCTTGTCGTGCAGCCTTGGCCCGAGGAGGCCCTTCTCATTCTGTTTCCTGCACGAAGGAGCTTTGTGGGTTTGCTGCTCCTTGCAGGGTAGGCTGTTCCCAGCAGTCGTGACACACCTGCGTGCTGACAGTGTCCTTCACGCTGACTCACTGCTCCTCGCGGTTTCCCGTCTCTCCGTTGGTGGCACCTCCCTGCCTCCGAACCCCGTGGTCTTGCCCAGCAGGAAGGCTTTCTTGGACTATGTGGTCACCTCCTTGGCTAGACCTTGTGCTAGACCTCGCCTGCAGTTCTGGTACGAATTCTTAGACATTGATGGTTGATGAGAGGCTGGATGGAGACAAAACCTGTATGTTCCCAGGGCAGTAACAGCCTGGGAGTTCCACAGGTTTTTCTCCTTCCTCACGAGTTTCCTTCTGGTTGTGACCATAACTGTCTGTTTAGCCAACAGCAATCTTTGCTGAGCTGTGTCACTGTTGCTTCACCGAGGTCATGGTGAGTAAGAGTTACAGCAGATACTTTGTGCAGCGAGTGTTTTAATCAACTCATCAAAGAAATATGCTCAGTGAATGCTACCTGTGGTAAAGCCAGAACGTTTTACCTGCCACGTACCCCTCTGTGCATCTGTTCTCAGTCTAGCACCGTTCAGTGCTGGGACTGAGAGCCTGAGGAGTTGCTTTGGAAGCCCTGGGCCTGTCTGAAGTCAGTGTTGACCCTGTGGGAGCAGAAGCTTTGGCTAGAGACATCCGTTCCAATCCAAGTTATTCAATGAGGCTGCAGTCTCCAGGGCTGATGGAGTACTGTGGCAGATCCGTGGTTGCTCAGAGCGTGGTTTATGTTCCACTTTACAGAGCTTATTGTATCCTAGGTTGGGGCTGTGGTTTATCCTGCTGATCAGCAGGTGGCTTTGGGCAGACTAACCAACTGGTGGTTAGTTTTCAATTAGCAAATGGCCCAGCCACCATTTGCTGAAGGAGCCGGCGGAGGCTTTGTTTGCTCTGGTGGGATTCCTGGTCTGGGTGGCTGTGTTGCCCTTGCAGCAGCAGCGGTGTGTCAGGGCTCCAGGCAGTGCTGCATTGCTGCTCAACTAGTGCCACGGCAACTGGAGCTGGGCAGAGGAGGGAGTGGGCAGAGCCTGGCTGCGGGAGGGCTGGGATAAAGCTCTGGAAACCGGACCAGTGCATTTCCAAATTGCCTTGAGTAGAAATACCAGGGAGTTAACGAATGATTTTTATCATGTTTTGAGGTACCATTACATTTTTCTGTGGTTCTGGGGTTATCCTGGCGGTGCTGTCCCATTTCCCCTCTCCTCCAGAAGGCACCAGCTCATTCTGTGCGCTCCCTGACATGATAAAGAAGATCTCCCGTCTCTCTTGTAGTGACCTGGGTCCCAGGTGTGGCTGCAGCCAGGATGGTGGTGGCTGCGCTGCCCTTGAGCCCTGGCAAAGGGGAGTGGTTAGTACAGTGTCCAGCAGACAGCCCTGTCCTGCGGGTGCTGCGTGTGCAGATCCAGCCAGCGCTGGGGGATGAGGTCAGAGCTGTGTTTTACAGGGACGTCCCGTGGTTGTATCGGAGGTCACGTGAAGTGAAGCCACACAGTGAGGATTTGGTTTTGTCCTGCTGGTTTCTATTGTAGTTTAAAAGTAAAATATTGTAAATCAGAGTACTGCTAAGCAGTTAAAGCTGGGTGTGGGTTACCTCCAAGGTCACTTGTCACCATGTGCCTTCATGCAAGATCCTGGGACAGCCCGTTTTGGGGTCTGTCAAAGGCACGGGTCCTTCACAACCATTGACGAGCCACCTCAGAGTCCTCAGACTGCAAAGCTTGTAACCACTGTGTTTTTCAGACCCACAGAGGTCTTCTGGTGTCGTGTGCCTTCTTGTGCTAATTGCTTTCTTTCCAATATTACCCAAAATGTGGGTTGGAACTGGTGCTTGTTGGAAAGCGTTTCAGTCGTGGCTTCAGCAGCTGCGTTTTGATTGACTTTGTTGCTAAAGAAATGCCTCTGGCACTTGAATTGGTGTAGCAAAAGCTTGTGGTGTTCTCTCACCCTGCTGACACCAGGAAAATTTGCCTTGAATCCGTTGCGCTGCTGTCATGGACTCTGGTGGCTTTTTAAAGTCCAGTCAGTTTGGTTCTTGACTATGTGTAACTACATTTGCTTTTTGTCATTTCACTCCAGAGAGGGATGATCGGATGCAATTGAGCACAGGTAGCTGTGCCCAGGACGAGTCTGTTCTGTCTCACAGCTGCTGGTGAGCTGGCTTGGCTGCCATGCCCTGCGTGCCCTCACTTGTCTCTGCCCTACAAGGGATGGAGTCAAATTCCTAAAACTTGCACAAGAAGCAAAGCTATTAAACCCTGCCACAAGCCCCTAGCGAGGAGTTGGAAGGTGAGTGGTGAAATGACTGTTGCAGCCTGTGGCTGGTGAGGAATGTCATGAAGTACCGTGACCACCTTTGTTTCCCTGGCAGCTTCGGCTCTGTACTGGAGATGCCAGGACTGCAGCACTTAGAAGATGAAAGTAGGGTCTTCAAACCGGTGTAACTCTGCAGGCTGCTGTAACTCTGCAGGCTGGAATACTCATTCCGATGGTGTTTGATAAGGCAGGAATGCACCACAGAAGCACCCTGTGTCATTGCCAGTGTTGCTGTGGAAACCTGAATTTTAGCTCCAGCTGGTTTGGTGCCTTTAACACTTGGCATCCTGGTGTCTGCCCGGGAGGTGAGGCGCTGCTGCAGCTCGTGTGCACCAGCCTGGAGTCTCGTGCTGGGGCTGGTGGATGTTGGGGCTGTCGTGCTGCTGCTGCCATGCCAGTGCTGCTGGATGGCAGATGTGAGGGAGCTCCCATCGGGAGGCCAAAGAGGCTTCAGGTGTGTCCTGGGATGGGCTTTGCTTTGCACGGTGCTTTCTGCTAGTTTGTCTCCCAGGGGTCCTGTGGCAAGTGGAATGCGTGTGCTTTGTTATGTTCCCTGTAAGTGTGTTATCTCTGGAAATCCAGGACCTCTGTGTGGAAAAAGCTGCCCACAGCTCTATCTAGACTTCCTGAATGTTTCTTGCTGTGGCATTCACCTGAGTCCTGTGTTTGCCCAGCAGGAGCTTTTTCCATGTTGAGGTTCGTTCTTTCTTCCTGACACATATCATCAAATGGTTTGAAGCTCCTCTAGTTCCAGCTCCTCTAGTTCCAGCCTATGGCAGGGACACCTTCCACTCACATAGGTTGCTCAGCTGCAATCATGATCTCTGCTGCCTGTGAAACCAGACAGTTGCACGTTTCCATTCCACACCACCGCGGATCGGTGTTAAGGACAGAGTAATGATCAAGGGCCTGAGTCGGTGTATCCCGTCCTTGCTGTTGAGGACTGATGCGGACAGGTGCAGTCCTTGACCTTCGGATTTCGTGTCTGATCTCACAGTTTTCTGAAGAGATTTTCAGAAGAAGACCTCCTCTGGTGTCAAACTGGCTGCTGATGGCATCCAAGTCCCTAGGTTTAGGCACGCTTTTCGTAGCTCAGCAATGACACGTGCTTCCCATGTCACTGGTGCTAGAGACAGAGTTTTCTCTTTGAGCATCCAAGAATTCTCCCAGTTAAAGGGAAAGAGGTGGCTGTTGGTAAATGGAAGAAGATGACCCACGCTATGTGATCACCTTATAAAAGCTTCTTCACGGAGAGATTCCTCCACAGCACACCCCAGTACTCCAGGAATGCTGTCAGTAACTGAGAAGCGCGTTACAGGCAGGAGGTGCAGGAGAGCACAGGACAGGGGGTATAGTGATCTACTGCTTTTTACAGTGTCCTGACTTGCAGGTTTGAGGGAAGGCTGGATGAAGGAGTAGGATGGCTGTATCACTGTTTGAGTGTAAAATGTTGTGAGGAGATAGTGCTTTACAGCAGAAACACTTTGATACTGCCTTCAAAAGCTAGTGGCAAACAAAGGCCAGTGAAACACTGTTGGGTTGGCCATCACTCATAAAGGATGTTAAATAAAAATGACCCTTTTGCATTCAAGCAGCCACTTGGGAAAGACTACTTGTGTCCATTTGTCTCATCTGACTTGCAGCAACTTGCAGTGGTGGCTCTCCTGGCCATGGTGCTGCTGGGGTGCGGCGTGGTCTGGTTGGAAAAGGACTGAGCTGAAAAGCTGCCGTGGTTCTTCCTCTGGGATGATCAAAAGAAGAGTAAGTTGCTGCAGGAGATTGAAGACTGAGTGATTAATGTTAATTGGTTGATAATAAACTGACCATGAGCAGCAATGGGCAAGAAGCCAACGGCAGCCTGGGGGCATCCAGCAGAGTGTGGGCAGCAGGGCCAGGGAGGTTGTGCTCCCCCTCTGCTCTGCCACATCTGCTGAGGCCTCATCTGGAGTCCTGTGTCCAGTTGTGGGCTCCCCAGCTGCAGAGGGACAGGGAAGTGCTGCAGAGAGGCCAGTGCAGGGCCAGCAAGATGCTCAGGGCACTGGAGCATCTTCCTTGTGAGGAAAGGCTGCGGGACCTGGGGCTGTTTAGTCTGGAGGAGACTGAGGGGGGAGCTCATTAATATTGACAAATATCTCCCTGGTGGGTGTCAGGAGGTTGGGGCAGCACTTTTTTTCTGTTGTATCCAGTGACAGGACAAGGGGTGATGGGCTGAAGCTGGAACACAAACAGTTCCATTTGAACATCAGGACAAACTGTGTCAGTGTTTGAGTGAGGGAGCCCTGGCCCAGGCTGCCCAGGGAGGGTGTGGAGGCTTCTTCCTTGGAGGGCTTCAAGACCCACCTGGACACGTTCCTGTGTGACCTGATCTAGGTGGGAGCTGCTTCTGCAGGGGGTTGCACTGGATGATCGATCAATAAGGGTCCCTTCCAACCCCCACCATGCTGTGGTTCTGTGACTTTCTCCTTGCTGCCTTGTGTCTTTGCCAAACCACCTAATGTGTGGTGACTTTTGTTTTAGTCATCCTTCCATCCCTTGGTGGTTACTTGTTACCTGGGAGGAACCTGTACTTTTCCTCTAGCACTGTTTCTCCAGGCTGCTCACTCTGTGATTCCCTGCAGCATGACTCTCAACTTCACCAGCTTGACTAGGTATTGAAGCTGGTTGTGATTGGTTTGGTTTTTTTTCCCCCCTTTGCTCTGAAAGTGCTTGGGAATAGAAAATAAATACCTCTGAATGGTACTTGTTTCACAGAGCTGTTAGTTGGCAATCTGTCTCTCTAAGCCAGTGATTTTCAGGTTTCCCCTGAAGCCTCTCAGTGAAGCAGGCTGTGATTTGTGCCACACAGCCTTTTGTTTTTTCCCTGCCCAGGCCTGGGACTACTGTTCTCTCTGTAGGCTGTGTTGGAAAGCAAGCCCAGATTCTGCAGGTATTTATTAGGTAGTCCTGGATGCCAGGGTTGTTCCTTGGGTTTGGGATTACTGCTGTGGACCTGCAAACCACCACTGGAGAAGATGTCCCTGTTGTAGCTGCCACCACTTCTCCTGCCTTCAGCCTGTAATGCAGCATGGATTCAGGGTTGCAGAGTTTTGAGCACGGGAAGCTCACCAGATCACAAAACACTCACTTTGCGTTCAGCAAATGTTCCAGATAACTTTCTTCCCCTTCTATATACAGTAAGAATGTGTGTGCTGCAGCTTCCTACCCAGAGGCAGAAGGATCGAGTCACACTGAGTGGGTTAATTTGACTTGACCCTTTCCATCAGATGTAGTAACCAAAAGCAGCAAACATTTAGGTCAGTGAATTGAACTGGCAGACAGTGAGTCTCTTCTGCTGGTACAGGATCTGTGGAGCTGACCCCCTCATCAGACGTTCTCGCTGTCTGTGTGAGTGGGGGATCAGTGAGAGTGGCTTTGGAGGTAACAGGTGCCCTTTGGGGATAGATGCAATATGCTTAATGCAGTATAAAGTTTGGTCCCTGTGTCTGATGGTTTTGATGTGTTAAATCTTCCTGTGTGCTTGTAAATTGTTGGTGTCTTTGTAGGTTTGCTTGTGGGTCTGAAAGTCAATCTGGTCTCTTGGGAAAAGTATATTGTGCTCAAGTTGCTTTTGACTTGGATCTTTCCTTATCAGTCCCTCTGTTTTGTTCTAGCAAATTCATCTGTGGGACTCCAGAGAGGGAACACACGAGGTGGAATGCTATGTCTTTTCTTGTCCTCGGTGTTAATAACCTTATCTTTTGAACTGTTGCCTGCAAAACACAACTTCAGCTGAATTTCTTCATCGTGCTCTGGGAGGGTTCTATGGGAAAGCTGAAGGTTTGACAAAATGCTCAGATGCTTTCCTCAACTGAGCTTTCTTGGCAGTGTGAGCTGCACGTGTGGTCTGTTGGAGATCTTGCATGCAGAGAGCGTGCTTTTGAGTACTCGGCAGTCACGAATGTACCCTGCAGAACCTGGGAGAGGACAGCCCAGGAGACTGTGTGTGCAGACTTCAGCTCAGGGGTGCAGTTGGTCTCTGCTGGGCTGGTTCTCGCTGCATTATCCTCTGTTTGAAGCGGTGAGAACGCTGTTGCTTTGATTTTTGTTGTCTGGGTGGGACGCATCTGGGAATGGGAAGTTATCTGGCTTGTGTAACAATTCTGGGAAGTTTGGGGTTTTGTTTTTCCTTTTTGCTCCAAACTTTCTACTTGCCAAATAAAACTCAGCACAGACACTCTCATTCCTGTTTTATGTCTCATTTTAACACAGTCCATCTGAATTCTTAAACAAAATAGCTTGCCCCCCAGTACTGAGTTTTGGGGTTCCTTTGGGCAGAAACTTAAAGCTGCTTTTAGTTTGCTTTGAACAAGTGTGCAGGAGGAGAGAAGAGATGGAAGAGAGGGGTGGTTGGGCCGAGATGAACCTGCTGATGTTCAACCAGGGCAAGGGCAGAGTCCTGCAGCTGGGGAGGAACAACCCCCTGCCCCAGGCCAGGCTGGGGGTGACCTGCTGGAGAGCAGCTCTGCAGAGACAGACCTGGCAGTGCTGGCTGATAATAAACTGCCCATGAGCAGCAACGTGCCCTCGTGGGCAAGAAGCCAACGGCAGCCTGGGGGCATCCAGCAGAGTGTGGGCAGCAGGGCCAGGGAGGTTCTGCTCCCCCTCTGCTCTGCCACATCTGCTGAGGCCTCATCTGGAGTCCCGTGTCCAGTTGTGGGCTCCCCAGCTGCAGAGGGACAGGGAACTGCTGCAGAGAGGCCAGTGCAGGGCCAGCAAGATGCTCAGGGCACTGGAGCATCTTCCTTGTGAGGAAAGGCTGCGGGACCTGGGGCTGTTTAGTCTGGAGGAGACTGAGGGGGGAGCTCATTAATATTGACAAATATCTCCCTGGTGGGTGTCAGGAGGTTGGGGCAGCACTTTCTTTCTGTTGTACCCAGTGACAGGACAAGGGGTGATGGGATGAAGCTGGAACACAAACAGTTCCATTGAAACATCAGGACAAACTGTGTCAGTGTTTGAGTGAGGGAGCCCTGGCCCAGGCTGCCCAGGGAGGGTGTGGAGGCTCCTTCTCAGGAGGTTTCCAAACCCACCTGGACACGTTCCTGTGTGACCTGATCTAGGTGGGAGCTGCTTGAGCAGGGGGTTGGACTGGATGAGCTCTAAAGGTCCCTTCCAACCCCACCATTCAGTACTTCTGTGGTCTCCTTTGTCTGCCTCCCAGTGCTGCTGGTGCCTGTCAACTTCTCTTAACTATTTTCTGTTGGCCAATGCAGCACATTTTGTAGCGTTGCAAGTTCCTTACCAGCAGTTGCATCTTCTGGAGCTGTTTCCTGATCACCTGGCTGGATTTTGCTATACTCAATATAAGCAATGTGAGCATGAAATTGTGTTTAGGTGAATAACATCACATAAAATATCTAAAACTATATACAGTTACGAAGCTTCCCCATATGCAGGGGTGGTAGACTGCAAAAGGAGGCAATGCTGTGTGCAATTGGATTTTGATATCTCTGCAGCATCTCCTGTTGTTGCTTTGTGCCACCACAGTAGTAATTTAGCAGCAAAATTGGACTTTCAGTAGAACATCCTGTTATTTCTGAAAGGAACATAACTTCATTTAAAGCTGCCTGGAGGAAACGGAGTTTGTTCTTCAGATGACTTCTGTTAATTTCTGTTATCCTGAGAGGTTTTTGCCTCTGTACTTCATTCACCGTAATTCATCTGTTGTCTTGGAAAAAAAGCCCTGTTCTTCATGGTTTCAAGAAATAAAAGGCTTGATGATGTGAGAAGCACATGCTTTGCAAAGGGCTGTGTCAGATCCCTGTGCTGCTGCGCTGGTGGGCTCCTGCTGCTCCAGAAACAGAGGTTGTCTGTGGTTCAGAGCTGGGCTCGAAACCAATCTGAAGCTCTGAGGTCTAAAATTGTGAGTTAAGATGTGAATAGCTATGAAAATGGCTTGTGTTTGTAATCAGAGGCTGCTGAGTTAGGTACAGCCAGGGAAACTAACATGAGACTCCACATCTTGAAAAGGTTATGCTGGTTGTGTAACTTTGCGACTGCAATCAGTCCTGTTGCTTCTACCTGCTTATTACTGACCCTGTATTCCTCCCTGTAGGAGGAATTTCTTTGCTGCCAGGGCTGTCAGGCATTGGAAGGGGCTGCCCAGGGAGGTGCTGGAGTCACCGTCCCTGGAGGGGTTTCAGAGCTGGGTGGGTGTTGCACTGAGGGCAATGGGCTGGTGGGTGATGGGCTGGGACAGAGGCTGCACTCCATGGGCTGAAAGGGCTCTGCCAGCTGAAACCTTTCTTTGGTTCTATGTATTGCATTGCTAACACCACAGAAGATGGAGCAGAAGCTGCTCAATTGCCTTGTAACTTGGCTAAAGCATTTTGTGTTGCTGTGCCCTCTGCTCCCCCCCTTTTCTGCTTCTTCCAAGAACATGCATCTGTGCTTCTCTGGGACTGGGTCCTGCTCCTAGATGATGAATGACTGACCTTATTGCAGATCTTCTGCAATACATCGATTCTGAATGTGGCTTTTGTTCAGTGCATTGAGCCACATTTTGCATCCAGAATGCCTGGCAGAACACAAAGTCCATCTTTTGTTCTGGGTAATGAGTGTTGAATATTTTAATGAGTGTTTCTTAGTCTAGTCAGTGTCAAGTACCATTTTGGGAACAAGTGACTGAACTAACCCCTGAGCTCTGTCGAGCAACAATCCATTTATTTATAGGATTTCACAAATCCTTGAGGAGTTCCCTGTGAGCAATTAATAGAATTTAAAAAGAACAACAAACCCAAAGCAAACAACACGCCAGCCCCCCAGAACAAATAAACTCCAAGCTTTGCCTTCAGTGTATGTGCAGAAGTTATCTATGGTAACTGCAAAGTTTCAGTAACTCATATAGACCGTGAGATAAAGAGGAAAAAACCCGTATTTCATTAAAGGGAAGGAAAAAGCTTTGGGTGTTAACATATCTCCATGGCACAGACTGAGCTACCAGTGCGCCCTGGCTGCCTCCAGACCCCGTGCATTGCCCACCAGCCTGCACACTGGAAAGAAGATGTGGCTGTAAATGCAGCTAACCTGTTGCTGAAGTTCATGTGGGCAATGATGGACAGCTTAATTAAAAAAAACCCAGATTGTCAAGTTTACAAGTTTAACAAGTGTTTTTCCTCCAAGCAGAAGTGGCTTTTTTTTACCCAATCCCATTCATTTGCTGGTGATGAACTTGCTGTAATTGGTTGTTTTGACTGATGATTAAGGTGTGCCTTTGGCATTTTTGAGCAGTGATCATGTGTCTTTCAATTAAAAGAAAGACAGTGAGTACTTTTCTTCCTCCTGAGAAGTACCCTAAATGCTGGTGTGCATGGGAAATCACTTCTGTACCTGAATTGCTTAAATTTAGTCTTGGTCACGGGTCAGATTCTTGTTGCTGTTTTTTTTAAGTGCAGCTATTTTCCCCCAATATCTTCAGTTTTGTCCACACCTCTGGCTGTTACTAGCACATCCTCCTGTGTCAGTGAACATGCTGGAGAAGGAAACCATTGACTTCTGTTGTGGGATTTGCTGTCCTTCTGGCCAGGAGGGTCTGTATTTACTCACTGCTTCACTTCCCAAGCCCAAACTGGAGGCTGCACAGCTTCCTCATTCCTCTGTGAGACACCATGGATTGCAGCTGTCATGGATTGCTGGCTCTGGACTCTGCAATTCAATGACAAAACCTCTTTGAGAGACACAAAAGGACAATCTTTGGCAAAGGGCTGCCATGTTTTTGAAAGGCAGTAGGGAAGAAAATGGAGAAATGAATGGAACATAGAGTACAGGCATGGTGGAAACATCAAGAATATAAGCAGGGTGAAAAATCCAGAGCACCAGGCTTGTATGATGAGGTTGAATCCCTTCCCCACCAGCTTGGTGTGGGCACTGGCTTCAGTGGCTGGTTTGTCCTCTGCTAATCCTGGCAGAGACTCTGACGGGAGTGATTCATCCCCCCACACCAGAAATCCTTGGAGCTCGGGGTCATATTTGCCTTCAGGGGAAAGTGCTGCTGGAGGAGATGACTTGATGTATTTTTTTCTCTTGAGAGAGAAACTTGATGAAGAAGAGAGGAGCAAGGAGTGAACTGCCTGAGTGACTGACAGCAGCTCTCATTGAAATGTTAATGTGTTTGAAGGAGCTTCTTCACCAGAGCAGCCTTAAAACTGGTGCAGTAGCGTTAATTATTATCTGCAGTTGAGAGCTGGAAGATCTAGTTCAATTTCTGGTTGGATAATAGGGATGACTCATGCAACAAAACATATTGTGTCAGAAAATGGAGTCTTTCTGTGAAAACTGACATTCCTGACTTCTGCTGTGAGCTGGAGTCTACTGCAGTTAGTTAGAGCAACAGCTAATGAATAGGTGAGAAGTACAAACTGAATTCCCTTCGGATGTCCTACTTTCAGGGTCTGGCCCTTGGATCTGTATCTACACGTTTCCCACTGCTGGCTCACCCTCAGCCCTGACAGACCAGTGAGCTGTCGATGTCTCCTGCATCTCGCCACATCACCAAGGAACCCAAGGCATGTGGTGGGAAAGTAACCTGCCAGCATCTCCTGTCTGTGCCGGGGAGAGCTGGGGCTGCAACGCTGCTGTGCTGAGTATGTCGGGCACGTGTCCCCCGTGGAGACAGAGCCTTAGCTCTGCCACTGTGCAGCAGCTCCTAGCTCTCCAAAAGGCCTTGCAGAGAGCAGGAACTTCTGTCACAGTGCACCCTTGTCTCCTTATACATGTATTTAGTAGGGATTAGGAGTTAATGCTGCTGCATACAGTCTTGAAGCAATCTAACATCTCCTGGTCTCGGATGCTGCAGACTGCCACAGACCCTCTGCAGGAGCTTGCTGCCAGGTCAGTTGGTGGAGGGCACTGGAAGGGGAGCTGAGCAGCATCAGAGCAGGTCACACGTGGCTATCTCCAGTCCTGCTGGCTGCACAGCCCCTGGGCCCTGTCCTGGTCTTTATCCACCTGCTGCTGTGGAAACCATGTCCTCATATTTAGCTGGGATTTCCCTTGTTTCAACGTGTGATGGTTATTTCTCGACCTTTTGCTTCAGGCCTGTGCAGGGAGATGAGGTTGTCCCTGTGGAGGGCTGTCAAGTGAGCAGCACCCACCTCTCTCCAGGCTGAACAAGCCAGCCTGCCCCAATCTTTCCTGCCATGTTGACTTCCAGCACCCTTTGCTCATCAGGGCAGCCTCTGACATAGAATCGTAGAAGGGTAGGGGTTGGAAGGGACCTTTAGAGATCATCTAGTCCAACCCCCATATTTACATGAATAAATACATTTCCCCCCCAGGTCTTCCTAAAAGAGGAATGAAAGCACTGGCTCCCATCAGACATTCCGTGGGCCATTAAGATAGGTGACGTAGTTTCTGATATCCCAAAGTAATTGTAACATAACCAGCTCTTCCCTCTGGCAAATGCTTATCTGCTGTGTGTCATCACACTGTGCAGCATGTCACAGGCCTGTGTTTGAAAGGCTAGAGCTGGTGGTTGCTGGCTGAGCGTGGTGAAGGGCTGTGCTGGGGAAGGGCTGCAGACTTCTTGTTTTGCAAGTGTCTTATTCTTGCTACAGTTCTGAGAATCATAGATTTATAGAAGCATTTTGGCTGGCAGAGACCTTTCAGCCCATGGAGTGCAGCCTGTGTCCCAGCCCTATCACCCACCAGCCCATTGCCCTCAGTGCAACACCCACCCAGCTCTGAAACCCCTCCAGGGACGGTGACTCCAGCACCTCCCTGGGCAGCCCCTGCCAATGCCTGACAGCCCTGGCAGCAAAGACATTCCTGCTCACATCCAGCCTGAACCTCCCCTGGTGACACTTTGAGGCAGTTTCCTCTTGTTCTGCCTCTTCTCAGCCTTTAAGATTTACTTCTGAAGAAGTGTCCAGCCTTCCTGGACTCCTGAACCCTTCAAAACTGATTCCCAAGGCATTTTATCAAGTAACCTCCTCAACAAGTCAAAGTCTGACCTTGGAAGGTCCAGTTGTGGGAGGTATCCCACCATGTTTGTGTCATAGTTTACCTGTTGCATCGTGGCTTCAAGCTCCCCCTGTTTGTTGCTCATGCTCCGTGCATTGGTATAGGTGCAGTTCAGATGAGCTGAAGATCCCAACACCTTCTTGTGAGTGTGAGGGCCATTTCCTACCAGATGCCTCTCACATGTTTCTCTGACTTCCAAATCATCAACAGCCCTTGCCTCTTCATTTCTCGTTATATAACGTCTGTCCCTTGTATCCACTGGCAAGGCAGAGTCTTCACTCGCACAACATCCTACAAGTAGTGTATTCATAGAATGGTGGGGTTGGAAGGGACCTTTTGCGATCATCCAGTCCAAACCCCCCTGCAGAAGCAGGGTCACCTAGATCAGGTCACACAGGAACGTGTCCAGGTGGATCTTGAAGCCCTCCAAGGAAGGAGCCTCCACACCCTCCCTGGGCAGCCTGGGCCAGGGCTCCCTCACTCAAACACTGAAACAGTTTGTCCTGATGCTTCAATGGAACTGTTTGTGTTCCAGCTTCATCCCATCACCCCTTGTCCTGTCACTGGATACAACAGAAAAAAAGTGCTGCCCCAACCTCCTGACACCCACCAGGGAGATATTTGTCAATATTACTGAGCTCCCCCCTCAGTCTCCTCCAGACTGAACAGCCCCAGGTCCCGCAGCCTTTCCTCACAAGGAAGATGCTCCAGTGCCCTGAGCATCTTGCTGGCCCTGCACTGGCCTCTCTGCAGCACTTCCCTGTCCCTCTGCAGCTGGGGAGCCCACAACTGGACACAGGACTCCAGATGAGGCCTCAGCAGATGTGGCAGAGCAGAGGGGGAGCAGAACCTCCCTGGCCCTGCTGCCCACACTCTGCTGGATGCCCCCAGGCTGCCATTGGCTTCTTGCCCACGAGGGCACGTTGCTGGCTCGTATTTAGCTTATTATCAAGTTATACTTCATGAGTGTTGTGTCTGACTGTGTGGAGCTCCTGCAGACTGTCTTCTCTGTCCACTCTAGAAGATGAATGATTTCCTTTTGAGTGAAATATGCAGCAATTGAAATTGTTTACGTTGAGGTGACACATGCATATGTGTGTGTATGTGCATGAAAATGCACACGTGGCCTTCGCCTGACGGAGGATAATGTTTTCATTTAGCCAGACAGATCTGTAAGTACACCTGATACACTCCAGTCACAGAGCACCGAAGCAATGGGTAAAGCTCTCCAAGATGCAAGAATCCAGCTCCTGATCAAATGCTGGTATTTTGGCCCGTGTTTCATCCTTTTTGCTTATGCAGTTAATCAGGCTTTGCTATAAACCAAGTTCCAAACAAGGTCTTTTTGTTGTAGATGAATACACTGAGCACCGGGCTTGCAGGCTAGTGTTTAGTGCCAACAATGTTCAATAATCTTTCTGAAATTGCTTTCTGGTAGGCAGTTTTGATTTGTTAGCTTAGTGCTAACAAATAGTACTTTTTAACATCTTATTTGTCCTCCTCAGCTCAAACTGGAATGAGCAGGTACATACCCCGTTGTACCTAACAATTCTTAGCTGATGGATGTTATGGTCCTGCTCTCTCGGGGTGCTTGAAGTCACCACTGCTGAGTGCTACGGGATGAATTGCAGTAAATGTAATAACCCAGAGCTGAAACTTCATGATTGGAAGGTGTAATTACCATCACTTGAATCATGCTTCATCTCTGGTTTGAACAGCAGAGGAAAATCAGCTCGTTTTTGAAACAACATGGAAATTTCTTCACTCTTTTCCAAACTTTGTCCATTTTTCAGGAGCTTTTCCCCCTCCTCTCGACACAAAGTGTGCTTGCAGTCAGCTCGTGTGTTATGTCTGCAGTGTTTTGCTTGTGCACCTCTGCAAAACCTTCTGAGAACAAGAGTTTGAGGTTATGCATTGCAGTGAGCCATGACAAAGCTGGTCCTCTGGTACTGCAGTGTTAGCTCTTCAGAGCAGCAGATCCTAAAAGTGACTAATCTCTGTACCTACTCTGAAAATGTGCCTGATAGAAGTACTTTCTGAGACTCAAGTGCTGCAGTGAGCAGCTGTCCTTTCAGAGGCATTTCAGGTTTGAGAGTCTAGCTGGCACTTTATCAGCCAGTGTAGTGTTCTCCTGTGGATTGAGGGGGTTTTTTTTGCACAAAACCTACTGAAGGAGCTCTTGCTGCTGTCCCTCACCTGCCTCCAGGCCAGTCTCCAGGTGAAACAGGCAGTGGTGCGGCTTTGTGTGCGGGGCTGTGCTATGGAGCAGATCCCTGGAGTTATCTGGGTTGGAAAGAAGCCTCCAATCACAGATTGTGGGATTATGTTTTTATTGGATGTGTGCTCTGTCATTAAACAGTGCAGCCACGATAAAGCTGACTGTTTATGGTCTAAAATCATTAAGTATCTAACAAGAGTATAGATTGTGTTATATAAACACGCTTGTGTGATCGGTTGGCAACTAATTGGGCTACTGGAATGAACACATCTCACCCTCACTCTTTTGATGCAGGAGCTTCTTTTGTGTGCATCATCAGCCTTTCAGAAGCAGAGAAAAGGTCAGTAGGTGTTTGAGATTTGTGTGTCTTTAAAAAAAGAAGAAAAGAAAACCCCTAAGCTGATGAACAGCACCATACTTGTGAATATTTTTATGTGTGAAACTGTAAGATAACAGGTTTTTAAGTTCCCTACAGACACTTTCTAGGCTTTCCACAAAGGAAGCGTGAATGTGAATCTGTGGCATGATAATAACCAGCTCTGACTGCTTTAATCACAGCTGTCAACGTCCTCAGAGTTTGAAGGATTTTCATCACTCCTGGAGCAAAGCATGTCCAGAATATCCGTGCAAAGGAAGCGATTGCTTCTCTGGAACGTGAACAGCTCGACGTTTGGTCTATCAGAGTTTATGTATGGAAACAGCATCTTTTACAGAATGGAAGTGTCTTCTCACAGAGTGGTAACTGGGGAGGCAATCCTGACGGCTTTCCTCTTGACCTCTTTGCAGCAGACCATCTGGGTCCTCACTCACAGCGTGCATTTAACAGCCTAGTGGGAAAGTTATTATCTGAGCCTCATTTTCAGGCTCTCGTGGGAAATGGTAGTAGCTTTAAAGCTGCATTTCAGAGCACATGAAATGGCAGGGATAACATACAGGTTGATAATGAGCCTCAGGTGAGTTAAAGGGGCAAGGTCTGTTGGCTTTTTCTGCTTAGCTGTTGAATACTCCATTCAAATAGATTCATCTGAGCCTTAGTCCCACTCCTCATTAAATGTTTGGACCTCCAGCACTGATTAGTACTTGCAAAGGAGTTTCCTAGGAGGAGCTTTCATACCACGGCCTTAAGAAAGGCCCTTAATCCCTTTCTGCCAGGGAACACACAGTTTTCACCAGCCAGTAGGCTTGTTACACTCCTGTCCACCGTTTGTGATTCAGCTGCAGCCGAAGGTTGCTTGGCATAAGCCCGTGTGTGCTGCCAGTGATCTTGCTCTACTTAGTCTTGAGACCTGACAGCTTGTGATGGCGCAGTGCTACTTGGGGCATCCCCCCAGCTCTGCTGCAAGCTTTTGCAGGACACAAGGTGTAACGAAGCACAGCCACAGCTAAGCAGACAGGCACTCCTAGCAGGAGCAGGAACAGCTTTCGACCGCATGTAGGCAGAAGTTGCCCTTTGTGCAGCAGCCAGCCCTTGTCTCCATGGAGCCTTGCACATGTCGTTGCCTACACATTAAGTCTGGGCTTAATGTTTTCCTGCCTTCCTGATTCCTAACCATAGTGGTTCTAAACCCGTTCTCCTAATTCCTAGCCACAATTGTTCTGTAGCTCTTTTATCTGGGAACTCTGTTTTTATCTGTTTCCAAGTAGTCTCTGACTCGTCATTTGTAGTGTCATGCCTTCTCTTTGTGCCCCCCCTAATTTGCTGTTGGTCAGAAAACTTTGGAGATGGAGGTGATACAACCTAGAGGGAGAGGTTGATAGGCCGGAGAGTTGTGCTGCCGTTCAGAGAGACTTGGACAAGCTGGACAAACGGGCTGGCAGGAGTCTTGTGAAGCTCAACAGACTGAAATGCGTGTCCTGAGCCTGAGTGGGAATAACCCCGACTCCAGGACAGGATGAGGCCCAACCAGCTGGAAAGTAGCTCTGAGGAGAAGGTACTTTGAGCCTTGGTAGATAACGCATTGAGCCTGGCGTCCTGGGCTGCATGAGATGGAGCATTGCCAGCAGAGACAGCGGAGTCTCCATCCTTGGACATGTTCAGAACTGATAGGGCACAGTCCAGCCCAGCCTCTGTGAGCTGCCACAGCTTTCCACAGCAGACTTTGGACTAGGCTGGTTTTCCAGACCTGCCTGGACATGCTGTTTTATAACATGACCTAAGTGAACCTGCTTTAGCAGAGAGATTGGACTAGCTGATCTATAGAGGTCCTTTCCAACCCTCACCATTAGGTCAGTCCAACCTCATCCCTTCTGTGGTTTGATTTGATTTCGTATGAACTACGTGCTCATGCAGATTTTATGAGATGTGGGAGTCTAAAATACAGCTACAGTTGGGTTTGGGTGGCAGTTGAAGGATTAAGAGGATTATATTAAGTGTAATTTGTAACTCTTTCACTTTAAAACAGTCTGGCTTTTTAAGGGCCTGCTGGATTTTGTCGTGTCAGTGACACCACTTCAAGATGTGCAGTGGTTTTGGGTTTAATAAAATTTAACTTTACAATTTCAACTTTAACATTTAGTATTTAAAATATCAGGGACTGGGTTGAGTGAAAGACCTGGGAGTCCTGATTGATAATAAACTGCCCATGAGCAGCAACGTGGCCTCGTGGGCAAGAAGCCAACGGCAGCCTGGGGGCATCCAGCAGAGTGTGGGCAGCAGGGCCAGGGAGGTTCTGCTCCCCCTCTGCTCTGCCACATCTGCTGAGGCCTCATCTGGAGTCCTGTGTCCAGTTGTGGGCTCCCCAGCTGCAGAGGGACAGGGAACTGCTGCAGAGAGGCCAGTGCAGGGCCAGCAAGATGCTCAGGGCACTGGAGCATCTTCCTTGTGAGGAAAGGCTGCGGGACCTGGGGCTGTTTAGTCTGGAGGAGACTGAGGGGGGAGCTCATTAATATTGACAAATATCTCCCTGGTGGGTGTCAGGAGGTTGGGGCAGCACTTTTTTTTCTGTTGTATCCAGTGACAGGACAAGGGGTGATGGGATGAAGCTGGAACACAAACAGTTCCATTGAAACATCAGGACAAACTGAGTGTTTGAGTGAGGGAGCCCTGGCCCAGGCTGCCCAGGGAGGGTGTGGAGGCTCCTTCCTTGGAGGGCTTCAAGACCCACCTGGACACGTTCCTGTGTGACCTGACCTAGGTGGGACCTGCTTGAGCAGGGGGGTTGGACTGGATGAGCTCTAAAGGTCCCTTCCAACCCCCACCATGCTGGGATTCTATGAAAGCTAAAGCCCTAATCGTTGTACTTAAAAAGTTGCTTTGAAAGCAAGTCTGTGGCATCCTTCTGGCTCTTAATTGTGAATTTAGACCATTCTTCATTGAAAGCTGTTAGACATATGCTGGGGAATTGGATTTTTTGTACTTCTCTTTTGACTAATAAGGTTTGAAGTACTGCTCTCCTCTGTGTACTGGAATTTAATAGATCTGTCCGGACATTGACCCGAGGATAATGAGTATCTGAAATTAAACCAGCTGGCCTTGTTTCATTCCCTGGCTGGCAAAGCCTTGACGAGTGTCAGGGCCACTGTGATGTAGTTGCCCTACATGTAAAAACAACGTTCCTTTATTTTATGGTGGTTCATACTTTTAGGGCTATTTTTTCATGCCAGAAGGTTGGACACTTGTTTAAACCCAAGCCTGAATCGTTAACGACCCAGCTGAGTTTCTGTGTCCCCTAAGGGAAGGGAAAGAAGTTGCTGTCACATTTTCCTTTCTTAATTTTGCATTTAAGCTTGCAGTAATTTGCAGTTGGGCACACACAGTCTTGGTGCTGGTCCCTGGGTGCAGGGGCGGGCTGGGTGTTTTGTTTTGTGTGGAAGTCCATGTAGGAGAGTCGCTTTCAGGCTTCTGCAGATGCACCAGTCAAAGCTTTGTTCATATTTTTAATAGCAAGATGTAACACACTTTTCCTGTTTCTTTGCTACTGCCAAAGATTAAATACTTCTCTAGTCCAGAGACAAACAGATTGAGGTTTCCTTCAGGAGAATCTCCTATACCATAGATGTATTGTGGATCAGGTGATTCAGCAAGCATTCCCTCCTTCCTCATACTGCACAGCTCTTTCCTTTGAGCTTCTTGCCACAAAATGGTGCTAAATTAAGCAGATGTGAGTGACCGTTGTGCCTTTTGTGTTGAACTTGTTATTGCAAGCTTCTGGGGGTAGTCATTAGTGCAGTGTGACAGGAGTGGGCATTTAGACCAGTGTCAGATTATTTAGACGGAGGACCAAGAAGATGGAAATCCAAGTAACCACTGAGTCTGAGCCCAGAAGAGGAGCAAGCGAAGGGAAACCAGTGGGTAGTCACAAGCCCTTTGGTAGGAGTTGTGTCTCCTCCCCAGCCACTGCTCTGAGCACTCATGAGCTTGAAGCTGTCCAAGGGAGGGAGTCTGGTAAAGCAAACCTGACTTAGGTGGTTGTGGCCTCTGCTGGAGAGGGGAGATGGTTACCTCTACCAGTGTTAAAAGCCGTAAAGAAAGCTGCTGGGTAAGACTTTTTTCCCATTACTGGCACAGCTGGGTGTAGAAGATGTCTGTGCACAGCCTGCGTGAGACTGCTGGAAGGTTTAGTGCAGAAAACAACGTGTTGGTTAGATGGATTCCTTCAGTGAGAGATATAAATAGGTCTAAATGTTAAAGAAGGAGAATAAAGTCTGTGCAGCACAGCAAGTCCATTAATTTAAAGTTCTTTTGCATTCTCTTAGGTGTTTCTAGAGACCACAGGTGGCCTGGTTCAGCCTGCTTGCTAAAATTGCCCGAGTGTATCTCGCTGCGTGTGATTCAGCTGATTGTTATAAGAATAGATCGCAGGCAGCTCACCTGCAGCACTGTTTCTTCAAAACATGCAGTAAAAACACCGTGTTAAGGTCAGTCAGTGCTGTGCTTTGGGCTCGTTTCTTCGCGCTGTGCTCCCAGTGCAGGACTGGGGGTTTTGGGTTCGCAGCCCTGCGGCCGATACGTGTGTACCTTTGATCTCCGTGGGCTGCTCATGATGTGTGTGTGTGTGTTTTGACTTGCCCACTTCAGTTTTGTGTGCCATTTTGTGTCCATGCAAGAGCAGCATATGGTACATCCCCTCTCAGACAAACTCATGCCTTTCTGATATTTTGCCAGGTGTTTTTCCCCCCTCCCCAGCTGTGTCAGCCTAGCCAAGGAAAACTAATGTGGTGCCTCATCCTGGAGGTCTGGAGCCCTGCAGAATCCTTCCTGTACAACGTTCAATATTCTTCCATTGCATGAGATTAAGATTCCCACAGTTCTTCAGACTCTGCAGCTCTTTTGATGCTTGCTGGTTTCTGCTGAATTGGTTGATGTGGTGGCTCTGATGTGCATTAGTAAGGTCCACAGCAAAACACAATTCAGTGAATTTTGTGGCATTGTGGGGTAATCAGAGCCTTTTCAGCACAGCTTGACGCAGCCTGTGGCTGCCCTTTGAGGAGCTTGTCTTCACATGACCATCCTGTAGCCCTCATCTTTTCTGCTTCAGGCTTGTCCATGGGAAGCGTGTGCTGCTGCTGCTGCTGCCATGCCCTCGTCTCAGCACAGGGAGGTGGCGAGGACACGCTTGCTCTGATTGAAAGAGCTGCCAGATTTTGCTCAGCAGCAAAGTCCTGTCTTCCTCTGAGCTTGATTTGTGTGGGGTTTTGTCACCTAGGTGTGCCCTGGGGCACTGCCTGAAGACTCTGTGTAGCCAGGGGCATCTTTCTGATCCAAATTACATGACATTCTCTCCTCCAAAAGCTTCTAGGTTTAGTTGCTCTGATTTTGAGATCTACTTCAGACAAAATCATTTGTTTTAAAGCCATGTTGCATCAAGCAGTGGGGGTTGAGGATTCTGCAGGGAAGAAAAGGCACAATTTGTTCTGCTCTCGGACTTCATGGGGGATGTGGGATCAACACTTGAAGGGAGGAAGATCTGAGATGAGTTCCCAGGTTGCTGCTCATGCTAAAGCTACTTGAACTGAGATTTTCATATCTGTTCTTGAGCCAGATAAGTAGCTGGTTGTAACCTAGTGACCTTCCCTTTGAGCTTGTTGTCCCGTGCCAAACTGCAGAGGAGAGTGCAGATGTGCTTCATACCCTTGGTGCTTGTTTTTGTTTCCATTGCAGAACTGAGATCTTATCAAAGACTGTTTGCAAAATTGCCACTGGCAGATTTCAAGAGCATTGAGGCACCACAAGAATTATACTGAGACTTATCATTTACTGCTGCTGCAGCCTTCAGGACATCTCTGTGGTGTCCCAAGAGACTGAGCTTCCACTCAAGAGGGTCCAACAAGAGGTTGAGCTGTTCACTTTGGGTGCCTGTCGTCTTCCTCGTGTCTCCAGAAAGAAAAGCAGCTTCTTCCTGCTCACCGTGCTTCTGCTGTGGGAGATAATGAGAGTACCAGTGGAGTTACGTGTTGGCTGAGCTCACGGCCTTTATTGCAAACTGTGCATGCTGTTGTGTTGTTTGTTCCTTGAAGTCTATGCAGAGGTTTTGATTTGAAAGCATTTCTGGGCCTGTGGGGTATGGTCACCGGAGTTTGCTGGACAGGAGGCTGTGGGCTGCCTTCACAAGCGGGGATCAGAGGGTTAGGCAGTGACAGGAGAGGGATGAGCACTGGATCGTGCTCCCTCGAGTGTGGGTTTTCCTCAGGCTGGCTTCATTGCAGGCAGGCCCAGAGGGTGATGGCAGGAGCTGTTGTGTAGGGCATCCTTTCAGAGCTTTTGGGTTGCCTTTTTGTTGCTTGATGTTGGGTAGGAGGCTGTATATAAGAACAGGACAAGCTGACTTGGTAATGTGCTATCTAAGGTGTTGATGTGAAGGAACTTACCAAAGCATGCTTTTCTTTTTCCACTCAGCCATGGTGTGGTTTGGTTAAATCCACCAGCACACCAAAGAAAGAACAAGGCCTGACTCTTCTGCTGGCTCACTTATCTCCTGTGTTTTCAGTTGCTGAGAGGTTTGGGAGTAGCATGTTACCATTAGGCTGGCTACACAAAACACTTCTGCTCTTTTAATTAGGTGACATTCTGTTTTGTTTTGAAGCTGCAAACCCTGGTTGATTTTCTCCATAACAGGGAGAACTGAGGAGCAGTTTAGTTGGCTCTCTGTAAGTTTTTATTATGCCCCTCACACCAGAGGCTCCCTTTGTGTTTGTTTTTCTCCTTCAGGGTAACAAAGGTGCCAACAGTTAAAACATTGGGCTAAAGTTCTGTTGTCTTTTCCATTCTGATCTGTTTTGCAACCAAAACATTGAGTTAAAGATCTGTTGTCTTTTCGATTTTGTGGTGTTTTGCAAACTTTCAGGTACAATAAAGGCAGAGACGAGGTTCTCAGCGGATGGAACCGGCTTTGCAGGGTCTGTGTGTGTGGAGGTAACTTTCCAGTGCCATCTGGTTTCTCTCCCTCCAGTGAGTGGAAATTTACCTCGCAACACCTATCTTGTTTTGAAATCAAAAATGCCTCTGCACAGAGAGAAAGAAAAAACCCCCAAACCCCAAACAAACCCAAACCAACCCTCCCCCGCTGAGGTTCAGCTTTCTTCAGGTGAAACGGCAGCTCGCTGTCCTTTCACCTGGTTGCTGTGGTGACGGGTGTTTATGGCCCTGTCAGCTGCCCTCCTGTATGTCCTGGGAGGCCGCGGGGCTGGTGAGTGCAGGTTCAGGGGAGTGCGGGGCCCAGGGAGTGTGGGGGTCTGGTGAGTGCAAGGGCCCGGGGAGTGTGAGGGCCAGAGAGTGGGGGGGTCAGGGGAGTGCAGAGTCTGGGGAGTGTGGGGGCCCAGGGAGCGTGGGGTCCCGGGAGTGCGGGGCGATGCAGGGGGATGTGGGGCGTGTGGCCTGGGAAGGGAAAACGGGGCTGTCTGCGGGGGTTGAGTGGCAGTTGGGTTCACAGGCCGTGTGTGGGACACGAATGGGTTCACGGGCCGTGTGTGGGGTGGGAGGGGAGGGAGGTGTGAAACACCACGTCTCCCGTGGCCTGTGCAGCTTCTGTTCCGGCACTGGTTTGCATTGATCTGAGCGTTGTGCCTTTCACACTTGTCTGTCTGTTTAGAAAAGCCAAGCTTCTAATTTTATACCCGTATCGATTGTTGTTTCAGTGCTGCTCTCTTAGTGCACACTCTAAATCCATCGTGGGGATTTCTGTCCTATAGGAAGCTGATGTCTGCAGCTTTCCTTCTTACGCTGGTGCTGAGGGTTACAGGAGCACAGAGTGTTGAGGGTTGGAAGGGACCTATAAAGCTCATCCAGTGCAGCCCCCTGCCAGAGCAGCACCACCTAGAGCAGGGCACACAGGAACTCATCCAGCTGGGGTTGAATGTCTCCAGAGAAGGAGCCTCCACAGCCCATCTGGGCAGCCCCTGCCAGGGCTCCCTCACCCTCACACTGAAGTTTTCCCTCGTGTTTAAATGGAACCTTAGAATATACAGATATGTGTTCCAAAACTTGTTCAGGTAGCTTTTCATGGCACATCCACTTTGGTTATTTGGTGTGCACTAAGCTACCTGTCCTGGATTATCCTTTGGAGAGGCAGAGCTGAGGGGTGACATTCCCTCCTCGCTGGTGGGGAAGAAGAGCACAGCTCAGGGTGCTGTGTCTTGCCCACATTCTTTCCCTGTTGTTGCCATCACCCTTCCTTAAACTTCCTAGCTCCTAGGTGTTGTATTAGTGAAAGGGCAGGAGGACTTTTTAAAGGTGTTAGAAGCGGTTTCCAGGGCACCTGGATTCGTTTAAAAAATGAATCATGCACGTAAATAGACATTAAAAAGTCTCCCAAATCTGTAAATGCATCTGCTTTGCCTTACTTGTTTTCTGAGGCAAATGGAGGTTTGTCTGTTGCCAGTGACAAGTGTTTTGCTGCGTGATTGACTTTCTGTTTCATTGCTTGATTCTACCTAAATCAGCTAAGTGTTCTAAAACAGCACCATGAATTACAGATGAGGAAGCAGAATCTGTTTTTCAGCAAAGAAAAACTATGTAACCTCTGACATTTTAGGGGAGGCAAGAACACATAAACTTCATGTTAATCATTGGATGAAGCCGAAGTAAGTATGAAGGTGGTTAAGCAGTGGAACTCTGCAGTAATACCTAACCAAGCATTTTATGGCACCCTGCTGCAGTGGGTGAGGTGGGCTGAAGTTAGAGAGGCCACGACAGAAACAGTATAGGCATGAAGAACTTTGGCATGTGAGGCTTCATAAACGTTAGTGTTTTACTGCTTAACTACCAACAGCCAGCCTGGGCTGCAGGCACAGCTTTGGGTTTCCAGCAGCACTGTTGCACTGTTTTAAATCAAAATACTCTGAGCAACATAGTTTAAAATTCTGAGGTGCATTCTGCCTTGTAGTAGAAAAAAAGGGGTCATGAGAGGTGTGCAGTCTGAGCGTGGGCTGCTGAGCTGTGCTGTGGCTGGTGTCATCCTCTGGAAGCGAGAGCTGCTGCGTAGCTCAGCTCCAGCCTCTGAACCCACCGAGGAGGGGCCTGGCAGTTCACAGAGACCCTTCTAGGCTTAGCACACCGCAGGCTGACTTGTGAGCTGAGCTGAACTTGTTTTTCAAGCAGCACGTTTCAAGAGGAAGTGTAAGGTCCGTGTTTTCCAAAGCGAAGGGGACTCAGTGGAATGCAAACATTGCAGGGTTAGCTGTCGGTCTCGTTCAGTTTGAGGTCTCTCCGTGGCTGGTGCTGGTTGTTTCAGGCAGCGCAGGAGTAGCACGGAAGGCAGATAGAGTTTAATCTTGCCACCAGATGGGTATTTATCTTTGGTAAATATTAAATATGCCATTTGTCTACCCACAGAGCAGGTGGGTAGTGATTTCAGGATGGGGGCAGAAGGTTGTAGCCGTTGCTACCATAAACGAGTGTCAGTGTCATCTAAGCACCAGTTCTCTGTGACTGATGAGTATAAAACCAAGAGGAAGGGGTCCAGGTTAAAAGCTGCCATCCACTTAGAAAGAAAGTAGGGAGAGGGAAATGAATCTTGCTGATTTGGACTCGGTGATCTTAAAGGCCTTTTCCAACCAGAACAACGCTGTGGTTTGGAATACTCTCCTGTAGCATTTCAGTGTGCAGGCAGCTGGAAGCGGTGTGGCCACGCAGGCACTGTGGCGGCTGCTGCCTAGTGACACGGAGTAAAGCTGTGAAAACACACGGTGTTAAACAGTGACCTTGGGACACCGGGACTTCACTCAGCTTGCGTGGGTTGGGGTGTGCCAGTGGAGACTGCGGACCATGACCTGCTTCTGGGGCACTCTTGTGGGCTGCAGCCTCTGCCTCAGCGTGCTCTGAGGATGGCAGCTCGAGCAGTCAGTGGCTTCTGTAGATGAAGTCCTCGGGTGAGGACTGTGTTCATGTCAGGTGGTCTCAGCGCTCATAGCCTTGTCTTCCCTTTACCGTACCCCACCTGCGAGTTCCTGCCTCCTGATCCCTGTGACGTTGCAATAAGTAAAATCTGGAGAGGTGGGGTAGACTGTTGGGCACAGGAGGGTAGATGCTGGCTTCTTCAGTGCACAAGGTGTATCCCAGGGCTGCCTTCTTGATGAGCCTGACCACCTTGCTGTGTGGCAAGGAACTGCCTCTCTTCATGAGTTACGCTAAAGCTGTTGGATGCAATTGTCAGAAAATGGAAGGAAGCTTGTGTTAGTAACACTGCTCTATGAGAGTGCATTAGATGATCAATTGCTCATGAGTCTCTTCAGCCAGGATTTTTAACTGCTGATAAATTGTGCTTTGCTAGATTTGTGTGCATCAGGCTGTTACCTAGACAGTTTGAGGTTGTCTTTCTGTTCAGCAGTTCATGTGGCACCTACAGCTGCTCATCTGTATAGAACTCATCATTACAGTTTTGTCTTGTGGCATCTGTTTCATTTCTAGTTCCACTTTGTACCTGCAGTTTGAGCTCTTTAGGGGTTCTTTATTACTATTTAACCCCAAGGGTATGCCCAGGTGACACAGAACTCAGTGCAGACATTCTCCATGCATGTACGTGAGGGCTTCTCCATCCTGCAGATTTAGGTATTTGGCGTAAAAATAAAAGGCAAGGCGGCACTTTCTGAGCTCAGATGAGTATTAGTGAGTGCTCCAGACTGAAGCCTCAAGTTTCTGGTCCCAGTTTACAGCAGTGCTTGCTTTTAAGCAGCTGCCTCCATCCACCATTCATCTCTATGCATTTTTTCCTCCCCTTCAGTTTTGTTGGTGTGCTGTTTGTGGGCTCTGCTGGCTCAAGATGTTGACCTAGGTTCAGGAAAAACCTCAGTGGGAATGGAATAAACTGGTGAGGAGAGCTGTTTAAACTGGCACTTTCTGCTGAAAGAAATACATGTCTAAACATGTCCTTAATAGTAAATGCCGCTTAACTAAAGATTGGCTCAGGCTCAAAGCTGCAGAGTGGTCACTTTATTTGGTGTTGGCATCCTGAGTCCTTCTCACTTGGAATTTTTCCATGCTTGGTGACCTTGTTCTGGCTGCTCTCTGTCGTGGTGCTTTGGGCTTTCACATGAAAAAAAAAACCCAAAAATCCTAATTTTCTTGTACAGCCTGTTCAGAGAAGGATGGGTAGAAGCCTGTGTCAGGTAATGAGTTCTCTGCTTCAAGTCTCTGACTCTGCCCAGCCAAGCAATCCTTCCTCTGAGTTTTTTGGTGGGCAGTGAGGTGTTGCTGTAAAAATTTAACTCCTCTCTTTAGCTGGGCACAACATACTTGGAGATAAATGAAGAAACTGGGACACAAGGAGCAAACACAAGAGCATGAAACATTTTTTTCTGCCTTTCACAGAATCTCAAGGCTTGGAAGGGACCTCAAAGGATGATCTGACTCCAACCCCCTGCCAGAGCAGCACCACCTAGAGCAGGGCACACAGGGACTCATCCAGCTGGGGTTGAATGTCTCCAGAGAAGGAGCCTCCACAGCCCATCTGGGCAGCCCCTGCCAGTGCTCCCTCACCTCAACAGGGAACAAATCTGTCCCTGTGTTGCTTTGGAACCTCTTCTGTTCCAGCTTGTCCCTGTTGCCCCTTGTCCTATCATTGGCCATCACTGAGCACAGCCTGGCTCCAGCCTCCTCACACCCACCCTTGATGGATTTGTAACATGAATGAGCTCACCCCTCAGTCTCTTCGCCAAGCTGCAGAGCCCCAGCTCCCTCAGCCTTTCATCACAAGGGAGATGCTCCACTCCCTGAATCATCTCTGTGTCCCTGCACTGAACTTTCTCCAGCAGCTCCCTGTCCTTCTGGAACTGAGGGGCCCTTTCAGTCTGGCTGTTCCCTCAGGAGGTGTTCCCAGCTGAGGACGTGGTGAGCAGAGGATTACAATTTTGAAGGGTCAGCCTGTGCCCAGCTGGGAAGCTGGGAGCTGCTGCTGGTACCCACAGGTACTTGTGGTGTTGCTTGAACAGGCTTCGTTGAGGAGCCCTTCTTTTCTGTCATCTGAGGGTTCGTGTAGTCCCAGGAGCCAGGATACTCTTGCTGTAGTTTTGATGCATGTGTGCTGATGAATGCACCAGTGTTGTGATGCTGCTTCCGCTTTGGTCCTGCATTCAGGCAAAATGATAACACATAACTGTCATGGTTTGACATGATGGCTGTTTCTGGTAAGGGACAAGGGGCTGTAAAGGTGGCTCCTGTGAGAAGCTGCCTGAAACTCCCCAGCTCTTAGCCAGACCCACTGCTGGGGCTGGGCCGATGAGATGCCTCCACCATCACTTTTTAAGAAGAAGCTGGACCAGGAGGCTTCTTCCTCTTCTTCTTCCTGTTTCTTCCTTCTTGTGTCTCTTCTTCTCTTGATGATGGTGGTGTAAGAGTGAGAGAAACAACAATGCAAACTCCAAGGTCAGTGAGGAAAGAGAGGAGGAGATGTGCTGGAGCAGAGACTCCCCTGCAGTCTATGGAGAGGACTGGTGAAGCTGGGATTTGTTTGCATTTTGCTAAAGACCCTGCATCAAGGGCAGAGGCTCATTTTGCTAAGAAACTTGAGCCAGGGGCAGTGAAAATGGCCGGAGCAGGCCGTGTTCTGAGGAAAGGACTCAATATTCCCAGGAGCTGTAACTGTGGGGAGGAACCCACGACAAAGCAGCCCATTAAACTGATGCCCAGAAGAGGCCTTGTCCCGAGAGAGGGACCCTGCAACTGCACAAACTGCAGCCGTGGTGAAGAATCCACGCCAGAGATATTCACCAAGGACTGTGTCCCGTGTGAGGGACCCTGTGTGGGCAGAAGCTGCAGCTGCTGGGAACAACCCACACCAGAGAAGTTGGTTCAGGACGGTGTCCCCGGGGAGGAACCCCGTGTTGGAGCAGGGGAAGGATGCCAGGAGTCCTCCTCTGGGCAGAGAGAAGCAGCAGAGCCCATCTGTGAGAGACTGACCACATCCCCCATTCCCTGCCCCCCTGAGCCGCTGAGGGGGGAGGAGGTAGAGATCTGGGGAACAGTGAGCTGGGCCTGGGAAGAAAGGAGGGATGGGGAGGCAGATCTTAAAGTACTGGGTGTAATTTTCTCATCATCCTACTCCCTTTTTGCTTTTGTTCTGTTCTGTTTCTTGCAGGATAAACTTTCCTACTGTCCTCCCTCAGTCGAGCACTGGAGGCTGTTTTGCCCAGAACCGTAACTGGCAGCCAGCCCTCCCTGCCCTTGTCTCCATCCACAACAACCTTGCTGGTCTTTGTACTCCCATCTCGCTGGGTCCTATGGCATTCTAACGAGGGTGGGGGTGAATGGGGCACCGAGCGAGAGACTGTCGTGGTGCTGCCGTGCTGGCTGGGCCAAACCACGACATTACCTCAGTCACTAATTGGCCAGGCCTGGATCAGTGTGGGTCCATCTTAGAACTGACTGGCATAAGCCTTGTCAGCTACAGGCGAAGCTTTTCCCAGCTCTTGTTTAAAGAAGCCACCGCTGCAGTCCCCCTGCTACCAAAACCTGGCCCAGGCAAAGCCACTACACTCCCTGCCATGTATCCGTGGAATTGTTCTGGTTCACACGCTGCTTGGTTCACTTTTCTGGTAAGCTTTAGGCTCTTTTGGGAAGGAGTCTGCTTTTTTAATTAGAAACTACTTTGGGCAGCGTTAAGTGCTGCTGGGAAGAACACCAACAGGCACATTTTGGGAAAGGGATTAAATGCTCAGGCTTTTGTTCTAATGCAGCATACTTTTCTGTGTGTGTCAGGATGAAACTCGCCCTGCAGACAGGTTCAGTGAGGCTTTTGTTTTTCTTTCTCTGAAGTATCTGTTTCTGACTCCTTCCAGAGCAATGGTATCGGACCAGACCGTCGTGGCTTTGCTTCTGTTCCGACCTTCCTAGTCACAACTCTCAGATACAGCTAGCAAGTCTGTGTCTCACTTGCAGCCATCTAAAGCAGAGGGAGTAGGTGTAGTACAGCCATGCCAGGATAAACCTGTGGGAAAATGTTATTGTTTTTCTGAACAAGCTTCAAGGAACAGAGTCTCAGTTACTGTAATTGAATCATGTGTCTTGCAGCCCTGGAGGGCTTATCAGAGGAGAAAAAGGTACAACTGATACCAGTGACAGCAGAAACTGCTTCTGCTGGATCCTTTCCAGAATTAATTCTGGTGGCTTCTTTTTGTAGTGAAAATGAGCAGTTCAAACAGGGTAAAAGAAATATACAGTAAAAAATACTGTTTATACCAGTGTTCCTCGGGAGCTGAATGTAACAGAGTGATAAACTGAGATTCAGGCTGATGTCCTAGTAAAATGCATCTCAGAAGTTGCTGTGTGCCACTGGAAGCTGACTTTGAGCTCTGTGTAGACCCACGGGGTGAGACAGGTGTAAAAACTCCATTTTTAAGGTATTTATGTTTAACCTTGCACCCTTTTTTTTGTTAAGGCCACAGACATCTCTGGCCAAGAGGTGCTGGCAGTATTGGACACGTTACTGAAAATGAGCGTTTCCCCTTGTGTTTGGACGGACGGTTTTCGGGTCTAAGCAGAATTTCTGTGGAGTATGGATCATTCAGGATTTGAAACGTCTCTGTTCAGCAAGTTGTCTTCTACTTTTATTACTATGATGTTGTTAGTGTTGTCCACTCTTATTCTGCTTTTGTTTGACTCTTATCAGCTCTGACTGGAGTTGGATGCTCTCTGTGTCTGGGTTTGGGCTATTCTTGAGCAGGTACAGTGTACGCCCCCTGTTCTGCTAAAGTCTCACAGCTCAACCTCTTGCCAGCTGTTGCTCTACAAAGTGAATTGCAGAATAAACATTAAACCAATTTTCCTTTTCATTAACAGGAGGAGTCTCGTATCCTGAGGGTGAAGGTGGTTTCTGGCATTGATCTGGCGAAAAAGGACATCTTTGGAGCCAGGTAGGTTCTCTGCACTGGCTAGTTGATGCATTTCAACAGGATGAATGTAGCAGAGCAAGGACGCTGTATAACTGATTGTTCATAAACACGCTGAGACGTCCCGTCACTCGGTTACAGCCAGTGCAGGTTGTGGGCTGTGTGTTGGGAAGGAGGCCGTTAGTCACGGCAGGGGCTGCCCATGCCCTCCCCCACCACAGGAAGCCCCTCTCGAGTTCCCCATCTGCCACAGCTCTGTGAGTGCCTGAAGCTGGACAGCTCAGGCTTTGGCAGTATTTGGCAATGGTTAAAATGACTCCTGGCTGCCTCCCCAGGCGCCCCCTGTAATGGAAGAAGGACCAAAAGCCAGCAGTACTTTCTGTCCTGTTTTGAGGAAGCTGTGCTCATCTTTCTGGCTGTCAGTACCAGTCTCTCAGGTGCCAGGCATCGATGTCAGTAGCCAGACTGGGAGTTGTCTGGGTCTCGGACTCATCCAGGTGCCACTCTTGTGGTTCCTAAGAGTGGTAAAAAGGCAGTGGATGGTAGAAAGGTTTAGAGAGAAAGGCACTAAAAGCATTGTCTGCAGTTCAGCTCAAGCCACAAGAAGGCTAGAAGGAAGTACTCATGCAGAAAAGAGCTGAGTCAACTGTGCTGGCCTAGTGCTTTTTCTGTTAGACTACATCAAATCCAGGTTTTAACACCATTGTGGGTCTTGGATTGCTGAGTTTTACACTGGGGGCTCGGGAGGGAAAAGAGAAGCTTTTGGAGCATGTGAGGTTGTCTTTATGTGATTGCTTCTCTGTTCATCTGTGTATGAGAAGATGGGGTGGACAGACCATAGTTTGCACTGGGCCAAAATAACAGCTATCAAACAAGAAAACTGGTTTTAAATGGAGAGGTAGAGAGACAATCACCTTCTATGTTCTCAGTGTTTTGTTTTGGAAGAATTGGTTACAGCTGTGGGAACAGCTCTTCTCCAAGTCTAGGCTCGCTGTGCCATGACTTAAAGAACCCAATCCAGGTATCAGCGAGGAGAGAAATGGGTTCTGCAGCCAAAATGAGCTGGAAAGCATGAGTTTATTTTTTTCCTGAAGGTTAATTCAGGTCTGACATTCTTGCTGTCTCAAGTCTAAGTGGGAGGAAATTTACTGCAAATGCTCCAAGCTACTTAAAAGTTTTCTGTCAGTTCCAAATTAGTGGTATCCAATTCAGCTTTTATTGAAATGACTAATTTCTTAATGTATAAATGAGCCTCCCTGTGCATTTTCCTCTATTAATTTAACGACGCTCACAAATTGTTCATTAGCTGGCATGTCTAGCTCGACACTACATGAAAGTAGCAATTAAAAGCTTAATCAACTTGATTTTGTTATTTTGGTGGAATTTGCAACACACATTCCTTTGGTAGCTGTGTGCAGAACGTGGCAACATGGAGCCTTTTTATTTTCTTTCCCCAAATCTGCTGAGTTGAAGAATGGCTTCTGATGCTGACCATAAGCAACAAAAGCAGCAGGTTCTCTGGAGGTGTAGTCAGATACATGGTGCTTGCTGAGGAGATGCAAGGTGACACTGTTGATGTTGTCCCTGGGCCCTGCTGTGGGAGTACTGCTGCTCGCTCACAACATCAGCATCTACCTCAAACTCCTGCAGCTGGCCTTGAAATCATAAAATCACAGAATGGTGGGGGTTGGAAGGGACCTTTAGAGCTCATCCAGTCCAAACCCCCTGCAGAAGCAGGTCCCACCTAGATCAGGTCACACAGGAACGTGTCCAGGTGGGTCTTGAAGCCCTCCAAGGAAGGAGCCTCCACACCGTGCAGTGGAGAGATGCTGCAGTACCAAAACAAACGAGAGGAGGAGTAAACTCTAGAGAAGAGGTTGGACTTCACAGAGAGAAAATTTCTGTTGCAGATACTGACTCTGGAGTGACCATATTTATATGCTAACCTTGCCTTTGCTGAGTCTCATTTAATTTGGCCTTCTCATACGATAACAGACTTTTGGTTTACCTGATACATTTAATTGTCTGGATTTTGTTCCTGCCTTATTTCTACAGCTTTGAACATTACCACTTCTTTTGAAGAAAGCAAAAGCGGTTGGAATATTGAATCTGTTTAAGAGTATATAAGGTTCCTCTCAATATTTATATAAATATTGAAGTGCTGTGGCAGATTCATGGAAGTTGTTTGAGAGAAGCAGGAATTTCGTCAGTGTTCCTTTGATTTTTGGGAAGGTTACAGCTGGGCCCCTGGCCCTGTAGAATCTGCTTCAGCCATACTTCTCACAGAACTTGTGTAAATATGTAGGTGTTGTGTTCAACAGAATTCCCAACATCTGATCAGGAGCTGCTGAGTTGTAAGTGTATCTGTTCTCTTTCAACATGTGTGAAGTTAAACCCAAGTGAAGTCTGAGCTGAATTCTCTTGATGTGGCCCTTAAGTATTTTAAGTAAATTGGTCTGAAGTCAGTAGGATTTCCATAAGACCAGAGAGTTAAAAACATGTTCCCAACTTATGTTTTTAACTTTTCAAGCAGTTCTTCAGTGCAAGTTGAGACTGAGAACATCATATGACAGACTCAGTGCATGCTTGTGCTGCTGCTTTGTCCAGTTTCCAGGAAGTTTTCTTTTTTGTCTGGAGTGCCAGTTTGAGTTTTCTGTTTGTTTTAGGGGCCCTGCCTACCTTGCTGAGATAGTAACATTTCACGCTGCTTGAATCTCAAGTGCAATTTAAGTTGTTACAGATCGTATCATTCTAACATAGCTGTGGATAGTGCATTGTGTAATAAATACTCCATTAACAGCTCTGTTGCTGGTCAATAGGGAGGAGATGATTAAATTCTCAGTTGGGGCTGTGGAGGATAAGTGTGTGGTGTTTGACCTAAGCCAGAGGATAAGGGAAGTTTACAGGTTTTGGAACAGTACATGATTTTTAGCTGCATAGTGTAAGTTCAGGATCCCTAAAATTGGTGTGTGCTTTCTTCTCGTACTGTGGGTTCAGACCCTGACACTCCATTGTTTCCCTCTCCTGTAAATAGTTTCCATGAGATCACAAATCCCTTTCAAGTTGATTTTTGTCATGGTGTAGCTGTTAGCACAGAGCCACAGGCAGTATCTGGTGTGAAAGCCGATCATCTGACTCTGTGGTGCAGGGTGCTGCCTGCCAGGCAGCGCCGGGAGCTGGGACCTTAGTCAGGAGCTGTGGCAAAGGACAAGGGAACCACATGGGCTGTGCTGAGTGAGGACTTTGGTGGGTGCAGAGCACCCCTGGGTGCACACCGAGGTCATAGAATCACAGAATGGGAGGGGTTGGAAGGGACCTTTAGAGATCATCCAGCCCAGCCCCCTGCAGAAGCAGCTCCCACCTGGATCAGGTCACACAGGAACGTGTCCAGGTGGGGTTGGAAACCTCCAAGGAAGGAGCCTCCACACCCTCCCTGGGCAGCCTGGGCCAGGGCTCCCTCAGTTTGTCCTTGTGTTTTAAAAGGTACTGTTTGTGTTCCAGCTTCATCCCATCACCCCTTGTCCTGTCACTAGAGGTGCACTGGGGGAGGGAGGAACCAGTCGAGTCCTGCACTCTCACTCCTGAATGTCCTCTCTGTGCTTGGGACACAAGTTGTCTCTTACACCAGCTCATCTCCTGAAACCTTTCTACTTCCCTCATTCCTGTTCTTAGCTGCACCTCGAGACTCCTGCTCCAGAACTCCCCTTCTTGCCCTCGGGAGGTGCCTGCCCCTGTGTCCTCGCGCTGCCTGGCAGCCTGCTGAAGGCAGGCAGGGTGCTGCTGCGTTTCCCTGGGTGCCAGTGCTCCTGCCAGGCTGCAGGGACATGGTCCCCTCAGCCTCAGGATGTGGCTGGGGCAGCCCAACAGCTCATGGGACCACTGTCCCTCCTGTGCAGAAGGGACGTGCCACTGGGGCTGTGGGTGTCCAGCAGTAGTGGCAACAGAGGGGGCAAGGAGCAGCGCTGTGGGGCAGCTCCACGCAGTGAGTGGGCTCTGTCTTTGGAAGTGTACAAATAATGAGGAAAATAAACATGGGAGAACAGGGGAGAAATGGCTTGGGATTCATCCTGGTGTAGATTTGGATGGGGCTGACTTCCGGGCTTGCTTTGTGTGTTTGCCACTGTTACAGCAAGGAGCACCTAAAGAGACTCTTAGCAGGGTCTGAGGAGTTTGACACACTTGTGGCATCTGGCATGCCACGAAACACGAGATTCTCTGTGTGCTGTTCCCCACCAGCACGTCTGGCTTAGGGACAAATGCTTCTTTTTTCCCTTTTTTTTCTTTTGGGAAGTTGAATCAAGTTGAGGACAAATTCCTGATCTTTGTAGTGTCCTTTTTGAGAGAAAGAAGGTTGAATTGGCTGCTGAATGCTTTAGTGGCACGCTTCAGAATGAGTGAATCTGCAAATGCGTTAGAACCGGGTGTCCAAGCCTCCAGCAGATGTGTGTCTCCAGGGCAGAGTCCTTAGGGGCTGAAGGCTGGGGCAGAACAGGCAGTTACAGTGTAACTGTGCAGGATTAACTACACTGCAGACCTTCCCTCTTGCATCTCGGTGGGTTTTCTCCCCGTTCTAAAAACACTGCCTGGAGGCTTGTGGCATCTTAGAGCCATTTCTCGCCCGAGTCATCTGAGGGGAGTCTCTTTGCAGCGTAGAGCACTGGAGAAACTGATGTGTCTGAACACTGAGACAATGAGGAAAAGTCCATGCCTTCAGTTTGGGGTGTTTTTGGCTTGTTGGATAATTTTGATAATAACTAATGATATATGAGTTCAAAATATATTGAGCTCTGATTACAGTGACTCAAAGCACACTGAAGTGGAGAGTGAAATAGGAGCTACGAGCAAGCCCAGGTGATGGCTGCACGGGCTGAGTTTCATCTGTGTAGTTTTAGGTGAGATGGACACAAGTGGCTACTCAGTTCAATAACGTGTGTTACGTTTTGCCCTGTAAAGTTACAAGTCTTTGACATGATCTGTTGGCTGACAGATGTTGCACACTGAGAGTCTGAGTTCACATTATCACAGAGTGGTAGGGGTTGGAAGGCAGCTTCAGAGACCATCTAATCCAACCCCTTTGGTCTCTTCTGTGTGCATAACTCAGAGACACCCTATGATCTGGTTGCTGTCTGTTGCATTGGTGTGTGTATTTATCACCTGACATATACTGTGTTACACGTTGTTATTTTACATGTACTCCCTTTTCATTCCCTCTCAACCTCTTCAGTGTAGTGTCTTACTGAATTCAGGTGGTATTTGTGTTCTTTGGTGTAACTGAGCAATGCAAAGTGTACAATAATTAATCACAAGTTACACAACATGCTGAACGATTCTTATTCGTCACTGTTTGGTTTTCCTCCCATATTCAGTGTGATGCTGTGAGTATAATCACGGCTGAGGCTGCACTGTGCATGTCACTGCAGGCAGATGCAGTCACTGCCTGGGGAACACTGAAACATAAAATCACTCCTCCTTTCTTCAATGCCTTTGTGTATTACCGAAATCTAAGTACAACCACTTCTCTAGTGCCGTGGTCTATTTGCTGAACACGATCTGCTGCAGTGTCCCTGAAGGTTCATTCCACTTTCAAAAAATATAAGTAAAACACAGCACTGGTGAAGGTGGCTCTGTGCTGGCTGTTGGGTCACTTGGCACAGTGGAGAAACTCTATAAATACACACAAAGGCACTCACAGGTAATAAAGGTGAATGCACATGTATAAATGAGACCAAAAACTCTTCTGATTGTTACTGGTTGTGTGAAATAAAGACACTGTGGTGTAGATGTTCATGGGATCATTTTGGATGGAAAAGCTCTCAAAAGCTCCTGCAGTCTCAGCCCTGCCCTCATCCTGCCCAGCCCAGCACTGACCTACAGCCCTCAGCACCTCAGCTCCTCGGCTTTGCGATCCCTCCAGGGTTGGGCACTCCCCCAGCTCCCTGGGCAGCCTGGCACAGGGGCTGACAACCCTGAAACTGAAACTGGCTGAAACAGTTCTGCCTCAGCTCCAACCTCAGCCTCCCCTGGGACAACTGGAGCCCCTTTCCTCTTGTCCTGTCATTCATTACTGGGGAGCAGAGCCCGACCCCCAGCTCCCTGCAGCCTCCTGTCAGGGAGTGTCAGAGAGTGCTGCTGTGTCCCCTCAGGCTCCTCTTCTCCAGGCTCAACACCCCCATTCCCTCAGCCCCTGCCCAGCCCCTTGTGCTCCAGCCCCTTCCCCAGCTCTGTGCCCGGCTCTGGCCACGCTGCAGCCCCTCAGTGTCCCTGTGGCAGTGAGTGAGGGGCCCAGCACTGACACAGCCCTGGAGCTGCAGCCTCCCCAGGGCCCAGTACAAGAGGACAATCATTTCCCCAGTCCTACTGGCCACATTATTATTAAACTGTTGCTAAACTAACAGTTTTTGAAAGCAAGCGTTGTGAGTATCCTGTAAATTTCTGATTTCTTAGTTGTTACTTTTGCCTTCTAAATCATGAAGTAAGTGGAAATTGTGGCTGGCTGGAAGGTGAAAAAGGTGAAGTGCTTTTCAGTTATTATGGATGTTGTTCATTAACAGGCAGCTAGACCTCTAATGGCGTGACAGCTTGTTATGTGTTGCCCCTGGCTTTAGTGTTTTTACCTGCTCTTTTCTGAAAAGCCTCCAGCCTGTTAGCTACATGGAAGTAATTTTTAATGTTTCAGTAGTGCAAAATGGCAAATACACCAGAGGGAAAACATGGTGTATGTCCCTCCCCAGGGAGCTCCTGAAGGTGGAATAAAGCTGGAGTGTTCTGTATCACAGACATCTCCAGCGACTGAATTCAGCAAAGCCACTTGACTAGATGGCAGTTGCTCAAGTAGGATAGAGTTCACACTATTTCTTCTTCCTTCTTCTAGTTGGAAAAAGAGTATAGGAAACCATTTTTCTGGTGGTTTAAGACTCTTAGAAATGGAACATTCAAAGCAATACAAGCGTACTTTTGAGTCTTGTGCAATGCCATTGTTGATGCAGTTGTTCTGTCTCACCCATGCCTGCTGTCTGCCTCTGCCTTGTGCACGCTGTAGCTGTGTAATTCTCTCACTTGATGTGTTTCGAGTGAGCACTGGACAATCCCAGCTGAATTTCACTAGAAAATCTGTTATGGCAACCAAACAAAAATAAGAATCAAGCAAGAGTTTGTATTCTTGCAGACTTGAATGAATGCCCTAGCAGGCACTGAGGTGAACTGTGATGAGTTCCCATCACCACTGTCCTTGTTTTTCAAATGGTGAATGATCCAACACATGGCTGTGAGTTGATAGGATTGCATTGGAGGGGGCAAGTTTGTCGATATATTCTGAATATATTCTGACAGCTCAATTGGCAATGCAAAAAAAGGCAGTTTTTGTGGTGTAATAGAACTGAATATGTGATTTACAGAATAGGGGGAAGGGAAAGAAACCCACTAAGACTTCATTAAGTCTAAACCAAACTGTACTCTGGAAGGCAAAGAAGTAGCTGAAAGTTGAGAGGCTGATAGTAAGATGAAGATGCCCCAAAGAAAGCAAGACCTTTGACAAGGTAGCATCTGCACTGCTTCAGCTAGCACACACAGCTTGGGCCCAGCCTGTTAAATTAGTATGCTTAAACAAAAAACTGAGGCAGGTCTTTCACTGCTATTGAGCAGTTTTCCTCAAGGGTGATGTTGAGGAAAGGTAAAGATGCTGCAGCCTGTGTAACAAGAAGCTTGAGTTCTGTCTGTGTGCTCCAGTGGCTCTTTCCATCCCTGTGCAGTTCTGTGACCTTCCTCTGCCCCTTTACCAGCAACTGGCTGTAGGGTGACTGGGTTTACACCCAGCTCTCCCTGGCCTGACATTGATCTGGGCAGAGGAGCAGTGGGCTATGGCAGAGAGGGACAGGAGCATCTCTGGCTGTGTCCACAGAAGCAGTTTAGGGCTCTACTCAAGAAAGCACTTGAAAAGATGATAAAATACAGTCCAACCACTCACCTCACTGCCAAGCCCATCACTAAACTAAACTACATCCCTCAGCACCTCATCTATGTGTCTCTTAAATATCTCCAGGGCTGGGCACTCCCCCAGCTCCCTGGGCAGCCTGGCACAGGGGCTCACACCCCTCTCAGGGAAACAGTTCTGCCTCAGCTCCAGCCTCAGCCTCCCCTGGGGCAACTCCAGCCCCTTTCCTCTTGTCCTGTCATTCATGGCTGGGGAGCAGAGCCCGACCCCCAGCTCCCTGCAGCCTCTTGTCAGGGAGTGTCAGAGAGTGCTGCTGTGTCCCCTCAGGCTCCTCTTCTCCAGGCTCAGCACCCCCATTCCCTCAGCCCCTCCCCAGCCCCTTGTGCTCCAGCCCCTTCCCCAGCTCTGTGCCCGGCTCTGGCCACGCTGCAGCCCCTCAGTGTCCCTGTGGCAGTGAGTGAGGGGCCCAGCACTGTTGTCAGAAGAGGTTAAAGCCTGCTCTGAAGAAATGCAGTGGAGAATAGGTGTATTTATTGATCCAGCTTTAGCATCAATTTTGCCTCGTACAATAAGTGACCTGAGGAGCGCTGGCTGCCGTGTGGGGCCGAGGGAAGGGGCTGAGGGAAGGGGCTGAGGGAAGGGGCTGAGGGAAGGGGCTGCGGGCGGCTGTTGTGTGAGGCTGAGGGAAGGGGCTGCGGGCGGCTGTTGTGTGGGGCTGAGGGAAGGGGCTGCGGGTGGCTGTTGTGTGGTGCTGAGGGAAGGGGCTGCGGGCGGCTGCCGTGTGGGGCTGAGGGAAGGGGCTGCAGGTGGCTGTTGTGTGGGGCTGAGGGAAGGGGCTGAGGGAAGGGGCTGCGGGCGGCTGTTGTGTGGGGCTGAGGGAAGGGCTGCGGGCGGCTGTTGTGTGAGGCTGAGGGAAGGGCTGCGGGCGGCTGTTGTGTGGGGCTGAGGGAAGGGGCTGCAGGTGGCTGTTGTGTGGGGCTGAGAGAAGGGGCTGCGGGCGGCTGTTGTGTGGGGCTGAGAGAAGGGGCTGCGGGCGGCTGCCGTGTGGGGCTGAGGGAAGGGGCTGCGGGCGGCAGTTGTGTGGGGCTGAGGGAAGGGGCTGAGGGTGGCTGCCATGTGGGGCTGAGGGAAGGGGCTGCGGGCGGCAGTTGTGTGGGGCTGAGGGAAGGGGCTGAGGGTGGCTGCCATGTGGGGCTGAGGGAAGGGGCTGAGGGTGGCTGCCGTGTGGGGCTGAGGGAAGGGGCTGCGGGCGGCAGTTGTGTGGGGCTGAGGGAAGGGGCTGCGGGCGGCTGCCGTGTGGGGCTGAGGGAAGGGGCTACGGGCGGCAGTTGTGTGGGGCTGAGGGAAGGGGCTGCAGGTGGCTGTTGTGTGGGGCTGAGAGAAGGGGCTGCGGGCGGCTGTTGTGTGGGGCTGAGAGAAGGGGCTGCGGGCGGCTGCCGTGTGGGGCTGAGGGAAGGGGCTGCGGGCGGCAGTTGTGTGGGGCTGAGGGAAGGGGCTGCGGGCGGCTGTTGTGTGGTGCTGACGGAAGGGGCTGCGGGCGGCTGCCGTGTGGGGCTGAGGGAAGGGGCTGCAGGTGGCTGTTGTGTGGGGCTGAGGGAAGGGGCTGAGGGAAGGGGCTGCGGGTGGCTGTTGTGTGGGGCTGAGGGAAGGGGCTGAGGGAAGGGCTGCGGGCGGCTGTTGTGTGGGGCTGAGGGAAGGGGCTGCAGGTGGCTGTTGTGTGGGGCTGAGAGAAGGGGCTACGGGCGGCTGCCGTGTGGGGCTGAGGGAAGGGGCTGCGGGCGGCAGTTGTGTGGGGCTGAGGGAAGGGGCTGAGGGTGGCTGCCGTGTGGGGCTGAGGGAAGGGGCTGCGGGCGGCAGTTGTGTGGGGCTGAGGGAAGGGGCTGAGGGTGGCTGCCATGTGGGGCTGAGGGAAGGGGCTGAGGGTGGCTGCCGTGTGGGGCTGAGGGAAGGGGCTGCGGGCGGCTGCCGTGTGGGGCTGAGGGAAGGGGCTACGGGCGGCAGTTGTGTGGGGCTGAGGGAAGGGGCTGAGGGTGGCTGCCGTGTGGGGCTGAGGGAAGGGGCTGCGGGCGGCTGCCGTGTGGGGCTGAGGGAAGGGGCTGAGGGTGGCTGCCATGTGGGGCTGAGGGAAGGGGCTGAGGGTGGCTGCCGTGTGGGGCTGAGGGAAGGGGCTGCGGGCGGCTGCCGTGTGGGGCTGAGGGAAGGGGCTGCGGGCGGCAGTTGTGTGGGGCTGAGGGAAGGGGCTGAGGGTGGCTGTTGTGTGGCTGAGGGAAGGGGCTGAGGGCGGCTGTTGTGTGGGGCTGAGGGAAGGGGCTGCGAGCGGCTGTTGTGTGGGGCTGAGGGAAGGGGCTGCGGGCAGCTGTTGTGTGGGACTGAGCTCAGCAGGCCGCACCGGGCCCGCCGCGGGCAGCTGGCAGCAGAGGGCACCGGAGAACCTGCTGGCCTCCGCTCTCCTCAGCCGCTGCCCGGGGCTGCTGCTCCGGTGGCTGGCGAGGAAACAAGGCTGCCATGCTGAAATGAGCAGGATTTTACCCGTTTATACCTGCGGTGTTCTCCAGGATGCTCTGGGTAGATGGAGGAGTACAGCCCGAGGCTGAGCCCTGCTGTTGAGGCAGTGGGCACAGCCATAGTTCCTGGGGGTTATGAAACAGTGAGAAATGATTGTCAGCAGATAATTTCTCAGTGGGTATGTTTCTGTGTGCAGATACAAAACCTGCAGTTGATTTTCATTGTTTGAAGAAGGAAGTGCCTCCATTCAGCCACTGACCTACAGGTGAGGGGCCTGAGGACTGGAGAGAGGCCAGTGTCACTCAGGTCTGCAAAACAGGCAGGAAGGGCAACCCGGGAAACGCCAGGCTGCTCAGCCTCACCACCTGGAAAGGGGATGGAACAGTTCATCCTGCATGTCGTCACTAACCGTATGAAGGATAAGCTGGTTGTCAGGGGCAGTCAACATGGATTCATTTACAAAGGGGAAATCCTGTTTGACCAACCTGATGCCTTCTATGAGCATCTTCCTTCTGAGGAAAGGCTGCGGGACCTGGGGCTGTTTAGTCTGGAGGAGACTGAGGAGAGATCAAGGGGACATCTTATAAACATTTACAAATATCTCCCTGGTGGGTGTCAGGAGATTGGGACAGCCCTTTTTTGTGTTGTATCCAGTGACAGGACAAGGGGTGATGGGATGAAGCTGGAACACAAACAGTTCCACTGAAACATCAAGACGAACTGTTTGAGTGTTTGAGTGAGGGAGCCCTGGCCCAGGCTGCCCAGGGAGGGTGTGGAGGCTCCTTCCTTGGAGGGCTTCAAGACCCACCTGGACACGTTCCTGTGTGACCTGATCTAGGTGGGAGCTGCTTTGGCAGGGGGTTGGACTAGATGGTCTCTAAATGTCCCTTCCAACCCGACCATTCTGTGGCTCTTTGATCTTCTAGTTCACCTGCACCTGATATGTTTAATAGAAAAATGTCATAAGGAAAGCCTTTTAGTCTAAAATATTTGAGACACAACTTCTGTCATTTCTTCCCCTCGTGCTGATCACATTAAACCATGAAGTGAACCAGATTGAAATGATCAGCAGCTTATAATTGTTATATATTTTAATTTTTCCTCCAAAACTTGGCAATGCCTCACGTCCTGTATCTGAACGATGTTCACATGTCACAGAATTTCTCAGGATTCATTGTGGATTTATTGCTATTTCTTTTGAACTAATCAACAGGCCCAACATAATTCTGCAGTTTTCTCTGATAAATCAAAGCAAACAGTATTACTCTACTCTACAGCATGAGCCTGTGACTGTGTTTTCATGTTGTAGTTAGGGAAAGCATTCAACAGCCAGAGGTGGTATTTTATTACAAGAGTCCAGCTGGCTTACCCGTTGTTTGTTAGTGCAGTGCTAAACCAGCTGTCTGTCAGACTTAGAGGAACTTTCTTTTGTATGTCAAGTATTTCTTTCTGTCCTAAATTTTCAGGGCTGGGATTGTGCATATACATTTAAGGATGTCCATCACTGTAGATGTCAAATATTTCTTATTGTATTTGCAGTGCTTATGTTGTGTTGATATCCAGTTCTCTTAAACCTCTGCAGATGTCCCAACCGAGCCAAATGTGTGACAGCTCTTTACAGAAATGCCCTTGGAACTCAGTTCTGTAAATTCAAAGTGATCTGTTACATTTCAATACTAATTTTTCCTACCAAAAATGAAAATATTCCTGTTTTTTTTTAAGGAGTCATAAACCCAGTTTTTATTACAGAAATGACATGAGAGCAGGCATTTGTTTGGGGTTTTTTTTAAAGACTTGTCTCTTAGTCATATGCCCCTGTGGGGCTGAGTAAAAGGCAGGCAGAAATTATGGCCTTGAAAGAAGGAAATACTGAAGCATCTCATCAGGGAAAACCTGGCATCTCAATGTTGCAAAATGGAGCTGCTGCTCAATCATTAACTTCTAAAGTTTTGCTTAAGCCTTTCCATTAAACACTGCAGCTTCCCCAAGTCAAGTGTTGTTGATAAGAGCCCCCTTGTCCTTAAGGTGCTCAGTACCTCTCCCTGCACGACTCACAGCATCATGAGCAGAACTAGTAAGGTGGTATCATAGAATCACAGAATGGTAGGTTTGGAAAGGACCTTTAGAGCTCATCCAGCCCAACCCCCTGCAGAAGCAGCTCCCACCTAGGTCAGGTCACACAGGAACGTGTCCAGGTGGGTCTTGAAGACCGCCAAGGAAGGAGCCTCCACACCCTCCCTGGGCACCCTGGGCCAGGGCTCCCTCACTCAAACACTGACACAGTTTGTCCTGATGTTTCAATGGAACTGTTTGTGTTCCAGCTTCATCCCATCACCCCTTGTCCTGTTGCTAGATACCATAGAAAAAAGGGCTGTCCCAACCCATAACTCATTTTTTCACCTGCAATTACAAGTTCAGCTATGTCTGTGCTGATGACATGTGAGTCTAAATGTTGGTGTGGGTCCTGCCTCTTTTGTCCAATATACATGCTATGATTTGTGCTTGGATCTCTCTTTGATGTCCATCAGCTTAAACTTACCTACAACTTTCAGTCTCCCCCTTGGTCTTTGGCACTGCACTGCTTCATGTTTCTCTCTTCAAAGCAACACCGCTGCCTGTGTTCTGTGCCTCTGTCAGTTGTCACTGCATGTCCAGTCTATGAAGTCTGCACCTAAGTTAATGAATTGGACCTCTCCTTGCCTGTCACCATCACACATCTCAATGACTTCCACATCCTGTTTTCCTGGCTGGGGTTGGTACACACGGACTCCTTTGTTGCAGAAGGACCAACTTCACTAACTTGCTGCTTTGAGCCTGCTTTCTTTGACACTGCTGCTCTCAGTTGTCTGAGGTTGCTAGCTGCTGTCAGTGGTTGCTCCCTGAGGTCTATCTCTCAGTAATCCACTGGATTTTTAAACAGGGTTTTGCTTTCTGTCCTTCACATGTTGGTCATCATAAACTGTTTTGGTGGTGAAGCTGGCAGGTGGCTCTCCAGCAGCCAAAGGGACAGTGCTGATACACACCCCTTCATGCTGTTGTTTCCTTGAATTCACCCATCTGTTTCTCTTGTATCTGATCTCATGCTTGGGTTGGCCCCTCCTAGGGTCACAGACCGTCGCTCTGTTCTGTGTTTGAGGAGGATTTGCAGATTTGAAGACTCCACTGCAATTTCTGTTTTGCTTTTGGAGAAATTACAACTGAACCAGTAATTTGTGTAAGTGAAAACCAAAACAATGTTGAGGCTTCAGTGTCAACTTGAGTGACAATAAAGTGTGGTGGCTTGTCATGGATTGTCAGAGACTAATCTGAATGCTGGGGTCTGTGGGCAGACTGTGGCAGGGCTGAGGGAGCCCAGGGCTGATGCTGCTAGTGCAGGCACTTCTGGCATGGATGTCCCCAGGAGGGGACAGCAGCAAGCCCCAATGGTGTGGAAGATGTTGAGACCCTTGTGCCACCCCAGGCAGCATTCTGTTCCTGCAGCTTTACCTCCTAACTGCTTAGATTCCTCTTTTGCAGTTGTCCAAATCTTCACCTAATTGGTAAGAATAAGAACACCAGTAAAATAATAACCTATGGATAAGAATGTGCTGCAGGTTTTTTGGCAGGTCAGACCAGTGAAACAGGGCTGCAAACAGTGCATTTCGCTTTGGGAAGAACTTGGGACAACATTTCAGCACCTCTTGATAGCAGAGCAGTTATTTTTTATTGGTTTAAGATGTGAGGAGATTCTGGTACTACGTAACCACGTCAAAACTAATAGAGCTGCCAGAAGCGTTTCTCACAGCAGCTCACCCTTTCTGCAGCTGCGTGGTGTGGCTGGAGCATGGAGCTGGAGGTGTGTACACCTGGTCAGGTCTGGCAATAGAGGTTCAGAATAGGACTTTGCTGATGAGCAAGACATGTTGATGCAATTAAACTGATTTTTTCTCACTTTCAAGAGGGCTGGCCCCATGAGGTGTGAACTCGTGGCAGTTTAAGCTGACTTCAGCAGTGAGTGCTGTGGTCCCATTTCCCACTTGCCGTGCCCCAATGGTGTGGGTCTTGCACAAGGGTGAGCAGGAATGTATGGTGGTTCAGGGACATGGTTTGGCTGGAAATGAGCATGTGGCTGAAGCTGCTTGGTAGCTCATGGATGTGACACGCCACCTGGCTGAAAGAGGCAGGGCAGGAGGACCACGCTGCCTGATGCTGGGGGGGCCTCTCCATCAGCTGTGTGCGGTGACTAGTGTAACTGTGGCCATGGGTGAGCTGTTCCCAGTTAATGGGAGCCAGTGTCCCTTGAGGTGGTTTCCTGAAGTGGTCAGTTCAGGACAGCCTGCAGCGCCACACTGACCTGTCAGCCTGTCGCCCTGTGTGTGGGTGCCCCTCGCGAGGCAGCCGTGGCTGTCCCAGGTCTGCTGAAAACACCCTGTCTCTGCCCAGGGCCGCTGGAGTCACGAGAGCAGGAGCTGGGGTGATGGTTTGGATGGAGGCTGTGAGTGGCAGCAGGGTGCCCGAGCTGCTGAGGTGGAGGTCTGTCAGAAGCTGTGGGTGGCATGAGCCATTGCAGTGTAGGCAAAGGTGGGGAGAGGAAAGCACAGAGGACCGCAGACACTGCCAGAAATAACTGCTTTAGCAGTAGTGGTTTTTCTTGACTTCTCTGAATAACTAGAGCAGGCATGACTTCAGGCTTAGCTTGTGTTCTTGGGTTTGGGGTTTTTCTTGCACTTTTGCTGCTGGCCAGTATAGTTTCCATTGCTGTAAGTGCTTCTTACAGTACCTTAAAAGACAACAGGCTCTGTGTGCATTTGTCACTGTCGGTGAACTAAAGAACAGAGTTGTTTCCCTCTTCACCTGCTGGAAATCCTGGTGCAGGCTTAATGTTTGCAGAGGGTAGATTTCAGTCGAGATGAGTTTATCCAAAAGGTTTCAGATACTCCAATTACTCTTTGTGGGCACAAAAAACAAGAATATAAATGCATCTCCTCCTGCCCTAACTTGTGAGCAATATTTCTTGAAATAGCTCAAAAAATAGCATCCCATGGAAGTCGAATATGTTGTTTCATGCCTGACGGTGTTACCTGAGGGAATGGAAAGCATCCACCCAGCTACCTCTGCCCACATTTTATGAGGTAATAAATTGTGGATTAGCCTTCTAAACTGAATTTTTAATGCAAATGTAACCAGGATGCTGTCATTACTTATCTTCTCTGTCTCCGAGGCTCTTGGGCTGTGGTGTTGGGGGGTGCAAGCCAGCCCTTAGCTCCCCTGTTTGCACAGAGGGAACTGGGGAGCAGGGGGTTGGACTGGATGATCTTTCAAGGTCCCTTCCAGCCCTTGAGATTCTGTGACTGTGTGATTGTGTTGGATGCACCGGTTGCCAGTGAGCGGGAGGCGAGTGTAACTGCCCTGCTTCGCACAGATGAGTCCTGCCAAGGGATAGATTCACTTCTGCAGGGTCTGGTAGGACCAGGCTCACTGCTGGGGCCACAAAGTGCTCTTCTGAAGGAGTCTGTGGAGCCAGACTTGTGTTAGCCCAAGTAACCGTGCTCTGTTTCACAGCATCGGTGCCCTGTGTGGGTGTCTCCTGCGTGAGCTCCTGCTGCTCCATCTCGTTTAAAGCCAGGTCTGGGCCCCCTTTCCTTGGGCAATTATGTTGTCACACCATAAATACCCTTCTGTTACTGGGGGCAAGGAAAGCCACGTGTGCTCTCAGCCCAAAGCTTTGTTTTGGACACGCTGCCAAGAAGCAGTCGATCTTTCTGTATTCTTAGGGCTTTGCTGTGAAGTCACCGCCGGGTGAGCTGGGGACAGGGTGGCAGACGTAACGCTCGGTTCCCTTTTGTAGCCGACTTATTAGAACCGCGAAGAGCGTGCAAGTGCACGTAGCCCTTGTGACTGGCTGTAACAGCCATAGCTAAGATGGGGGTGAGGCAAAATGAAGAGAAAAATCCGTTTTGTTTCTCTGTTCCTTTCCTTTTCCCTGGCTGAAGGAAAGCTGCCCCAGTTCTGATGTTGACTGAGCGTTTCTGCAACACGGCGGCTCTTTTTCTGGGTGACAGAAAACCGAGATGCTGGTTGTTCTTCTGAGAAGTAAATGAAACAATGTCTTTGAACCATTTTATGAACAGAAGGAAAACTAGAATAGATTTCAGTAATACCTCTCAGGAAGCACAGTGCCAGGTTCTCAGCCATGTGGCAAAAGTGAAGGACGCTGGTGGCCGACTGAGGTTTGGCTTTCTTTTTCTGTTCCTTACTCTTCTGAAAGGTATGAACAGAGCTGCAATGTTGGGCTCTTTTGTGAAGAGCTTTGAAGTGAATCTATGGAAGTGTGCTGCTCTAGAACTATGATTTTGTGAATAAATACATAATACTGTGTTTTAATTGAAAATTAATGTGGTCAAATTGATGCAGAAACAGGTCAACATAACGCAATGAAACATAAGGTTTTCTCTTTTAAGCCTGTGATGTTGTTAACGTGTCACACTGTTGTTTACAGACTCTCAGAAGATCTGTACTGATACACTTTACCATAGAAATGAGCACAGGCTTGATGCATAACTTCCAGCATATCTGGATTTTAAGAGCTTGTGTGTCACTTAAAAGTTTTAGGTCTTATTTAAAATCTGTTTCCCCATGCACGTATTTTGAATGACAAACCCAAGACCAAGGTCAGTTTTAGGAGCTGATTCTGGTTTGATAGTACAGAGTATTCCTGTAGTTCAATGGCTTCATCATTTAATTGGAGTGCCTAAAAACAAGTGCCTAAACCCACATTTTTTCTTAAAATCAGAGGTTCCAACAGCACTGTGAGATGTGTCTCAAGTTTGCGGTGCAAAATTGGGCTCTCAGGCATGACAGGCCCTAAACCTTTCTATTCATTCTGATTACTGAATGGTTGAGGTTGGCAGGGTCTCTGGTAGACTCTATAACCAACCCCTGCTCAAGCAGCATCAGCCAGACCAGGTTGCATGGGGTAGCAGACAGTTTGTGGTTGAGTATTGAGCGGCCCGACCGAGCCTTTTACCACTCTCATTGCAAAACACACTTCTGGTGTTCAGATGGAATGTCACATGTTTCAGTTTATGCCCGCTGCCTCTTGTCCTGTCTGAGGGCACCACTGAGGAGTCTGGCTCCCTCATCTTCATGCCTTCCCATCAGCTGTTTTTATACATATAGATAAGGTCCTTCTGAGCCTTCTTTTCAGCAGGTGAGCAGCCCCAGATCTCTTTCTGTCCTTTTATGAGAGTGTTACTCAATCATCTTTGTGTCCCTTTGGACTTTGTCCATTATATCCACAGCTGTCTTGTACTTAGGAACCCAGTACTGGACGTGGCTTTGTCATTGCTGAGCAGAGAAGAAAAATCTGGGCCTCTCAGTTCCAGAAGGACAGGGAGCTGCTGGAGAGAGTTCAGCATGGGGACACCAAGATGATTCAGGGAGTGGAGCATCTGCCTTGTGATGAAAGGCTGAGGGAGCTGGGAGTCTTCAGCTTGGAGAAGAGACTGAGGGGTGAGCTCATTCATGTTACAAACCCATCAAGGGTGGGTGTGAGGAGGCTGGAGCCAGGCTGTGCTCAGTGATGGCCAATGACAGGACAAGGGGCAAGGGGGACAAGCTGGAACAGAAGAGGTTCCAAAGCAACACAAGGACAAACTTGTTCCCTGTTGAGGTGAGGGAGCACTGGCAGGGGCTGCCCAGATGGGCTGTGGAGGCTCCTTCTCTGGACACATTCCAACCCAGCTGGACAAATTCCTATGTGCCCTGCTCTAGGTGATCCTGCTTTGGCAAGGTGTTGGAGTCAGATCATCTTTTGAGGTCCCTTCCAACCCTTGAGATTCTGTGATTCTGTGACCTGCTGTCAATGCTCTGCCTAATGCAGCCCTGGAGACAATTTGCCTTCTTTGTGGCAAGGGCATGTTGCTGGCTAATGGTCAGCTTGGTGTCCACCAGGATCCCTATGTCCTTTTCTTAATGAGTTAATTGAGCTGACAGTTGGAAGTAGTTCTGGAGTGACTGTAAGACTCATGGTGTTACAGCTGACTTGGAGTGATTAACGCTTGTGAAATAGTCCAGTACCCTAGAAACTGGGATATGAGAAAAGTCTGGGAGGAAATTACCCACCTGGTCTTTGGATCAAGTCTAAACACCGAATAAAATGAACTGGAATGACCAAAAAGACATGGGCACATGTTGCATGCAGAGAGGAGCAACTGCGGCTGTGGGAGGCCAAGGCGCGTGTTGCTGCACATTTACAGGTGGCAGAACCTGTGCACAAAGGCTGCATGGGCTGGGTGGCCCTTTCTTAAACTGCTCTCTGAACTTAATTGTAGAATCATTATGGCTGGAAGAGTCCTGTAAGATCATCAAGTCCAACTACTCCCCTCACACTGCCAGGCCCATCACTAAAACTAAACCCACATCCCTCAGCACCTCATCTGTGTGTCCCTTAAATGCCTCCAGGGATGGGGACTCTCCCACCTCCCTGGGCAGACTGGGACAGTGTCACATCCCTCTCAGAGGAAAGGTTTTTCCTAATGTTCAGTCCAAACCTCCCCTGGGGCAAGTGGAGCCCATTTCCTTGTGTCCTGTCATTCATTACTGGAGAGGCTGATCTCTGCCTCACTGCAACTCCCCTTCAGGTAGTTGTAGAGAGAGCTCATGTCTGCTCTCAGCCTCCTCTTCTCCAGGCTGAACATCTCCAGCTCCCTCAGCCGCTCCTCATCAGCCTGTTCTCCAGCCCCTTCACCAGCTTTGTTGCCCATCTCTGGACACACTCCAGCACCTCAGTGTCCTTCTGGCAGTGAGAGGCCCAGAGCTGGACACCGTATTGGAGGTGCGGCCTCACCAGCACCGAGTACAGGGGGACCGTCACTTCCTTGGTAATATGTTTGATATCGTTTTTTATGCATTTTTATAATAAAAGGCAGAAAGTTGTGGTTGAAAGAGAAAGTCTTGTGAGCTCTGGGTTGCCAGCAGTGGCTGTGTGTGGGTGCAGCCATGGCGTGAGCCGCCTGCCCAGCAGAGCTCCTGCACCGAGGCCTTGCGGCGTGGCCATGGGGTGCAACGCCGGGGCAGTTTGAGGCTGGCCACACACCAGCTGTCCTCAAGTCATCTCAGGCCTTGCACTGTGAAATGTAGTTTGGTGTAGAAGGTTTGAGTCAGCTGCTGTCTGCTGAGGCTGGAGGGAGACTGTGGAAAGCAAGGCAGATCCAGGGGGTGAGTCTGAGAAAAGGACTGTGCTGATCGAGGTGTTGCTGGGCTGGGTTATACTTATTTCCACTGGCGTGGTATTCACTGGTGTAATCTCAGGTGTTAAGTAGTAATTCCTTTCTAATTAAGTGGACTTGGACTCATAGATGTTGTTTTCTGGGAACTTTTGGCAGCTTATGGTTCCTGTCTGCTCTGTGTGTAGAAAGAAAGTTTAGTTGGACTGCAGTCTCAGAAATCCTCTTGTAGATAATAAATGCCTGTTGTCTTGATGCTGTAGCCATGCCTGCAGCAGATTTACAAACACTCAATCTCTCTTCAGAACAGGGATAGGTTCTGTTCAGAAGTGTACATCCCTGCATCTCTGGGAGACAGCCCTGGGGAAGGGGCTGCTCGGACAGAAGTTCAGACATACCTATCACAGTTGGATGGAGAGTGGTATAGAGCATTTCTTAGGAATAATAACAGAAGTTTTGTTTCAGGGCAGTAAGTCTGTGATCAGGCATCTTCTCTAGCTGGTGGGGACATTCACATGGTTCTGTTGCCACCTCCTTCAGTACCGTTAATTTAAGATGGACTTGACAAGGGTAGTGGCTGAGAGACCACACTAACCCTGGGGATCACAACACCTTCAGGTCTCATGAGGGAAAGAAAATAGTGAAACCAGATGTTTCAAGGAGAAACAGTGGAGTTAGTCACGTCCTTATCAGCCTGGGAGGGAAAACAAAAGCTGGTACCATAATCACAGAATCACAGAATGGTGGGGTTGGAAAGGACCTTTAGAGATCACCCAGTCCAACCCCCTGCCAAAGCAGCTCCCACCTAGATCAGGTCACACAAGAATGTGTCCAGGTGGAGTTGTAAACCTCCTGAGAAGGAGCCTCCACACCCTCCCTGGGCAGCCTGGGCCAGGGCTCCCTCACTCAAACAGTCTTCCCTTGTCTTTAAATGGAACTGTTTGTGTTCCAGCTTCATCCCATCACCCCTTGTCCTGTCACTGGATACAACAGAAAAAAAGTGCTGCCCCAACCTCCTGACACCCACCAGTGAGATATTTGTCAATATTAATGAGCTCGCCCCTCAGTCTCCTCCAGACTAAACAGCCCCAGGTCCCGCAGCCTTTCCTCACAAGGGAGATGCTCCAGTGCCCTGAGCATCTTGCTGGCCCTGCACTGGCCTCTCTGCAGCAGTTCCCTGTCCCTCTGCAGCTGGGGAGCCCACAACTGGACACAGGACTCCAGATGAGGCCTCAGCAGATGTGGCAGAGCAGAGGGGGAGCAGAACGTCCTTTGACCTGCTGCCCACACTCTGCTTGATGCATCCCAGAAGATCCAAAGGATGATGTTATATATTGTCCAATGTAAATAATTAATTCTTTATTCCTTGTTCTATTCTTCTGTCATTTGTCAGCATGCTACATTTGATCATCCCTAACTTACCTGTACCTTTTCTTCATGGATTGTCTTGAATGTTTGATCTGATGACTCAGCTTACCCCATGCTCCTGTAGAATAATCCTGTGCTTTGTTTAGCACTGAGGAATGGTTCAGTCTGATGATCAGTTTCAGCACTGTTTATCTTTCCATGTAGGCTGTCCTACACAGAGGGACACCCTGTCCTGCTGTGTGAAGAAAGGAATCACTTTTTTCCCCTTTCTTCATTTTCTCAACTGAAAATACATTTGATGTGTCAGCTGGGAGTGGGTTGAAGGGGAGAGTAATGGATTGGTCTAAGGACAGAGGGGCTGAGAGAGCACTGTTCATTGTTGCTGTGTAGTGTTAAGGCTGGCTGTTTGTTCTGGGAGTGTTCCCATAAGTGGGGCAGCAGGAGGAATCACTGTGATGCAGGTGACAAAGAACAGGCATGGGCAGCTGTTCTGATAGACCTGGCATGGCCACAAAGAGCCGAAGGTGCTCAGGTGAGGGTGGAAGGTACTGAGTGACTGTTTGGTTCTTTCAGTTTGCCTACGTTTTGCATTTGACTTGGTTCTGTACAAACTTTCTCTGTTTATGACATAAAATGTACAGTTCTAGTTGAGGATGTATGTTGAATTCCGAGATGATCAGTGTGTGTAGCTGAAGATCCAGTCTTTGGCTATTGGAGACAGAGGCTCTCTGGGAGTGTTTGCTGTCATCCGCTGACACTTCCTCCGTTTGTTTTGTAAACACTGAGGATAAGCCCATGTGAAGCACAGTTGCATCTTTTGCAGGGTGTTTACTGATGCACTGGGCATGTGTTTTCAGAGAGACAGATTCACAGGCTTGTTGATATAAGTGTTACTTGGGGTCTACTGTCTGAATTTCTGATGATAAATTATATTAGGTGAGGAGGTCTTCATGTACGTGTTTTGCATTACTCCATCATCCAGAAGATGTACAGTTTCACCAAGGTAAATACTTATTTAAGATAACTGTTGGACTTCTCTCTGGAAGTCAGTAGGACTTGGCAGTTTCTGTTGCCTTTAAGGTAGATGTTCATAGTGATGTCTGCCCTGGAGAGCACTACTCTAGACATGAGTGGAAGCACAGTGTGATGCTTGGATCCTTAGGTCCATTCTAGCAGTGTGGATTCAGATAGCTGAGCTGCCTGTAAATCTCTGGGCCCTGTGGTTACAGATGCTTGTAGGAAGGAAGTGGCAACAGTGCCTGTCCAGCAGTAGGCACATGACACTGCTCTGCACTCCGAGGCGTTACGGGATAACGTGGCAATCTGTGTCACTTCTACTTTTCTGGTCTGGTTACTGCTTCCCATTAACACATGGTGCATTTTGGGGTGTTTGCAAAATGTCTTTCTCTGGTAGCAAGTTTAATGTTGTTTCCAACTGCACGAAACAAAAGCCTTTATCTGAAAGACGTGAGTGAGCATGGCCAGCAGCTCTGGTGTGCTGTGTGTGCTGAAGTCAGACTGTAGAAGCAGCATCCCAGGAATAAGTGATTTTCAGTGTTATGTTGTCTTCTTTCTTGTCTCTTGGTGGTCTTTAGCCTATGGTAACTGTTTCACCGACTGTGGGGTGGGTTTGAATGGTGCTGAAAAAGAGGAGGAATCACTGTGAAACCTGTTTGCTCTTAGGAAAGACTTCATGTGGCGAGGGGATGAAATGGAAACAGAGCCTTCCTCCCTGCCTGTGAGGGTGTTATTTTCTTTCCTAATTGGCATGTTGCAGAATAAGGATCACTGAATATATTTAGGAAAAAGATAGCCAGCTCTCCTTACTTTGCACTGAAAAGCTCAGGCATAGTAGACTGTCTTGTGCTAACTTTCCTTTTGAGTCTGAATTCAGGATATTTTAATCTGAGGTCGTTTGAAGCCTGACTTTCACAGTGATCTCTCCCAGCTAGATCAACATATATTAGCAAGCAAATCATACTCTTCTCTAAGTTTCAGTTTTACCTCAGTAACTACAGATTAGCATCAGACTTCAGGCAAGAGGATTCCAAAGACTTTGATGTAACTGGCTGATTACTCTTAATTATGCACATGGACAACTTGATCCCTTTTGAACCTGGCTAATTCCCTAACCACAGTGGCTTCCACAGACTAATGATACGTTTCCTTTGCTTTCTGCCTTTTACTTTTGTCAAATGTCACTGTGCCCCCGTCTCAGGATTTGCGTGCCTGTCTGCAGCAGCCGAAGGCATGGCGGCTCCTGTGACCTCTGGCTAGGAGATGAGCTAACAGCCCCGGTGCTGAGCCAAGCTTTCTGAGGATGAGATGACAGTTTACACCTGCTGCATCGGTACTGCCAGTCCTGGCAAAGATAGCTAACATTCATGTTCAGTTGGGTCCTGTGAAATGGCCCACCTTGTCATATCTGGGACAGAAGTGGGGTGGATGGTAGCAGTGGGGTGAGACCAAGGCAGTAGTGTCTGAAATCCTCACCAGACCTGCACTTTGTGTGGTGAGGACAAGTCCCATCGTCCCTGCCTTAGCTGATCATTCTGGTTTCTGTCAACTCTTCCAACAGCCAACACAAGCATTTGTGACCCTTTGTGGCAAACAGGATGAAGGACCTGCATGTGTGTCTATGACAACCTGGACTGAAGGAAGTAATCTTTTAAACCTAAGTTTAACCCAAGTTCATTTCCTTGTCTGTGTCACCTCTGTTGTGCGAGGTACATGTTTGTTGACAGAAGAGAGGGTGGCACAGGGACAGGAGCAAGTAGTGGTGTGCAGCAGCTTCTAGCAGCAGGGCTCCATTAGGGCCTTCAAAGTGTCTGTGAAATTGTGGCCTCTCTTGTCTGTTTGCATCGAGCTGGATAAGCCTGTTCCTGAACACAAGCTGTGTGTGGAGATGCTGCCTGGAAGCTCTGTGCTGAACTTCGTTCCAAAAGTCAGGTGTCAGGTGTTTTGTTTTTGTTCCACCTCCCTGCAGGATTTTAGAACTTGTTGAACTTTTGGGAAGTGAAACAGCACAGGGAGAGTTCAGATCTGGTGGCTGATGTATGCACATTGTCTGGTAAGGCATTCCCTTACCTTTGCTTGCAATCACAAAAAATGTCCTGCAGGGAAATGGGGAAAAACTCCAAACCTTGTTTGCACTTTTGTCTTTTTTTATAAGATCAAAAGATACTCTTTTTCTGAGACATGTTTAGAAAACCAAGCTTTCCTTCATGCTTTGTGAGTTTTCCAGTAAAGGCAAAATGTGAAAGAAATCTGGTCTTGTTAGTCTTTATTAGAACACAGTGTTTTGAAAGACCGACCTGGGAGGGTGGAGACACTGTAGGTGGAGTTTGATATGTAATTTTTAACTCCCTTCTTCACCCACAGGCACTTCTTTGCACCTGTCTGTGTTGTGAGTCATTATCTCTAGCAGCCCTTTGAATACAACCTTGCTAAATTTCTCGTAGTGCCAGATGAGGTGTGAGCCTTGCTTTGGAAGTATAAAACTAGAAGGAAAATGTAAGGCCTGTGAAATGGTGCTGGGGTTTGGTATGGAGAGGTGAGATTTTAGGGCACTTAGACACAGTGGATTGCAGGTTTGGCTTTTCAGTGAAGAATAAGGTAAGAGTTTCTTTTCTTCTTGAAGGCAGATGTGCCTTTATTCTGGTGTGGTTAGTCACTTCATGCTTTGCTGTAGTCACAGTGCCTGAGACTCGTGTGACAGTGAAAGCAGTATCTTGTTTCTCTTTTAGAAAAGCTTATAATGGATTTTATATGGTACAGAGAGGAAAATGAACCCAAGAGGGCTCAGGATAAAATAAATAACAGTGAGCAAATAACAGTGTGCTCGGAAGCACTCTTTGTAGTTGGTTTCTGTATACTGTCATTGTACTTCTCCTTTCTTACAGAGGCAGGAATGGGGACATACACTAGGGAAAATGATCGTTGGGATAAAAATGGTAGTGACCCTAAAAGACAGTTTTGCCTTATAACGTTGTTTTTACTCTTCTTCATAAAAATTGAAGCGTCTCAATGTTATTCTGACCTCATTTAGTGCTGTGTTTTTGGGCTTTGTTTCCACTCTCTGACTCTAAAATTCACCAAGCAAAACACAGGGCTTTTTGGAAGTTGTTGATCACTTTTTAAGCTGTACTGAGCGCAGGCACACACAGTGTTGTCTCTGAGTAATTCCGTAGAACGTTTGCAAGTCCAAGGAACTTCCTCCTGCCAAGTATCATCTGTTTCATCCCTGATGTTAATTGCTGCTCATGGGGCTTCCAGAATTTTGAGGAGACTCACTGAGATGAGTGTTCTTGAAGGTGGTATATTTTACTGATCTTAATTTCTAGATTATACTTGTTGAAGGCATGTGTGCTGTAAAAGTGCAACCACAGTCTGGTTGGAGTAAAGTAGTTTGTAGGAAGTTCTGAGCTGCCGTGAGTAGAGCTGATGCAGACACCTTGACACATCTGCTACTGTGACCGTAGCAGAGGGCTGTCTCTAGGGGCTTGTACCAAATGATATCCATCATTGCTCACAGTGAAAGGGTTTATATAGCAAAGGTTTTGGGATATTGAGCCTTTTCTTGACCCCCATGGCAGTTTAAAAGAGCAGGTCTGGAGAAGCATGCAATAGTGCTCAGCCACATTCTAGCCCAGCTGTTCACCACCCCAGCAGCTGTGTGTTCCAGTATGGGAGATGCTGTTTGTAAGGCATGAATCTTAACATGAAATTAAAGCCTGGAGTAACTGCGAGGGGATTTTGTTGCATCTAACAAGTCGTGCTAGTGGTGGCATTTTCTAACCTGTACAATAACCCTCTTTAAGACTGGGGTAACATAAGCGCTATAAAATGACAAGTGAGTTCCTGTAGGTTTAATTGTGCTGGTGTCCCTTTCCCTGTGCATTTTACTTCTCTTATCTTTAATCTCTTATGAACTGAAGACTACAAATGTAATTGATTTACATCTGAGGTCCGTCATTTTGAGGAGATGTTAACACAGCTCCGGCAGTGTGGCTTGGATGAGTGGAGGTGAGGTGGATGCAGAGCTGCTGAATGACAGAGCCCAGAGAGTGGGGATCAGTGGCACAGAATGGAGTTGGAGGCCTGTGGCCAGTGGAGTTCCACAGGGATGGGTTCTGGGGCCAGTCTGGTTCAACATCTTCATCAACCACCTGGGTGAGGGCACAGAGGGACCCTCAGCAAGTTCCCTGCTGGCACCAAACTGGGAGCACTGGCTGATGCACCAGAGGCTGTGCTGCCATCCAGTGAGAGCTGGGCAGGCTGAGAGTTGGGCACAGAGGAACCTGCTGAGGTTCAACAAGGGCAAGGGCAGAGTCCTGCAGCTGGGGAGGAACAACCCCCTGGGCCAGGCCAGGCTGGGGGTGACCTGCTGGAGAGCAGCTCTGCAGAGACAGACCTGGCAGTGCTGGCTGATAATAAACTGCCCATGAGCAGCAACGTGCCCTCGTGGGCAAGAAGCCAATGGCAGCCTGGGGGCATCCAGCAGAGTGTGGGCAGCAGGGCCAGGGAGGTTCTGCTCCCCCTCTGCTCTGCCACATCTGCTGAGGCCTCATCTGGAGTCCTGTGTCCAGCTGTGGGCTCCCCAGCTGCAGAGGGACAGGGAACTGCTGCAGAGAGGCCAGTGCAGGGCCAGCAAGATGCTCAGGGCACTGGAGCATCTTCCTTGTGAGGAAAGGCTGCGGGACCTGGGGCTGTTTAGTCTGGAGGAGACTGAGGGGGGATCTCAGTAATATTGACAAATATCTCCCTGGTGGGTGTCAGGAGGTTGGGGCAGCACTTTTTTTTTCTGTTGTATCCAGTGACAGGACAAGGGGTGATGGGATGAAGCTGGAACACAAACAGTTCCATTGAAACATCAGGACAAACTGTGTCAGTGTTTGAGTGAGGGAGCCCTGGCCCAGGCTGCCCAGGGAGGGTGTGGAGGCTCCTTCCTTGGAGGGCTTCAGGACCCACCTGGACACGTTTCCTTAGCTTCCACTGCATGTTGCAGATTTTGGTGGCTGGAGAGGTTAAAGCTGCTGTGCTGGCATGTGGCTGGCAATGGGCAACTGCTGCACCGGGACAGCCGCGGGTAACTGCTGCTCCTGTGTGCTTTAGGTAAAATGCCTGTGGGTAGCACTGAGTAGGTCACTTCTCTGTACCAGCTCCCCATGGGAAACATGGGCAGGGTAAAATAGAATCATTATGGTTGGAAAAGACCTGTAAGATCATTGGGTCCAACCCCTCACCTCACACTGCCAGGCCCATCACTGAAATAAACCCTGTCCCTCAGCACCTCATCTATGTGTCTTTGAAATATCTCAGGGACAGCGACTCCCGCACCTCCCTGAGCCTGCAACGCTTAACAACCTCCCCTGGTGCCATGTGAACCCATTTCTTCTTTTCTACTATGTCTGTGTATTGCAGAATCACTCTGAAGGTCTGACTCTTTCATCTGCAGTTGTGGTTTTTCTTTGCAGGAGTCTAGAAAGACAGAGTGGCCTGGGTTGGTTTGTTTCTTGTTTTTAGCCAAACTGAGAGTAGATGTTCTAGTGTTGGAGCTGTGTTATGATGTTTTCCTGACTGGGGTAGTTGAATGTTTTGCTTCTGTCCTAACAGCAGTGAGTTTTCTAAAGCAGGGGTATGGCATTTGTGGTTTTAGGCCTTTGAACATGCAGTGAATTCACTTTATTGGAGGGCTCCCAGTGTCGCGTTTGTTTTCGTTACGGAGGCCTCTCCATGTCCTTGCTTTCCTGAGTCTCTGCCCAGAGGTAAGTGTTGAATTTCCTGAGGAAGTTTTGCAGCTAATGGTGGGGTTTAAGAGGATGACCCTTCCTTTGTCATCAGCAGTAGAAGTTAAAGACAGCATAACACCAGGGTGTGAGAGGACTGCCAAACAGAACCTGGAGAACACAAACCAACCAAACAAAACCCAACCTTAATTATTATACAGTTGATCTGTAACAACACTTCTCATGAAGAGGCCTCTGAAGTGCCAGCTCTGGGTCTGGTGAACCCGGCAGCAGCAGCACAGAGAGGATGTTTGCCGAGCTGCCTTGGAGCATCTACTTCCCTCTTCTCAGCACTTTCAGTGGGCTCATCAGCCAAATCTCAGCCCTATTCAGATGTTGGGACACAGCTCAGTTCAGCATTTTGCAGAAACCACTGTCCCTGCACTCTGGAGCATCAGATACCGCAGCAGAGACACCAGAATCATTCCATTTCAATTTCTTTTATTAAGAGCTGGTGATCTAGAAACAATTTATTTTGCTGTGTTGTAGTTTCATTTAGACATTACCTTAGGGTAAATTAGACCCTAAAATAAGCTGGAACGTGTCAGCTGTAACCAACTGTCTTGTTTTCACTAAGACTTTCCTTTGTATTGACTGATGCACAAACACAGCTTTGTCCAAACCAAGGCACGTCTCAGGAGGATTGACTGAGGTGCTTACAGGACCATTTGCCTTCTGTGATATCTCTGTACACCTAGAACTGTGTGGGGTTTGAAAATAAGTCTCAATCCGTGTTTTATGTGGATGTAGAAGATACCCAGGTTCATCATTGTGGAAGTATGCCTGGTTTTAGCTCTTGCCACAGCTCAGTGTGATTACCATGACACTGCATCCTAATGAGGAAAAATGAGATCATTTTCTGTAGGCATTTGCTGGGTTAGTTACAACAATGTGATGAGGGAAACAGCCTTACCAATGGTATTTCTTGTATATAGCTAATTGCAAGTGGGGAAGAAAACAGGTAGAAATTCATGATGTCAGGAGGTTGGGGCAGCACTTTTTTTCTGTTGTATCTGGTGACAGGACAAGGGGTGATGCTGGACACAAACAGTTCCATTGAAACATAAAGAAAAACACTTTCAGTATGAGTTGAGGGAGCCCTGAGGCAGGGTGTGGAGGCTCCTTCCTTCTCAGGAGGTTTCCAAACCCCCCTGGACACGTTCCTGTGTGACCTGATCTAGATGGGACCTGGTTTGGTAGGGGCTGGATGAGCTCTAAAGGTCTCTTCCAACCCCCACCACTCTGTGAGTCTGTGAAATTCAGTGTTCTGTTCTGCAGTGTCTGATATTCATGTCCTCATCTTTTCTGATGGTGTGAACAGGAATGTGCAGGTGATGATTGGTCTTCGGGTAATAGTTCATTTGGGAAGCTTTGGCCTGGAAGCTGCAGTCTATGAATGAGATGCCTCTCTGCCACTGCTGCTAAGCAAGGTTCGCACTCTGATCCTCAGTTCCTGGAGCTTTCACATGAAGTTCCACAGCTCTTCAGGACAGATCACGAGTTCAAAGCATAGAAGAGAAATTGCCAACTGTCAGATTTGTTTAGGCAGCTGCAGCTTCCAGAGTTGTGAATGAAGCGCTGAATGTAGCAGTATGTAAAGCAGATAACGTGACTTGAAACAGGTTGTTCTATAAGCAGTCAATAAACCACATCAGCTACAGCTTCTGGAGAAGCAACTGCAGTGGTAAACCTCAGGTCTTGTTTCTTTTCTTCTTTACTTGTTTCCTGGTGTTCTGTTTAACAGTTTTCTTTTCCATTTCCTCAATGCTTATTGTTATTCAAAAAGCCAAGCCGAAGAAGTCAAGCTGGCAGTGGCTGTGTGGCTTAGAGATATCCTTCACAAGTGCTCTTCCATTTATTTTCAGGATTGATAATTTGTTGGCAGAGAATGTCAGATGGTTGACTTTAGAAAACCTTGAGATGACACTGTGACTTAAATAAAACCTTCTTCCCTTTCCCTCGGTGCTCCATCCCACCTCTGCTGTGTGTCCTCCCTTTCCTCAGAACAGCAAATGTTAAGAGTGTTTGCATGCTGAAATGAGACAGGGTGCTGGCTGGGCTGGAAAATGACCTCTTCCTCCTCTGGTTCCTTTGTCTCTGTGGTGCTGCTGCGTGTAGCCTCGAGCAGAGCCCTTCCTCCACTGACAGGCAATGCCAAGGCCAGAACAAGTGCCCAGGGTAGAGGGAGGTGAGACAGCAGCTTTGACTTAGGTTGGTGTGTAGTGTCTATCCAGCTACATGTTCATTTTAGGGAAATGAATGTGCAGATTAAGTAAACAATGCCAATCCCTAATTATTTGCATGAATTCCCACCTCACAGCCAGGAGTGATATGGTTTCAGCTAACTCGGTCTGTCCCACTTTAGAGCAGCAGAAATGTCAGTTGTCTGCTGGGGAAAGGCAAAACTTTCTTACTGAAGTTTGTCATACACTTAGTTATTCTCTTTAAGAATATCAACAATCCACACCAAACCCAGAAGATTTGTCCAGGATGTTTTAGCGTTAAAAGAGTCTGGTATTGCTGAGAGTTGATGAGAACAGCAGGTCACACACCAATCCCCCTTGGACTGAGGCAGCTTCAGTCTGTCCCCTATCCCTGTCTTCCACCTCTATTGGACAAGTGCCCAGAGAAGGGCTGGTTTAGGTACTGAAGACTGAGGCAAAAAAGGTGTTAAGTGCCTCAGCCTTTGCCTCATCCTTACTCACTAGGTTTCCCCTTTCATCCATTAAAGGGGGAAGATTCCTCTTGGGCCTCCTTTTGACCCTGATATATCTGTAGAAACTTCTGTTATTGTCTTTTACAGTAGTGCCCAGCTTCAGTTCGAGTTGAGCCTTGGCCCTTCTAATATTCTCCCTGCATGACCTCACCACAGCCCCGTGGGTTGCCTGCCTTTTCTTCCAGAGATCATGGATTCTCTTTTTTCCTCCTGAGCTCCAGCAGAAGCCCGTGGCCAGCCAGGACAGGCCTCTGCCCCACCAGCTCATCTTCTTGCACATGGGGGCAGCTGGATCTTTTTGCTTCAGTTTTAGATATGTCTGTCAACGTCCTGTGCAGTATAATTGCTATCAGGCTTTGATTCCATAAGTAACTAAGAGGGAAGTTTTACAGTTGGATTGAGCTAAACTGGGTCCACGCTTCCACTGAGAGTGAGCTCCCCTGGTCTGAGCTGTGCATTTCTTTTCCTCCCTGTCTTCTGGTACGTTTTACATCTGAAAACTTGTATTTTGTGATTCTTACTTTAATTATGTCTGTAGTGTTTCTTTCGGTCTTAGCAGGTGCCTGATCTGATTGACTCACACTGATGCAGGAATATGTGGCCAGAGGTGAGGGAGAGGATGGACTGATTGCAGAGGCAGCCTTGGACCAGCTGACTAAAACATTCTTAGACGTAGGCTTCATTGTCTAAGCATTGAATTGAGATAGGAACTAGAGCTGCAAAAGAGCATGCACCTGAGATCCACAAATGTGCCTGAATGCTTCAAATGTTAGCAGTCTGTCTTAATGTTGTGCAGGGTTGGAATTAAGGCTCTGATTTCACAGCCCTATCAGGTCCTGAATTTTGCCTTTTAATCCTTCTTCAATACAAATTTGTTTCTTCACATTGGCTTGTGTCAGAAAGACTCTGATTCTTCCCCCACACGGTGGACTGCAGGCTTCAGTGAATGTCTGAGTTCTGCTGCTTCTTGTAACAGGCTCCTTTGCCAGTAAGTATTAGGCAGCACATTAAGGAATTCAAAGTTGTATCAGCATTTCTTTTTAATCACAGTGATGCTCTGTTTTCTTTTAAACCTTGGTGCTTAATGCTGAATTAATTGCAGCTGAAGCAGATGCATTTCTGTCCATCTGCTGATACAAGTAATCAATCCAACATGACATCATGTTTATTCTTACTCTGTTTTCACCTTACTGTGGTATTTTCCAAGTGAAATAAGCATCCAGTATCATGAACATTCAGTTACTGATTTTTCTGTAGTGGTACTACCACAAAATTGGTTTTTAAACATAAAAAACATCAGAGAAATGTATTTGAGTGTCCGAATCTCTGAATGAATTGGTTGGTAACCAGAATGTCTGTGCTTTGTCATTCCTTCGAGAACCCTTAGAGTGGCATCCTGTTGGCTGTGCTGCAGTTTTTGAAGGGAAGCACTGGAACAGTCAGTGCCCTGGTTATACTCTTCTCCTCGTTTCCTCTCTTCAAGCAGAGGCACTGCTCTGGTTCGACCTTTGACATTACACCTCTGAGACGTCAGTCTGTTTCTGCAGAATGTTTTTCTCACAGCTGAGTCCTTTCAACATGGAATCAGAATTGTAGAATGGTTTGGGTTAGAAGAGACCTTTAAAGATCATCTGATGCAAGCCTCTTGCCATGGGCAGGGGCACCTTCCAGCAGCGCAGGCTGCTCCCAGCCCCATCCAACCTGCCCTTGGCCACTGCCAGGGATGGGGCAGCCTGTGCCAGGGCCTCAGCACCCTCAGTGTGAAACATTTCTTCCTTATGTCCAATCTAAGCCTGCCATCTTTCAGTCTAAGACCACTGTTGCCTCCTGTCCTACCTGGTAAAAAGTTTCTCTCTATTTTATAAGCCTCCTTTATATACTGAAAAGCTGCAACAAGGTCTCTCTGGAGCCTTCCCCTCTCCAGGCTGAACAACCCCAAGTCTTCCAGCCTTCCCTTGTAGGAGGAGTGCTCCAGCTCTTGAGATCACTTTCGTGGCCATGCTAGTTTATTCCATAAATCCCAAGTACTGTGAGAGCTGCTCTTAAGGTTGTTGTAGCAATAGAGATTCCTTTCTTCAGATGTTACGGAGTCCTGTAACGTTTAGACCTTCCCACAGATGTGATGTTCTTCTACTGGTACTGGCAAAGATCAAGGAGACTGTCGTCTCATAATCGTGTCATGGCTCCTTCCTCTACATCACTCCTCACTGACAGCTGCTGTCTCCCTGCTGAAACAAATGAGCACGTATTTGGAGGGTTAGAAACCTGCAGCATAGCAACAGGGGTAACAGGGATAACCTGGAGTTAAGGTGAAAGCAGTAACCTCGTCTAGTGGCACGTTTCATATCTGAAAGGCGTCTGACAAAAAGAGCAGTGCGGTCTCTGAATGTCTCTACTTCTCCTTCTAGAAAGAGGAATTGGGGTTGGGAGGGAGATCTGAGGCCAGGTTTGTCTGTGCTGGCTGGTTCTGGCAGCGGTGGGCAGGACTTGCGTGCAGATAAACTCTAATGGAGAATAGCTTTGGTGGTGCTTCTGCTTACTACTGCGTGAAGCTCAAGGCAGCAGTCATAATAACCCATAGCTGCGAATGTAATGTCCACTCTGCTTCACTGCCTTGGTACTTGAACAGAGGCTGAAGCAACTGTGCAGCCCTTTATGACTCTGTTCTTCCATGACCTGGCAGTGAGAAGGCCTGAAAAGCCACAGCAGGGTCAGTGTGCCGTTCAGTGCAGGAGGGTACGTGGAAGGTGGAAACATCTTCATTTCCTTTGTCCAAGGTGTAGTGAGGGGCTCCGTGCCCGTGGCTGGAGTGGGACTGGTTGCAGTCTGGGTGCTGGCTGTTGGGAGTCAGAGAGTGTGTCTGTATCTCCCCCAGATCTGATTTGTGTGGAAGAGTACGTGTGGCATTTGCTAGCTTACCCTACGCTGGACTCCCCCTGCGCAGGAGGCCCTGTGTCTGGGCACAGGTGCCAGATGGAGAGAGGTTCTGTGATGGCATTTGAGGGCCCACGAGCATGGGCTGCCTGTGAGATGTGTGTCTGTCTGCCTGTGAGATGTGTGTGTATCTGCCTGTGAGATGTGTGCCTGTTTGCCTGAGATGTGTGTCTGCCTGTGAGATGTGTGTCTGTTTGCCTGTGAGATGTGTGTCTGTTTGTCTGAGATGTGTGTCTGCCTGTGAGATGTGTGTCTGTCTGCCTGTGAGATGTGTGTGTATCTGCCTGTGAGATGTGTGCCTGTCTGCTTGTGAGATGTGTGTCTGCCTGTGAGATGTGTGTCTGTGAGATGTGTGTCTCTTTGTGAGATGTGTGTCTGTTTGCCTGTGAGATGTGTGTCTGTGAGATGTGTGTCTGCCTGTGAGATGTGTGTCTGTTTGTCTGAGATGTGGGTCTGCCTGTGAGATGTGTGTCTGTGAGATGTGTGTCTGCCTGTGAGATGTGTGTCTGTTTGCCTGTGAGATGTGTGTCTGTCTGCCTGTGAGATGTGTGTCTGTTTGCCTGTGAGATGTGTGTCTGTGAGATGTGTGTCTGCCTGTGAGATGTGTGTCTGTTTGTCTGAGATGTGGGTCTGCCTGTGAGATGTGTGTCTGTGAGATGTGTGTCTGCCTGTGAGATGTGTGTCTGCCTGTGAGATGTGTGTCTGTCTGCCTGTGAGATGTGTGTCTGTCTGCCTGTGAGATGTGTGTCTGCCTGTGAGATGTGTGTCTGTCTGCCTGTGAGATGTGCGTGTGCCTGTGAGATGTGTGTCTGTCTGCCTGTGAGATGTGCGTGTGTCTGCCTGTGAGATATGTGTCTGCCTGTGAGATGTGTGTCTGTTTGCCTGAGATGTGTGTCTGCCTGTGAGATGTGTGTTTGTCTGTGAGATGTGTGTCTATCTGCCTGTGAGATCTGTGTCTGTTTGCCTGAGATGTGTGTCTGCCTGTGAGATGTGTGTCTGCCTGTGAGATGTGTGTCTGTCTGTGAGATGTGTGTCTGTCTGCCTGTGAGATGTGTGTCTGCCTGTGAGATGTGTGTCTCTTTGTGAGATGTGTGTCTCTTTGTGAGATGTGTGTCTGTTTGTCTGTGAGATGTGGGTCTGTCTGCCTGTGAGATGTGGGTCTGTCTGTGAGATGTGGGTCGGTCTGCCTGTGAGATGTGTGTCTGTTTGCCTGTGAGATGTGTGTCTGTTTGTTTGTGAGATGTGGGTCTGCCTGTGAGATGTGTGCCTGTTTGCCTGTGAGATGTGTGTCTTTGCCTGTGAGCAGCACAGTGGGCCAGCCAGTGAGGAGACCTGTGGTGTGGGCAGCAGAGCTCTGGATCTGAGCAGGGATGTCAGATGCACCAGAAGGGTCACACTGGTATCATCACTGGCACCATGCAGCTTGGTTTTAAAGTTCAATAAAACCTTTTCCAATACAATTCCTGTTCCTTTCCGTGTCAACCTCAAGTGATTAGTTAGTGAGTCTCTTCTAAAACCCATGGCACGCTCATTGCAGTGGACTGTGACATGTCTGCTTGTGAGCAGCAGCTGTGTGCAACCAAGGGATCTTTGTCCATAGCACCAGGACAAAGCTGCAAGTTGAATTGTCTTTAGTGCTGTGCTCAGTATTTAACTGAGCATGTTCAACCATAGTTCAGTAGCTTACTGTGGTTACTGGGTTTCATAGGAAAGAGTTTAGAGCTGCTATTGTTATCCAATTAAATGGCAAATTTGTGTTGAAATGATATTTGGCTGTGAAATGATATTCCCTTTAACAGTGACATCTTCTTTTGCAGTGACCCGTATGTGAAGCTTTCCTTGTACGTAGCAGATGAGAACAGGGAGCTCGCTCTCGTGCAGACAAAAACCATTAAGAAGGTAAGTATGAGCTCTCTTTTCGTTCCATTGCTCTGGGAATATTACAAATACTGGCACACAGGTCTATAACGTAACACAACACTTAGTTACGCTGTTGCACACATGTATAGCAGGTGAATAATGTCACTCTTCAAACCAAAACAAGCAGCACATGCATCTTTTCAGCAGGCTGTGTATTATTCCCTAAACCTTGGCTTATCAAATCTTCCTACACCATTATCTGTTTCTTTTATCAGGGTCCCATTTTAATGAAAGACATACTTGAAATAAAGAACTAAGGAGCTCTGCTTTAATTGTGCTTCGTGTCAGAAGCACAGATGATCCTTCTTTAATATTCCCTTTCAGATCTTCAGTTTGGAAAGTATTTTTTTAATATGTGAATTTAAAATAGACAAGTAGCAGAAGGTGTGAGAAAAGCCTGGAAATGCACTGAGAAGGTTTCGGTTTTTAATTAAAACCAAAATTATGGTTTCTTATTTCACACCAACAAAAATCCCACCAGGGCATGTTTGTCATTTTCTGAGCCCCTGGATTATAGAAGGATTTCTTCCTCTAAATTTACTGATGGTGGTGTCAGAAAGGAAAAAAGTCATAATCTATATGAAAAATGAAGGGAAAATAACGAGTTGTGTTTTCATGAGGGTATTTAGAATCAACAGAGATTCAGCTGGGACATTGTTTAGCGGTGAGCTTGGCAGCGTGAGGCCAATGGTTGGGCCCAGTGAGCTTAAAGATCTTTTCCAACCAAAACAATTCTGTGATTCTGTGATTAATGCAAAACAGAACCACAACGAAAAAAAATGTTATTGGAAATAAAACCCAAACCAGAGTGCTGCTGGTGTAAATCCAGAGCATCCAGCCCCACGAGAAAGCCAACGGGGAATCCTGCAAGCGTGGCAGAGCCGCGCCACGGCAGATCCGCTTCTCACAGCACCCAGGGTGTGTTTGGTGTTGGAAGAAGAAGTGATTTTAGAAAGATTCCCTGGCTAGCCATGGGTGCTTGTTTCATAACAGCGCTTTTGCTTCCACGGCACCCTCTCAGATGGCTCCTTACAGCTCACGTCACTTTCGGTTCTTGTAAAGTTTTTAGGCGTTAAAATTTTTGAGGAAAACAGTAAGTTTTGCCAACAGGACTGCACAGTGTGTTGCCATAGTAACAGCATGGACTGTGGCATTTTGCTTTCCTTAAATAGGCTCGAGATTTATCGCCAGTTCCATGCAAGGCTGTGGGAGGTTTCTTGTGATATGTGTACCTCGTTTCTGTAGAGTGCGCTGGCTGTCGCGCCATTTGCTGGGGGGCAGTCGCGTGGAATTGAGTCCTGGTCTTGAAAAGCTAATGAATGGAAAGTGCCTAGGCCTGACAGGTCATTTTCAGCCTGCTGTGAAATACCTGGCTGTTGAATCTCAGCTGCCCTGCTCTTGCAGAAGGCCAAGCTCGATGTGGACTGTCTCACTGTGGAACAGCAGCATTTATGAAAACCTTTTCAGCCGGCACTCCTGTGGCTGTGTACTGATAAGGCTTTCTCACATTGTAAAGGGTAGATGACTAAAATGAATGCAAGGTGAAGGTCTATTTTATTGTTTAAAGCATAATTTGGAGCCAGCAGCAATATGGGCTCAGACTTCACCAGCTGCTGAATGGACAACTTGTTTCATCTGGAGAGAACTCGGCGGAGGTCGGACACTCAGGGACTCACAGAATGGTTGTGGTTGGAAAAGAACTTTAAGATCAAGATCATCAAGTCCAACCACTGACCTCACACTGCCAAGCCCACCACTGAACCAGTGCATCCCACTAACGTTTACTTGTGGTTCCTGGTACTGCCGGAGGCTCACGGTGGAAGGAAGAAAGAAGTCAGGCTGTTGGCAGGCCAAGGGCCCGCTGGCAGATCCTCTCTTCCTTGCAACTTCTGCACGTGAAGCAAAAGCCACACCTGTGTGCTCATCCTTGCAACAAGGGCCAGGAAGACTTTGTTTTCCTTATGGCCTCCTTCAAGCCTCTGGAAATGCCAGACTCACCCTGACTCGTGGCTCCCCGCTGAACCTGACCTCTCCCCTGGTCAGGAAGCTGGCCACCCTGTGCCTGGCCAAGCTGGGTCAGGTTTGCATTGATGCAAGGGAAGCCTGTCATGCCCTCTGCCCACTTTGCCAAAGCTTTGGGGTTCCTGTCCCAGGGGGTTTGGATGCAGACAGGTTCCCCTCCATACGATCAGACTTCAGGCTGTTTGTGGCTGCTGTGTAGGAAAACTCCAGCCACAGAAGCCGTCTGTACGGAGGGAGGGAGGGTGTGCTGTTCCCCTTCACCTCTGGAGGAGGCAGCAAGGCCACATCTGAGCAGATGCACCCTATGAGCAGCCTGTGCATTCCCCTGCTTGGGTTTGTTTGCAAAATGTGTGCTTCAGGATTCCTGGAAAATAATGGCAGACTGAAAAATAGATGTCTAGGCAAGTCCAGGCCTTGCACTGCTTTTTTATTGCCTTAAAGCAGTGTTGTGTGAACTGGCAAATGCCTGGAGATGGGGTGAACACTCGTCTTTCACCTTTCACTTCTGTCAAAGGGAAGGATTTCAGCTGAGGTAGTAGGTGTCTACATGTTCTGTGTATTGGAGTTCTTGAGCTGTTCTTTAGCTTTATGACTACAACTCAGGACAGCTGTGACAGCAAAGGCGTTATGAGCCAGGTCGTGAAGGTGCAAGCGTCTGCTGGCTTTTGAGAGGAATCTGTTGTAGCAAGTCCTTGAAATGGGGAGAGAGGAGATAGGAAATGTACAGCATGGGCTTCATTTCTTTTTTTCACCTTGGTTCTTAGGAAGGAATGGTGATAGCATTGCTCTTGTTTGAGAAGGTGTTGGTTGGAAATAAGGCCGTAACATTGCTGCTGGTCTGAAGCAATACCTGCTTTAGAGCCACGTGAAAGGAGAATACAACAGCTTCTGAGAAGACTGCTTGAAATAAAAACTGAGTGCAGTAAGGATGTCAAAGCATTCTGACAAGGAAGAGAAATCCTTGGTCACGGATCTTGGTGCTGCCTTGGGGAAGAAGAGGAAAAAGACAACGTCTGCACAGCCCAACTGCAGGCAGAGGGCTGGGGATGAGATGACGATGATGGTCATGTATGCCTGCGATTGCATCTGCCTTTTCTCACTGTTTCTTGTAACTGTCACTTGATGTCTGGGCTTTCTCATTCATTTCCATAATAGTGGTATTAACTCATCTGTTGGAAAGTTCTTGTCAGCCAGTTCTGGTTCGAGTTGTTGAATTTCATCTCGAGACTCCTGCCCTCAGAAGCAGTGTGCTCCCTGTGCAGTTTGCAATCTCTGTTTATTCCATAACTAGCAAACATAATTCACATATCCTGAGTGAAAATCAGTAATGAAAAACTGCTGAGCAAAATGGATCTGAGGAGTGATTCTGGAAGACACTGACAATTACCTTCTTCAGCTCTGTAACTTCTAGTATGACACCTAACCTTTCACTGGCTTCTTACTTCTGTACTCGCTTTTGTCTTCCCCAGTTTAATGGGTGACTTTCTGTGTGGCGCTGGCTTGCAGGAGTCCCTTCAAGAAATCACCACGGGCTGCACTCCCCCCTTTTATTCTCCTTTTCCATTACCTATGCAGTTGCCCATGGGGCATCCCAGAGCACAGCTGGACCTTGCCTGACAAAGTGCTCGGGTGCAGCAGAAAAATGGAGTTTTCAGAACGGTTTCAGGTTCGTCTGACGTGATCTGGCTGGACTGAATTTCTGAGGTTTTTTACTTTGTTTTACCTCACATCAAGCATTTAGTTACTCCAAGTGTAGAATTTGGTAAGTGCCTCATCTTTGCCTTTGGAGCTGTGTTTTGAGTGGCCTGCTGGAAGTGTGCCCCTCTTCTCTCTGCAGTAGAATGAGCTGTGCTTGCTGTTTGCTGTCTTACGATCTTGTAACATGCTTAATATGTCCTTTAAATTCCTGCTGCTGGGCTTGTGATTCCACGTGTCAGTTCTTTTAAAGGAAGTCTGGATGAAGATTATGCAGGTTCCCCAGTTTGTGCTCCGAAGATGTCACTTCTACATCAGTTGTGACCACTTCTGTCTTTGTGCCCATCCCTGTCAGTTATTCTGCCTTTCTCTCATGTGACGTTAAACATAATTTCCCGTGTCTCAATATGCTCAGTCTCCCCATTGAGCTTCACCTCTTAGTAGCACCATTTCTTTCCTTGTTCTCGTTGTATTTATACAGTTGAAAAAACTTCTTGGTGTTTGTTCTGATATCCTGTGGAAGATCTAACTGAGCTGGACTCTTGGCAGGTCTTGATCTGTACAATACTTGCCCTTTTTAGGATGCAGCTCTTTTTGCTGATCAGTCTTTTTGTTGCTGTTTCCCTGCTAATATCACTTATGAAGTTATTTGTGCATTTATTTCTGGAGCCTTTCTTTACAAGTGTTTTTCTTCTTTATGCTGAAGTTCTCGTGTTTGTACTTTCTGACTTGACCTGCTAATTGTGTGACTTGTGAGAGCTGAAGAAGCTCCTGCCAGGTAGCAGGGCATTTACCAAAAACTGTGCTGCCTCATACATCACGTATTTCCCGGAATGTGTATTTGTGGTTAAGCAAGATTAAAAATTAATACATCCTTGATGGACAGCAGCGCCCTCAAATTCAGTATGAGATCATGCTTCACTTGTTAAATTTCATGGAGCCTTTTCTGCCAAGAACAGCCACATTTGATGAATGCAAGTGTTTAAAATGCACAATTTCTTCTCTTGTTGCTGCATTTCTTTACTGAACACGTTAGTGGTCCTTCAGGTAAAAAAGCTGACAGTTTCTCTCTGCCTCCAACCCTTATCCCTAATCTTCGCCTACACTCATTTTGATCTGTTCATCTGCCCTTTAAAACAGCCTTTTCTTTCATGAGATATTTTCCTGTCCTAAGGTTGTTTGGGATAAGCAGGTCGAAGTTATTGAGAGCACAGCTGTTAAGCACCTGCATCACTGTCTGCACAGGTTTAGAGTTTGATGGCCTTTTAGACTTTTATTTCATCTCCCTTTTTCCACCCTGCTCCTTTTTCTGGAGCAGGCTTTTCGGATGTCAGTGCTGCATTTCAGGGGTGACTCGTTGCAGGGGTGAGATGCAGCCGCGGGGTGAAGCAGGAAGGCGGGTGCCCAGGTGTCAGCCTCTGTGACTGTCCCTGTGCCTGTGGGGCTGCAGCACGACTCCTGCGGATCCATTTTGTGCAGAAATGCCACTGTGCCCTGGGCATGACAAATCCATTGTATCCCTATCAAGGAGTTAAGATAAACAGCCAAGATTCTCCTCTGCTGTGTGGGTATGGAGCCAATTGTTGCTGTTAGCACCTCTGGTAACTCTGCTGTTTGAGAGAATGAGGCCATGGTTGGGAATGAAACAAAACCATTTGCCCTTGTGTTGGCCTTGTGTTTAAAAAACACTTTTCTTTAATCTGCTTTTAAATGAATCTTGAAAATGACACATTTCCATAGGTTCCCAGAGATTTGCCTTTTACTCATAGAATCCTATTTATATTTAACATCTAATTTAGGCTCATCTGACTCAAATATCCTCCCACGCTTGGTTACTCAGTAGAGAATCTCTAAACAATTTAATGGCAATATTTTTATTTCAGTTTCTTTTAATGAAATGCTTTTTTATGCCTTTTTTTTCCCCCTAAAAAATTGTGGCAATCGTGCACGTCCCGATGACTGCGAAATGGCAAACCTAAAGAAACTGTAGTGCATTAATGTGTTTCTTTCTTCTACAGACACTGAACCCAAAATGGAATGAAGAATTTTATTTTAGGGTAAGTCTCCCTTTACTTGCAATCATTAATGTAACATGAATAACAATGAATGACCTGACATTTTATAAGGGTGGGAAGAAGCTTATCTTTTGTGTTTGCTGTGTGTATGTTTACATTAAAAAGTGCTTGTCCAGTCTCTGTAGCCTTGGAGTGATCATCAGAAAGTGGCATAAGGTCAGTGAGATGTAAACTCTTGCACAGTTTCTGATTTAATTTGCAATGAAGTTTCGAGTTAATTCCTCATATAAAGAAACTCTTTTAAGTTGATAAAGCATTTTTAGCTGAGCACGTTTGCTGTGGTTTGAAAATGTTTGTGCAGTAGCAAATAGTCTGTTATGTCCAAGAGTCCTGTGAAATTTAAGCTCTAGCAAAAAATAATGAAATACAAACACAGAGAAGGAGGAAAAAGTTATTTCTCTTGGCCTTTATGTTAAAGTATGGTGGACCTGCTCTGGCAGGGGGTTGGACTGGATGATCTCTAAAGGTCCCCCCCAAACCCCACCATTCTGTGAGTCTATGATTCCATGGGGGGTTTTTTTGGTAGTGTCTTTCATGCTGGAAATGAAAGCCAGGTCACAGCTAAAATGATTGATTTTTATCAGAAAAAGATAATTTTAACTATTTGGAAATGGTAAAGAAGGGGTTAAAACAGTGCTTATTGAAACCCACAGAAATGGGAAAGACAGCAGCAATGTTGTTATCTAGTTGTTGAGGACACTCCTCCAAAGAGGAATGGCATGATTTTAGTGCCACTGCAGCTTTCACAAAAGGAGCCTAGGTAGGGTTCCAGTGGATTTAAAAGTCTGGCCTTAAACAGCTGCCTGAGAAGAGAAATCACTGTTGATTGTAGAAAATGGGTATCGTATTGAATGTTCCTTGTGGGGTCTTAGTGACTTGATTCTCTTGCCTTTAGGATCCTCTAGATGGACAGATTGCACCAACACAGTTGTTATGACACAGCTTTCTCAGGCTTGAGCACTATTGTTGTTTTGAGATGGGCACCAAGCAGATTTTTCCTAGGTGTTGCAGCTGGGTAGTACATGTCTAAAAATCATCTTTATCTAATGAAGTATTTTGGGGTTTATAATGTACTCAGAGAGGAAAACAGGGACGTAGCACTGTCTAAAGCTACGCAGAGCCTGGAGGAATGTTGTGACATCAGATCATGGCTGGGCCTAAGGGTGTTCTCACCGGTGGGTTTTGATGTTTGCACCTCTTTCAGTATCCTGGTGGCTCTGCTGTGGGATCATTTGAGCTACCTGCCTGTGAGAATGCAGAGGAGTTTCAATGCAGAATTCCTACTGATAGAGCTTTGTATGCTGAAGTGCTCACGTGCCTTTGCCTTCTGCTTAGAGGACAAGTGGCACACAGAGTAAAGGAAAGGTTTAGACTGGTTCCCTGTTGAGAGATCTTTCTGGCCCTTCCAAATCTGAGCTCAGCTGTATGTGTGATTCAGAAGTGGATGACCCCACCTACATAAGCCCATCTGTATGAATACTGGCCTCAAACGTATTAAGTTGAAAGACAGATCATAACAAATTCATGTCTTTTGAAGTGGAATATATTGACTTAGGATTAAGCTTTACTTAGGATTGTGACCTGATCTAAGTGGGACCTGCTTTGGCAGGGGGGGTTGGACTGGATGATCTCTAGAGGTCCCTTCCAGCCCCTGCCATTCTATGGTTCCATGAAGCAAGCTTGTTACGTGTATTTGTGCTTACAATTGTAACTGATGTTACTGAGGGTAGCCCAGGAAGAGGCAGAACAAAAAACTGCCACCGTTTGCTTTGCTTAAATGACAGAAATCATTCATAGAAGCTCTGTTGAAACCTGTGAATACAGAAAGTAATGCCAACCCTATACTGTGTGTCCAGTTCTCTGGTTTTCCCAAAACTGGGGAGTCTGTTGCCACCTCCACAGAATTATCGGTCAGCTGTGGCGTCTCTTCTCTAGATTTTCATGGAGAAGTTGGACATCGTGACCTGGCTTACAAGGGTTTTCCAAAGAAATACATCAAGTGAATCAAATTCTATGGAACTCTTTTCTTGCCTGGTAGTGGCTGGTTTGTCTTGCTTAAAAGAGTTATTTGTTTGGTTGTTGGTTTTTCCTTTTAAATGCTGGCAATCTTGCTGCTTACATGTACCTGGAGGTATATCTGCATTTTCCAAAGTGTTGGAGAGAGTTCTGTTAGGTTTTCCTAACAGGCCTGTGTGATGAATGGGCTGGAAAAGGAGAGATAGTCTGAAACAGAGATGATTTACTATGTTTCTTCTGAAAGTTTTACTTCCCACAGTTCAGTTGATCTTTGGAGCTGCAGAACCTGTGTAATGAAAAAAGAGCTTTGATAGTCTGAGACTTGTTTCCAAACTACAGAGCTGCTCACTTAAGCCAGGCCACCTTTCCCGAGACCAGGTTAGCTTTACAGGTGTGCTTGAGGCAGCCCTTCCTGGCTGCAGCAACTTTTGGGGTTGACATGAGACAAGGAGCCTGGTTTGGCCAGGGATGCCCTCCCCAGAGTCTCTTGGCCGTGTGGTGTGGCTGGATGCAGGTTGGTGGCTGCAGTAGCTGTGCCTTTCCTCCTCAGGGCTATCTGTAGAGAGAGAAATGCAGTAACTGCCTGGCCTTGAACACAGTCAATGCGAGCTTTTAATGTCAACTGCTGGGCTGTTTCTAGTTGCATCAGGGTATAGAAGCGAAGTGTTTTAGTGCTCCAGTTTAAGTCATACTGAAGATTTGCATAGAACCTGTTTGCTTTGGTTTAATCACTGTTTGAACTCATACCCATGTATTGTGACCATCAAGCTGATGAACCTCAAGTGACATTGTTTGCATTTTCTCTTAGGTAAATCCAACCAACCATCGTCTCCTCTTTGAGGTGTTTGATGAAAACAGACTGGTGAGTGCTTGTCTTGACTGTGTTTTACTAACCACAAGGTTCTGTGGAACACAGATGATTTAACAGCTGATGAAAATACACCACGCCTTAAAGGTCTGTTTTTGTCTGTTGCTTTAAGTAAAGGTGCTAATAAATGCAGATAGAAGCATAAATTGCATCTTGGTTTGGGACTAACAGAGCATTAAACACAGTAGTAGTACCCTGCTGGGTCAGACCAAAATGGGCCTCACTCACCCGATATTCCAACAGTGACCATTTCATCGTCTCTTTCCTGTAACTTTCAATACTTCTGCATCCTTTTTGGGGGTGCAGTTACCAGAACTGCACCTTGTACCTGAGCTGTGGGACTACGAAGGTTGAAGGTAATGGCAAAATAATGCTCTCTGTTACTTTTCCAGTTGTCTGCCTCATAACATATTGCTGATGTTTTTAGTCTTGGACTTCACCTGTCTGATGCAGTAGCTATTCTAGAGAAGTCTTCCAACATCTTACAGCCTCCTGCTTTTGTTGTGATTGAGTAGGCAAGGTTTTCATGCAGACACACATGGAGTGACACTGTCATTGTGAACACACCAGGTTAAATGTGCCAGTGCTATGGGGGGCCAGGAGAATGGCTCTCTTGAGTGTCTGTGTTTCAGAAGCTGTACCATCACGTCTTTGTGCATGGTATCAGGTAGTAACACTTCTGTGGTGGGAGCTCACTTGCTTTGTGCAGATTAGGATGGTGAAGATATTTTTATTGCAATAAACAGTAGAGAAATGTCAGTTTTAAGAGCATACATGGCTTTCCTCTGCCGTCCCATCAAATACAGAGCAAAGGAAAACATACAAGCTGTGATGTTCTGACCAAGAAGAAGATTCATAGCCAGATGATTACATATCCTCCTCTTGGAGGATGTAAATCCATGACTGTGTGTTTTAGAGTGGGCTGATTGTGAGTGTATTTATTGACATACAATGATGATAATGATGATAATGACCACTGGCACTATGAAAACTGTCCTCTACCTTTTTGAACTTGAAGGAGACCACTGGTCAGTCCTTCTGAGCTCTAAGATCCTCTTCCATTGCCAGCTGATGCAAGCAACACTGAAGCATAAATCCTGTAACTGCCAGGCAGTGTGTGAGCCCAGGCTCAGGACTGGGCTGACATTGCTGCAAGGCTCATATGTGCCTTGGGATGGCTGAAGGGGTGTGTGCTGCAGCAATATGAGCAATGTGAGCAGTGTGAGTGTGTGTGCTGCAGCAGTGTGAGGTGTGTGAGAGTGTGTGCTGCAGCAGTGTGAGGTGTGTGAGTGTGTGTGCTGCAGCAGTGTGAGCAATGTGAGCAGTGTGAGTGTGTGTGCTGCAGCAGTGTGAGGTGTGTGAGAGTGTGTGTGCTGCAGCAGTATGAGCAATGTGAGCAGTGTGAGTGTGTGTGCTGCAGCAGTGTGAGGTGTGTGAGAGTGTGTGCTGCAGCAGTGTGAGGTGTGTGAGAGTGTGTGTGCTGCAGCAGTATGAGGTGTGAGAGTGTGTGTGCTGCAGCAGTATGAGCAATGTGAGCAGTGTGAGTGTGTGTGCTGCAGCAGTGTGAGGTGTGTGAGGGTGTGTGTGCTGCAGCAGTGTGAGGTGTGTGAGAGTGTGTGCTGCAGCAGTGTGAGGTGTGTGAGAGTGTGTGTGCTGCAGCAGTGTGAGGTGTGTGAGAGTGTGTGTGCTGCAGCAGTATGAGCAATGTGAGCAGTGTGAGTGTGTGTGCTGCAGCAGTGTGAGGTGTGTGAGAGTGTGTGCTGCAGCAGTGTGAGGTGTGTGAGAGTGTGTGTGCTGCAGCAGTGTGAGGTGTGTGAGAGTGTGTGTGCTGCAGCAGTATGAGCAATGTGAGCAGTGTGAGTGTGTGTGCTGCAGCAGTGTGAGGTGTGTGAGAGTGTGTGCTGCAGCAGTGTGAGGTGTGTGAGAGTGTGTGCTGCAGCAGTGTGAGGTGTGTGAGAGTGTGTGTGCTGCAGCAGTATGAGGTGTGTGAGAGTGTGTGTGCTGCAGCAGTATGAGCAATGTGAGCAGTGTGAGTGTGTGTGCTGCAGCAGTGTGAGGTGTGTGAGAGTGTGTGCTGCAGCAGTGTGAGGTGTGTGAGAGTGTGTGTGCTGCAGCAGTATGAGCAATGTGAGCAGTGTGAGTGTGTGTGCTGCAGCAGTGTGAGGTGTGTGAGAGTGTGTGTGCTGCAGCAGTGTGAGGTGTGTGAGAGTGTGTGTGCTGCAGCAGTGTGAGGTGTGTGAGAGTGTGTGTGCTGCAGCAGTATGAGCAATGTGAGCAGTGTGAGTGTGTGTGCTGCAGCAGTGTGAGGTGTGTGAGAGTGTGTGCTGCAGCAGTGTGAGGTGTGTGAGAGTGTGTGTGCTGCAGCAGTATGAGGTGTGTGAGAGTGTGTGTGCTGCAGCAGTATGAGCAATGTGAGCAGTGTGAGTGTGTGTGCTGCAGCAGTGTGAGGTGTGTGAGAGTGTGTGTGCTGCAGCAGTATGAGGTGTGTGAGAGTGTGTGTGCTGCAGCAGTATGAGCAATGTGAGCAGTGTGAGTGTGTGTGCTGCAGCAGTGTGAGGTGTGTGAGAGTGTGTGCTGCAGCAGTGTGAGGTGTGTGAGAGTGTGTGTGCTGCAGCAGTGTGAGGTGTGTGAGAGTGTGTGTGCTGCAGCAGTATGAGCAATGTGAGCAGTGTGAGTGTGTGTGCTGCAGCAGTGTGAGGTGTGTGAGAGTGTGTGCTGCAGCAGTGAGGTGTGTGAGGGTGTGTGCTGCAGCAATATGAGCAATGTGAGCAGTGTGAGAGTGTGTGTGCTGCAGCAGTGTGAGGTGTGTGAGAGTGTGTGTGCTGCAGCAGTGTGAGGTGTGTGAGAGTGTGTGTGCTGCAGCAGTGTGAGGTGTGTGAGAGTGTGTGTGCTGCAGCAGTATGAGCAATGTGAGCAGTGTGAGTGTGTGTGCTGCAGCAGTGTGAGGTGTGTGAGAGTGTGTGCTGCAGCAGTGTGAGGTGTGTGAGAGTGTGTGTGCTGCAGCAGTATGAGGTGTGTGAGAGTGTGTGTGCTGCAGCAGTATGAGCAATGTGAGCAGTGTGAGTGTGTGTGCTGCAGCAGTGTGAGGTGTGTGAGAGTGTGTGTGCTGCAGCAGTATGAGGTGTGTGAGAGTGTGTGTGCTGCAGCAGTATGAGCAATGTGAGCAGTGTGAGTGTGTGTGCTGCAGCAGTGTGAGGTGTGTGAGAGTGTGTGCTGCAGCAGTGTGAGGTGTGTGAGAGTGTGTGTGCTGCAGCAGTATGAGGTGTGTGAGAGTGTGTGTGCTGCAGCAGTATGAGCAATGTGAGCAGTGTGAGTGTGTGTGCTGCAGCAGTGTGAGGTGTGTGAGAGTGTGTGCTGCAGCAGTGTGAGGTGTGTGAGAGTGTGTGTGCTGCAGCAGTGTGAGGTGTGTGAGAGTGTGTGTGCTGCAGCAGTATGAGCAATGTGAGCAGTGTGAGTGTGTGTGCTGCAGCAGTGTGAGGTGTGTGAGAGTGTGTGCTGCAGCAGTGTGAGGTGTGTGAGGGTGTGTGCTGCAGCAATATGAGCAATGTGAGCAGTGTGAGAGTGTGTGTGCTGCAGCAGTGTGAGGTGTGTGAGAGTGTGTGTGCTGCAGCAGTGTGAGGTGTGTGAGAGTGTGTGTGCTGCAGCAGTGTGAGGTGTGTGAGAGTGTGTGTGCTGCAGCAGTATGAGCAATGTGAGCAGTGTGAGTGTGTGTGCTGCAGCAGTGTGAGGTGTGTGAGGGTGTGTGTGCTGCAGCAGTGGGAGGATGTGTGTGCTGCAGCAGTGTGAGCAATGTGAGGTATGTGAGCGTGCTGCAGCAGTGTGAGGTGTGTGTGCTGTAGCTGTGTGAGCAGTGTGAGGCTGGCAGATGGTTTAGCGACAACGTTCCACATACAGGGACAGTTGAGAAGAAACAGATTTCATACACTCTTTTCACATAGGTTGCTGAAGATTTTAACTTCTGTATGCAGTGCTGGCCTCATCTTGGCAGTTTCAGCCCCTCTTTACTTTTGAGACTTGTGTTTGCTCTTCCTGTGGTGCTGCTTCTGTGGACAGTCTGCCCTTGGGCGTGTAAGCTTCCTACAAAGGCAGCAGTCTCTGGTTTAGGAGTTGCTGTTCTTTCAGAAGGCTCAGAAGCTGTTGTCAAAGGAAATACACTGCATGTTTTAGAGCAGCAGATGTACATCAGGTTGTGCTTGCACAACGAGGAGACAATGGACTGATTATTTCGGCTTCACTCTGAAGTACCTGTTGTCAATACCCGTGTGGTTTTTCATCCCAATAACTTTTTCTTCTTCATATTCCTAAATTATCCAAGGACTTTCTCTCTTTGCAGAGTGTCCTTTCCTTTCCATCCCTCCATCAAACAGAGGATATAGGATGCACGCCTCATCTTTGCTGCAAAGAGAGACAGTGTCCGGATAATGTGCTTTGTCTGAGAACGTGAGATCAAATGATATCAACACCTATGCTTGCAGAATGCAGCCTACAGTACTGTTGCTGTGTGGAAGCTGCTCATGTTTTTCTTCTTGTTGGCTTGCAGTCTGCTTCAAACAAAAGAGGATTGTGCTGGCTGCTGGCAATTCGATCATGTGAAGCTTCCACATCTCCTGCAGTTGGTCATTTTCTGTCAGTTGACAACAAGCTGGTTCCGAACAGCGATCTGGAGGTCTGGGTCGGATGCTCACCCTCCACCTCCTCGTTGTCAGAGCTGTTGACAAAACTTAGGCTTTTTAGTTCCCCTGTAAATGCCCATGTACTGAAACCAAGCTACACTCCTTGCTAAACAGAATTCCTTGTCCAGTATGTGCTAGCAAGCGCTGCTGTGAGCACTTCAGACGTGAGTCCCCCCAGTTCCTGCGTTGCAATAGGGACGATTTAGGGCATTTGGTTTACGTTTTGGTGTCTCCTGCCTGTTCTTCTGCGTTTTTTGGCTCTCAGAGAGCATAGCTGTGTTCCATGCTGGCAATGACACTTGTGGTAACATTGCTAACTCTCCCACTGGAGGCTGGCCAGCGCTGGGCAGAGCCTCAGCACGGCATTTGAGGCCAGTCGGTACGGAGCAGCAGGCAGCGCTCATCTCCGGTTTCCCCTCGTCTTTGCTGCCTGCTCAAACTGACAAAGCAGCTTTGTCTCCCGCCGTCTTGACCATTTCTGCTGTTTTTACTGTGTGAGAAATCTTTGCCATATGTACAGTTGCTTTGTTGTGGTTTATAACGGTGGAAAGGGACCGGGCAGGGTGGTGTAGGTTATATTGTGTTCGTACAGACAATGTGTGAACGTTGTGGCTTTTTAAAGGCAAGGGGTTTGTTGCTTAATCCCGCTACGAGCACACTTGAAATTGAAAGCATAACCGTGCTATATTTACTCGTGCTCTGCCATGGCAGCCTAGTGCTGTAACACACACCAAAGAGAGGAGCTTGGAGCAACTTTTCTTATTTGCATGTGGAGCCGTCTCAAACTTTTAACCCTGGCTCGGGGCGGGTTTGTAGTTAAATCTCTGAGTGTGTGTGTGTGTGTGTGTCTGTGAGCTTTGTACAAACGTGCCTTGTGATGTGGTTTAGATTTATGGCAGTGGCGAGTGTGTTCGCTGCCCCAGTCAGCTGTGAGAGCTCTCCCGCTGGGGCCGCTCCTCTCTGATGGAAAAGGAGCAGCTGGGAAGGTGCCGTTTCAGGCTCTTGCTGGCATTAAAAAAAACCCACACAAACCCAAACCGAAAAAACAAACCCCTCGGTAGCTCACATTGGAGAGGGGGAACGAGCCCACGTGACTGCCATCATCCTACCCTATGTCACTGTTTGCAGGAGCGCTGATTGCTCTTACCCAATCATGCCTGGAATGCTGCTTGCCACTTGGGCTATTTCTGCTATCTGTCGCTATCAGGGCTGCAGCACTAACAGTTTGGCAGATGGGACACTTTTTCTTGGAGTTTATGTCTTTGGTTTTTAACTTCTGGCAGTGCCTGAATTGTTGCTGTTCTCCCTCTCCTTTTCTCCTCTCTGTAAAACCATGGCCCATCGGCTGCGGTTTCATTTTGGCTCTGGGCGAAGCAACACAGCCCCCGAATCAGAGATTCTCGACCGGGAGAGAGAAGATGACTTTTTCATGGCATTCCACACTTTGCCAAGAAGAAGCAGCCCTCACGCTTTGTCCCGGCACGGAGTGGATTACGGCAGCGGCGATTTGCAAGAGGTGGGCTCCTTGAAAAGGAGCACATCCATGTTTATTCCCCAGCTGCTGAGCAGGATCGATGCGCGTCCCACCAGGAGCTCCTCCATGCAGATCTCCCTCCAGTGCAAGTCTGCAAATGGTTGCACGGACGGGTGCACAACACTGGAATCTCCCGAGGAGACTCTTCCCTGCAAAGTCTCAGACTCCAGGGAGCATTTTGCGTCCCCCGTTGAGGACTATTCATCTCCGAGCAGTCCGGACATGACCCCTGAAGATTCTCCATCCAGGCCGACTGAAGAGTTAGGGCAACAGATTAATGGAACTGTTTGCTGCAACCACAGAGTGTTTTGTACTATTCCGTCTGGTAACCAGAGCGAAGGTGCTTCAGCAACGACTCAAGAGGACGAGGCGAGTGAAGCAGCTTCAGGTTTAAACATAAGTGGCGTGAGGATCCAGCATCGCGCCTCAAGCACAGACGCGCCTCAGGTGACTCTGCTGCCCTTTGGTAGTGAGGCTCAGAATAATGCTCCCAGCCCTGAGCCCCGGCGCTGGTCTTTGCAACATGTTCCTGATATGTCGGCAAATTCAGGGAAGAAGTTCTTTGTTCTGCAGTTACAGCAGCCGCAGACAAGCGGCACGAGTGCCGGCGGCGAGTACAACTTCGGCTTCACCGGAACAAAAGGGGACAGGTTGGTCAGGTATCCTCGGATACGCCTAGAGAGGAGTACCTCCTACCCTGTACAGCCACCCTCAGGAGAAGTCAGCCCCGCAGACAACGGATCGAGTTCAGAACTGCACGGAAATGGCAGGAGCAGGTCAGAAATATCTGGAAGCAACTCCGTGGAGCGGATTCCTCAAGGGCAGGGATGCTTGTTTAAAATCAGACCAGATCAAAACACGAGGCAGCAGCACTTCAGGATTCTTGTCACCCGTGGTTCTGAAGAACAAAATCAGGTTGTTGGTAACGAGGGTCGTGGTACCCCCGGTCCTACGACAGCCAGCACCGCAGTAAGTATGGTCCCGAGTGTGCTATGCTAGTACAACACAGAATTGCCAGACAAAGGCTTCTAGTCTTGGGGCAGCTGAAGCACTTCCACCGTTAGTGCTAGAATATTCTGCATTTCTCTGGAGCAAGCCACGAATCATCTCTATTTCTAATCTACTGTAACTTTGCTCTCAGTTGTGATTACATCCACTGTAATATTTTGAGATCCTAATGTCACACGTTTCTTAATGCAGTGTTACATCAGATGGAAAGATTGTCAAAAACTGGAACATTCAAATGACAAAGCGAGTGTTTGTGTAACTGGGTTGGCTGAGACCTTGCTGCTTGAAGAACTAACCCTTTGTGCACTCTGCTTTTAAAAGCAAATACCTGGGCGCTGCGGTGTACCCGGCTCGTGTGTGTGCCTCAGCTTGGGTTTATAACGTGTGTTGCGCTGCAGCTGTGACTGAGACTATAATGATAGGTACAATCAGGATACTGGCTTAGGTCAGGTAACGAGAAGTTAGGAGGAAAAAAGAAAATCCTTCTTCTAGTGGTGTTTCTTCTCCTTTCTGAAAAGGAAAAACGATCCTGTTGTTTGTGTGCCACGAGTCGTGATCAAACAGCTGTACAAGGGGCCTGGCAAAACCTAGTAAACTGTCTTGTTGCTTGTTTGCCTTGGTTTTGCCTTGGTTTTGGCTTAAGATGACAAAATTAATTGTGTGGTTTTGCTCTTATAATGGGAGAGGATCGATGTTCCATCTTTTAAGCCACTTTTTAAAAGACCAAAGTAGGAATGAAACTGAAGGGTTTAGTCATTTGCTTAAATTGCTTTCCTGTGCAATTTAACACTGCCCACTTGAGTTCCTAAGCCAGTGATGCTGTATATAGAATAGTTAAGCACTCTCTCCAGCTGTGAAAAGAGATTCACTGGGAGGGATTTCAGTCTTAGTTACTTCTACATTCTGGTTCTGCTGCGCTTTCGGTCAGTAAAATGTGTCACAGGAGGACAGCTGCTCGCTGCAGCATGGCCATGTGATGACTCTGCAGCTTTCCTCTGAAAAAGCTGATAGTTACTCCACTAAACCCTTCTTTTCAGCTCTTCAGTAGACGCTGCGAGTAGAAAACCACAAAGGTTTGTGTTTTTATAGGCTCTACAGGCTGGCAGTTTTGTTATGCTGTGAACAGAATCTTTCCTGCCAGCCTGAGAACATCTCAGCAGGAAAATCTGGAAAGCAGAAAGTTCACTGATTCTCGTCTTCATTTGACTTTCATGTATGCAGTACAGAGTGTGAAGCGTTCTCATATGAAAACGAATCTCAACCTCGTGCTAAAAATGAGATGGAAAACAGTCTGTCTCCTTTTCCCTTTCCTGTTACTTATCACGTCCCTCTCCAGCACCGGCTGCTCACAGAAGACCACTGTGACCAGTTTCGTGTCAAACCCAGCACAAAGGCACCAGAGCTCTACAGGGAGATGTGCCACCGTGTCTCTGCAGTGCTTCTCACTCCTAAAGGGTCTGCCCCCCAAAGTCACCCCTTTGATCCTCACTGTAGTCATAAGTCACACGCTGGACACAGATTTCAGTGTTTGCAGAGGAGAATTGTGAAACTTGTTCCCACGTGCTCTTGGTTTCAGCAGCCACGTGGATTGGATTCGTTCAGCCACAAAGCACGGCGGTCACAGAGGCGCTCGGTCCAAATGGTGCTCGTGTTCTGTAGTGCAAGAAGTGTCACAAGTAACGGGTTAACCCAAACTGACAACTTTTTGTGGCGTTTTCTCACCTTTGCAGTAAGCCTGGAAGTACTGCGGGGAGAGGTGACCGGTGAGGCAAGGTGCTGTAGGAACCTGTGGGGAATGAAAGCGTTTTGGTGAAAGCTTTGCTTTATTTCCCCTACTGATAAAGCACTCTTCAGGTGTCATTTGTAGCCTGTCCCGTATCAGTTTGTTTGTTGGGCTTACGATGCCAAGTACGAGCGTGCCTGACATATTTCTTAAGCTGAGGGGGAAAGTTGCCATGTTTTATACTTGCTAGCGTGAAAAAAATGATCATTCCAGACTCTTCCAGCCAAACATGTTTGTGTGTATTTGATTGATACAGGGCATGGGCCTGGGGCTGTAAGGAGCAGCTGCCACAGCCTTCTTTATCTGGAGTGAAAACATTCGAGCGGGCGTCTGCAGTCCTACAGCTACCAAGTGTTTACGAGCGTTCAGATGTCTCCTGTTTTAGACAGAAGCATTTTTGGGCAAGCAGGATGTGTTTCATTACCAGTCGCTGTAAAATATCAAGTGCAGTATGAGCCCAAGTCCAACTGTGAAAAAACTGAGTTGGGCTTCTTTGGACTACTGTGACATACAACACACACACAACAGGCTGCTGCCAGGTGTGGGGATACCCTGTGACATACAACACACACACAACAGGCTGCTGCCAGGTGTGGGGATACCCTGTGACATACAACACACACACAACAGGCTGCTTCCAGGCGTGGGGATACCCTGTGACATACAACACACACACACAACAGGCTGCTGCCAGGCGTGGGGATACCCTGTGACATACAACACACACACAACAGGCTGCTTCCAGGCGTGGGGATACCCTGTGACATACAACACACACACACAACAGGCTGCTGCCAGGTGTGGGGATACCCTGTGACATACAACACACACACAACAGGCTGCTGCCAGGCGTGGGGATACCCTGTGACATACAACACACACACAACAGGCTGCTTCCAGGCGTGGGGATACCCTGTGACATACAACACACACACACAACAGGCTGCTGCCAGGTGTGGGGATACCCTGTGACATACAACACACACACAACAGGCTGCTGCCAGGTGTGGGGATACCCTGTGACATACAACACACACACAACAGGCTGCTGCCAGGCGTGGGGATACCCTGTGACATACAACACACACACAACAGGCTGCTGCCAGGCGTGGGGATACCCTGTGACATACAACACACACACAACAGGCTGCTGGCAGGCCTGTGGGTACACCATGACATACAACACACACCTCATTCGTAGCTTGGGGTCTGTGAATAGCTGTATTTGTGGGAAACGCTTCAAAAATGTCATGTATTGGACAACTGGTTCAGAGACCTGACAAAGGCATCTCTGTTGTGGTGAAGACACGACGTGCCCTGACGAAACGCTGCAGTGGTGAACACTGAGCTGTGTTTAGTTGTCGAGCAGGAGTGGCAGCTCTGGCCTCTGCGCTTCTCACAGCTCAGCTTTTATTTTCCTGCTGCAGGAACCATTTTAGAAAACATCCTGCTGTGAAGCACTGTTGTGCTGTTCTGTGCCTGAAGGGGAGTTGCAGTGAGGTGGAGGGTGGTCTCTCCAGTAATGAATAATAGAGAAAAGGAAATTGGCTCAAGTTGCCCCAGGGGAGGTTTAGATTGGACATGAGGAAGAACTTTTCAACTGAAGGGGTTGTTCGGCCCTGGAATGCCCTAACCCAGGGAGGTGGGGGAGTCCCCATCCCTGGAGATGCTTACCCACAGATGAGGTGCTGAGGGATGTGGTTTGGTTTAGTGATGGGCCTGGCAGTGGGAGGGGTTGGACTCTGTGACCTTCAAGGTCTTTTCCTTGTTGTGCAGTTCCAGATGACTTGAATGTGGGCACCCAAGGTGTGTGCCTTGTTCAGGCTGGTGCCTTGTGGCAAAGGAGCAGTTGGTTGCCTGAACGTTACCTGAGACACTCCCTGTGTCAAAATGGCTTTTCTGTGAAGGAGGAAACAGGGCTGGGTGAACTCGTGCAGGGTGTGTGATGGCTTTGATGTGGACTCTATGGGAAGTGTGTGAAATATTCACCTGCAGAACGTGGATGGCATCAAGCAGTCAGCTCTGCTGCTTGTCTGCTGCTCCCTCTCCCAAAGGCTGTGCCATCCTCTCCCCTGCCTACGCTGCCCTTTGGTGTGGGTCGTTCAAAACTTACTGCTTCTGTTGATACCCTGACACCATTTCAGTTGTTTCAAAGGAAATGCTTCCACTGGAGGAGTCCTGTGCCTGTCATTGCATCAGTGGACTTCAGATGTGCCAGCGGTGAGCTTTGTGCTGGATCAGGATTAGTGACTGCAATGCAGATGGGGAAAACCCCTCAACTCTCACTCAGACTCATAGAATAATGTATATTACTTTATTGTTGTCTTGTGACATATAGCACAGTGGACTTTGACAGCTGTTTGTGGAGAGGATGAACGCTGCTCTGACTTGTCGTACACTTGCCATTTCTGTTGGTTTGTGATGCCTTTTCAGCATAAAGAGGCTGCTAGTAACCCCTTACCTTAGTGACTCCCTTTGATTTGGAATAGGTATCTACGAGGGCAAATCTTTGCAAAGAGTAGATAGTAACACACTCAGAAAATTGCCTCTACTAGGCAAGTCTAAAACCTTGAACAACCCCTTCCGTATCCCACTAGGAGAGCTGTGATTTGAATCTGTCTAATCATATTGGGTGTTACTTGTCTGTGGGTTTGACCTCAGAGAAGTCAGGTCTGTGAGATTGCTGATTGATTGAGAGGAACCTCTGGAGAAAGTTTTCTAGTGATCAACAACGTTACTGAAATAGTTGGTAATGTTAAATTGTGCCTGCAGGAGATGCACACTTCTGATCTTACCTAGGGTTAGAAATGAATACCTAAGGAATTCAGCTCTTCTACACGTCTTCCTTGCACAGTGAAGCTCTGCTCCAATATCTCTACTATAGCTGGACTGTGAATTAATGTCAAGTGTATGGGAACTTATGTTCAGAAACGCATACGACGTCTCCATGGAGAAAGGTGTGTGCAGCTGACCCATCAGCTGGATGCACTGACAGCAGCTGGCCAGAAAAGGGATGTGATCATGGCACACCGTGTTATGCATTATCAAATAAATGGGGAAGGAACCTCAGTTAACCTGCCCTGTGGATTGGTGTTTACTGTTATCCTGGCTTTGATCAAAAGCCCTCAGCATGCCATGCTCCAAGACGTTTGTAGTCTATGACAGTCTTGTGACCTGATCCAGGTGGGACCTGCTTCTGCAGGGAGTTGGGCTCGATGATCTCTAAAGGTCCCCTTCCAACCCCACCGTTCTGTGATTCCATGACATGGAAGCGTTGTGATAGGGGCTTTATTAGTGGTCAGGGTGGTTGGGGGAGGGAAGAAATGGGGGAAATAAAGGCTTATTCATTTTTACACATTGGACAAAATATGATATGTTTAAATAAAAAAGAATGACTAGGTAAGGGGTGACCAACGTGCTGCGTTTTTAAGCTCAGACATATATTCTGTGGACAGTCCCACAAATTACATCGTTTTCAGCAGCAAGTGTCTGCATTAGTGCTACTCTTCTGTATGGTTATGTCTGTCACTGTCTCAGGAGTCACCACTCTCTCAGCACAGCTGAACTCTCTTAATTGGAGGTAGTTTTGTGTGGGTGGCAACTCCTGTCTCATCATGAGCCAGCTAAGCCTTCCCTGCAAGAAGCAAAGAACCTGAGCTAGATTTGTTTGCAGTCCTTTGAAGGTGGTGAATACCTAGAGTTGGCCATGTCTTTAGGCCACATCTGTACCATAGTGTTTTCTTTCCTTATACATATGTTTCAAATTTCTAGTCTGTTTTGAATCCAGTGGAGAAGAAGAATTTCTTAGCTAGCAGCTCTATCCTGTGACTTGACCCAGCTCTAGGGAACAGGTAGCATTTGTCTGTACTCATCCTGTGCTGAGCAGATACCACTGAATGACAACTGAAAAGGGAAGAATAACATAGCTCTGTGTTTTTTCCAGTGTAATTTGCAAAATGAGACATGAAATTAACCTGTGGGTTGAATTTTCTGGTTTTCTCTTTGGCACATAAGCTGATGCACTTGGTTTGTTCAAAAAGTCCTTCAGCATGTCAAGGTAAACCATGGCAAAATCTGAAAGTCTCTTTCTTGAGGTGGTTTTGAGACATTAGGTACTTTGTATGTTGCTCACAAGGAAAACTGATGGAAATCTTTGAAGATAAAACAAAAAGGGGTATTTTTAACCTCTATTTACAGTTCATTTGTTTCAACTTAGTTAATGCTGTCCCCAGAGAGAGACCTTAATGTTCTCTTTTACTGTTAATCTTCTTGTTGGCTCCTGCGGTCATTCTCCACCCTGTACTCAGCACACCATTTAACATCATTTGTTATCTGGAACCACTCTGATGCTTTTGCAGGACTTGCTGTGGGAAGTGGTAGTGCTTTTGAATTGGAAAAAGAGGTTTAACTGGTTCTGTTATAATCTCATAACCAAGTCTAAATGTCCAAGAACTCCAAAGAATAGATGGGACAAATCCTGTTCCTAAGGAACTGTTGATCTGCCTGCCCTGTTTTAATGGGGAAGATGAAGGATATGAACCAGCAGTCTCTCCATTAAGATCTCAGATGAAAAGATCCAAGTGAAAACGTGTCTGTCAGTAGAGACTTTGCTTCTGTCCCTCCCTGTGTGCAGCTGTAGCAGCAATGAGCTGCACAGACAGTTCAGACTGGCTGCGTTCACGCTGCTGGGGTGCAGTGTGTGATGCTCGTGCTGAGTGTGGTACAGCATTCCAAGTGGTTCAAACAAAGGGAAGTCAAATTGTTAACAGCTGATTTGCCAGCTTTCAGTACAATTTTCATCTAAACCAGGACAAAAGTTACATCAGCAGCAAGTGTTTTTTCCCAGGTCTCCTTACTAAACAGCTGAATCAGCACAGCTCACCTGCATATGGACATTGGTAGGCACCTGGAGTGGAAGTGCTCTGCACTTGAAAAGCTGCTTTCTCTTCCAGTGCTGCATGGGACCAATGCTGCACAACAGCATTATCTTTTATATTGCACATGTCTAAGTTTGGAGACTTACTTCAGCACTCTTTAATAGGCGTTTCTAGAACATAATTCATGTCACCCTTAGCTAGATGTTTAAAATAGCTCAAATGAATAGTGCTGTGGATTTCTTGTCTCTTCACTTGCTGTAGAAGGAGTGCAGATGCCTATCTGGGAAGCCTCTGTTCTGTGCAGATAAGGGCTTTGTTGACATCTGCAGGTAGAGGTGATGAATTCCATCCCTCAAATTCCGTCACATTTTCTGTCAAGGACAAAAGCAGTTCTCCTTCTTCCTCTCTCCTCACAAAAACCTACCTCTAGACTGTACTGAAGGAAAGGTGTCTCCTAGAGCACAATAGACTGTGCCTGGAGATGACCATTTTTCTTTCTCATGCTTTTCTGTTCAGGGACCTGCCATAGGTTATAGCTCACTTCAAGCCTTTCCTTCACCAGGCCCCTCTCTTAATTAGCCTTTCCATCAGCTTGGTCACCTGATCTTAAAAGATGATTCTGCTCTGGAAAGGGCTGGCCATTGTCTTGAGAGATGTGCAGAGCAAAAGCTGTTTTGCGAGGAGGAAGGTACTGAGAAGCAGATGGCTTTGGGGTTCTTCCTTTCTTTTTTCCTGCGTGTGGAGGACAAACAGCACATGGCAAGTGCTGTGCAAGCCAGTGTGCAGAATGAAGAAATCCATGTGTATTTTTCAGTCAGGTGTTCAGAGTCAAGGATTGGCAGCACTGTCCTCACCCCATTCCTACACATTCTCAAAGACCTCTGGGAGACAACTCTGAGTTTTCTGAGACTTCATTGTTAAGTTGCTTCTCTTTTTCTCCCTGGAAGCTGCATCTTTTGGTATTTCTTTGTAAGGAAACCAGGCAAGCAGAAGAGCTGGAAATAGCATCACTTATTTTCCCTTTTCACTAGCAGTAATAGGCCATTTGCTCCTGCATGGAAGGATGGCATGCTGACCTTGGGTACACAGTGATCCCTTTAAAGCTGACTTTACAAGGCCCTCGATTTATAATGGAGAAGCTGATGCGCTGTTAACACTGAAGGTGCCAGCCAGAGCAGCAGATACCATAGAAATGTACAGATAATAAAGCAGATACAGTGTCTTGATTGCTTTTTTGAACCACTCAGTTGTTTTCCCACTTGAGAAGAGCTGTCAAGTAACGAAGAATCTCGGAATGTGCACGTTTTACGACTCCTGTAGCTCAAAAAGCTAAATCCAAAGCTAACCTGTTTACTTAGTTTCCATATTAAATCTCTTTGTCAACTGTATTACTACATGCATTCATCTAAGATCTGGTGCTTTTATGTGTTTGTTTAATGTATTAGGACGGCATTGATAGCTTCCTAAAGTCAGCAATTACATACAGAAAAAGACGTTAATACAATCAGCAGTGTGACCATGTGGGTTTCTGTCTCCAAAAAGAATGAATAAATAAAGGGGAGAAAATCCTTCCCCTCCACCCAATCTAAATCCTCTGATATTATAAACCTAGCAAAATGCTGGGCTGTGTGGAGTAAAGTCAATTGTAGAGGTAAAGACCCAAAGACCACCCTAGCTTCCAAGGCTGCTGTGTGCTGACTCCCCAGGCTTTTGGGGCAAGGGGATAGAGTGTGTTGGGAGTGAAGGTACGGGGAGAGACTTAGATTTTAGAATGGTAGGATTGGAAGGGATCTTTAGAAATCATCCAGTTCAACCCCCTGCATAAGCAGGTTCACTTAGATCAGGTCACACAGGAACGTGTCCAGGTGGGTTTGGAAACCTCCTGAGAAGGAGCCTCCACACCCTGCCTGGGCAGCCTGGGCCAGGGCTCCCTCACTCAAACACTCAAACAGTTTGTCCTGATGTTTCAATGGAACTATTTATGGCAGAGCAGAGGGGGAGCAGAACCTCCCTGGCCCTGCTGCCCACACTCTGCTGGATGCCCCCAGGCTGACATTGGCTTCTTGCCCACGAGGCCACGTTGCTGCTCATGGGCAGTTTATTATCCCCCAGCACTGCCAGGTCTGTCTCTGCAGAGCTGCTCTCCAGCAGGTCAGCCCCAGCCTGGCCTGGGGCAGGGGGTTGTTCCTCCCCAGCTGCAGGACTCTGCCCTTGTCCTGCCACATCTGCTGAGGCCTCATCTGGAGTCCTGTGTCCAGTTGTGGGCTCCCCAGCTGCAGAGGGACAGGGAACTGCTGCAGAGAGGCCAGTGCAGGGCCAGCGAGATGCTCAGGGCACTGGAGCATCTTCCTTGTGAGGAAAGGCTGTGGGACCTGGGGCTGTTCAGTCTGGAGAAGAGGAGACTGAGGGGGGATCTCATTAATAGTTACAAATATCTCACTGATGGGTGTCAGGAGGTTGGGATATCATTTTTCCCTGTTGTCTCCAGTGACAGGACAAGGGGTGATGGGCTGAAGCTGGAACACAAACAGTTCCATTGAAACATCAGGACAAACTGTGTCAGTGTTTGAGTGAGGGAGCCCTGGCCCAGGCTGCCCAGGGAGGGTGTGGAGGCTCCTTCCTTGGAGGGCTTCGAGACCCACCTGGACACGTTCCTGTGTGACCTGATCTAGGTGGGACCTGCTTTGGCAGGGGAGTTATGCTGGATGAGCTCTAAAGGTCCCTTCCAACCCCCACCACTCTACGATTCTGTGATTCTATTTATATTACTTAAAAATTGAAAGCATAATTGCAAAGCTAAGAGTGAGACCCATTACATCTTGCCTCAATCATCTTGGATAGTGAAAACTTCAAGTTAATTTATTTAGTGTGCGTTTTATCAGTAATACATTTAGTACTGTCACATTTAGTGCATTCAGTACTTTTAGCACTTAGTGCTGTAAAGACTTTAAATTACACATGTGCTATTTAGTTATTTGCACTCTGCCTCGAGCACGGTTTCACATTCACATTTGCTGCAGGTCCCGTGGAGGTGGAACAAAGTTTTATTGTTAAAAAGTTGATCAGAATATCTTTCGGTGTACACATGCTGAGGGTCGGGCTCTCTCTCAAAGGTTCGGGAGTGGAAGCTGCTGTAGTTGCTGTATTACTAACACTCGATTATTTATAGAAACTCTACCAGGGAGAGCTTGCCAGCACATGGCATTATAAACACAAGTAAGCTCTGCTTGTTGAGAAGTGATTGCCGTGTGTTTGATGGTGCAGCCTGCAGCTCATATTGAGATTGCTGGAATTCAGTAACCCACAATACGTGTTTCTAGCCCTAAAGAGATCCGTGAAGGTTTCTTTCTCTGTTTGACGTTTTAAGGAGCAGGATTGCAAGAGGTGCTGCGTGAGGCACTAAGCAAGCTACAGCATAACTCTGAAATGTTTTATTTATGCATACAGTTTGCAGTACTTGTGACATTCTCAGCTTTCCCACTTCACTTCCAGCCTTGCTGGTGTCGGGAGCTGCGTGTGACCCGCTCTGGGCCGCGCCGAGTGAGTCAGAGGAGCAGGCTCCTGTTCCCTGCAGGCTGGGAGAAAACCTGCCAAAGATAAATGAGAAACTGGCCAGGAGAAAAAGAGGGGTAGGACTCTCTGCCTGTAGAGAACTGATCATAATCAAACTGAAGATGTTTAGTGGAGACAGCAGAGGTGCCCGTGCCTGATCTTCAGGGAGATCCAGCTCGCTCGTGTTTCACACACAGGTGTTAAAAGAGTCAGGCAGCAATATCAGATTTGGGCTGGCTTGTGTGATTTGAGGGCATGTGGCTAAATCCTGACCCATATGAAGTTGTTATTGGTTCTGCCATTGACTTCAGCGTGGCTGAAGCACTGCACACCAACTTCCTTTTACTGTTCTATCCCTGTATTTAGCCATAGTTACATCAAAGGTTTCAGCTTAATCGCTCGCCCAGGGTAAACGGAAGGTGCTCTGAGCAGCTCCTTGGAGATCATCCTAGCCATGCTCAGTGTTACTTTACACATAATCTGGGGGAACCTGTTTCAGCAAGGGAGTTGGACTAGATGATCTCTGGAAGTCCTTTCCAGCCACTGCCATTGTGGGGTTCTGTGAAACACTTCGGCTAGCAGGTGGGAGAACATCCCCAGCTGTAACTGTAATGCAGCAGTTACGGCCACAGTCCTGTCTGAGGGCTAGCAGCAATAAAACAATCCTTTCAAATGGGTTGTGGGGAGACAGAAAGCAGAGGAGTACAATTTGGGACAGATAACAAGCTTTGCTGAAACAAAACACCTTCAAGGCACAGTGGTTTGTGTTATATCTAGTTACCACTAGATGTTAACTTGCACAGTGTATTTGCTCAGCAACAAATCTAAGAGCTCCTCATTTGCTGCACATTTCAGTGTGTTGTGTGGTGACAGATGAACACACAGAGATTTCTGACATCTTCAAAAGTGGCAGCAGATCCTCCAGTGCACAGGATCGTGTCCGTCAGCTGCTGCAAGTATCAGTCCTTGAGCCACTGGATGAGTTCAAGTTCCCATGCGTTTTAAAGTAAAACATTACTTGGGTTTGCTCACATATTGAGGACGTACTGCAGATGGTCTGCTTTGTCTCCTGCTCTAAAGTGTCACCATTCAGCTCTGTGGAAAAGAGGGGAAAAAAGCAAAATGCCTCCGAGCTGCAAACTGAGCTTTCTCTGAGTGTAATTCTCTGCGGGAAAGATTCAGCAAGTGAATGCTGCTGGATGAAGGAAACGTCCTGGAGAGAGCTGTTCATCTGAAAGGACAATCTGTACTCTCTGTAAAGGGTTGTTTCTATTTGCATAGCAACCATCAGGGAGGAAAATGGTTTTGAGGGAGACAGTCAAATTGTCTGCATTTTCCTGTGTTACTCAGGTCACTACACCTCTGGAAGGCAGAAGAAGGCTATTCCTTTGACAGTGAGATATTAACAGAGTTAATATTTGCTTGTTCTGTTGTGTTGCATTCAGAACCATGTTGATGGCTTTCTCCTGATTCCAGGATGAACTGCATTATGGTTATGGTTCAGTTAGCACTGCAAAGATAGATGCTTTGTTTAAGGCTAATCTTCTGATTCTGAGCTTTAGGAAACAAATCTGATGCCAAGTTTGTGATTACACTCATCTCTTAATACAAGCTTCTCCTTGTTTCTGACATTGCTGCGTTTGTGCTCTCCAGTCAGTTGTGTGCAGACACGTGTGCAACAGAGAAAAAGAACAAGTAAAATGAGGACTATTGGGAATTACAGTAGTAGTTGAAAACATGATTATTAGTTAAGATGTAGTCCAGGGCCTAGGTGTGCTTTTGTGAGACATTTCTGGGCATAAAAACATCATAATAAATCACAGTTGTATTTACATTTTCAAACAATTACAGTCCCTTTGTGGTGAGGCTGTGTACCAGCGACTTCTGACAGTGCTTGGTAATACACCGAGTATGAAATGCAAAAAAACCCATCTTCAATTTGGTGCTTAAAGCCAAAACCAGGGGAGTTTTCAGAAAGGATTTGATTTGTGGTGGTGTTATTTCAGGTCTGTTACATGTGTTTAATTTTGTGTTAAAATACCTGATCCCCACTGAGCAAGTGAAGTACAATATTTGCTCTTTGCAGATGTGGGCTGTGTGGGTAATGATACGCTAGCTGGGCATGGGAAACCTTTAGAGTAACCACTTCGATGTGAGAAACTGGTTTTAATAGTTTTGGCTTTGTCTGACATACCTTGTTGTCTTTGCAAGGTCTGCCCTCATGCAAACATCTGAAGTGAAAACAAACCTTACCTGCTTTGTACTTAATGAGACCTGAAGATAAAGTTGTGTCTTACTGTTGCCATCTACACAGTAAGCCTTCTGGTGGTTTTATCTTGGGGCTTTATCATTGCATTGTGCGATTTTTGGATGGTTAGTTTTCTGTTAACTTAGGAGGAATTTAAACAAGAGGATAGAGGAGGGTTTCAGCAGAGAATTGTTTGTGCTCCCTATATAGACTCATAAATAACTGTGAGTTCAGTGCAATTAACTAACTGCCCAGCTTTGCAGAAACACTTAGCTTTTCATGAAATAGAGGCATCGTTATCCCACCGCAGGACCTGACAGCTTTGAACTGTCCCGTCACTGCGGGACCGACAGCTGTGACACTACAACTTGGGTGTTACTGCAGAGCACATCTAATTGATTGCTTGTTTGGAGCTATGGAGGGTAATCTTGCCTTAAATAATTGCTCTTTTGTAAAGCTAAGAGCACGTTAAAGCTTGATCTGTGGGCGGCCCAGAAGGAAGGTGCCCGGCAGGAGGCCGGGGCCGTGCGTGGCCTGTGGCGAACGCTGGGCCCTGAGGCCCGGTAAGAACACACCGTGCCCGGGAACTCACACGCGGCCTGTGGCTTCAACACACTCGACTGTTGTAACATCGGCTACAGCCAGTGTTTGTTAGTGGTTTGTCGGTTCTGTGCCCCGCCACGCGCTGCCCTGACACTGCCCTTCTCTGACGAGTAGGCGCTCGGCAGCGCGGGACGCGGCTGAGCAGCAGCGGAGTGGCGAGAACGTTCACGGGCGACTCTGTGCCTCCGCACCTGCAGTTCTGCCGCTCCTGTCCCCAGGCTCCTGAGCTGTCTGCGTGCTCTTGGGGCTTGTTTTTGTCTTGAGCAATGAGTTGCAGCGATGCTGGGTTGGGTGGGTGCCATTGGTTGGCCTTGTTGTGTCAAATGTCAGCCAAAACAGATGTGGGAAGGGGAGGGAGGAAAGAATTTGGAGTCATCATTTGAGAGAGCCAGCTCCATTCTCCACGGAGCTGATGCCTGTGTTTCCCTTGTGTTGTGTTCCCTTCCACAGCAAATGCAGTCTCCTCCTTCAAATGAATTTCTGTGAGGACTCTCTCTGGCCCTTTGTTACGTTCCTGTGTTTCACGGGGATTAGGATTTCTGACCAAACATTTTCAGCAAATGCTTCTGGAGGCTTGTCCTTGTTGGTTTCTGTTATAACACAATTTTAAGTATATGAGCATCAGCTCATTGTGCAGAATGTCAGCATACAGACAAAACCGACTGGGAGCTGATTTAAGACAAAAATGTACACAGCATGAAATGAACTTTACAAGGTTTTTTCCCTATGTCTTCTATTTTTCATCCTCAGAGGTTGTATTATCAGTTACTCTACTGTTGGATGTTTTTTACTAACTGAAATTTAAATGAATAGCCACCCACCATAAAGAATTTGCAGTAAATATTACTGACTGGCTTATGTGAACTAGCAATAACCTTTTCTTGAAGAATTAAACAAAAATTCACATTATTCCAAGTTAAATTTTTGTAACTTCCTACATTCCAGCAGAAACAAGTTGTATCAGAACAAAAACAAAATCACCAAACAAAATAGTCCAAATCGGTGTGGTTTTGGGTTTCCTGTGATGTATGAGCTAGGTTTCCTAGTATGAGCTAGGGTAAGAATATAGATTGTTTGGAGAGGTTTTTGTCTTGAGTCTGTGAACTCTCCTGAAGATCACGTCTGAGGAATGGTCTGGTAATAGCACAACACATCAAACAATCCAAAGCATAAACTAAGACACTGTGTCCTCCTCCTGTGCAAAATATAATCCCAGTTGAAAAGGATCTCTGAACAAGTCCCTCTTAGAGACACATGAGCAAGGCTGTTTCGGAACTGGGAATGTGAGAGACCAGTAGGTCAGCACAATCTTGGCTGTCCTTTCCGTTACCATCAGATGAGTTGTTTCTGGCCTTTAAAGTTCAGCAGGTCTCAAGGTTCATTGTCTTGGCAAGGAAAAAAGAGGTTGAACATGTATTGGTGTAAGTAATCATTCATTTGAAGAAGCTAAGAGGACTAGTTAGCTGCCTGCAAATCAGCATTTCAAAGGCCTCAATATGAAGTAGTTTTCTGTTGCTCTCTGGTCAGCGCACAGGGTGTTTCTCTCAGTAAGTGCCAGGTATAATGCATCCCTGTGCCAGCTCAACTCAGCATTCAGGATTCTTACAACGTGCTTTGGGGTTTTTCTTCCTTAACATCAAAAAAATCATTAAAGCCAAAATATTCCATCAAATATTGCCAAATCTAATGCCTTCTCGAACACAAGTGCCTGGATCAGAGGGATGAAAGAACATACTTAGTACCTTTGGAAAAGCTCTGCTGAATAGATGTCAGCGTGCTTTATCTGATACCATCACTGCCATCCCATTTCTCTGCCTCCTCATACTTTCATGGTTCTTTTTTCTTTGTCACTGTTCTTTTTTGTTTGACCTCAGTCTGTGATTCTTCAGTCAGCCACATACCTAAAGTACTGCATCATGGTCCAAGATAAACATGTTGATGGGTCTTGATGTAATATAACTGAATGCCTGGAGAATGTGCTTAATGTGACTTCTGCTGCCTTTCATCCCTGGCAATTTGTAGGGCACCCTCAGGTCTCTTAGGAGGAGGAACAGAATTTTCAGCATACTGCAAGAGCTCAAGTGTGTGATGTTTAAGCAAAAGCCTGTTTGTACATTTTCACTGAGGCTGGATTAAATTGCAGGTTTCTAGAACATTGCTAATAATAATGCACCTTCAGCTTCTGCAGACCAGGAGGTGATTCAGCTTTGGGGTGAAGGCACTGTAATTCTGGTAGCTGAACATTGCTAATAATAATGCACCTTCAGCTTCTGCAGACCAGGAGGTGATTCAGCTTTGGGGTGAAGGCACTGTAATTCTGGTAGCTGAACATAACTGTTATGCTCTCAGTAGGAACTGTAGCTTGTATAAATGGTAGTGGTTGTTTGTCTGCCCATACAGCCAAGTATTATTAAGAGTTCACAAAGGGTCAGATAAACATTTAGTGGCTTTCAAAAACCGTCTCTGGTCATTTGAGCATGTTGTGTTATGTGGTCAAGTTACAGTGAATTTCAAAGCACTGCAGGGATTACTTCTCCTTCAGCCTCTCTGAACTGTTTATAGTGGCTCCTGCCCAAGCGTGTAGCGTGTTTAAGGAGAGTATGAAACAGCAGAAATTACTGTGTCCACTGAAGGGAAAATTTGGGACTTGTATTTTGCCTTGAGTAATGTTTTGTTGTAATTTAACTGCTGCTTTGAAATTAGTACAATGGTGTCTATATTGAAGGAAATGAATTCAGGAGTGGAACTCAGCAATAAAGGAATATTACATCAGCCTAATGATGCATGTGAGGGGTGACTGAAAATACGGTTGTTCTTCAAGGACTTTTTCGAACCCTTGGAACAGTTCTTTGCTGCAGAATTCTGTGCTTCAGAATTGTTCTACTTTATGTGGAGAAAGAACATAAATTTTTAGCAGAAATAGTGGAAGAGAGAGTGGAGAGAGAAGAATCAGTACTGACAGATTTCCAGAGGACACTGTTTTGCTTGCTCATGCGTGTGTACACAGCATATAGACACGTTGTGCCTTTTGGAAGCGATGCACCTCTAATAATTCTATTTCCTGAATTCTTCATTAACATAGCAACTCCACTGGTTAGCAATTTCAAGAGAAAGAAATTACAACTTTTGACTTTGGCTGTGTTCAGTTACCACAACAGTCAGAGACTTCACATTTTTCAAAGGCAGCTGCATTCTGACAGTCTCTAAACTGATCCGTGATCTCCCCTTTTCAAAGCTTAGTCAAGAGAGCATGGGGAAAGCTTGCTGACACACTTTTCAGCTGCCTTCTTCAAGAAGCACCAGGAAGCAAAAGTTAACATTTTAAGAGAAAATAGTGTCCATCTTTAACTTCTTTTTCCCCTATCCTATTGCTCATCTTTCAGCATGGCTGCAAGAGTTGCATGCATCCTATATCTTGAGCTCTTGGGTCATTCGGATCTCAGTTGCTGCAGTCCTCCAGGATATATTATAGACATTGGAAAAGCCTTGGAGGGAATGTAAATCCCCACAGTGCACTAATGCACTTGGACTCCCACAGTATTTTGTTTTTCTGAGGGTTATTTTTCTTAATTGCTTTCTGACAATAAAGCACAAACGCAGACAAATTAATGAAATCCAAAAGTATGAATAAAAGGCTGGTGAGGAAAAGATGGAGCATCATGTGATGGTGTCAGAGCTACTTCATGTAGCTCTGTCAAGAGAAAAGGGTTTCAGCAAGATTTGTTTGGAGTACTGCTGTTACAATGCTGCCTTTGACATAAATGTGACAAAACCAGCGTGAAGTAGACAGATGAAGGTGGGCTTACATTATTACACAGGTTTGCAGATAGCATCGTCACATCTCTCTGAGCTAAAGGAAAAGGTAGGATAAGTAAGTCAGTGAAGAGGAGAAAAGAAGAAATGGTGATAGAAAAGATCTGTGTCATTTGGGTGGTTCATAGTGTCTGCAACACGAGACAGTATTAATGAACAATTTGCCAGCCAATTATGTCTCTGCTTAATCCTGCACACTCTTGCAGAGTTTCCTGCGCCTGCCTCACTTGCTTAGCAGTGTTGGCAGAAATAGGTTCCAGCTATGGTTATGCTTCACTACAGAAATCCATCTGCTGTAGTTTTGTGCTTTGCTGGGTTTTGAGGATGAGCTGTGTGAGCAGCAGTACTGCACAGTGAGAGGAAGGAAACAAGTGTTTGCTAATGCACAAGGAGTGAGTTTGAATAAAACAGGCACTTGCGTGGGGAAGGTCAGAGAATTCACGTGTTGTGAAGTCCTGCAGTTATGGCAGATACTTTAGGCACCCAGCTGACTGAGAGATGCACTTACTGAAGGCTTTGGTCTGTCTTCAGAGCTCTGAGCAGACCTAAAAATCTGTTAATGATCTGAGCTGCGTGTTTGCTGACAGAGGGAGCTGAAGGCAGCAGCCCTGTGCTGGAGGTCCCAGTCAGATGGAAGAAAACGTGAGCACGGTTCTCAGTCTTTTACATCTCTGTCAGTCTGCACATCTAAAAGAAAACATGCCATTCTGTGGCTCTGAGCTGGGCCACACTGGCTCCCAAAACGTTGCGATCCGATACCTTCCGTTTCGCTGTCTGTCACAAGTTTTTGTGAAATGTCACAACTGTTTAGTCATTTTCCTCGCGTGGTCACAGGAAAAGGTTGTTGGTGTTTTGTGTGTCTCGCACTGAGTCAATTTATCAATGTTTTTCTACCTTGTCAATGCGGAATTTCAAGGTCAGACCCCACCTATGTCACCAGTTACAGGAAAACAAGTAGCTGCAGAATACTTCTGTGCATCCTGTCCGGGGTCTGCCCTCTCCCAGGCAAGAAGCAATGCAAAATATGAGTCTGAGCAAATGAAGGATTTTTGGCCCTCTGTGAAGGTTCCAAGTAGTAAAGTGCAGCTGTTTGTGCTTTGGACAGCCACCAGCCTCCTCCTTGGAACAATGCTCCCATTGTAAACCTGGCTTCATTTTGCTCTCTAACTTCACCAAGTTCGCCTCTTAACTAAACGTTTTCAACTGCTGTTAGATGTGAGGGATAGTGCTTCCTTAGTGAATCCTTCTGTGCAGTCTCAGGCAGATTTCACAGCATGAAGAATGCTTTTGCCTCTACTCTCCATCTTAGGGGCGACATCTGTTTGATTTTATAGAGACAGCAGACATGCAGCTTTGAGGGCAAAAAGTATTTGGACACTTGGTAAAATATTTTAGAGCTGTTAAAGTATTAATGGAGAGAGCAATGGAGGAATGGCATGCCCAGCCCTGGAGGTATTTAAAAGACACACAGATGAGGTGCTGAGGGACGTGGGTTAGTTTAGTGATGGGCCTGGCAGTGTGAGGAGAGGGGTTGGACTCGATGATCTTCAAGGTCTTTTCAACTCAAATGCTTCTGTAAAGGTTGGCTGCTGAGATTATTTCCTCAATGTTTTACTCTTTGTATCTTGAAACACCCAAGAATTTCAATGGCAGTTCAGTAAACTGTTGGTGGAGAGGCCTCTGAGCCCAAGTAGGATGCTTCTGGAAGTTTGGGACCTCCTCAGCTGTGCAGATACACACACACGCTTGTGCTCTGCACCATTTCCCGGATCACTGCGTCTGCTCTGCTTCTGCTTCCTCAGACAAACGTTTCTTTGCTGTTTTGAGCAGCAGCTTTTTCCAAACCTGACATCAAGAGAGGACGTTACTTTCTCTAGTGACTTTCTGATGTTGTAACTCAGGTGAGGATGGGTGAGGGCTCTGAGCAGAGGACGGGGCTTCCCTCCACAGAATCTCAAGGGCTGGAAGGGACCTGCAAAGCTCATCCAGTGCAGCCCCCTGCCAGAGCAGCACCACCTAGAGCAGGGCACACAGGGACTCATCCAGCTGGGGTTGAATGTCTTCAGAGAAGGAGCCTCCACAGCCCATCTGGGCAGCCCCTGCCAGTGCTCCCTCACCTCAACAGGGAAGAAGCTTTTCCTTGTGTTGCTTTGGAACCTCTTCTGTTCCAGCTTGTGCCCGTTGCCCCTTGTCCTGTCACTGGCCATCACTGAGCACAGCCTGGCTCCAGCCTCCTCACACCCACCCTTGATGGGTTTGTAACATGAATGAGCTCACCCCTCAGTCTCCTCCAAGCTGCAGAGCCCCAGCTCCCTCAGCCTTTCATCACAAGGCAGATGCTCCACTCCATCATCTTGGTGGCCCTGCACTGAGCTCCCTCCAGCAGCTCCCTGTCCTTCTGCAACTGAGGGGCCCAGAACTGGCCGTGTTGTGTTGCTGCAGCCCAGGAGGCTGTTGACTGCCTCTGCCATGAGGGCACCTTGCTGGTTCATGGCCAGCCTTGGGTCTTTCTCTGCAGGGCAGCTTTCCAGATGCTTGGCCCCTAACCATTTCCTGGGGAGTGGGGTTATTCCTCCCCAAGTCAGGACTTGATGTGTCTCTTTCTGCTGTTTCTCCAGCCTGTCCTGTGTTCTTCTGGATGGCACCTGGTCTGTCAGCCCCTGCTCTATGTCACCTGTATCAAACTTACTGAAGATGCATTCTCTCCCTTAGACACTATAGGGCATTAAACACTACAGGACCCAGTGTCAATGCCCAGGGTGTGCCACTGTTGACTGGCCTCTGGCTAGTAGATGGCTCAGAAATGTTGGCTACTCGCAGTGCTGTTACATCCCAGTGAAATGTAAAAGATAGGACTTGCATAAAGTGAGATACAACATTGTGCCCAATGCTGCAAAGGTGTGTAGATACCTTGATTTAAAATGCAAGCATCAATTAGGTGAGGTGTGTGTGCAAGATTGTACAAAGTTACTTCATGTAGCTCTGTCAAGTGAAGAGGGTTTCAGCAAGAGTTCTTTAGAGTGCTGCTCTTACAGTGCTGCCCTTGACATAAACGTGACAAAACCAATATGAAGTAGACAGATGAAGATGGGCTTACATTGTTACACAGGTTTGCAGATTAGCTATCAGAACGTGGTACCTTCACACGCAGTCTGGTGGCTTTGGACAGGTGACCTGGTCTGAATGAGCTGGAGATTTCCTTAGCTCTGTGCAGCTCCCCTTACTGCAGCTGACCATTACAGCAACGCTGTTTTAGCATTGTGTGCTGCAATTACTGGTATCAATTGGAGAGGTCAGGTTTTTCTCCTGTGTCATAGAAAAGACCACTGTGCTAAGCTGTCCCACCAGCTTACAGGTCTCACTATTCCTTCTGCTTTAGTGTCTTTGTCTAATGCCATAAGACTGAGAGACATTTGTCTCTTTCAACCATGGAAACTTATGTTGAAAGACAAGTCAGAGCTAACTGTCACAACGGGTTAAGCGTGTTCCGAGGCACAGCCGTGTTGTCCAGCAGAACTTCTGGTGGATACTGCTTGTTTTGCCATGGGGCACTTAAACAGGCATTGCTTTCAGGAGCAGAGAAGAGCATGAACAAAAGCTGGTAGGACTCTCTTCAAATTAATCCTCAAGTAAGTCTGCAGGAACTTACTGGTAAGAGTTGCATTTTTGGGTTTCTTTGTCTTCCATTGTGCAATTACAGACGCGTTTGTTATCAACTTTCTTTGTATTATGACGCCAGTCGTGACTCCTCCTGTGTGGTGATTCCTCATCCCAATTTCAGTGAGGCACCCTAGACATACAGCTTCACTTTTCAGTTTGGTTTCAGCTCGTGGGATGCAAGTGACATCAGCTCATGCACAGTGTTGTGTTTTGGAGCTTGGTGGTGCTTCCTCGATTACCCCGTGGAGACTCGGTAGTCCATCTCGTTGTATCCTCCCTGTGCCTCACTGTTCTTTCTTGAAGAGTTATAATGAAACTTAATAAGAAGATGATTTAATTTTTGTTCTGAGGTGATTTTTTTTGCTCAGTAATTCCTTCATTTGTTCTGGAACAAGGGGCAGAAACTGAGTAACACATATAATTTGTTCTAGACATTTTAGTTGTACACTGCTTCTGTTCCTCATTGCCAAGTCCACTCACAGCTCAGGCCTGCCTTAAGGATCTCTCAGGCATCAGCTCCTGCTCCTGCCAAGGCCACTCCTTTGCTTATTCCCCATTTGGTCTGTTCAATATGTAGAGGAAAAATAGACTCTCACCTTTTCAGAGGCAGTTGGTAACGCAGGGATGCTAATAACAGCAGGTATTTGCTCTTGTTGTAAGTCACAGAACCTTTTATAACCATTGCTCATGTTAGAGCCTGTTCTAGCACTCCTGTGTATCGCACATTCAACTACAGCAGGGATCTGAACGGGAAGCTGTTTTATGAAAAAGAATGGCTGTGTAGTTTGCTGTATTTCCCATGGCATTGACCAGAGGTGTTCTGGATGCTACTCATGTTTCTGGAGTGCATCAGGTCTTACCATGGCTGCACAGTGCTTTTTAGTGTGTTCAAAGAAGCAGTGACAAAACAAGATGGAAATGATTTATGTTTATATACTGCAGCTTGCTTAATCCATTCAAGCAAAGGCCTAGGTGTGGTGGATGTCCATGCTTGCTAGGAAATGGGCTTTTTTCCCTCAGCTGCAGCAGTTTTGGAGCATTATTGCCTCACCTGAAACTGCAGCTTGAAGGTGTCTTTTATTCCTCATTGAAGGGCTTCTGCACATCACACATTTTTATCTTGTCAGAGATGGTTAATCTGCGCCAGTGTGGGTAACACCCTGGGAGCCAAGCATGCAGTGCCTCATCCTTAACCATCCTTAATGGATGGAAATTATACCAGAGGGGGTACAGTAATTAGGACTTAAATAAGAGACTTAATGTGTGCTGGGTCTGGATGACTGAGCATAGACTCATTCTGATGCACAGCAGTATTCTGGAAAGTATCAATAACACATACAAATCTGCTGGAGCCCGTTGATGTGCCTGATGTGTTTTTTGCTTCACCATTTACATGTTGTTACAAAGCATTACAAATTGGCAAATTTAGAGCTAGCCTGTAGTTGCAAGGCACTGCTGGCATTAATGTGTCCCCACAACAGACCTGACTAGGTGCTGAGAAAGAACTGTGGAAACTGAAATATAACTGACCCTCTGCTTGTAGTAAGGTTTCTGTGAAGGCTGAGAAAGGAACAGTAAGTGTTTATTTTTGTACAAGTGATGATTGTTTAGGTTAAATCATGTGCCTTACAGTTATGATGAAAGGCTGAGGGAGCTGGGGCTCTGCAGCTTGGAGAAGAGACTGAGGGGTGAGCTCATTCATGTTACAGATCCATCAAGGGTGGGTGTGAGGAGGCTGGAGCCAGGCTGTGCTCAGGGATGGCCAATGACAGGACAAGGGGCAACGGGCACAAGCTGGAACAGAAGAGGTTCCAAAGCAACACAAGGACAAACTTGTTCCCTGTTGAGGTGAGGGAGCACTGGCAGGGGCTGCCCAGATGGGCTGTGGAGGCTCCTTCTCTGGAGACATTCAACCCCAGCTGGATGAGTCCCTGTGTGCCCTGCTCTAGTTGGTCCTGCTCTGACACACATTTTCTGAACACAAACACTGAATACCTTTAGATTACTGGTGAATAGTAAATTCTACCCCTAAGTCAAAATTCCACATAGAGACTCTGAGCAGAACTATTTGTAACAATCAATTAAAAATAGAAAGTACCCAGCGCCACAGAAGTTGTTCATTCAACTGCAGAACCTGAGTTTGCAGCGCAGGTTTTTCCTACAGTATTTTGCTTTCTAGAAAGGTTTTCTGAAAGGTCCTTTTTTAAAAAGAAAAAAGTAATCCGGAATGCTTGTGTCAGAAAAAGAAATGGTGAAAAGAATGGATTAAAGATTAAGCCCCAGCATTCAGATGTGTTGGTTGAAAAACGGCCGACAGCACTTAGCTACTTAAAGAACCTGACAGAAGTGACTTGATAAGTGCTCTGTGCTGTCAGGCCTCATGCTATTAGTTAAAGAAATGGACTTGCTAAAAGTGCTGTCATCCTGGATGTCACGAGAAACCTGTTGGATCGGGCATTAAAGAGAGAAACCAGAAATTCAGGATGAATGTAATTTTACCAACCTTCAAATACCCACCGACGAGGTATTTTGTGACCATTGTGGTTAAGGATCTGGCCTTGGTTGGTATAAAGAGACATCCCGTGATTCTTTTGGGCACTGCCCTGGTACAAGGCTGATGCCAAGCCCTGGGTGTCACAAGCTGCTTCTGCAGAGGCACAAAGTTTGTGGTGTTTATTTAAGAGTTAAATTTGCATCCTTACCATGCTGGGAAGGTTAGTGACTGTTTTGTGGGACACAGCCAAGTTGCAACCTGCGAGTGAATAATTAACATCCCTTAGTTGTGATCAGTGAATTAGGAACTAGGAGTCACAGCCAAATGATTCATTCATTTTATGTAGCAAGTTCTGTACCGTCATTTCTAGTCACTCACGGCTGTTCCTGCACTTGTGCCCTGCACTCACAACGGAGAGGCTGCCTCTTGCTTTGCCTTTTTTCTGCCTAAGAAGAGCGTGTCTAAGAGTAGTTACAAAGAAGAGCAATTGTTTTTAGTGCCAGGGATGTCAGTGTGTGTGATGGGTTGGCTGCCATGACCAGAATCACAGAATCTGGAGCATTGGAAGGGACCTGCAAAGCTCATCCAGTGCAGCCCCCTGCCAGAGCAGCACCACCTAGAGCAGGGCACACAGGGACTCATCCAGCTGGGGTTGAATGTCTCCAGAGAAGGAGCCTCCACAGCCCATCTGGGCAGCCCCTGCCAGTGCTCCCTCACCTTAACAGGGAACAAGTTTGTCCTTGTGTTGCTTTGGAACCTCTTCTGTTCCATCCTGTCCCCATTGCCCCTTGTCCTGTCATTGGCCATCCCTGAGCACAGCCTGGCTCCAGCCTCCTCACACCCACCCGTGATGGGTTTGTAACATGAATGAGCTCACCCCTCAGTCTCTTCTCCAAGCTGCAGAGCCCCAGCTCCCTCAGCCTTTCATCACAAGGGAGATGCTCCACTTCACCATTTTGGTGTCCAACCAGAAGTTGGTTTCTGGTAGGTTTTGTGCCATAGCACAACACAATGCTTAGCATTTCCCTCAAAGCACAGGGAGGGGGAAGGAAATTGTTGTTACATGTTTGAGGAGGATGCAGTGACATTGTATGTACTGAAGGTAGTACCTAAGAACTTTTTAGTCAGTTAAACGTTTGAGTTGTACACTTCTGCCGTCTTTCTCTCAGCCTGTCACAAAGTCACCTGGTGCAGGTTTGAAGCTTACAGAAAAGAGGACATCACAGGATCAACTTCTTCAAGATACAGGGTGCTAGTAATGCCTTTTGGGGGAGTTCATATCAAACCCTGCTAAGGCAGGCAGATTTGTGAGCTCTGTAGAGACCATTAATAAGGAATTTCAGTGTTTGGCTGGAAGGAGGCAGAGTATCTCTCATTTGCAACGGGAAGGCAGCACTGGTAATGAGAAGAACATCCTACAGTGCAACACCTTCCCAAATAAGACAGCAGTTAGCAAGGTTGTGTACCTGCTGCCCCGTGTCAGCTGTGCTTTCATAAGAACACTAAATTTAGATTTACGGATATTTATTGATTTTTATCAGTGTTTGAACACAATTAAAAATGCCACCATATAAATCAAAGTCCTGCTAATTAATTCCAGCAGTAATGAACTATGATTAGTTCTAATCTAATGAAATCTGGTCAGATAATTTTAACGTTAACTGTTTCTTCTCCTGCTTTTAGTTCCGGCTTTGTCAAGTCTTGGGTGTAAAACTAAAGCGCAAGTTCTAAGCAAAAAGCTTCGCCTTGCTTTTGCAATGACACAGTGTTAGTAGAGGTGTGGTACAGGAGTAAGTTCACAGGGATGAAAGTCTGTTGTTTGGTCTAAACTGCAGAATTGGTCACAGTTTTTGGGTTTTGTTTTAAGCTGTTTTTGCCGTGATTGTGGAAGGAAGCAGAGACCATAAGCAGACAAACATGAGCTAATTAGAAACATGAGGGAAACCAGAGTCCAAGGTACTGTCATACAGCTCTAGGTGACTGTGTCTGAAATACCTGAAATAATTGTCCCTGTAGTGTATTGCCACAGAAGCAGTATTTGCATTCACGTCCTGTTGAATTAGATATTTCAGCTAAAGTCGTGTGGTTTCCGGGAGAGTGGCTCTTTGTTTCCGTACACGTTACTCTGAGGTGAGAACCGTGTCCCGTTTCAGCTCAGAATGCAGGGTGTGACCATTCAGACCTTAGTGGGTTACAATATTTTTTATGCAGAATAGGTTGGTGAAAATCTCAGTGTCCAGGTTGCACAGATTAACTGCAAAGCAATAGTAAGTGGTCACTACTGTCAAATGGAAGAAGGGAATGTTAGGTATGGCTGGGAGCTGGGAGGTGCCACTGTAAGTGTTTTACTTAAGAGAGGAGAGGTTATGCTGGCAACTGACAGACCTGCTCGAGGTTTACATACATGAACAGAGCTTTGTTGCAGTTCGGTTAGTACAAACAGAGAAAAATGGCTGAGGCATACAATGCAATCATCATTGCAGCTTCACTCAGATCAGGGAGTTGATATGCCTTAGGTGTAGAGAGGCATCTGTGGTGGCTAATTAGTATTGGAAGATTATGGTCAAAAGCAGTTAAAGATGAAAGTGCTTTGTTTCAAGTGGTGTTTTGTGGCTAGCTTTAAAAATACCTATTAAATACATACATTAATAAAAAGTCAGTGTTGTGTTTTGGGGTCCCTAAGGCTGGTGTCCCAGTAGGAGTCTGTTATAGACCCAGCCAGGACGAGGAGGTAGATGAGATGTTCTTTAGGCCGCTGGGAAAGGTGTGGAGATGACTGTCCCTCATTCTCATGGGGGGCTTCAACCTACCAGACGTCTGCTGGAAACACGACACAGCAGAGAGGAGACAGTGCAGGAGGTTCCTGGGGTGTAGGTGAGGGAGCCAGTGAGGGAAAGCTCCTTGCTTGAGCTGGTGTCTGTGAACAGAGAAGCACTTGTGGGAGATGTGATGGTTGGAGGCTGCCTTGGGCATAGGGATCAGGAAACGTTGGAGTCCCTGATCCTCGGAGAAGCAGGAGGGGGCTCAGCAGAACTGCTCCCTCAGGCTTGCAGAGGCAGACTTGGACCTTCAGCAAGTTGGCTGCCAGAGCCCCTTGGGAGACAGTCCTCAAGGGCAGAGGAGTCCAGGAAGGCTGGACATTCTTCAAGAAGGAAACCTTAGAGGCACAGGATCAAGCTGTCCCCGTGTGCTAGATGAGCTGGCAGGGCAGAAGCCCGTCCTGGCTGACCAGGGAGCTTCTGCTGGAGCTCAGGAGGGAAAAGAGAGCTTCTGACCTTTGGAAAAGGTTCGGGCAGCCCAGCAGGACTACGAGGAAGGACTAAGGCAGGGTTAGAACTTCAGCTGGCCACTGCTGTAAAAGACAATGGGAGATGTTCCCACAAATGTATCAGTAACAAAAGCAGAGCCAAGGGGAATTTTGTGCTTTAATGGGTGCAGGGGAGCCCAATCCCTGGAGGGTGGTAGGATAGACTGGAGAATGGAAGACTTTCCCTTGGTGGATGAGGATGAGGTTGGAGACCCATTGGATAAGCTGGACACCCATAAATCTATGGGACCTGGCTGGATGCACCCACGACTGCTGATGTTAATAGACTAACCAAGAGCAGTAATGTGCCCTCATGGACAAGAAGCCAATGGCATCCTGGGGGCATCAAGAAGAGTGTGGGCAGCAGGGCCAGGGTGCCCCATGATCGAGGGGAACCTGCTTGAGCAGGTGGTTGGGCTGGATGAGCTCTAGAGATCCCTTCCAACCCACGCCATTCTGGATTCTGTGACAGTGACCAAGGATGAGGAAAAGACTGAGGTACTGAATGCTTATTTTGCATCAGCCTTCAGTGGGGAGGCTGCAGCTCCAGGGCTGTGTCAGTGCTGGGCCCCTCACTCACTGCCACAGGGACACTGAGGGGCTGCAGGGTGGCCAGAGCCGGGCACAGAGCTTGGGAAGGGGCTGGAGCACAAGGGGCTGGGGAGGGGCTGAGGGAATGGGGGTGTTGAGCCTGGAGAAGAGGAGCCTGAGGGGACACAGCAGCACTCTCTGACACTCCCTGACAGGAGGCTGCAGGGAGCTGGGGGTCGGGCTCTGCTCCCCAGCCATGAATGACAGGACAAGAGGAAAGGGGCTGGAGTTGGACCAGGGCAGGTTGAGGCTGGAGCTGAGGCAGAACTGTTTCCCTGAGAGGGGTGTGAGCCCCTGTGCCAGGCTGCCCAGGGAGCTGGGGCAGTGCCCAGCCCTGGAGGGATCCCAAAGCCATGGAGCTGAGGTGCTGAGGGCCAGGGGTTAGTGCTGGGCTGGGCAGGGTGAGGGGAGGGCTTGGATGTTCCATAACAGTGAAGTTTAGTCTTTCCCCCATTGAGTTACCTTGTCATAAATGGAAAGGCTTTGGGAATTTGGAGGTGAATTAGGGAAACTGGCGATCTGATGGTGTTTTTGGGGAGAAGGGAATGTAGGTGCCATTGTTTGTGGTTTCTTCTGTTGTCTTCTTTAGGTAGATGCTCCTGCTGAGGGCAAAGGGGTTGATTCATTTTGTGCTCTATCACACTCTTACACCAGAGCAGGTGCTGTTGTAAACTGAATTCGGGTTTTGTTCATACAGTAACAGGTTTGGTACGTTGTTCCATCATTGTTATGTGTTTCTTTGTTTTCTTACTAAGGGAGACAGAGCTGTCTCTATCGAGGCAAAATACTAGTTTTTATGTAGCTTTGTGTAAAGGAAGCAGGTACTTTCTGCTATTGGGCTGATATTGGGCTGCTGTTTTCCTTTGTGCTGTGTAAGTGAAGCAGCCTTTAAAACCCTTGGAACAGTTTCCCTGGCACTGATGGTACGTTGTTATCACAAGTACAAAACTGAAGTGACACATAGGTGAAACTTGCTTTAGTCTGCCTTAATTTTACACTTTGCATGCTAATAACTTGGCTGCTGAACTTGCTCAGTGGTGGTAATTGTGTGTTTACAGCTTCTGTTTTTCCTTTGCCAGGTTGGTTTATTTTCCCAGTTTCTCCTATCTTAAACTGTGTCATTAGCTTTTGGCTTCCAGAAAACAGGAGCTCAGAGCCTCTTGTATTTCTTTCTGCACCTTGAGGGGATGATTTACCCTGACATACTGATCATTCTTTGCAGCTAGGGCTGCCAGTGTTAAAATTATCTCCTAATGATAGTAGCCCCTCCGCCTTGTTTGGTGATGTGACAGGGCACATCGCTGTGGTGCATTCTCTAGAGACCTTCCCTCAGAGCCAGGAGCTCCTGCTGGTACACATGAAGTAAAGATGGCCAGCAGGGCCAGGGAGGTTCTGCTCCCCCTCTGCTCTGCCACATCTGCTGAGGCCTCATCTGGAGTCCTGTGTCCAGTTGTGGGCTCCCCAGCTGCAGAGGGACAGGGAACTGCTGCAGAGAGGCCAGTGCAGGGCCAGCAAGATGCTCAGGGCACTGGAGCATCTTCCTTGTGAGGAAAGGCTGCGGGACCTGGGGCTGTTCAGTCTGGAGGAGACTGAGGGGGGAGCTCATTAATATTGACAAATATCTCACTGGTGGGTGTCAGGAGGTTGGGGCAGCACTTCTTTCTGTTAATGGAAAGAATCTAGAACAGGAATAGTTCCATTTAAATATAAGGACAAACTGTTTCAGTGTTTGAGTGAGGGAGCTCTGGCCCAGGCTGCCCAGGGAGGGTGTGGAGGCTCCTTCTCAGGAGGTTTCCAAACCCACCTGGACACGTTCCTGTGTGACCTGATCTAGGTGGGACCTGCTATGTCAGGGGGCTGGGCTGGATGATCTCTAAAGGTCCCTTCCAACCCCCACCATGCTGTGATTCTATGAGGAACTAAACAACAGAAAATAAAGATGTGATGTTAGGCACCTACAGGACATGACAGCTGAGTCTGTGATACAAAACATCTTGTATATTTTGTTACCTGTCTCTGTTTGCAGCCTGCAGGTCACACATTTGCAGGCCAGTTACAGTTGATGAGCACAGTGCATACGTGTGCACACAGCCATTCTTCAGTCTTCCCTGTGCATTTAGCTCTCCATCCCATATGATGGAGCACTGCTGAGAGACAGTGTTCTCAGAACAGTGTATGGTCTCATACCCTTTCTCACCACCTGACCCTGCCAGTGGCCGTCAGATCACTGCCTCCACAGGTGATCTAGGGCCACCAAATGATGTTTGCATGAATGTCCATCACAGAGCCCTTCTTGCTGCCTTTGGTGTTACCCACCAGTACTTCAGGGATTTGAAAAGTTAGGAAATAACAGAGCTTAAATTTGCTTAGGATAAATATAAGCTGTGCTCTGAACCACATCAGACAGGCTCTGCATTCAGCCCTGAATAGTCCAAGCCCCAATCATTTAGGCACGTGTGTGCTGAAACACGGAGCAGGACATTCATGGTCTGAGAGTGGACTTTGATAATTTTACTTTAATCAGAAACTGCAGGGATTAAAATAAGAATCATGCCAGCCAGCTCAGAAATCAAGCACTGTCTGGGTTGGAATGTGGCATCTGTTTAAACAGTACACAGAAATAGTACACAACCATTTTCAGGTCGGGAAGCTGAGAACATCATGATCGACAGAAAATGCCAAGGGAATCATAGGTGGGTGGAGTGTTATTACCCAGCCTGGTGTTGGTCCAGGGAACCAAAACATCTCTGAAAACCTGTGTGGGATTGTTGATAACTGCAGCTGATTAGGACTTGCCTCTGCATCACAGGGAGGTGTCATGAGACAGCAATACAAGTTCTGTAGTATCTTTTTAGTGCTTTTCTTTTTGTGTCTTCCTTTTCTGTCCAGCAGTTCAGTTTCACCTACCAACATCAGTGAGACATCACTGCCAGTGGTATGCAGGTGTTGCTGGTTCCCAGACCAAGGCAATCAACAGCATGTTTTCTCACCACAAAAGGGTTCAGTGAGAACCCCTTTGTAATCATTCCTGACCCATGTCTGTTCTACTTCTTCTTCTCTGCCTCCAGCTTCTGTGCTGTGCCACCCACCTTCCTCTGTTAGGCCAGTGAAATTGTGAAAAGTCATTTAGCAAACTGCATCAGGCAATGAATGTTCTTTCTTCAAGCCAGCTTGATTTCTTGATCTAGTCCATGCTAGCAGAATGGGAGGTGCAAGTTACCACAGTGCCAGGGAGGAAACAAGCAGAACACGTGGGATCAGGAATTGCTTGATCTGCTTTTGTCACTACACACCAGTTGCACTGATTGTCCACAAGAATGTTGTTGCATGGATTTGGAATTCTTGTACCAGTCAATCCTTTACCTAAATTATTTTCTTGTGTTTGCTTAGTAAATGACTGGCTGCAGCTGTTGACGTGCTTCCTACAGTTACCTTGTGGGTAGCTGAGTCATGCTGTTTCACTGCATGCATCTGCACTGATACCGTAGCATCATGTGGGTGTTTGGGGTACTGCATCTCAGGTGATGGCTTGTTAACCATCCAAAGTATCCTTTCTTTTGACTTTTCAGATTCATGTCACCCACATGAATTCATTTGGCATGGAAATAAAGTCCTAAGAGAAGCAAAAGTGAGTTGTGCACTTGGCACAGTCAGGCACATACTGGTCAAGTTTACTGTGTAGGAATAACGGGGTTTTTAATGCTGTTTAGGCATCATACAATTTTCAGGCACTTTCAGAAGTTTTCTGTGTAACTTTTGGACAGTTTTAACAAATAGGAAGGTTTCCAAAAGCACAAGGCTGAAGGCTATTAAGCCTTGATGAAAATCCTAGGCGTCAGAAGACACAACAGAGGATTTAACCAATTTGACCTATTAATAATCTGCATCATGGAAGTTTTTATTTGGGAGGAGAATTGGGTGTATTAGGAGTGTGTGTTTGTGTACACATGGCTTTTTTTCAATAGTATTTTCAGTTGACCAGGGTTTTTCTGCTTTTCGGGTTCCTCTAAGGCATATCAGTTGAATGATAATGTGTTAAATTGCCCCCTGGCTGCTCCCAGAGCTTGCTTGGAAATATATATGAATAAATCTTACGAAGATACAAATGAAAACATAAACCAGAAAGATATGTGTGAAAATTCAGCAGGAAACTGTAGTTAAGAAAACAGGGAAATCATCTGCTAGAGGTTGCCTTACATACCTGAGCTCAGCAGTTAAGTCTGAAGGAGGTCTTCAGTGTCTGGAGCTGGAAGCCTCTGTATGAACACAGGTCCTAGGAGAGAAGGCAGTTGCATACCAGACCTTCTTTCAATGTAAAACATCTGCAGCAGGTCAAACATGGCCATATCACCTTATCCAAACTAAGGAAATTGAGAAGAGGGATTTTTTTCTACTTAGTAGTCACAGGATCATTGAAAAGGGGAGCCTGGAACAGACCTCTGGAGATCCTGGAATTGTTTAGATTGGAAAAGACCTTTGGGAGCAGGTCCAGCCATTACTCCAGCACTGCCATGTCCACCACTGAACCATGATCCCTCTGTACAGTGAGAGTTCCTGCCCTCAAGCAGAGCTATGCACCTGCCCAGCTTGTGAACTCACTGAGGGTGGACTTGATCTCTTCCTCCGGTTCAGTGGTGAAGATGTTAAACAGAACAGGGGTCAAGCACTCAGAGAACAACTGATCTTGCCGTTAAAGACTGGGGTAAAAAGAGAGTAAATACCTCAGCATTTCCCTCACACTTCATCACTGGGCTGCCCTCTGCATTCAATAAGGGATAGAGATTCTCTTCAGCCCTCCTTTTGTTCCTCATACATTGGTAGAAACATTTTCTATTTCTTTCATATCAGTGGCCAGTTTAAGTGAAAGCTGACCTTTGGCTCTACTAATTTGCCCCCTGCATCACCTCACAACACCCTGCTGAATTGCCTGCCCCTTCCTCCAATGTCATAGACTCTCCTTTCTTTCCCCAAGTTCCAGCCAAAGCTCTGTGTTCGGCCTGGCTGGTCTTCACCAGTGCTCACCCATCAGCACGTGGGGATGCTCTGCTCCTGCGCCTCAAAGATTTCCTTCTTGAAATCAGTCCAGTCCTCCTGGACCCCTTCATCCTTCAGGACTGCCTCCCAAGGGGCTCTGTCAACCAGGCCCCTAAACAGACCAAAGTCTGCCCTCTCTAAGCCCAGGGTGACAGTTCTGCTGACCTTCTCCAAGAACCAAAAACTCTGTTGATATTTTGCAATTGCTGTGTCAAATTGTCTCATCCACCCGCTGCTCAAGTCCAGGTCAAACGGAGCACGTTGCTCAGGGCCTTGTCTGGTTGGGTTTTGAGTATCTCCAGTGATGGGAAATCCAGTGTCTTTAGGCAGCCTGTTCCAGCATTTGACCAGTCTCACCATATAGAAGTTTTGGTTTATTTTAAAGGGAGATTCCTGTGTTCCAATTGCTGCCTGTTGCTGCTTGTCCTGTTGCTGCCAAGTCTGACTTAATCTTCTTTACTTCCCCCACTCAGACATTTATACACAGACCTAAAATGCTTAATTCCTGTTGTCAGTTCCAACTGTGGCACCCAGTTGTTAACCTGCAAGACCTTCCCACTCCTCCTGCAGATCCTTCACATCACTGGTGCAACTTTTTGATGAAAGACCTGACTGATGTCTTTTGTTCCTCTGTTACTTTCTGAACTTCAGATTCATATTTAGGCTGGAATAAAGCTAAACTGACTTAAGCTGCCTGTCATAGTTATTCAGGTGTGCTCAGCTGTTACTCAGATCTTGTTTTGTTTTGCAGTGGTTACTGTACCATCACGGTTTATCTTATAGTGGGTACTATACTTAGGAGTGCTTAAAAGAATTCAGATTAAATAGCAGGTGTACATCTGGGGTAATATCATCTCTTATTCCAGAGCTGAAATCAGGAAGTACTCCTGCAAGAACAGTCTTACAAGAAAATGTAAGGAGAGGACAATTTTCATTGATATGTGCTTGTCTAGAATCTCACATACTGAGCAGTGTTCCAGTTTTACTTGGGATTTCCTTCTCCTGAGGGCTGTTTTATCTGTGTGACTCTTTTTCAGACAGATTAATGTGTCTCATCCTTCAAAGCTCATTAGAACTCTCCCTGAAGCAATGTCTTGCTGAATTTGAGATTATTCTGAGATTTTGTTTAAAAATGAGCTGTCAGTAATTAAGAGTCTGTACCAGCTTGACTGTTAACAATAGACACTTTCCCTTCTGGGAAGCAGCAAACTTACACATTTGAAATTAAGATCAATGCAGTGCTTTATTCATACTTTTTCTTTTGAAACGTGTCTCTCACTTTGTGACACCACCAAGATAAATTGAGGTGCACATATAGAATCAGAATGGTGGGGGTTGGAAGGGACCTTTAGAGCTCATCCAGTCCAACCCCCCTGCAGAAGCAGGTTCCACCTAGATCAGGTCACACAGGAACGTGTCCAGGTGGGTCTTGAAGCCCTCCAAGGAAGGAGCCTCCACACCCTCCCTGGGCAGCCTGGGCCAGGGCTCCCTCACTCAAACACTCAAACAGTTTGTCCTGATGTTCCAATGGAACTGTTTGTTCTAGATTCTTTCCATTACCAGAAAAAAGTGCTGCCCCAACCTCCCGACACCCACCAGTGAGATATTTGTCAATATTAACAAGATTCCCCCTCAGTCTCCTCCAGACTAAACAGCCCCAGGTCCCGCAGCCTTTCCTCACAAGGAAGATGCTCCAGTCCCCTGAGCATCAGGTCACCCCCAGCCTGGCCTGGGGCAGGGGGTTGTTCCTCCCCAGCTGCAGGACTCTGCCCTTGCCCTTGTTGAACCTCAGCAGGTTCCTCTGTGCCCAACTCTCCAACTGGTCAAGATCCCACTGAATGGCAGCACAGCCTCTGGTGCATCAGCCAGTGCTCCCAGTTGGGTGCCAGCAGGGAACTTGCTGAGGGTCCCTCTGTGCCCTCACCCAGGTGGTTGATGAAGATGTTGAACCAGACTGGCCCCAGAACCCATCCCTGTGGAACTCCACTGGCCACAGGCCTCCAACTCCATTCTGTGCCATTGATCCCCACCCTCTGGGCTCTGTCATTCAGCCAGCTCTCCATCCACCTCACCTCCACTCATCCAGCCACACTGCCTGAGCTTTCTGATGAGGATGTTGTGGGAGACAGTGTCCAAAGCCTTGCTGAAGTCAAGGTACCATCATAAGTTTCACCAGAGTTTTCGTGTTCTGTACCTAGATGTTGATGGATTATTTCCTTTCTTTTGTTTTTACCAGACTCAGGGCTTTCAGGGTGATGTAACTTTATCCCAGGCTTTTCTCACTTGCTATGCAACTTGCCTATATATCAGATTGCAGACTAATTTTTACATGCATGTGGCTTGTGAGTGTCACCTTGTCACCCAAATCCCATATGCTGAACAGTTGTTTCACGTTGTGAGTTGTTTGGCACAAGGTAGAATTTTGAAGTAGTTCTTTTGTTTCAGAATGGTTTTTTAAGCTTTTTAAGTCGGTGACTGCTGATAAACCTTAATAGTCATGAAGTGTTTTCCTGTGCTGTTGCCTTTGGTCATAACTGTCTTCTAATCTTGCCTTTAATGGTACCATAGGTGAAGTACAAACTCTACTATGTAGTAAAATTCTACTCACAGTTACTGTGTTCTGTTTTGAACTCATATCTTCTTTTTCCCTTCTGGTAGTTGTTACGTATGCTGCTTGTCCTTATCATCCATGATTGCACGTCTCCTTCTGTATTACCTTTAAAACTAAAAGGAAAATCAAGTGCCTGAACCTTGCCACTCCTACTGCCCCCAAAAATTGTACCTGAGACTTACTTATTTTTGGAAGTGAACAGTAGTTATGAGTATGCAAGGGCAACGTCCAGTGTAATGATTCCTTAATGCAGAATCTGAGTGTGCTGTGCCTCAGAGGAAGCAATTGGTTGACCTTGAAGTTTCCTGATGGTTTTTGGGAGGCAGGAATAGAAGTCATCAAGGAAGATGTGAATCATTCTTTAATTGCTGTTTTTTCTAAGCTTCTTCCACCATCTGTGCTGACTGGCTGAGATACACACAAGGGCTGGGTGGTTGATAGTGAAATACGTCCTCCTGTTGGCTCTTAGCTTGCAACTTCAGTCCGTGCAATGGGACGGCAAACCTGTGTGCAGTCTGTTAGAGGTTGTAGTGGGATTTTTGTGACTTTAGGGCTAGATTGGGTGGTTAATTTTGTGCTGCCTGGGGCTGCTGGGAACTCTGAGGACCTGTGTTGAGTGGTTCTTGTACTGCATTCTTTTACATTTCCTCCATGACCATTCCAACAGCTGCTTGACTGAACAAATATTCAGTGTTATTTTCAGGGAATGAAGTCCAGTAATCAGTTTAAATTGCAGACTGGGTTGAAACATTACTATTAGATTCTATTTTAATGTAAATTCAACTGCAATGTTGACTCATTTGACTATTGAAGCAAGAATGTCTGGCTTTATTTTCCTGATGTTGCACATTACTTAACACAAATGTGTTGTGCTGGATGAATTCCATGAACCTCAACAGGTTAGGCATCCTTTTTCCCATTGTAATTTGCTGTGTATCTATCTGAGGTGTCTATATTTGTGTGGTGACCAGGTTTCGTTGCAACGTCTGTGTTGATATAATGGGTAACTCTCACATGCTTGAGAAGATTCACTGTACAGAATACCTATCATGCCTGATGTGTTTGAACACATGAAAGAGAAATGAAAGGATTACTTGCATTAGTACTGCTTTTCTGCAAGATCGATGTGTAAATAAACTAGATGGTTGGACAGATTTGGGTTTCCTAAACAGACAGGATGTGTTTGTGTCTCTGCCTAAAAATAGAAGTGACTACCTTTCATTTGGAGGGAGCTGTCAGGAAAACAGGACAGTGTCTGAAGTGCTGAGATTAGACATCCTTTGTAAAACTGAATAAATGCCAGCTTTTAAAAACAGGGCTCATTTACTAACTCCGATAACAATGACCCTTTTTGTTACTTTCAAGTAACAGTATTCTAAAGTGGACTTTTGTCCTGTTGTGGTCCTCCCCAAGCTGTGTTAACTCATGCAGGGTCTCACCTAGGTGTTTCACACAGACATGGCATCCCTCCATCACACAGCCCCTATCTAGCAGGGCTCCTGCTGCTGGCAGTGACAGGCAGAGCAGCTCCAGGCATTGCACAGCTGTGCTGCTGCTGCCAGGATGTTCCAGGGAAGAAGTCACAAGTTGGGAGTGACTGTTTCTGACAACTCCAGCTGGTCAATAAGGTTTTGTCATAAAGCTGAAACAATAAAATGGGCAGTAAAGATTTTGCTGGCAGCTGCAGGCTGTTTCCAGTGAATTAACTTTTCCTTCTGTTCACTGCTTAAAAATATTAATTAATTGCATAACTTCATATAATGTTATACAATGACCTCTATAAAATAAAGGTTATAATGACAAATATAAACAGCATTACCTAGACTGCTCTGAAAAATAGTTCAGTAATTCACATTGTAGGTTGGTGAGCATCTGCATCCTGTGTTCTTCGTGGCGAGAGTAGATTACTCACCATCTTGGAGGGGAAGAAAAGATCAGGCTTGAGGAGGAATTTGCAGTGTAATATGCAACTAAACAGGCAAGCTTGTGTGTTGGATATCCCTTTTGTTTTAGGGAGAAAGAAGTTTTTGAAACAGACATTGTTATATTGAGGAGTGGGAAAAAAAAGGTACTGGAAATTCAGTTCATGATAGAGCGGGAAGAAGGTTCGTATGGCTTGAGAGATGCCGTTCCTGGAAGCAGCAAGCCTCAAGGTGACGGTGCCTAAGTGTTACAAATGTGGAGGCCTACAAGACAAAATTGTTTCCACAGAACAAAAATGTCCTAAAGTACTAAATATGTATGTACTACCACCACCATCACCCCCTAAATAACTTATAAACAAATGTATGTGTCTTGTCAAGCATTGCGTGCAGATTCAGTTCTGCAGTGACTGCATTCATGCTAGAAGTAGCTGAGAATGAATTGTTTTAAGCCGTGACTGCAGCTGACAGGCAGAGCCGGGCTGGAACTAAGGATATCTCAGTTCTGCTCTAAAATAGACAGCAATGGATTTTGTTGGTTCAGCTGGTTTGAAGCCTGGCTTTCTGAAAACTTGGTCTTGCGTAGAAGTGAAGCCTGAGACTTGTACAGTTCTTACAGCCCAGTGAGCCATTGTGGCTGTAGCACAGCCAGATTCCAGAGCATCTGTACGTGACTGATAATATCAGTTGCTCAGTATAGATGCAGCAGTTCTCATGATCTCTAGGTATGTTAAAAACAGATAAATACCTGTAATACTTACAGCACAGCTACCTACAGAACACAACAGGTATCTCAGGGTTGGTACTTGGCACCTCTGTGTGTGTCCATTCAGAAACACTCCAAAGCAACTTCGTAGACTCATCTCTTTGTGTCCCTATCACCTGCACCAATCCATCAGTGAAGTTTCATCCCCATCTCAGGCGCAGAGGAGTGACCCTCTTCCCTACATCCATAGTGAAACTGCATCTACGGCTGGTCACAGTTCTGTTTCTAACCAACTTGAAGATTTTCTGTGTCCATGGGTTGTATTTCTTTCTTGAACTAAAAGCAGCATGAGCAGATCTCGACAGAGCTATCTGTTTTATTCTGAGTAGTAAATTGAGGAACTGTGTTGAAGCAGAATGTGGAAGATACTTGCTGTTTGCCATTAATAAGGGATAGATATGTTGCTCTCTGAAAGTGGTGCATGCTGCCAGGTTTTGCCAGTAGTTGCTATGAAGAAGTCAAAATTCTGTGGTGAAAAGTCTATTAGCTATTTTTACTGAAAATCGAAAACAAATGCAGGTTCCTTGAATGTCTGTGTTATTCCATGGGCACAATGCACAGCAGCACGTGTCCATGCTCTGGGGATGAGAGGACTTCGGAGCAGAAACAGAAGTCTTATGATGTTATCACATAAAATATTCAATCTAATATTAAACATAATGCTCTACTACAAGAAATAATGTGAACTTGGCTTTGGGACAGCAGCGTGGACTTCCTGGAATTCAGGTTATTTGGGAATCATGGGGCCTGGTCTCTGGGATCATAAACAGTGTGTGGGACAAATTGTTTTCCCAGACAGGGAGTTGATTTCTGAAGAATGCACTGTGCTTTATCTTGAAAATGCGTCTCTCGCTACCGAGTACCAGCTCACAGAGCAAACACGAACGTGCCGCTTCATCGCCGGCAGGTTCCTCCGAGGCTGCCTCAGCAGAGCTTTCTGCTCGGCCTCCCCATCGCTGGCCTTGCTGCTCTGGCCCAAATGGTCTTGCTGCTCTGCTCCCCAGGGCCTTGCTGCTCTGGCCCAAACCCACCTCATCTGGTCAGTGAGAGATGAGCAGACGTGGCCTGGGCCTGGTTTTGTCGATGTGGTGCTTTTGGGGGCCTGGGCCTGGTTTTGTCAGTGTGGTGCTTTTGGGGGCCTGGGCCTGGTTTTGTCGGTGTGGTGTTTTTTGCATATGTTTCAGATGACGTGTTTCAGGCCCAAATGACACTCTGTGAAAGACTTCCTCAGGCGCTGATGGGCTGTGAAAGAAATGATAAGCAGTGATGGTGATTAAGAGTGTAGAGACCTCAGTGTGACATCGTTGCTATCCCTCTTTTGATGCCTTCTGCGAGGACCCTGTGTTCGCCTCAGGAGGGGTTTTGCAGCCCTGAGGGTGAGCATTTGGTTAACCTCTGAGAGAGGAAGAGCAGGAGATGGCTTCTGCTGGTGAGAGCTCAGAGGAATGGCGTACTGGTGCACCTTAATGGCATCTGTCCCTTCCCCAGGACTCAGAGGCTGCCCAGTTCCTCTGGGGATCCGGTTGCACAAAGGGAAGCTTGAGTCTGTTTTCTGACAGCCTCTTCTTTCAACAAGTTCGCTGAGGCTCTCAGTGGTTTTGTGTAGTTTCTGGGTTACTGAGTTTTTCACCACATTTGTAATGTCTTCCATCACAGCAAAGTGGAAGTCTTAATCTCAGCCACTAAAATGGGGAGCTGGTCTTGCAAATGAGCAAATTACAACCATGACCAATGAGCAGATCAGATTAGCGGTGAAGCTGCCTTGTCAGCGTGTTTATGTTCATCACTGCCATGTGAGAGACCCTGCACAGCTCTGAAGATACTCTCCCTAGATCGTGTCCAAAGTGGAATTGTGTGCACCTGGTTAGGTTAAGTGTAAACACGCTGATAAAAGTCTATCAGAAAGGTGAACTGTTTATAAAGGACAACTTGCAGTATTTCTGAATATCACTGGCCCAGGCACCACACCTCCTCTTTACAGCACTTGGGAGCACCTGGGCCTGGTGTTGCAGGCCAACACGCTGCTGCTTGTAGTCTTTGCTCTCTTTGTGATGGGAGCTTGTGACTTGATTCATTTTCCCTGCATTTTTGGTTTGCACAGGGTGTGTTGAAGGTGGATGGATAGTAGCAGCTACACTTCAAAGAAAAATCACCCTGAGATTTAGATTAACTGACAGGCATCTCTGCTCTTGAGGTGATGCTGTTAATCACAACAATTGTTAAAATGCTGAAGTTTCAAGGTGTCTCTAAGTGGTATAGATGATACCTGAGCAGTGCTTTAAAGTTGTAATTTGTTTAAAGCAATCACAGTCTGTTCTGAGCTCAAATACCTAGAGTAGTTTAATATACAGAGTGAGCAGTCATTGTTTGGTGAGAAAATTGGTGAGAGCTGTTTGTTTCTAGGCTTTATTGAGCCATCGAGTGAGTGATAGCAGCTCACATTTTGCCTCTTAAAGTTTATCCTTCCTTTGTTCACCTCTGCTAATATTTCTTACTTCTTTACTTCTGGATGTCCTTCTAAGTGGATTACTAGGAATGCACTGAGGTTTGAATTTTTATGCCCTTCAAAGTGATGAGTGTGAATGGGTGATTAGGCCACTGCCTGCACTCCAGTCTGAGCATCTTCACGGAGTATGCAGAGGTCAGACAGGTCTTTGAACTTCTAGACTTTGAAGGGCTTTCTTTATCCTGTCACCTTCATAGTTGTAAAATGGGTACAGAATATAGGTGCTGGAGTTCTACCAGCAATAAAGGTACGATTAGGTAGGGACAAGGTTCCCCTGTCAGCTTGTCATTGGTTCCACCCTGGGAGATGGTGCCTTTGGCTTGTCTGATCTGAGACAAGGTGGTGATAAAACAGGTAGTGAAGAGCCTGCAGAAGAGTACTGTGTGTCACTTCCACATGGACATAAGTGTGCATAAGTGAACCTGTGATGGTGCTGCGATAGCATAACCACATCCCCATGCTTAACCTGAAGCAGTATGCTAATGATCAAGTGTTCAGGTGAGAAATACAAGATTATAAAAAGGTTTTCCTCTTGAAGTCACTACTCTGAATTAATGGAAACACATTCTTCAGAGAAAAACACCAAAAGTTCTAATCCTTTGTTTTCTGTTGGATACAGTGATAAAATGAAGTTTTGTTTTGAGGAAAAGTTCCTAACAATTCACGTAGTTCTGTCTTCACTGTTTGGATGTTGGGTTCTCCTCTCTCATCCCTGTCAGATGTGTATACGAGGTGAAAATTCCTTAAAATTCCGTATTCTTTAAAGAGTGTTTTTAAAAGTCAGCAAGACTTGACACGGACATCTCAACAACACGGTGAACAGTAACGTCACTCTGGCTATTGATGCAAGTGGAGACCATCAGAAGAGTAGATTATAGCTTTGATTTTTGAAATATGTCAAAGGAAACAGACTTTTGTTGGTATGTAACAGACAGCCTCTGAGTAAGACGCTGTTTTAGACTGTCAGAGAAAATAGATACGGCAACAGATAATGTGCAGCAATAAAGATGTAGAATCCATTAACTGCTAAAATAACCATCTTTGCTTTTGTTTCATTGTGACTGGATTGATGCCTATAATTTTTTGCTTTTCTGATGTAAAACTACTCCTTATTCTGCCTTTTTTTCTGTTTGACAGACTAGAGACGACTTCCTGGGCCAAGTGGATGTGCCCCTTAATCATCTTCCGGTAAGCAGTGCTTTGTCTCAGCGTGAACTGAGGGAAGTGGTGTCCTTGTCAGGGAAAGGGAGGACAGTTGTTCTCTGCTATCTGTTGAATTTCTCAACATTGGTGTTTGCTTGTTACCCTAATTCTTCCTTAAAATCCTTGTCTGGTCTGAGTCAGCTCATGGATGTCATATGGCCAATAGACTGGTTGTTGCTCTCCATTATTATTGTCTGTTGATTATTGTCTGATTAGTCTTCTGGCTTTGTCCTTTTCACGATTTTCACTTATAGTTGAAACAGTTACATTGTCCCTTAGCAAAGCCAGCAACGTGCCCTCGTGGGCAAGAAGCCAATGGCAGCCTGGAGCATCCAGCAGAGTGTGGGCAGCAGGGCCAGGGAGGTTCTGCTCCCCCTCTGCTCTGCCACATCTGCTGAGGCCTCATCTGGAGTCCTGTGTCCAGTTGTGGGCTCCCCAGCTGCAGAGGGACAGGGAACTGCTGCAGAGAGGCCAGTGCAGGGCCAGCAAGATGCTCAGGGCACTGGAGCATCTTCCTTGTGAGGAAAGGCTGCGGGACCTGGGGCTGTTTAGTCTGGAGGAGACTGAGGGGGGAGCTCATTAATATTGACAAATATCTCACTGGTGGGTGTCAGGAGGTTGGGGCAGCACTTTTTTCCTGTTGTCTCCAGTGACAGGACAAGGGGTGATGGGATGAAGCTGGAACACAAACAGTTGCATTGAAACATCAGGACAAACTGTTTGAGTGTTTGAGTGAGAGAGCCCTGGCCCAGGCTGCCCAGGGAGGGTGTGGAGGCTCCTTCCTTGGAGGGCTTCAAGACCCACCTGGACACGTTCCTGTGTGACCTGATCTAGGTGACCCTGCTTCTGCAGGGGGGTTGGACTGGATGATCTTTAGGGGTCCCTTCCAACCCTACCATTCTGTGATTCTATGATTCTTCACCTTCTTGTTTTAGAAATGGTAGTTTTGTACCTAGAGCATCTGTGTTCTCATCAACATTAAGGATGTAACGTACTTGATAAGAGTGCCGAAGCTGTTGTGTAATAGAAAGTTTTTGGTATTTCAGGCTTTATGAAACTGGAATGGAAAGCAGAAGATGTAATCTGTCAGCATCATAGTATTACTTACGTGCATCACAAAACATTTCAGAGTCTCAATTATATTTTAACGTCTTACCTGCTTTGAAATAAAAAGTGAAGTCCAACTGAGGAGGAGTTTTGTTTCATTGCTTTCTAGTGGGCAGAAATAATACTGCTTTGAAATAGATGCCACCTTTTCTGATGCTGCTATTGGCTGACTGGGAAAAGTTGTAAGGAGTTTGTTTAATCAGTCTTTTCCACGTCTCTGAACTGTGAATGTTGTGCGCACTCACAAACGAGCCTTTGTTCAGCCCATGACTGGTGTTTGCAGTGACAGCTGGTGGAGTGCTGCAGCAACTGTGGGTTATCACCTAGGGGATATCACACGCTGGGGAGGGTCTGCCTGCTCTGACTTCATTATTTAAACCTCTTCCCTAGCATTTCTGCCACATGTGTGATGTGAATGCTCTTTTTATGTCTCCCTATGTGTTCACAAGCCTACTAATTCACCATTTTCTTAAATGCTTTTAGACTGAAGACCCAACCATGGAAAGGCCGTACACATTTAAGGATTTCCTTCTCAGACCAAGAAGGTGAGGGGCAGGACCTTTGTATTTTGAAACATTTCTTACTTCAAGGTTTGTTATTTGCAACTATGGAAGGTTTGTGTAACGAAATGTGCCTCATTCTCTTCTAGCCACAAATCCCGTGTAAAGGGCTTCTTGAGACTGAAGATGGCTTATATGCCAAAAAATGGTGGCCAAGAGGAAGAAAACAGTGATCAAAGGGATGAATCTGAGGTAAGGCTTAATGCTTGTGGAAGCATTTGAGTTATTAGAGGTCCAAGTATAATTGTAGAAAGAGCTGTACCTTGAAAGATAAAGCCCTGGTAGCAGCGTCAGTAGCAGCTTACCTTCCCCTCTCCAGCATTTTTTCATGGTTTTTGTTGTTTTCTTTTAACTGTAACCTACTGTTTTCTCATCCATTTCAACTATGTCAGCTTCCACAAGGAATTCTAAAGTTTGTCTGACACAGTTTGTGAGCAAGTAGAAGTGGAAGTGATGCCAAGTAGAAGAATTCAGAAAGTCTGTGCAAGGAATTCATAAACATACCAGTATCAGGTGCCTCTTCAGAGGCCATGTCAAAATGCAACGTTTTTCTTTATTTCCTTAACAGCTTTGACTTTGCTTTACATGAGTAAAGCTCATGTGAGCACAGCAGGTTGTAACTCCTCATCCATGTTAAGAATTAGCTGCAGTTAGGGCTGACAAAGTGAACGCCAAGCTTGCCTTACTTACCGATAGTGTGCGGCCGTCACCTTTGCTTGGGAATAAGGGCTCTTATCCCAGACCATACATCTCTGAGTGCAGAAGCCAGCAGTGGATTCTCTCTGCTACTTGACTGGGAACCTGAATGTAGCTACCAGCAGCAGAGGCAAGCACCCAGATACGTTTGGGACTCTCTGTTTTAACAGACTGATATGATTTTAGGGTTTTTGTCGTTGAAACGAGGTGCACGCTGTAACCACAGAGTTTATTGCTATGTGGGCTACATTTCAGTAGTTTTGTACTTCTCTCTGGAGAATGAATCTGCACCTCCATGCTGACAATGGCAGCAGTGAAAGAACTTCACTTCCCCTTGAACTTGACCATTTACATGTTTCTGTTTCTTCTTCCACAAGCATGGGTGGGATGTGGTCGATCCCAATGACTCCGCATCTCAGCGTCAGGAGGAGTTGCCACCTCCTCCGTTGCCTCCTGGGTGGGAAGAGAAGGTGGACAACCTGGGGCGGACTTACTACGTCAACCATAACAACAGGACTACTCAGTGGCATCGACCAAGTTTGATGTAAGTGACGGTGTGGTACAGCATGCAAAATTATCAGTAAGGGTAGTGATTGTTTTCCACAAACACAACCGTTTCGAGTTTACAACTCCAAGGCCAGAGGAAGCATTGAGCAAGACCTGTGTGAAGCAGTTTATAAAGGCACACTGTTCTTTTCAGAAGCAGGTTGATCATTATTTTGGTGCTGTCCCATGGATCTGAAATATGATTCAGGGAAAAATTTTCAAGGACACGGTAGTAAGTTGAGAACAAAAGTCTGAATATCTTCAGTTAAAAAGGAAACATCCCTTTTTTTAAAGAATAAAAGAGACTTCCCTACCCCAGGAAATCACATGTACTCATACGTATTCTGGAGACTGCTAGCAAATCTGAAGAGGTGGGAGGGAAGTCAGTGCAGTAACGATGTGCCTGAGAGTACTGGGAGACAGATGCAGAATTTGTCACTAAGTAATTTAACAGGAATAAATTACTTCATTGTACAGAGACTGTTGAATCTCTGCCCAATCAATTCTATTATAAAGTTTTAATTAAGTTAAACTGATTAACTTTGAGGACATCCTGATTTTTATTCAGCGTATGGGCTGCATTACCTACATAAACTGCTTGTGCTAATGAGGAGTTCCTTTTCAGGCCCTCATTATACATTTCTTATGATTAGATGTATAAAGCTGTGCCAAGCTTGCATTTTAAAAAGTCTGTATAATTGCCAGTGTGAAGAGTTCCACTGAAGTCATGCATTAGCTAAACATCTTGCATTCTTTTTATGTAGCAACTATTCTTCCACTGTTGCTTATTATAACAGTAATGCTTATTCTTTCTTGAATATTCATAATCATAGCTCAGTTACACAAATGTGTCGTCCTTATTGCACAGAATCACTGAATGGTGGGGTTTGGAAGGGACCTTAAGAGCTCATCCAGCCCAACCCCCTGCTCAAGCAGGTCCCACCTAGATCAGGTCACACAGGAACGTGTCCAGGTGGGTTTGGAAACCTCCTGAGTAGGAGCCAAGACAAGAAGTATGAATAGTGCCTCAAATGTGGCCCCACTGCTGAACACAGAGGCTGCCCTGGTGTCTGAGGATGCAGAGAAGGCTGAAGTACTGGATGCCTTCTTTGCTTCAGTCTGTATGGCCAAGGCTGACCCTTGGGAAGCCCAGTCCGGCAAGGATAACAGGATGGCCAGGGCAGCAGAGAACTTGCCCTGGGTGGAAGAGGAAGAGGTTAAAGACTTGTTGGCCAAGCTTAAGGCTCATAGGTCAATGGGTCCTGATGGGATGCATCCTAGAGTGCTGAGAGAGCTGCTGATGTGATTGCTAAGGCTCTCTCCATCATTTTTGACCAACCATGGAGGACAGGCCAATGTTCCACAAGCCAGGCAGATCGCCATCAAGGAAAGTGGGATATTTTCCATTTCCATCACAGCTGTTGTGAGCCAAGTGAGTGGATGCAGCCAGTTTGAAGAGTTATCCGTCTCACAACAGCTCACATTTGGTTTGGCTGTCACAAAAAGAAAACAATAGTTGATGTAAAGGCAGGGGCAAAGGTAAAGCCTCTGTCAGGAATTATTCTGGTCATCAGAGGGAAGGATGAGTGATGACATGTTAATGTATTCGAGTGTTAAGTTCTCTTACTTTTCAGCCAGCTTTAATGTATAAAGAGTATTAATTTCCACTGTACATGACAAGTACAAGTTAGTCCTGGGGAGATTCTGGTTGGACACAAGAGGAAAAAAAATCACAGTATGAACAATCAGCCACTGGAATAATCTCCCCAGGGAAGTGGTGGATTCCTCACCTCTGAGTTTCAGCTGTCTTTTCCAGACCAAGAAAGACTGGACCAGATGGTCCTTGAGGCCCCTTCCAACCTGGTGCCCTGTGATTCTGTGACATTTTGAATTGCTTCTAGTTTTATTTACTTTAGATTGAGGTCTCCTATTTGTGAAGCCCGACGTATGCAAGAGCAGCCAGTTTTAGCCTCCAAAGCACTAGTGTGGGTTTGAAAGCAATGGACAAAGTAGGTGTTCTAGTTTAACATTCATTACTTTCTTGTGCTTTTCTCCTTCACATGCTTTTCTGTCCTCCCCTGTCCAGTGATGTGGGATCTGATTCAGACAACAATATCAGACAAATAAACCAAGAAGCAGCCCATAGGCGGTTCCGGTCTCGGAGACACATCAGTGAGGATTTGGAACCAGAACCTACGGAGAGTGGGGATATTCCTGAGGTATGTAAACATCTTGGGTTTAAGAAGGTGACTAAACTCCGAGCTGGTGTGTTTCCCATTTGTGAGCTAATTACTATGTGACCTGCACAGTCATGTTTTTGCGTGGTGTTATTGGAAATTGCCTCAGTGAAATACCAGTGGCACAATAAAAATCCTAAGCAGAGCTGAACTTTCAAGGTCCTGTGTGTTTGTGGGTGCCTGATAACGTATGCACGACGCTAAACACCACGCAGATGCTGGGAGAAACGTTTGTAATCCCAAGCGTTGTTACATGATGGAAACACTTCCGATATTCAACTTTGAAAAACAGTGGCAGAAGTTGTAAAAAGAAGAGAAACATGCTGTCTGGAACTGCCATGAACTTCAGTTTCCTTTAGTGCCTTGATTAGGGGAAGGAGAGGTGCTGTGTTTGTTTCCCAGAATGCTTGGTTTTAGAGACCTGAGACCTTATTCTTCAGGGTGAGTGTTTGTTTAATTTATAGCTAAACTATATGAACTTTTGTAGATATTTTTGTGACTGAGAGGTTTTGTGCAAAGCTCTAATTCCATTAAACTTTTAAGAAACATTTGTTGCCTAAATCACAGACAGGATTCCTTGTGAAAGCTAGTTTGGTTTGCTGAACGTTATTCAGAGCAACAAATAGATTGCAGAAACTATCGTTGCACTCATCACTTGTTAGCACTTGATTTGCAGATACTAACACATATTCACTTTTATGCATTTTATTCTAAATCAACAGTTTTTTACAAGTTTTTAGCAAGAGTGCAGAGTTGGTTACGTTCTGAACAAAACTTCAAACAGGGTTTATGTAATGAGAGCTCTTTTTTGTGCATCGGTTTCTGTGCTGAGTCACAAAGCGATTCACCATCAACTTGATGTGTCACCATCAACTTGAGGACCATTTTGAAGTCTACATGAAAACCTGTTTTTCCCTGTGACTGCTTTGCCCAGAGGAGAATGTTTGTGTGTTCTAGGGCTTGGTTTATTTAGTTAAATGTTAAGGCTGATTATCACACCTGTGTTTGTCACAGTGAGGTGGTCACATAAACATAAAGGGAGGGAAGACTCAGTCTTTCTTTATAGATCCTTAATGTAAGTTTCTTCTCTTTTTTTAGCCCTGGGAAACCATTTCAGAGGAGGCAAGTGCAAGTGGGGATTCCTTAAGCTTATCGTTGCCGCCTCCTCCTGCATCTCCAATATCCCGCACAAGTCCTCAGGAGCTATCTGAGGAGCTGAGCAGAAGACTTCAGGTCACTCCTGATTCTAATGGGGATCAGCTCAGCTCTTTGATTGTACGTAACATGCTGCTCTTTCTGTATAAACCTCTATACAGTAATCTATTAGTTGGACATATCTGAATCGTTTACAGGGATGGGTACTGATTGCTCCTCTCAGGAAAACCTGAGCATTATCTTCCAAAAAATACATTGCAATTTCACCGTGGAGCAAACTGCCTGGAACAGAATTCCTCAGTTTTGATTTAATGTTTTCTCCTGTGTGCATTTAACTTCTGTTTAGAGAAACAGAATTTGTAGTACTAGGGAGTTTCAAGCTAAGATTTTTCAAAGGAAACAGGAAAAGCTGCTAATGCCCTTTCAACCATCCTGTGACATGATACATTTTCTCAGGTTCAGTATTTTAACTGTACCCACTTATATTAAAGCACATGCTTTTTTATATAAGGATTTTATAGACCCCTTGTAGGTTACTAAATCCAGTATTGTAAGACTAACAGAGGATTAGAATTGGAATTAAGAGTTCTGCAATCCTCCTGAAATCCTCTACAAGTTGGTAAATGGCCAATCTGAGCAGAAAATGTCTCTCTACCAGAAGAGTTTACTTGATCTAAAAGTGAAAAATGTTCTCTATACTTGTGTTATCCATTGAGTTTGGCAGACTGATGGTAGCACAGAAAAAAGGGTAATACACTTGTAAGTGGGGGAATGTCTTATGTCTCGTTGATTAAGTAGATTTTAAGTATTAAACAGAATATCATGCTGTGATTTATTTGTGGTTTTTTTATTCTTGGTTTATGCCACGAAGGTACCTTTGCAATTTAGGGATAAGTAATTGTATTTACTCTTGTTCTGATTAAATAGAGTCTTGATTGGGTGCATGTTTTTCACAAACAGCCTGTGCAGTACATGTCTTTTAATGATGTGAATGTTATCTAGAGGTTAGTTAGCAAATTACAGCTCTGACAGCTAACCATTTGCACAAAGGGTCACTTGTGCTTTTGTAGATAGCTGCAGATTTAAATAGACCTTCACTTCAGTGGCAATACCAGGGCCTACATTGTTTTTACACTAACAACAAGTATATGGAATAGCTGCAAAGTTATCTTAATTAAAATGATTCAATAATTATGTTGCTATACAAACTCTGTCTTTTATGAGCCATTAAGTGATAGCATCATTATTATTAGAGCAGTAAAAGTGATTATCAGAGCATGCTTGCACAGTGAGAAATTCTCAGAGGCATTTAACACCTCTGTTACTGTGCATTGCCTGGTGTAAGGCTGTTGGGATACTGAAACTAAGAGAAAAACAAACAGGCAGTAAATTACTCTGAAGATGCCTTGCAGAGGACCCAGAAGTCTGCACACAAATACTGAGCAGGCCAGCGATGTTTAGTGTGTGAGGGCTCCCTGGCCTGATCCAGCACTGAGTGGGTTTCATAGGAATGAACCGTGCTTTCCCTGGACTGATAAAACCTCCCAGTTGGAGGCTGACCAGCACCATACAGAGACATCCATGGTTTTCATTTGGATTGAGGCAGATGCTCAGGAAAAGTTTGGCACTTCCAGCTGAGCACAAGCTATAGTCCACGTGCTCGGGTATGTCCACGTGATGTTTCCTCCTGACCTAGATTCCCAAAAGCTTGTGAGTTCAGCTTCATGACTTTGCATGGAGGAAGCTTGGATCCAGGCTTTTTCCCAAACCCACCAGCTCCAAACTGGCTTAAAATAAAGCTGGCTGAGATGTGCAGGTTGTGGGCTGGAGCTAGAGGCTGTTGGAGTGGCATTTCCCCAGTGGCATGCCTGGTATATCTGTGCTGACCTTTGCTTGTTTTACCCAGAGACAGCTCCAACGTCCCTACATCCATACATAGTTAATCTGTGACACAGCTATAATTGCCCACAGATAGCTGAGGAGTGCTGGTGTGTGTGTTAGAGTGTTTGTCACCCTCATCTATCTGTGTAATGCCACAAAACGCTTCAGACTTGCTGGTCAATACGTTCGTCACACGAATCCTTTTACTTTAGTCTTTAGCATGACATGGAAACAAGGTGTAATGACAACTGTATTTTGAATGTATATCTTTCTAAACACTGATCTTTTGACAGAATGTGCTATTAGGACCGGTATTTTCAAGTTAAGAGTTTGAGTTTCTGATACGCCTTTCAAACAGGCTTCATGGTGTTGCTTTGTTATCTTTCAGTGCTACAGAAGGGTGCCCCCTGTGAGTGGTTATAAATAGGCCAAGTCATTTGCTTGCTTATTAGTGCATTCATACTCCTACCGCTGATGTCCAGAAAAGGGTAGTTTTAGTTACCCTGTGATTAAATCTTAGGTATGAATTATGCAAAATAATAAGTTTAGGAGTTACCGAAGGCGTGTTTCTGTGCTTGGAACATACAGCCTCAATCAAGCCACACAGAAAAGCTGCCTGAGAAAATGCATTTGAAGTGAAATGCTATTTAGATGCTGATTGGTTTTATTGACTGCTGTATGAATACCATATCTTATTGAAGATTAGTCAGTCTTGAAATGGCAAGTCAGCTGGCCTAGCTGATCCTTGTAGGTCCTCTCTAACTCCATCATGGTTTTGTTGCCACCTCTCGTGACTACAGTATTTGTTTGGGGTTGGTTTTTAATTACATGGGATTTCTCATGAGAGTAACAAAAAAATGATGCCTTCGGTACCAGCTATGGAGATATTTCACAGTTACTTGTGTCAGACAACCCTGTAGACCAGGGCAGTGGTTACTTACTGGTGTAGGCAGAAGATTAGCTCCAATATCAACAATATTAGTGTGACTGGTTAGTTCCTTCTGAAACATTTTTAATTGGACAACAAAGGTCTTGTCATCAAGAAGTAAAAGCTGAGAAGCCTCCATGATTGCAAGTCCCAAAACCATTGCTGTGGCAACTGGGAAACAGAAGTATGGATACTTGCCACTTTTCAGTTGCTGTCCCTTTATAACCTGAGTCCGTCCAACAGGGAGTGGAATTCAGTCACTTGACACCACTGTGCTTTATCACCCTATTTCTGATAAATCTCACAGGTTGGTGGGCAATTATGTTTTAGCATCAGGCAGACATGCTAGCAAATGTGCTTTATATAGGGGTCTTTTTGCTCCTAACTCACGATCATGAAGGTTGTGTTTGGGGAAGTTAAGGAACTGGAAGGCAAAGAGGAAAAGTGAGACTTGATTTTAGAAAAAGATTGTAGATTCCTAAGTAATCTTGTGAAACTTGGAGGTCTCACCCATAGTGCTTGATTTGTGATTCATTTTTTAATGCCTGTTTTTAGTCAGTAGCACATGGCATCGGTGGATTTCACCAGGAAGTACTGACAATCGTTCACTCCCTGAAGAGCTTTTTACAGCTACAATTTTCATTGCCGTGTCTAGTTTTTGTACGATTTTTGTCTAAGAAAACGCATTCTTAGCTTCATTGCTCAGATTTTTTCCCATCCCTTTAGTTTTCTTTCCATAAAGTTTGGCCTGCTTTTATGCCATGATTTCCATCAGTTGCACTCACCAGATTCTGTGTGGGACAGAGGATTCTTAATGAAGGAGTTGCCCTTTCTGTTTGACCTTTCCAAAGAAACCCATTAGAATTCACCCAGTGCTCACTGGGTTCAAACCAGAACTCCTAGAGTTAGTGTTTTGGCCTGGGGCAATGCTGCTGCACTCTGCCACTGTTTTTCTGAGAACAGGAGAAACAAAAAGTCACAGTTTTCTTCTATCAAAATTGGTTCACGTTGAGATTTCTCCTTTAGAAAAAACAAATGAGCCCTTTGTTAATAAGATATGTCTGAATAGTCACTATCAACAGAGAAGTTGTTTGTACCACTACCTGTAAAACAAAAGTCGATGCTTTTTACAGGAGGTTCTGTTACAAAGAGATTTTTACCTGTGAGGCACAAGCAGTCTTTCAGTTGAGTGTATTCTAATGGTGGTAGTCTAATGGTCATCGGACTGTAGACTTCCATCACTAGCACTTGGTTTGCTTTTGTAGTACATTTCTGGCTTCACTCCAGCCAGCAAACTTCTGAGCACTTCTCCAACATTTGTTAAACAGTAAATTTTGAAGTTGTTCTGAGTGTTACTGCTGAGGAGTGAGCTGAGCATCGTGTACCGAGATGCAGATTTGGAAATGTCCTAATGTGCCAGCAGATGATCTCAGCAAGGCTCCCACCATGGCTCTACTCCCAGGGAAAGCTCTGCAGAACTTGCTGCTTTCCCAGCCACAGGCTCAGGATGTTGTAGGCATAGGACCATGTAATCATCCCCTCTGCAGGACTTGGCATCGCCCCGTGCCCGTGTGCCAGCAGCGCACGCAGGCTGCAGTAAGCTGCATGTAGGTGCTGGTTGCAGCTGGCTGGTTGGTTTTCCAAGGGCTACATTGCAGGTGTTTGGCCAGAAGTTCTACATTTTCCTGACACTGCTTATGTTCCCTCCAGGTTCTCCAAAACCTCTTCCAAAGATGTTTGTAAAAAGCTTTTCGGAATCTGCCTGGTGTTTTCCCGTGCCACTATGTCTTTAGTTAATCTTTACTTCTTTACTGCCAGTTCCACAGCGGTCCATATTCCTGCATGTTTTCACAGGTGGGATGGGCTGTCCTGTTCTCTTCAGCTCAGTCAATAGAACATTGTAGCTTGGCTGCTGAAGATGAGTGCAAGATGTGTATTCAAGGGCTTTTGTTTCCTGGGTTAATCTGAAACTGCAGGGTGGAGCGCTGAGAATTTTGTCATTGCTCACCACGTTTCTCTAGAAGTATTGAAACTAAAGACACTGCGACATAAATGTTGGCTTTTGGAGGCTTGGATTAGAGGAGAGAAATGTAAAGTCACTGAATAAACCCCTGTGTTTTAAGACACCTTAACTTAAAGAGATCTTTTCTTTTCTTTTTGCAGCAAAGAGACCCTTCTTCAAGATTAAGATCTTGCAGTGTAACAGACGCAGTTGCTGAACAGTCTCAATTATCCTTGGTAAACCAAACCTAACTTCTATTTCTTTCTTTCTGTTTGAATGTTCTCTGATCCTGAACCACATCTCAGGTCATTTCCAGTCAAGTGTAGGTCAGCAGCCAGGATGGGCAGTATGACTATCCCAAATAGTAATGTATCCCAAATTAATATCCTGGGGGTCAGCAACTAAAACGAGGACAGTCATGAAAGAGAGTTTTGAAACTGAGAGCACAGTCACACTAAGTGTAGTTGTATAACATAGACATTTAGTTTACTACAGTCTATGTATGTGCTGAGTGGAGAGGGAAAACTCTCCACAGGCGTTTTCTGCAGGGGTAGGAGAGGGCAGGAGCACCATTTATGCTTGGAAATGTGGCAGCCACAGGACTCTCCTGTAAGGTATATTTTTGTTTTCCATCAGTTGATTTTACTTGGAGTAGATAAACCCGTGTAACATTAAAGGGGATTGATGTTTTACCTAGTTGTGGCTGAAAGGAGCCTTTTCGTGACAGTCCTCGTGTGACAGAGCTGAATGGAATTGCATCTGCTGCAGTTTTTTAATCTGTCTGATTTAGGTCAGCAGCTTCTCTGCAGTTTGGTTGAAGCAGATTCCATAAGCAGGAATCTTTTAAAAGAGATTCATGCAAACCTTTGATCTGATTGATAGAAAGTTCTGCACATTTTGTCCCACTGCCCAAGTGTGAGTGTTGCAAAGGTGGTGGGCTGCAGAGAGACTACTTAAATCAGGACTTTTTGAATTAATATGTTTATGTTTTCAAGGTAATTTAATGATTTAAACCAGCTGCTTTTCTTCCAGGATTTTTCCCCTAATTTCCCCTAATTTTCCATTAGAAATCTGTTACATTTGAATCTACAAATAGAAATGTTGTGTGTGTGTTTTAATGGAGTAAATCGAGTATATCAATGTTTCTGATCGGAGCTGATGTTTCTCCTTTGCTTCATCCTTCTGTTGCTGTTGGGCAGCTTTCACAATAACCATCATTTTTGATTTTTCCACACTTCATGGAGCTGAATTTCTGCCACTAGTGTAGTCAGATTGGAACTGGTGATGCATCTTTCACTTTATTATTGTAGAACATGCATTTCACTAGCAGATGTTCAACCAGCAGAGTTAAAAGTATAGCTCTAAAACAAGGATGTTACCTGATCTGTCTGTGATCCTAATCGTATTTAATCCTTACTCAGCTAACCATAATTTATCCTCTAGGAACTAACTAGATACTTCCTTTCTAATTACAGTGCTTTTCTTGATTGCATTAATCCTTGCTGAGAATCCACAATGTCACTTCCATTGTTTTACTCTGACTTCTGTACACTCATTGATGACCAGAATGCATGGTTGGAATACTGTGTGTATGGGCAGAACATGCAAATTGGGGTTGGAAGGGGGAAAGAAATCATGTTACATTTAGAATAACTGTTCCTGTTGTTACAACTGTCAGTAGTGAATGCATAGAATGGGACACAAGAACCCTTCAGATCAGTTCCATTTGTGGTTTTTACGAGATTCTGGCTTGGTCATCAGTGATTGATGACTCATTTCTTTTGCTATTAATCATTCTTTCCATCTGATTACTCCTTTTTCATAAGTTTGAGTGTCTGTGATTCCTTAGTCCTGAAGATGTGACAGGAATCTGTGGCCTTCATCACTAAACATACTTATCTATAACATTTAATTGTCATTTAACAGCAGAGTGGTCCGTCTAGGAGAGCTCGTTCTTCAACTGTCACAGGTGGTGAGGAACCAACGGTAATGACACCCTTTATCAAGCACTATCTCTAAACCAAATGTGGGTAGTTTACGTCTTGTGCAGTAAGGAGCTTTTTTCACAGAGCAGCATTTTGTTGAATGAACTTCAACCACCAAGTCTGTAGCTACATTTTTCCCTGTTGTTCTGAATTTCATCAGAATTCCTCAGGACACTGCGATTTCACTCAGATACCAGCATGTTTTGGTGAGGAGGGTGTGCCATTGGTCTTAACAGAGCTGTGCACTGAGGAAACACTACTCTTCTGGAAAACAGGAAGATGTAATGCCTCATACTTTAAAAACTGATGCTGGGGATTAGAGACATCGGATCAGGGTGCATGGAGCTGTGTTTTCAGCTTGCATCTGTCTTCCCTTACTCTCCATTAGACTAATTCCTTTTAATTCTTAAAGTTGATCTTACTTTGAGAACCATGGGGGTAATACATCATATCACATCACTCTTAATGGCCTTATTTAATGCCATTTTTCATCTTCCATTAGTTTTGCAGCAGCCTGAGGCTGAATTTTTGCTTTGATCAGCCAATACAATGCTGGAAGTGCTTTTCTGAGCGTGTAATGCAAGGAAAGTGCCTTTCATTTATACTGGGCTTTGTCAAACCACCCCACCACCCCCATTATTTTTTAAACGGATTAAATGTTAGTCTGGATCAAGTTAATTCAGGGGAGACATTTTACAGTAACTACCATAAATAGCTGCTCAGAATGTGTGCCCTCTCAGGTAATTCGTTTCAGAGAAAGAAATACAGTTCAAACTTGCTAAGTTTCCTATTTGTGTGGGGTAGTGTCAGATCTTTATTTGGCTGTTGATGCTTCATTCTGTGATGCTGTCTGTGTTTACTGCATGTGAATTGTAGAGTCAGAGGAACCGTCTTGTCTTTCCTTCCTGCACACAGCAAGTTATTTTCTGTCCTTGACTTGTTAATTGTTAGTTAAAATATGTTCTGTTTTGGACTGTAATGTAAACAAGGTCTTTCACTGGCAGAGCATCTCGTCTTGATTACACTTTTTAGAGCAAAATAATGGTATTTTGCTGCAATTGCAGTGACGTTCACACTCCACTGACTCACAATTAGCACAGCCACATCATAGATGTTTTACCTAATTATGCTGCAGCCTACTAATAGGACTCTACCCCCCTACTTTATCTTCATCCAGCGTGCATTTGTGCTCTGAAACCCAAATCTGCACCAGACTTCATTAGGAGTCACACATTTCACTCCAGGTACATTCTTTTCAGAGGCGCCATTGTCTTTGTCCTTTAGGCACCTGAAGTCTGTAGAACTACAATCTGACAACAGTAAAAGTTTCAGTGTCGCTTTAGTGTCGCTCTCAGAATCCCTAGAAGACCCCTGGTTGGCCTGGAACACACACACAAGGCACAAAGTCCATAGTTGCGTGCTGGGACTGTGCCTCACTCAGAGGCACAGGAGTGGGCTGCACAAAAACGCCATGTTGTGGCATCTTAAGAAGTGATGATGCCCCTTGTCATAACTGGCTTAGCTGAGTGACTGAAGAGCCAGAAGCAGGGCATCCCATGCCCTCCTACGTATGCAATGTGTAAATCCACATGGCCCTTTCAGGAATGGTCCTAGCGCAGGACTGTCGTGCCTCTGGAAGCTGTTTTGCAGGGAAAGGCACATTGTGCAGGCCAAGGCAGCCACAGCAGTGCTTGTCTCTTCAGCCTGTTGGCCAAAGCACTACAGAGATGTGCCCCTTGAGGAATACCAGTTAAACCCAAGAGTGGCACGTCCTGACCGATCACACTGGTTACTGTTGGTTTGGGTGAGAGCTGATGCTACTGCATGGCCTCACCTGTGTGGTTTTGAGTGTGGTTGAAGTAGGAAATGGTCTGTGTGGATCTGTTTTGTGCCTTAGCAAGCATCGGGGCCTCAGGGGGCTGCTAAAGGGCACATTCATACACACTAACATTGCCTGGTTTTATTTTTCCCCTCTGTGGGCCTGAGTCTGAGCATTTTGACACCTCATAAGAAGTTGATTCACTAAATATTACCTGGGACTGTACAAATGTTGTGTCTGTCCCAGGTAGAGAAGATGAGTAAATTTGTTACTTTGGACTCTGTAATGAAGTAGGTGCTGATGAAGTAGGCTGACAAAGTGCATGTTTGGGTAAATACATCTGTGGTTATTAACCTCTTAAGTCCCCAAGGACAACTATCAAACTATTCAGAGCAAAACATAAGACATCATGAGTCCAGCATCTCCATTCTCAGGACATTCTGTCCTTAGCCACAGTACTTTTTTTCGCCTCACTATTTACTGAACCACTGATTAAAAACACTCAGATTTTGGGTAGAAGTCTCTTGATAAACCTTCCAAGTTTCTGCTCCATGTGGTAGAGTATCTTTTACATAGACTGGTATCTAACACATGGAAAAGGGATGGCAAACTCGGGTTGGCAAGTCACATTGTGTGTTGCATTAACCCACAATGAATAGTAAAGAGGAGGGCTGCTGACAGCTGGGTTTATTTTAACAGAGTGTTAAAGGATCAGGTAGCACAATGAATGTGTCTTTCTTGTGTTTCTGTATCCTCACAGCTGAAGTTGATGATTTGCAGCATGCCATGCTGGAGTGAGTTGATTGTGTATTATTGCAACTAAACTCTTCCATTTCCAAATTTGGAATCTCTGAATTATGCACATCTTGTGTTTACTCTGGACAGTGTTAGTCATCTGCACAGGGCAAACGTGTGAGGATGTGCAGCAGTCATACTTTGGACCAGAAAATCTATGAATCACTGTTGACCCTCTCAATTGCTCCCAGACTGTCTGATATTCAGCTGTCTAATTAAAACGTTGTATGTGGACCGTTTTCAGACCAATGAGTGGCCTCATTGACCACTGGTTCATAGTTTTGCAACCATGAGAAGAGTCTGGGCAACGTCTCCTCATCACTGTGAGCTGACAAGGGCAAAAACAGCAGCCTTTCCAGCACTTGACTGTTTAGGAAGGGAAAGAAGAAAGCAGAGCCTCATAGTTTGTTTCCATGTGCATTAGTTTCCTCAGCTGTTTTCCTCTGCTTTGTTTCTTACTGTAGTGTGTTGGCTTTCTGAGGCATCCAGTGTCTTTTCTCACTTCCTTTCTTGATTACCTGGGCTGTTCTTCAGCTTGTTGTGTCATCTGTATTCCTCTCCAAAAGGAAGATATACTGACTTAGGCAAGACTCCTGGGAAAGAGGTCTTAAGACTATCAACACTAACAATCACTGCAGCTAATTATTTTGCTGGAGCAAAGAGTGTAGAAACGGAACATATCCTCAGTTTCAACAGGAGCCTTCAGAGGCCTGAAGAGTGTTATCAAATCCTACTGTGCAATGTAATTTGGTCTTTGAGTGGTAATTTTCTGCTGAATATATAGTTTAAAACAGAATGATCATACACCACGAATCGCTGTGTCGAAGGGCGTGTGCACAGTAACTTCTCTGCTTGCCCTGTGGTTGTGGCTTAATGCCACCCATGCTTTTGTGAGTCCCCATAGTAACCCAAAGTAAGGACAGTAATATCCTTCAGCAAAACAAAATATGTTTTGTAATATGATGCAGAGTTCTCACACTGAGGAGTCCAGGCAGTGAAATAAGGGAAAAGAGCAACATTCTACACAGTGAGTGTACTGCAGGCTCTGAACTGGAAGCTGTGCTCAGCCATCTCGGTTTTGCCAATGAATTCTGCATTCATTCTAAGCGTTAGCTGGTGACAGGTTTTTCTTACACTGTCAGCCATGATGCAGTTGCTGTGAGTTTACAAATCTTCTACCTGTAAGCAGATTGTTGGGGGTGGAAGGGGCAGCAACCAGAGCTGCTTTCTGCATCTTGGACATTGATACAAGTCCTTTCTCTAGCTGAGGTTTCAGAACCGTTCCTTCCTAACCTGCACTCTGGCACTAACTATTAATTACATCAGCTCAAGAACTTGCAGCATTGCAGGAAATTTCTGTTCAGGTGCAACAAGAGCAGTAGGTTTTGCAGTTGCCTTTCTGCCTGCTGTGCTGGTTGGCAGTTCTACCTGACAGTGTTTCAACCTGGAATTCTTTAGGGACCAGTAAACTCACGTGTCACACCCGTAAGGAAAAGGCTGTGTGTCTTGCTGTGGCATGTTCAGGGAAGCTGTGAGACAAGCAGACTGCTAGATGAGGGTGTTTTGGTTCATTTTCTTGCTGCACCACAGAGCTGTCTGTTTCTGAAGGAATTTGTGTTACTGGCAGTGAGTGAAACCGCTGCGCAAAAGGATACAACAGTGCGGTTCAAGCACTGCTTTTTATGCTGTCTTGTGATGAAAACCTTTATGTTTCAGCATCCTTCTGCTATCAAGGCAGATATTTCAAAAGAGTGCAGCAATCTAGCATTATAGCCTCTTACTAGTTAATGTATGCTTGTATGTAATAATGTGATTAATAAACCCATTGAACCATATTGAACCAAAGATTTAGACATAGATATTGACAAGCTCCTTGCACATGCCAAGTCTTCGATGCAATTATTAATACATGGGCTTCATTAGAGAGCAAAAATATCCTGCAGAGTGTAGCAGTGTGCTTCTATCTGCTGGGGATGACAGAAATTCCTGATCTCCCAAGCTCTTGCCATTTACTTCAATTACTTGAGAAAATTGGCTATCTGAGCGTGGTGATTTCTTCTTTGCTTTGCTGACAGCCAGGTTACCTGTGCTTGATCACTTATGCAAAAACTGATGGCTCAAGAGGAGTCTCAAACTAGAAAGTGTCTGGGCTTAATAGACATTTAGATATATGTAGAAGATAAGGTATAAAAACTAGAACTGCCTGGGCAGGCTCCTCTTTTCAAATACAGACTCGGCGCAGGCAGGATCAGTGTGAAAAATCCTCTCCAGCCTCTTTTCCTTCAGGCAGCTTTGCTGTTTGTGCTGCAATGCCCTTTTGGTTTTTCCACCCCTCTGTATGTCCCAGAAAAAAAAAAGTGCAGTTGTTTTAAGCGGTGAATGTTTTGCCCACAGGAAGTACATGAAACAGTGCCAGCATCGCACAATGGCATCATTACCCTGTCGAACAGTGACGTACCTTGTGTAATGGCAGTTGGTGGCTTTGACACCGTTACTGTTACCTGTGTGCTTCTGTGAGAGCAGTGCCTTTCTTGTGGAGACTTTAGTAATAAGTAAACCTCCTCATTCTAAAGTTGGGGCTCCAGTTTGGGGTGGATCTCGTGTCTTCAGGACACCCAACCCTCAGTGCAACTTGTGCAACTCTAACAAAATGGTGAAACTTCAGTTTTTAAACCCACAATAGTTTCTTACGACTGATTCAAGACACCCCGTGGTAAAGAAAAGAGCAGAGCTTTGAATACCTTATAGCACGGTGACTTCAGTTCTCACTGATCTGTGTGAGTAATGGTGTGGAGCACCAATTGATACAAAACCATTGAAAGCACAGCGTTCGTTTTTGTCATCATGTGTAATCCACAAAATAAAAGTGTGTATAAGCGCCGCTGTGTTCTGAACAAGACACCTGGATCTGTGACTGAGTCAATCAATGGGGAAACCGTTTGACTCAAAGGTAGATGAAGAGTTTCATGAAATGAGATCAGGAACCACAGATTTGTGCACGTCTGTTGTGGTCAAGGAGAGTGTAAGTGAGCAAGTTCCTTTTTTTAAAACAACTGACTCATGTTTGTGGGTTTTTTGGCAGTTATGAAATAACAGTAAATATAAAATAAAACACTTTCTTGCTTGAACAGCCTTCAGTGGCCTATGTACATACCACACCAGGCTTACCTTCAGGCTGGGAAGAAAGGAAGGATGCCAAGGGCCGCACGTACTACGTCAATCACAACAATCGGACCACGACATGGACACGGCCCATCATGCAGGTACAGAGACCAGACTGAGTGTGAGACCACAGTCAGGATATTGTGTCCAGTTCTGGGCCCCTCCGTTGCAGAGGGACAGGGAGCTGCTGGAGAGAGCTCAGCACAGAGCCACCAAAATGAGGAAGGGAGTGGAGCATCTGCCTTGTGATGAAAGGCTGAGGGAGCTGGGGCTCTGCAGCTTGGAGGAGCCTGAGAGGTGACCTCATTCATGTTACAGATCCATCAAGGGTGGGTGTGAGGAGGCTGGAGCCAGGCTGTGCTCAGTGATGGCCAATGATAGGGCAAGGGGCAACGGGGACTAGCTGGAACATCAGAGCTTTATGTTTGCGGAGGAGGAAGCCTGTCGCCCTCCTAGTGGAACACAGGGAGGAAGAGAAGTTACAGATACCTCATGTTCTTTGTAAATGTCCATTACTATTATTTTGCTGTGGTTTGTGACTCACAGGATTAGTGCTTTGCCTGAAATCACAGTAGGCTGCAGCAGTGGGTGACAGGAAAAAGGTAGCTCTGTCCTTTGACAGCTCAGGCTGATGGAAGCAGCAAAGCTGAGCGGAGCAAAAGACTCAGACAAGGTCCCTTCCCAAGTCTGTGATTCTGAGTTCGGTTGAAGCTGCTCCTCAGAGCTCTGACATTTAGAAACAAGTCCTAGGCATTGCCATGACAACTCAGGATAGTGAAAAAGGTTTATTTTTGGGGGTATTCTTTTAATTGTATTAAGGTTCAGACTAAGCTGGTTCCTCCAGTGGTAGGAACATAGAGGGGTACGTATGAACTAATAAAAGGAAGCAAATCCATTCTTAGGAATGAGTCTGAGAGCTGTGTTTATCTTGTGAGAGTTCCATACATTGTCTGTCCTCCCAGTGGAACTAAATTAAAGACTTGATCTTGAAGAGATGATATTTAATGTTTTGTAACGATAATAAAACAGCATTACATATTTGTTGAAGTGTCCAAACTCAGGGTGAACTGTGTTTCTGACAGTTTTCTAACTTGGTTTTGCTTCTGAAATAGCTTGCAGAGGATGGCATGGTTGGGTCAGCAGCAAACAGCAGCAACCACTTAAGTGAGCCCCAGATCCGACGGCCTCGCAGCCTCAGCTCGCCCACAGTAACTCTGTCTGCTCCTTTAGAGGTGAGAAACTGCTGCTGGGAAAGGTCACGCATCTCTGACTTCCCATTCTTTGTTGTCTGTTTCCTTCTTGGTTGCTCAACAAAGCCACGTCTCCCAGTTACTGATTTTGCCCTAATGTGTTGCTGTTTTCTTCAGCAGTTTTCTCTCTGGCTCTTTATATTGTACAGCAGTATGAGTTAACTTGTGTTGAATTATGAGTCTTTTGTATGATTATCTGGTTTCATCAGCTAAAATGTGACCTGTGTGTGTCCAAATCATACGTTGTTGTGACTCCAGGTACTGCCGCTGTCTAAAATCAAGTAGTTTTCAAGTTCACACATTTGTTTTGATGCTAATAACTTTTTGACATAACACATACAATGGAGTTTGGAACATCTTCAGTCTGAGGTACTGGTTGTGTTTTGTGCTACTTGTCTTTCAAAAGACCATTTAAGTATCTTTAAAAGCAATTCAGAATACTGTTGAGTGATGCTCACTGCAACGTGTCTGAAGAGTGGCTTAAGTGGCTTCTTACGCAGTCCAAGACAATGTACATTTCAGTTCTGAAGTTGTGATTAAAGCTCTTGCGTCAGTTAAACAGAGCTGTGTTGAGGATTGCAAGTTACTAAAAATCTCTTCTTCCAGCTCAAGCATGGCACCTCATTTCTCCTCCTCTCTCACCGTCTCTTTTCCTATTCATGTCCCATTTGACCTTGCAGAGGTTTGACAGCAGGCAAGCAAAGATCATAGCTTCTACACACTTTATGTATCATTCTTCTTTGTTTCCTGCACTGATTTGTGTTCAGACTAGTGAGCAAGTTAAGCAAAGGCAGGATTCTGGGACAGATTGCAGTGAGGTGATTATGGTTCATATTTAAAATGAACTGCTCACATGTTGTTCCAATAAACCCTGTAACAATGAACTACTTAAACCCACCCTTGCCATCATTAATTTTGAAGACCAAATTTACTTCATTAAAAGATCCTGAATGTCTCTGTCTAAAGTGTTAAAGGGTGTTCCTCCCCCAGCTGACCACTTGAACAGTGGAGCTCTGGAGGTCACTGACTGAGCACCTGCAACTCTACTTCCACACATACAACCAGTCAGCTTGGTTGTTAGTTCTTTACTGGCCAGAAGCCACAGGGTTTCTGAGGAGCACAAGCTTGTCATCTTATCCCCAGCTCTGAATTCATTTAGTTGTATTTTTATGATAAAAGTGAGGTGTAGACTTACTAATAGTAAAGTCTTGAAAGGATACAAGCACGGGAAGAAAGTGAGTTCAACTTTTTGGAAGTTATTTCTTTTGTTTGAGTATTTATTTTGTTGTAAATTGTTCAGCTTCTTTGTGTACAAGGTGTTTGAAAGCTTTTATTGAATGCAAGGTACTGTAAATGCTACTTTTGAATGCTATAATCTGGCTGCCTTTCTGTCCAGACACAGCTCAAAACAAGCCACAAAGAGGGCTGGAATAATTTGGTAAATATCTGTGCTGGAGCCTCATTTTCTAGTATAATACTCAAAAAAACCTAATTAAAGATAGGATAAGTAAGAGCACTGTGTGACCTGATCTAGGTGGGACCTGCTTCGGCAGGGGGTTGGACTGGATGATCTCTAGAGGTCCCTTCCAACGCCCACCATGCTGTGACTCTGATTCTATGACTCTTAATAATCAGCAAAACAAGGAGAAAACAAGCTGTTGTCACGTATGAGCTAATGAGAGCGTGTGTTTGGGAAGTATCTGAAAAGTACAAATGCAGACAAGATTTAAACACAGCACTGAAGCTGAGGTTTTTGATTGTGATGCTCGGCATTTTCAGTGGTGAGTCAGTCTGGATGAAATTTTCCAAGCTGTTCAGACATGAGAATGTGCAGTTTCCCAGTGAAGTCTTTAAAAGCCCCACACTACAACATGTAACTTCTGGTTTTAACTGATAAGCGTTGATCAGTGAAGCTGTTTTGTGGCTGTGATCATTTATCTTTAAAAAAGAGTCCAAAATCTGTAACCTCTGTCTGTTTGAGGAGCTGAAGTTATAGTTGGGAAAGGCATTGAAGAGCAGATGCTGTCACCTCACGTTCAGGATGCTCACTCATCATAAAAGAGATGTGTTACACCAGGCTTTTGTTTTTTCCGTTGTGAAATGAAATACTGACAGGTACAGGGCAGCTGCAGTAAAATATATCACAGAATCACACAGACAAGCAAATGTAAATAGTGTGGAGATAATCATGCTGAGGGAAAGGGTGAAGTGCTGTGTCCTTCACAGCAAAAAGCTCAGCAGCAGAACTGAGCTACATAATTGTTATGACATCAGTCCCAGCACCTACTTTTACTGTTATTTACATCTGGAATGAAAACCTGTTTGCAGGGGAGCCAGGTTTTATTTGCTTTACAGTTTTGGGTGGCATTGACTGAAGTCGGTGTGTGTCGTTTTCTTCAGGGTATGAAGGACTCCCCCGTGCGCAGAGCAGTGAAGGACACGCTTTCCAACCCGCAGTCTCCACAGCCCTCACCTTACAACTCTCCTAAACCACAACACAAAGTGGCACAAAGCTTCCTTCCCCCTGGCTGGGAGATGCGGATAGCACCCAACGGCAGGCCATTCTTCATTGATCATAACACTAAAACTACGACGTGGGTAAGAGACGCTCTGGAGGATGAGTTTGAAATCAGTTGCCATCTCAAAACCCAGCAGGATGAGTTCCTGTGTGACCTGCTCTAGGTGGCCCTGCTCTGGCAGGGAGGTTACACGTCTTTCCAGGTCCCTTCCAGCCCTTGAGATCCTGTGATCTTCTTGCAGCAGCGACACCCTTGAGCAGCTAATGTGAAGGGACTGTAGTGCTGCCGCTGCTGCGGTCAGAGCTTGTTTGTATCCTCTTAGGTTTTGATGCATTCATACATCATATACCACACAGTAGTGATTTGTGGTTTGTATTTCACCTTTTTTGGCTTGGTGAATCATTGCATACAAGTACTGACCTTTAAATTCCCCACACTTGGGTTTCAGAGGCGTGGAGTGCGATGGAGATGAGTGTTATTGGTTAGTTTGGGGCTTGTATTCCATTTCACTGCGTCTTAGCAGTGCTTTTTTGTTAATACGCTGCTTGCCCACCCTCATCAGCTGACAGAATCCATTTTATTGCTTGTTTTTTGTCATAAGGATCCATTTCTTTTAATAATTCTGCAATTTTGGTCAACAAATCAGAAACAGAATTACAGTAAGGAAAATGTCAAAGACAACCCAGCGTTTCACGTGCCCCCTTGAAATACGAGTTGTGCTTTGTCAGGCCTCGCCCAGAAGTTCCCAGTGACATCGAGCTGTGGGACAGGTTTCTAATGGTGGTTCTCAGTGTTGTTCCCCAGTGCAGTATGTGTGGAAAACCTCATCTGGATTTGTCTTCCATGACCTGTTTTACCTGCCTCTTTTTGCCTCACTTGGCATCGATGTGATACCACGTGTGCGTTAACAAACATCTCTGAGCCTTTGCAGGACAGGATGGCTCGTTTCTCTTGTGTTTTTAAGATACCCAAATGTGCATGTGTATCTAAATGCCACTTACAGGAGTGCACGCTGGGTCTTTTAAAGTGTATCTCTGAGTGCAGCACACTTACAGGAGTCAAAGTCTTCAATCCCCCACCTAACAGGGAACACTTGAAAAGCCGTTTCAGTCTGTGAGTCCTAATAAAAGCATGTGACATGTCCAAATGTTCTGTCACTTTTCTCTGTTTTGGTTTATTCTAAGTATAAAAAGAGTAGAAGAATAACTGTAATGTAGGAAGATTTCCTTTCCATGCAGTTCTGTGTTTGGTAGTTGTTAGGATGTAGATCTAACTTGATCTGTTGGATTTACAGTCCTGTATTCACGTTACAGGAGGATCCAAGACTGAAATTTCCAGTGCATTTGAGATCAAAAACGTCTTTGAACCCTAATGATTTGGGCCCTCTTCCTGTAAGTAATAACGTGCATCTGTTTCCATATATACCTGCTGTCTCCTGTGGTCTGATCTGTTACTGCAGTCGTGTGTTGCATGTGGACACACACGTCACTGTCGTCACTTTTCTGAAGGTATTAAAGCTGCGTTTATCTGTAGCCCCCAAAAGCTTCATTGCCATGTGTGAGTCAGTCTGGAGCCCATAGTATTAGTGAAGCAGTTGCATGTTTCTTTGCTTATCTGAAACTTTGAGCTCTGAAGAGATTTACCTGGGGTTTACCTCAGTAATTACAGCTTTGCTGTAATTACAGCTTTGCTGTAATTACGTATTGCTTTAGGAAAGAAGAACAGGGTAGATTGTTCTAAGTGAGCTCTGTCACTGTGCCGGCTCATATTGGCATTCCAAATCTAAATAAATGCTTGTTTTTCAATGAAACCCCCATATTCTGCACAGAAAATTACCATTTCAGTGGCAGAAGCTCTGTCATAGGTGGAACAAAGTGCAACATGGATTTACAGCCATGACAAATACAGAGCTTTCCTTTGCCTCTAAAAAATTCCATGTGGACTAGTCCATGAAAGTTAACACTTATTTGTGAGATCCTGATTTTTCCAGGTGCAGTGTGTGAGTGCAGCTCATTGCCTCATATAAGCATCCTTTTGAGAAACTGGCATTGAAATTGCACCAGTGACCCTGGAAACCTTAGCAGTAAGCCCTAATTGTCACCAGCAGTGTCAGTGCTCCAGCATGTGTTGCAGACAAGCCATCTAGAAACAGCACTGACAGCACAGGACTCTACAGGACATGGCAGATTAAATTACTTTAAACAGTTTGAAGAACAGCTTTTTAATCCTACTCATTTTCACTGAGCTGGTTACAGTGTGCTTGGATGAACCACTCTGACAGCATACCAAAAAGAGTGCTGCTTTGGGGCTGGAGGGTAACAAATGCTGCCTTTGGTGAGGGGCAATAGCCTCTGTTATCACCCATCATCAGACACTCTCCTCTAAAACAGCCTGAAGTCTCGCTGCCCTTGTCTTGGTTACCAAAGGGTTTGCCTTGTATTAACATCAAGCTGGGCCACTTGTCAGGTCACCCACATTGCTCAGATATGAGGCATTGCTTCAGAGCAGCCAAAGGGCCAATTCACAGCTTATTCCATTAACTACAAGAGGTAGAACATGCAGTGACACGTGTCACTGGAAAGGTGTCATTCCTAACAGATTTAAGCACAGTTAAACACTCCATCTTTGAGCGGCTACAGAAGTTAACAAGAGTTCCTCAAGCAAAAGAAGTTCAGTCATTCCTCATGTGTGTTCTGTCACAGTCTGAAGCTCCTGTGGAGCACACAGGTGTGACTGGACAGCATGGCATGTGCCATTTATTCTCCTTTCCATGCTAAAATCATTTGGAAAAGCCATAAAATGGGAAGAATCGTGGACTGGATGTGACATTGTTGTCCGACTGTAAGGGGATCCTGGCTTATGTATTTACAGCAAACGACCCACGTGTGCTTGAGAAGTAGCAGAAGCTCTCAAATCTAAGCAATGCTGGACAACCTGTTCTTTGTGAGCCTTTGCTCCTAATAGGAAGCGGGTGTGAACCCTGGTGCAAGAAGTTCCCGCTTCCAAGCTTTAAAAAGTCCATATCAGATGCAGTTACCTGTGTAAACAGCCAGCTCCTTGAATCTTGCTGGCCCTTTGGCTTTAACAGAATGCGTCTGTGATCATTTTACCTCACAGGTGCCTGTCAGACAATGTAGGTAGGCATGGATAATGTGTTGCTTCAAGCTACATGAGGCTACATGAGCTGTGTTCCATCACTTATTTTCTCTCTGTGTTTTTCCAGCCTGGTTGGGAGGAAAGAATACATCTGGATGGAAGAACGTTTTATATAGACCATAGTAAGTAAGCACTCAGGCACTACAGCAAATAGACAAAGGGAGGTAATAAGTATTGAAGTGAAAGCTTTGTAATTTTACTCTTCATTTAGGAAGCCAGGTGTTGATATGTGGAGACATTGATACCAGAGACTTAGTGCCCTCATACGGTACTGTATATTCACTGAAAGCTTGCTTTTAACTGGCTCATCAAGCTTTGTCCCTCTCTGACTTGTGAAGCATTAACATTTCTTCTTTGTGGTTTCTTTTGTTCTTGTTGATATTTTGGATTCGTTGTGGTTGTTGTTGATGATCCCATGGCTTATTTGCACTTAATAAATTAAAATACACACTAGGAATAGAAAATAAGATGAGAAAAGATCATGTAGCCACAACTCCACATATAGGCAGTGGAGAAATTAGCACTGATAAGTACTCTTTCCTCTCCTTTAAGAAAGTTGTGTGGCAGTGCTGATTCTGATCTTATTTCCTATTTATAGCATGTTAAACTGCACCCAGCCCATTAATATTACCCAGTTCTGTTAGTGGAGTTCTAGTGTAAGTGATGTTTCATTGTAGACTTGTCTTATTACAGCATCTCAAATTTACTGTGTGAGCTTTTGTTGTTGTTTGAAAGTAAAGCACCCCAGAAAGGCTGGGATGCTCCTTCCTGTTTAAAAGGACTTCAGCTGGGGTTTATAATGAGGTGTTTCTCCCGATGGCATGATCTCCTCAGAAACAGATAACTCACAAAACCATTAGAGGAGGGTACAGGTGCCACACAGAACTTGAACTCTGTAAGTTTTAAACTGCCAAAGATACTGGTCAGTATAATGCTTTTCCTTCAGTGTCAGTAACACTGGCTCTGATGCTCATCCGTAGCTGTATAAATGCCATTATTAAATAACCACTAAAAGTCTGCCTGTAAAGTACTACAAATTCTGAAATTGTGTAAATAGCTTAAAATAAACATCAGGAATAATACACTCACCAAGCACAAGGTTAACCCCAGTTAACATCAGTGCAGTTATTCTTCTTTATACCTTCTATAAGTGTTTTTCCCGACAGACATCTGGAAGCTTAAATACGGCAAATTACTCTGAGCTGCTGACACTGAAGAGTCACAGAATAAAACTGTTTAAAATACCTGTGTCACTGTTGAGCCCCACAGCCTCCTTTAAAAAGTTCTAGATTTGCACTCTCCTAAATCTACTTAGGCATGTGTTCAGTGTCGAGAAGTAAGTGTTGAAGTCACACATTAATTAGAGGTCCCCAAAGAATTTGTAATTGTTATAAAGCTAGATTTGTTGGCATCTGAAATCTCTCTCCAGTCCCTCTTCGAATCTGAGGCTTTTTCTGTGGCAGTTTTTACAACAGTGTAGAGGTGGTTTTTTAGTATGCTGCTTGTTTCCAGCAAATGTCCTGTTTGGTCTCAACCTGGTGCCACACCACTTACCTTCCCAAGGAGCCTCTAGGAGCAGAGGCTGTGCCAGCGGTGCTGGAGACACGCTGCAGCTCCCTTGGGGTGTCCTTGTGTGACGTCAGTACTTAGGGAGTGACTGCAAATAGCACCCAGTGCTTGGGGATCTGGCCCCAGCACTCTCAGTAGCAGCATTTGTTTTCCACAGCAGCATCAATAGGGCAGCACAGTTACTCTTGAGTTGGGGTTGGGGTAAGGTCTGACTTGAGAGCATACCCCAAACTCAGCCATGGCTGTGCTCACTCCAAGTAGACAAGCCATAGTATTCCATCACCCTGACAAACTGACCATCCCTTCAGTCACCCTCTGCTGAGCCAGTTGATAGGATACAGCAAATGGAGTCAGTTCCATTATGAGAGTGTGATATCAATGTTGAAAGTGTTGGCAGATCGAGCTGCTGTTAATGTCCTGGTTCCCCAGACACCTTGTGTAATTCCCAATACTGTTGTTCTGGTTCTGGGATGTTTTTCTCATCACTGAGAGAAACTGTTAGTAAGTCTAATGCCACCAGCACAGAAGCCTCCTCATGCCAACTGCTCTTCAGCATACTCTGTAAGGGAGTAAGGGAAAGGACTGCTACAATAGCTTTGGGATTACTAGGAACACAGAAGCCTGGAAATGTCACATTTTTCATTTTCAGCTGTAAACAGTTCTGATTTCTGCAGCACTCAACCCTTTAACACAAAACACAGTTCTCTGTGATTGGTCCTTAGGAAGTCAACATTATTCACCATCCATAAACAACAATAGTACTCTCTGATCATTGTGGTAGACTTGCACCTCTGCACTCCCTAGGACCTCTATAGGGAAATATGGTCTGCCTGTTGAAAGGTGTCATGGAGGGAAACACAAAGGTTTTCCAGCCAAAATCCAGCACAGCTGTCAGTGGTTCGCTGGCAGAGGGGTGGATTAATTAAATGGATTCCCCTGAAAGTCCTTCTTGGATCCACCATTCTTCAACATATTCGTTAGTGATTTGAACAGTGAATTAGGTACTCATTAGTACTGATTAGTCCAGCAGGAGACAACAGAGTAGTGAGACGTGCTCACTAGGCCAGGATCACAAATCAGAATGAGTCTGGCTAATTACTGCTATAGTGTGAAGGACGATGCTCCGTGATAAGACTTGCAAAGCATTGCCCAGAGTGGGAGTAATTAGCAGAATTTTGGTTGGAAAGGTCATTACAAAATCATCAACTGGACACAAGTGAACTCATCCTGTGATGTGTGAACAGGAGTGTCTTAATTAAGAGCTAAAGTAACTCTTCTAAATGTCTTAAGACCTGAAGTAACTCTTCTAATGTCATCAGCACCAGTAATGACTTACAATCACAGCATAGTGGGGTTGGAAGGGACCCCTAAAGATCATCCAGTCCACCCTCCCTGCCAAAGCAGGTCCCACCTAGATCAGGTCACACAGGAACGTGTCCAGGTGGGTCTTGAAGACCTCCTGAGAAGGAGCCTCCACACCCTCCCTGGGCAGCCTGGGCCAGGGCTCCCTCACCTCAGCACTCAAACAAGTTTCTCCTTGTGTTTAAGTGCAACTTCTTCTGTTTCAGCTTTTGTCCTTTACCCCTTGTCCTATAACTGGACACTACAGAAAAAAAGTGCTGCCCCATCCCCTTGTCATCCACCTTTCAAATATTTGTAACTATTAATGAGCTCCCCCCTCAGTCTCCTCCAGACTAAACAGCCCCAGGTCCCGCAGCCTTTCCTCACAAGGAAGATGCTCCAGTGCCCTGAGCATCTTGCTGGCCCTGCACTGGCCTCTCTGCAGCAGTTCCCTGTCCCTCTGCAGCTGGGGAGCCCACAACTGGACACAGGACTCCAGAGGAGGCCTCAGCAGATGTGGCAGAGCAGAGGGGGAGCAGAACCTCCCTGGCCCTGCTGCCCACACTCTGCTGGATGCCCCCAGGCTGCCGTTGGCTTCTTGCCCATGAGGGCACGTTGCTGCTCATGGGCAGTTTATGGTATGATGTGCTCTATCTAGCACAAATGTTGAGAAAAAAACAGAGAAGACAGAACCCTCAAAGGCCTTAGAGCCCAGTTTGTGAGGAAAGACACACCATAGTCCTGTGAAGACCGAGAGAGACGGTAGATTTGCAGAAATGTTCTGCAAAAGGAATGAATGTTACCCACTCCCACTCTTGAGCTACAGCCCTGTGTGGAGAGGCTGACATTAGACCCTTCTAATAGGTGAGGCAATTAAGCCCTGGAACAGCATTTATGGTGTGAAATCTTTGTCAGTGTGAGACATTGACAGAAGAAATTAGACAAAGGTTTGTCAGTAACGTTGGTCACTCGTAAGTGTGTAGGGCAATGAGCAAGAATTTGCAGCCATTTCCAGTTCCATTATCTTCGATTTCATAGAAAATTGCCACTGTGATTTGTGGATGTAGGTTTAAAGCAGGTATGAGAAATGAATTGGCGTAAAGGCAGTAAACTCTGTAGAAGGACATTTGAGTGAACAGGCTGAAGTGAGATGAAGAGGGACAGTTGAGGTGTCACATCCTTATGGCAGCCTCTGCCTTGTGGATCTCACGTGGCTTCTGAAGCGGTCAGTCTATGACAGCTCCATCACCTTGATAAGCACTAAATAGACTTAATGTGCCAAGGGAAATAAACCAGTATTTTAATATGTAAGTAACTGGTAGGTCAGATTCTGTGCAGTGTGCTCACAGCCTTTACGAATTTTCTTCAGTGAATGTTTAATGAGTGTCACCTTTCAGACCCCTGTCCGGTATAAAACCAGCTTGGGAGGCTCAAACCTACGGGTCTCACCACTGTAGGAACATGGAAAATACTTGTGTGTTAGTAGCAGTGAGGTTGGTTCTTTGCTTTTGCCCAAGGTAGCCATAAAAACAGTGTTCTTGGAACTCAGTGTGTTTGTTCCCACACCTAGAACCACAAAACTTAAACCCTGGATTAGCATCTTAATACACAGTTCAGGAGCCAAAGCAATGAATGGAACAAACAGATGTGTTACTGCTATTACCCATTCAGTGCAGGAGATGGATAACTCAATCCTTGCCATCGCAGGTGGCATCTGGTTTGGTTTTTGGAGCATTGTCTGATTGTTGCAATGTCATCGTCTTGTTGTGGTTCTGTTGTGTTCAGGATCTTGTGAGAGGCAGTTGTCTGGAGGCAGCGGCAGTTCCGCCATGGTGCTGTGTAACCTTGCCGTGTCACCCTCCTGGTGCTCTTAAACACTGTAGATGGAAAGGAATGGATTCTGTCACGTTGCTGCCAAAGTCTGCTTTGGTCCAGACTGACCTCTTATACCGTAACGGTGTCGTTTTGCTCCCTTCCAATGCTCCTGTGACTTTTCACCAAGTCAGTGTCTGGGGCATTTTGTTTTTTTCCAGAGATATTATTCCCTCCAAATTTAAATACAGATTGTCTCTTTAAAATACTACTTTTTGTCTATCTTTGCAAAACCCCCAAAAAGAAAACCTGAAGTCTGTCCCGTGACAGAGGTTTTGGGTTCCTTCGCCTTTCAGGCGTGAAGTCTGTGTATTGCTCCCGTGAGCTGAATCCGAGGCCATGTTCAAGTGGAACGTGTACTGCTACAGCTGTTGGGATGAAAGCAGTGCAGATACACTGGGTTCCGCTGCATTTTTGCATTTTTGAATGAACCTTTTCAGCCAAACAGTGCAATGGGGTTTTGGTGTAGATGGGTGAACGTGAGCCTTTTCTAACCCCGAAGCACTGAGTTTTTGGAAACAGTAGGAAAAACAGCTGTAGGGAGAAAAACCAACATAAACTCACAGCATAGTAACAGGGAAGTAATGGTGTCATTTCTTTTGTTGCTTACAGATAACAAAATCACGCAGTGGGAAGACCCCAGACTGCAGAACCCAGCAATTACTGGCCCGGTAAGTACTGCTCAGGGCTTTTTCCCATTAAATGCTGTGACTCATGCACTTGTGCTGTAGGAAGGAGGCAGCATCGAGCAGCAGGTCATGCCTGGTCTCCAGGTCGGGTCAGACTCTGCCTGATGAAGGGCAGAGGGAGCTGCCATCATCTGACACCTGCCAAGGTGCCCCAAAACTGATGCCTCATACCCAGCAGCCGAATGCTCGCGCTGCTCTGTGACTGTTTTGTTAGGCACAGGCAGGAGCCCTCCCTGCACCCCCACAGCCTCTGCCAGAGGTCCGCAGCAGTAGTGGGCTAATGAGGAACCAGCAGAGCATTTGAGGCCACAGTGCTGTGCACACTATTGCCAGGGCAGGTGGTAGGTTGAGTCGGATGGGCTTGGGGGCTTTCCTGGCAGTAGCTGTCTGGTGGCCCTTAGCACGTGAAGTTGGCGTCTGCCTTAGCATGTACAGTTGTTGATGAGCAGATACGGCAGCAAGCAGCAGAGTGCCCCTGTTTCAGCAGGGAGGAAGCAGAGGCTCTTCAGAAGGATGGAGAGGCTCGCTTGACTGGCTTTAACTTCTTTACGTGGCTATTTCTGAGTGAAGCTCCATCCCGTTTGGGAGCTGCATAGCTAAACAGTCTGAGTGGCGTTTCACACTCTGAAACCCATCGTTTCTCATTTCCTTCCATTCTCCCTCTCTTGCAACCCAGAGCTTTCTGCACTAAGTGGGAATGACAAAAGTGGTTTCACAGAGATCCATTACTGATGTGATCCCTGGCTGAGGTTTTGCTGTTGTATTTGCTGCTCATTGTGATGGTGAAGTTGCAGGGCAAAAGCAGTAGAGTGATGTCTTTGGCTTACTTTGGACACCCAAAGAGATGAGAGTTGGGAGGGGAAAATGTGATTTTAAATAGATTACTTCTAAAATAATGTAAGTGTAAGGTGTTCTTCAGATTTCTGTCTCACTCCACAGTTGCTGATATCAGATCTTACTTCATGTGGAACAAACAACGTGAAATCTTTACATCTTGTCTTTATTCCTCCATTGCGTTAAGATGGTGTGTCCCTGTATTAACCTACATGAAGGGGACATGTCTGCTCTGCATAGCCAGAAGATCTTGGGAGTTTCAGACAAGTTCTCAGTGCTGAGTCCTAGACTGTGAGGTTTGGGGGATGTATATGGGAGCAGTCTGGGTCATGACTGACAGCAGAATTTCACTGAGCTGAGACATTGTGCTATTCCGTGTTGGGTTTTGGTACAATAAGAAGTTCTTTCCACTCGACAGAGTTGTGACTGTTGATCTACAGGGTAAAAAAGGCCAAAAATTGTGTCTGTCAGCTTTAAGAGGTGTAAAAACTCACTGCAGGTGACACAAGAGAGAAAATAAATGCATGCTTTCACTTAAGTAGTGAATTTTCAAAGCAGAAAATCAATGCAGTGGGTCTTTGATGTTTTTATGCTGGTTTATGCCATTTGTTGGTATTCTGAGTGACCAGACCTCCAACCCTAAGACGTTTCCAGTTGCCAAGCAAACCTTTCTATCTTCTTTAATCCTCAGGGTTTTTAGGGGTCTCGGTGCTCAGCGGTTTCACCGCTGCAGGGTGTAGTTCCAGTTGCTCTCGTTCATTAATAATGTTAACTTGCTTGAACATACTTGCTTTTGGAGTGATTTACCCATTTGTCACACACTTAATGCTTGAGGTGGAAATGCAGAGTGTGCTGCACAAAGTCTTGGCGTTCATTTTCCCAGAACTGTTGAGCAGAAATGAGACAGACTATCTGGAAAATTCTGCTGTAAGATAATAAAGGTCAATGATCCCATTAAGTAAATAACAGTGTTCTGTGTATTGAGTTGGGGTTTTGTTTTTCATAAGAAAGCAGGGTAATTCCATTTCGCAGCCGTATCAGCATTAGGGATTCATCTTACTGCTTTTAATATCGTTCAGGGTGCCATGACCAAAATGTTGAAAGATTATTTAATGGCTGTAATAAAATGGTATTGTCATCAGGGTGAAATTACTTAGTCTGTTATTGTTCATGCCTCATCATCCACAAGAGAAAACTCCTGCAGAACTTTTTCCATCTCCCACTCTCACCCTCATCCAGCCTTGAATCTACTTCAGGATCTGTGTGCCCTGCTCTAGGTGGTGCTGCTCTGGCAGGGGGTTGCACTGGATGAACTTCGCAGGTCCCTTCCAGCCCTTGAGATTCTGTGGTTCTGTGATCGGCTCACACCTCCCCTCCCCTGAAATCCCAGACCTTATCCAGCAACGGAACTTGAGCCAGGGCTTTGTAATTTGTGGTTCGGGGGATGATAGAGAATGCAACTTTAGCAGTCCCATGGAACTCAAAGTGACTCTTTTGCTCACAGGAGATGACACCTGATTTGTTTAGCTAGTTCTTAGACCTAGTTTTCCTGGTAACGATGTAGTTGGAAAGGATCAAGGCCAGGAAGCCCTTCTTTTTCCTCTTTCCAAACGCTGATTAAATTGATGTGTTGTACGTGGTCAGAAACCCAGAGAACTGAGGATTCTTAATTCTCAAAGAACTGTCAAAAACCCCACAGAGGGATTAAGGAACCTTCCTCAATCACACAGCATTTATTTGTTAGTCAGACCTGTACCTGCCAGAGAATCACCTTCCCAGCCCGTTCCTGCTCAGTACTCACAGTCACAGCGTTGGTTTGTGGCTGTAGCACGGCAGGGCTGGAGTGGGGGTGTATGGTGGCTGCTAGGAGGCTGCTGCTCTGCTGCCTCAGCCCTTTGTGTCTGGTGCTACCTGCCTTGGTGGGAGGGCTTGGCCTCTTGGGGCCTTTGTGTGTATTCCCTGACTTGTACAGGAACAGGGAGAGCTGGTGAGGACGAGGAGGAGAAAACCACACTTGTCTTGGCTGGTGTGATGGCCAGCAAGCACACATGGATGAACTCAGGCATGGCAATGTCCCAGCCAGGGTCAGACCCTTGCTCACCCATGCAGAGTGTTAGCAGGAAAGCCAAGCACAGTGTGCAACTAGAAGTGTCTTTCAAAACCCTGAATGACAGGCCCTGTGAGAAGCTTTGTTGAGTGTGCCTGAGACCTGTGGCATTTGTTAAGGAGTACTTACGTGTGCCAGAAACCAATTTCCAGCTCTGCAGATTTACCTGATTCCAGCAGCCTTCACTGTGCTTTGGGTTTTCTTGAAAGGAAAACCCAGACTGCAGTTGTTCAGTTCTGTTGCTGTTGCTTATAAATGTGTGTAACTCACAACGCCCTCAGTGGGCGTTCAGGTAAATACTGCACCCTGACTTGTGCTGGTTCCAAGGAATGCTGGTTTGCTTATTACATGCTTTCTGGATTAAAGACATTCTGAAAGTGGATATTTTCATAGACTCACAAAATCACAGCATGGTGGGGTTGGAAGGGACCTTTAGAGCTCATCCAGTCCAGCCCCCTGCAGAAGCAGCTCCCACCTAGATCAGGTCACACAGGAACGTGTCCAGGTGGGTCCTGAAGCCCTCCAAGGAGGTCTTATGATTTTCATCATAAGTACTTAACGGAAGAGTTTTGATACAGTTTGATGATAATCTGGTAATTAAGCATTAGATTCATTCACATTGGGCTGTAAAGGTAGTTCCTAGCCATGCCATTCCCCCGCATAGTTAACTCTGCTTGTACGTTGGATCCTGCACTTGCCGGAGGGCAGACAGTGTTTGTTGCTAGTGTCAGAGCTTGACTGGTGCCCCTTAACTTGTTCTCTGGTTCAGTTTCAAACTTCTTTGGCTACTGTGTGTTTTGAGTAGAACTCAACAATGCCTGGTGCTTCTAGCTGTGCAAACCCCTGTTCTGGGGCAGCACTGGGAGAATCTGGGCTGCTGGACTCTGCGTGGTGGCTTTGTTAAACGTACACATGCAGTTAGCTTGTGTTTACACTTCCTTTCTGTTTAAACAGTGCTGGACTGTGAGGCTGCTGAGTATCTGCAATGATCTGTATTTATGGTTCTCTGTCTGACAGGCAGTTCCATATTCCCGGGAGTTCAAACAGAAGTACGACTACTTCCGGAAGAAGTTAAAGAAACCAGTGAGTAGAAACCTGCTACTTCATGGGATCAGTGGTGCCCTGTCTGGGACAAACCACAGGCTCTCCCCAGCAGAGGTGCAGAGTGGTGGTGCAGCTTGCTGTGACACATCGCCAGGTGTCGTGGGTTGTGCTGCCTCCACAGCCAAACAAATGAGGCGAGGTTTGGAACTGATCGATTGATTGCATAACAAAAACATGTCCAAACCTTCAAGACTCACGGTTCTCTGGGCAGACAGAGAAGGCAGCAAGGAAAGGGCAGTGGTTCAGCACTTCCCGTTGCCAGTGAGACTCGTTGGTTTGTCTCTTTACGAGCCTTTAGGTTGAAAATGGGATTGGTATTTCTCCTTCATCTTCAGCTGTGGACTTTGAAGGGCAGAGCTGGAACAAGGAGTCAGAGGAGACCCCACAGTTGTGCTGGATCAGGCACAGGCTTCTATTCCTCCTGTTCTGTGAAAAAAAAAAGTGTTTTCAGTCACCTCTTTAACGTAAGAGATTGGTTTAGGTGTGCTACTGACTTGTAATTAACAGCAAACAGCCTTGCCAACACCAGCCATCGTTTGAAGAGATTTGCCAGCACCTTGACCTGTCTGTTCATGTCCCCTTGAGTTTTCACCTGGAGTTGCACCACTGATGGCACACAATAAGCTCTCTGGGTGTCAGGAAAAAGAAATCCTCTGAGAAACTTGTGTGAAGTCAATATAATCAGGGAAGCCATACACAGCTGTAACAGTCATGTCCATGTCTTCATCCAGTCCTCTTTCTGCAAATTCTTAACTCATTTCTCTTCTGTCTGTCCTGAGTTTAGCTCCGTGGGATAAATCAGAGTGGGTGCTGGCTCCCTCCTATTCAGACAGAACTTGTAAAATATTTGGCAGCTTGATACTCTTCTGTTTGCCTCTTTGTGGTTCAGTTCTGTGGTACTGCAGGCGTTCTTGTGACATTGTTCTGGCCTCTACAGATACACAAGTGAAGCAGCTGCATGAGTCGGGCATTTGTTACCATTCTAAGCAAAACTGCCCTCAAAATATAGCACAGTAACATCATTTTCTTACTTTGTGTTTGTTACTTTTCTTGTTTTCATTGTTTTGTCAAATATTACAGAAATCTCTGAAGCATTCTACTGGAACTTACCTAGTTCACCAGTTGGTGTTAGCCTGTAGACTGAGAGCACGCTGGAAGATAAAAACAAGGGAAACCTTTACACATCAGATGCCTAATCAGTGTGCCCAGGGGGGCAAGAAGGCCAAGGGCAGCCTGGCTGGGATCAGCTCTGGGGTGGCAGCAGGAGCAGGGCAGGGATTGTCCCCTGTGCTGGGCCCTGGGGAGGCTGCAGCTCCAGGGCTGTGTCAGTGCTGGGCCCCTCACTCACTGCCACAGGGACACTGAGGGGCTGCAGCGTGGCCAGAGCCGGGCACAGAGCTGGGGAAGGGGCTGGAGCACAAGGGGCTGGGCAGGGGCTGAGGGAATGGGGGTGTTGAGCCTGGAGAAGAGGAGGCTGAGGGGAGACAGCAGCACTCTCTGACACTCCCTCACAGGAGGCTGCAGGGAGCTGAGGTCAGTCTCTGCTCCCCAGCAATGAATGACAGGACAAGGGGAAAGGGGCTGGAGTTGCCCCAGGGGAGGTTGAGGCTGGAGCTGAGGCAGAACTGTGTCCCTGAGAGGGGTGTCAGCCCCTGTGCCAGGCTGCCCAGGGAGCTGGGGGAGTGCCCAGCCCTGGAGGGATCCCAAAGCCGTGGGGCTGAGGTGCTGAGGGCCCTGGGGTAGTGCTGGGCTGGGCAGGGTGAGGGCAGGGCTGGGACTCCAACAGCTTTTCCGACAGAAATGGTTCTGTGACTCTAATCTGTCAATCCCTGCTTACCTCTGGTCAGTACTTTGTGTGACAATGCATTTATTTATTGAGACTAACATGTGCAATATAATCTTCTTTCACATAGGCTGATATACCAAACAGATTTGAGATGAAACTACACAGAAATAACATTTTTGAGGAGTCCTACAGAAGAATCATGTCTGTGAAGAGACCTGATGTACTAAAAGCCAGGCTCTGGATTGAATTTGAGTCAGAAAAAGGACTCGACTATGGTGGTGTGGCCAGAGAATGGTTTTTTCTCTTGTCCAAGGAGATGTTTAACCCTTATTATGGTCTCTTTGAATATTCAGCAACGTAAGTGTCTATTAAAACATTTCTATTCCTAAGGGATATACATCAGCTTTTGCATAAGAGGCATGACACTGGCAGGGCTTTGGGCCATGCTGCATGGTGCAGCAGTGCTCTGATCTCTCAGATCTCTGTGTTCCCTGCTGTCAGCTCGTGCTTGCTTTTCAGAGAACATTTCAAAGTTGCCACTGAAAGTCTCCTGCAACATTCCCATTATTGAGACAATGCCCAGTGTTGCCTTGCTGCAGTTTGTGAGGCTAGTCATAGTGAAAGGAGCGGTGTGAGCAACTGTCTCTGTGCCGTCCCGTTGCACTGTGAAAACCCTTTCATTGACATGTACAGTGCTCATAAACCAGCTTCTCATTTGCGTGTCAGTAATTACACTGACTGTAATTAGTGCCCTGCCTAAGTTCTAATATGGTTTTGTCCCATTTGAAAACCTTTGGGCAATCCATTTGTGCCAATGAGACAGCAAGTCTCTGGATTTAAGTTTCAGTCTGCTGCGTGCAGAGGCGCATCCTGTGCAGCAGGGGTGGGCTGCCCAGTGGCAGGCAGCAGCTTCGGTGGTCTGATGTCGATGTGAAGCTCGTGGCAAAGCAGGTGAACCAGGGCTGCGTGGTTCGTGTCTCAGAGAAGACACGTTCTGCTGTAGAGGGGAAGCACACGCAGGGCTGACTAGCACAGGGTGCCTGTGGGGTAGCAGAGTTCACTGCATAAACATTTGGCTTTAAGTATTTCCACTCATGGGAGAGTGGAGCACTGCAGATACTTTACACTGAATGCTGTTTCATTTTAGGTTCAGAAATCTAACCAGTTATCTTTAAACATAAGACAACAAACCCACTGGAAACCCCTGTACCTGTGCTCACAGATAAAGAACACACTGCACGTTAAAAACACAAGGTCTCCCTGTGACACACACTTTCACCACGACTCTCAGTGCTTTGTTACCCAGTCCAATGATCTTTGTCTTTTGATGGCTCTTGCCAGTACCCTGGGGGTTAAGAGATAGTCTCTAGTATGTGCAGTGTAAGGTGCTGGTGAGAAAAGGTTCTTTATCCTGGCATGGTTGGACCGTGGGCCTATAGTTAATTTCCCTTCAGTCCCTTCAGGTATTTCAAGAACTAAAAGCAAGTGAATCCTGACATTTGCAGCCCTGAAATTGGGCTGGAAAGAGAGAAGGCAGGAGGCGGTAGAGAAAGCTTAGCTAAAATTCTCACTGCATTGAAGCTCATGGCAAAATGTACTGTTTCCAGTCCTGCCAGGCTTCTCGTCTTTGAAGAGGTTAGTCCAGCCCTCCTACCGTTGCCACTGGTGGAATCCTGGTACCCACAAGCAGGAGTTGTATTGCCTTTGAGAAGTAATCATGATGGTTGTGGCCAGGGGGCTGTGCTGAGCTCAGACTGCCTGCTGGGGAGCTCAGGGCTGTTGCATGATGACACCCCTGCAGGAACAGACAGGACATGGCCTGCAGGGCAAAGTGTTTATTGACATATCTGAATGTCTGGTCATTTAAAGACTTGGTTATTTAGAATGTTTTCTTCTTTCCCCCAAAAAGGGACAACTATACACTTCAGATTAATCCTAATTCAGGTCTTTGTAACGAGGACCATCTGTCGTACTTCACGTTCATCGGCCGCGTGGCTGGTCTGGCCGTGTACCACGGGAAGCTGTTGGATGGTGAGTGATCACACCACGTGCTCTGTTGGTGTTACATTAAATAACTCACTTCAGTAATCCATGTGCTTCAGACTGTAGCATTTCTGGAGTCAAAGTCTGAGAGAAAGTAATGGAAGTGTTGGAAATGGCATTCCTGATGTGTCGTATTCAGCAAATGCGTTTGACGGGCCGATTTGCCCCTTTCTGCACTGGGGTTAAAACTACAGGGTCAGCACCACTAAAGAATCCCTGTCCCTAGAGGAGAATCACTGGTTTCCTATCAGCCATTCCCATGCAAACCTGCAGCCAAAGCAGTGGTGTGGGTGTCGTTTGCAGCACGTTTTGATCTGTACAATTGTTACTGAACGATTTAAGGAGGAAATACGGTTTCTGCCAAACTTGGAAGCCCCACAATCAGCAAACAGGCAAATGTTACCAACGCTACAAACCGTTGTGACAGACTTGTAAACTGACCAGGTTTGACTGAGCAGTAGTGCAGCACCTTGGAAGAGGAAGCCCACCATCCTGTATTTCCAGCATCTCCTTTAGGGCAAGAGTGGCAGTTTCACATGGATTTGTACCATGAGCTCAGTTCCCTTGTGTCTCTGCCATGGGTTTGGTGGCATATGGTGATAGATGGCTTGATACTTGTAATTGAAAAATCAGACTGCCTGTGCCTAGGTAAAACCTGAGCCTGCTGTGCTACCTTGGGCAGTCACAGAGCTGTTCCTCTGCGGGGGCTCCTTCCTTGCTGTCTCCCCAGGAAGTGTCACCATGTGTATTATCCTTGAGCAGCCATGCCTTTGTGTGAGGTGCAAATGCAGAGCAGCAGAGGTAACAACTCTTCCTTCTCCTTCAGGCTTCTTCATCAGACCTTTTTACAAGATGATGCTGGGGAAACCAATCACTCTGAAAGACATGGAGTCAGTGGTAAGATAATGCCTTAACTGGATCAGCATTAGCAGCTACGTGGTTTTGTCCTCTGGGGGAAGAGCTTACGATTGCAGTAAGCTGCACGGTGAAAGACTCCAGCTCAGAGCTGCAACGGCTTTAGAAAGATTAAGTGTGTGATTCTTCAGTGAAACAGATTTTCCCTGCTAGCTCAGTGCCTTCAGGACCACTGCACTAACTGTGGTGAGAGGCACGAGGGAGAGGGGACATGAGTTAGGCCAGTAAGAAGTGCAGCAGAAGGTGCAGCTGACCCTTTCGGATGTTCCAGGGGAGTCAGCTCTCTCCCTGTGACAACGGGCACCACCAACAAACCCTCCCACTTCCTTGTCCTGCCATGGAGTGGGAAGAGGGATGTGCAAAGGCCTTAGTTCTGACCTGGTAACACAGCAAGGTGCCCACAGTGCTGGAAAGAGAAAGGGCTGCCAAATGAAGTGTTTTCTCCGAAATACACTGAGCGATACCACTGCAGCACAACTTCTGCCCTGACATCCTTTTGGGTTTGTTTCCTGCACTACTTCATCTTTCACACCTCCAGTGTGAATTGCAATCAAGTCCTTTTGTGTTTGGCACTCCCTGGGAGAGAAGTGGATGGTTCCACGGGTCAGAAGTCTCTGAGGTTGTGTTGCACAGCGAAGGGCAGCAGCAAACAGCATCCCACAGATGCCCAGCCCAGACGCGTGGTGAGCCAGCCTGAGACACAGCACGCTCAGATACATACAACAGCTCAACACAGGTGGCTTCCACAAGTTATCAGAGTGATGCTTGGGTTTGTCTTCTTCACCTTCTGAGATCTGTCCAGTTTTTCCATTGCTGTGGATTTGAGCTGTTACTTTTCCCCTTCCTAACGCCTTCCTCTGTAACCAGTTCAGCAGATGAGTTTGTCTGGCCAGGGCTGCTGCAGATGGCCTCTGGAAGGGCAGGGCTTGCTGTCAGCCTGGCCACTTGCATCCTGCACTTCCCTAAGCCTGTTGTCAACAGCAGAGCCAGTTCCCTCACAAGCCCAGCACAGAGGCAGGATGACAGAAGATGAGGTGGCTTCAGCTCGAGCACGAGCTTGAACCAGGCTCCAGAAGGATTGTAGAAGGAGGTCGGGCTCTTGCATTCCTAGAGGTAGCTGGGAAACATTTTCATCCTCAGCTCTGCAGTAGCTGTCCTTGGTCTTGTCAAAGCTATGCTCAGTATGAGACTAAAATGCAGTTTATTGTTTCAGTATTGCAGAGTGTTGCATGTTTTCAGTGACTGGTTCCACAGCTGAATCTCTCCTCCAGCTCCCACTGTCTCATAGGCCAGAAGTTGTGGCACGTCACGCTTCTCCTGAAGCACACATGAGTAAATGGTGCTTACACTTTGTTTAGGAATCAGTTTCCTGCACTGTCTTGCCTGGGAATATTTAGTGACAGCTACACAGGCTTTTTATTTTCCTCCTTTCTTTTTCTCTTAGATTAATCTTTATGAACCTAAAACATGAGGCAGATACAACCCTTTCAGGAAGTCAGAGAGGTCTTTTATTCAGCAAACTTTGAGGCTTTTAACAGCAGCAATGCTCTAAGCGCTTGTATATGATCAATACAACAAAGTGGTGCATAAATCATCTTCAGGGGAATGTAGAGTTTTATTAAGAAGACATTTTCTAACCAGTTATTTCACACCACAGTGCACATATTTACCCAACAAACATGCACAGAGTCAGTTTGTTGTGTTGTATAACAACTCAGTTACATCAATCTAAACATACAGCATAGGAATAAAATCAATGTGGATAAAGTAACATCTTGCCCTGTTTCACAGGAGCTCTGCCAATGAACAGGTTCTCATCCTTCCAGTCACATAGGAGTTGTAGTTTTAACTGTTTCAGTTTGTTCCATTTAAAGTTAACCCCTGCATTTGATGTTCTGTAGGACAGTGAATACTACAACTCTTTGAAATGGATCCTGGAAAACGACCCCACAGAGCTGGATCTCATGTTCTGCATCGATGAGGAAAACTTCGGACAGGTATGTACAGCTTATCCCAAAAGTCCACGTCTCCATCTTCTTAGGGGTTGCTGCCAAAACGTAATTGCATGCTGAGCACTGTCTGATGGTTGTGAACCTGATCAGGACCGCTGGATGTCCATGATCAGTAGAAGCAGACTATGAATGTTGCCTTCTCTTTGTTGCTGAACTCTCCAAGAGTGGAGATGCTGTTCCTGTCAGTGACAGCTCCTGAGAAGCAGCACTTGGAGCCGAGTGAAATACTTGCAGTGCAGAGTAACAAAGGTGTTGCACTGTCCATTGTGGGAAACAGTCTCAGCCTGGGACTGTTTGGGGTTTCATAGCTTGAAGGTGTTCTCAGAGGAGAAAGTGGTGGGATGATAGCCAGTGAAGTGTGGTGTTCATAGTGTCTGTTGCATACTGCAGGAAGCACACCTGTGTTAAAAAGCATCACAGTCTCCATAGCCAATGGAAAACGTTGGATAGTTTATCAGCTGGAGTTGTAACTGGTTGTATCAGTAGAAGCTGTCAGCAGCAGCTTGTGGTCGGGCTGGTCGTGGATTTCAGTCCGTCTTTACAGAGGATCCTGTTGAAGCAAACTGCAGGGACTCATTTCAGCTTCTGGGTGGAAATAATTTGGGTGCAGATAAATGTCTTGTACATAAGTGTATGTGTTTTGAGAACTTAAAGTCAATGAAATCATGAGTTTATTTACATGAGCTTGGAACTGGTTGGTTTGTTTATTGGACCCGTTTGGAATGCAGCGACTGGAACGTGGGGTGTGCCACAGTGCCAAAGCTACCCTCAGCGCTTCAGGGTGCACACACTGTTCTGTCCTGCACAGTCTCAACCACTGCTCAGTGCTTAGTATTTTTTTTCCTGAAGCAACATAAAGTTGTCAGTTATGTGGAAAATTAGGGACAATGTGACCTAAGTGACCCTGCTTCTGCAGGGGGTTGGACTGGATGATCGCTAAAGGTCCCTTCCAACCCCACCGTGCTGTGGTTCTGTGAATATTGAGGCCACAGGTTTAATACTAGACTGGGTTGGTTGTTGATAATATTGGTCATTCTGGTCTGTACTGGTTTAGCTTCAGATGGTTCCTGGCCTTTCACTGCCAGCTTCCACTTCTGCTGGGAGGTTTCACTTTGCATGGAAGGTTTTGCTGTCTCTTTACCATAGTAAATTTCTGACAGTACTTGTAAAAGGTTGCTCAAGGAGAGTGGACTTTGGGAGAAACGTGTCCTGAAGTAACATCCTATTGGGTTTTGTTTTGTTTCCTTTGAAATACAGACATATCAAGTCGACTTGAAGCCAAATGGGTCAGAAATTATGGTGACAAACGAAAACAAAAGGGAATACATTGAGTATGTATCCGTTGGTGGAACTGATCCTGAGCGTAAGACAGCACAGCTGTGCTTAGCTTGGAATATTGGGGTGGCTGGAAGCTCTAACCACTTTGCTTGCAGTCTGATAATGAGTGTGCTTACATGTTTTTGTCTACAATAGCCTGGTGATCCAGTGGAGGTTCGTGAACAGAGTTCAAAAACAAATGAATGCTTTCTTGGAGGTAAGGGCTGTTACCTGCTTTTCCTTTCCCGAATTATCTCTGTTTAATGCGTAATTCTCATAGCTCTGAGCCTGTGGTCACAGTGGGGACCTCTGCACAACCACACAAGTGTGGCATTGCACAGCTTTACCTTGTATAAGAATATATAGCCTTTCCCTGAAGAGAAGCAGCTCATTCTTTAAAGCTTAAATTGTTTGTGGAGAGCAGGAGAGGTGTCTGAGGGCTGGAGCAGAGCAAATGTCACTGCAGCCTTCAAAAAGGGCAAGAAAGAGGAGCCAGGTAACTCCAGAGGGGTCAGCCTTAGCTCATCCCTGGGAAGGGGATGGAATGACTTATCCTGGGTGCTGTCTCCAGGCATTTAAAGGACAAGGGGGTCATTGGGAGCACTGAACATGGCTTTACTAAGGGGAAAACATGTATGATCATCCTGAGAGCCTTTTATGAAGATGTAACCAGGTGGGCAGAGGCTGGTAGGGCAGTGGATGTGGTTTATCTGGCTTTCAGTAAAGCTTTTGGCACCGTCTCCCACAGCATCCTGGCAGCAAAACTGAGACAGTGTGGGCTGGGTGATCAGCAGTGAGGTGGACTGTGAACTGGTTGAAGGGAAGAAGGCAGAGAGCTGTGATCAATGGGGCAGGGTCTAGCTGGAGACCTGTGTCTAGTGGAGTCCCTCAGGGGTTGGTGCTGGGACTGGTACTGTTCAGTGTATTCATTAATGACCTTGCTGAGAGAACAGAAGCACTGTCAATGTTTGCTGATGATACTGAACTGGGGGCAGTGGCTGACACCCCAGAGGCTGTGCTGCCATCCAACCAGACCTGGACAGGCTGGAGGGTTGGGCACAGACACATCTAATGAAATTCAACCAGGGCAAGTGCAGAGTGTTGCATCTGGGACAGAACAACCCCATGTGCCAGCACAGGCTGGAGAATGAACTGTTAGAGAGTCATGTAGGGGAAAGGGAGCTGGGGGTGCTGGTGGGCAGCAGGATGAGCCTGAGCCAGCAATGTGCCCTCGTGGGCAAGAAGGCCAATGGCAGCCTGGGGTGTACCAGGAGGGCTGTGGGCAGTAGGTCAGAGAGGTTCTGCTCCCCCTCTGCTCTGCCCTTGTGAGACCACATCTGGAATATTGTGTGCAGTTCTGGGCCCCTCAGTTGCAGAAGGACAGGGAGCTGCTGGAGAGAGTTCAGTGCAGGGACACAGAGGTGATGGAGTGGAGCATCTGCCTTGTGATGAAAGGCTGAGGGAGCTGGGGCTCTGCAGCTTGGAGAAGAGACTGAGGGGTGAGCTCATTCATGTTACAGACCCATCAAGGGTGGGTGTGAGGAGGCTGGAGCCAGGCTGTGCTCAGGGATGGCCAGTGACAGGACAAGGGGCAACGGGGACAAGCTGGAACAGAAGAGGTTCCAAAGAGACACAAGGAGAAACTTGTTCCCTGTTGAGGTGAGGGAGCACTGGCAGGGGCTGCCCAGATGGGCTGTGGAGGCTCCTTCTCTGGAGACATTCAACCCCAGCTGGATGAGTCCCTGTGTGCCCTGCTCTAGGTGGTGCTGCTCTGGCAGGGGGCTGCACTGGATGAGCTTTGCAGGTCCCTTCCAGTCCTTGGGATTCTGTGATCCTGTGAAATAGTTTAGTGATTGGTTTTTGTAATTATGGACTCACACTTCAGCATCTGTGTCATTTCTTTCTCAAAACCCTTCTTCATCCTCTGCCATCCACTCGCATCCCCCGCAGCCGAAGAGCCAGTCAGATAAAAACGGTTGTAAATGCTGTGAGAAATTTAAGCTTTGCTTTGCTTTCTTGTAGGGGTTCACAGAGCTGCTTCCCATTGATCTGATCAAAATCTTTGATGAAAATGAACTAGAGGTGAGTTTGTTTAAAGGGCATCAAGAGAGAGCAGATCAGTAATGGTTATCACAGCAAGATGTGGTTAGTTCATCCAGGAGTGAGCCTGCAGGCACCGGTGCTTCGGCTTGGTGGGAAATGAGCTTTTTCTCCCTAATGAACTAACAAACAAATCTAGTGATCACATAAGAGCACAAAAAATGGTAATGACTCAATTAGGTGGTTGAGTATGTGCATGTGTATGTGTTCATGCTGCGATGCCTGTACCAGTCACACCTCGGGCACCGCACCCTGAAGGCTGCAGCAGAGACGTGTCAGGGCACAGCATCTCTCTGCTTAAAGCAGATACCCTGGGAGTCCTCCTGAAGCTCAAACCGTGCGTGATGTTTGCATCTCTGTTCAGCTTCACTGTTTAAAAGGTCAGGCAGCAGAGGGGAGGTGTAGCCTCGTTTTTCTGGTGAAATGCCCACACAGCCGCAGCTGCCGGTGCCAAACGTGTAACGATTCCCTCCCTGTGCAGCTGCTGATGTGTGGCCTTGGGGATGTTGATGTCAACGACTGGAGACAGCACACGATCTACAAGAACGGCTACTGCCCGAATCACCCCGTCATCCAGTGGTTCTGGAAGGTAAGGCTGGCTCACCACAGGCTGCTGCAGAGTCCCATGTGAGGTCTTTCTTTCCTTTGTGAAATCTACTGAGGAATACATCGAGTGGTGGAACTGGAGGTGTGGTGCTTGGGAAAGACGACAAAGTCAGAGCTTTGGTTCTGCCTGCAGTAGAACACTCCTGTGAGAAGGGTGTGTGTGTTCCCAGAAAAGCTGCTAGATTACCCTCTCCCATAAAAGCCATAGGTATTTCCAAGGGAAGTCTGTTTTTCCTATGACAGCGCCCTCACAGCTTTGTGTGTGCACGTCCAGACTCTGTTTCAGGTTCTCTTGTAATCATTTTGTGTCCAGTTCTGGGCCCCTCTCTACAAGAAAGACACTGAGGTGCTGGAGAGGCTCCAGAGGCAGCTGCCAAGCTGGGAAAGGATTCGGAGCACATCTGCTGTGAGGAAGGGCTGAGGGGTCTGGGGCTGTTGAGCCTGGAGAAAAGAGGCTCAGGGGAGAGCTTCTCACTCCCTACAACTACCTGACAGGAACCTGTAGCCAGGTGGGGTCTGTCTGTTCTCCCTGGTAACAAGCAACAGAACAAGAGGAAATGGCCTCAAGTGTCATCATGGGAGGTTCAGGCTGGATGTGAGCAGGAATGTCTTTGCTGCCAGGGCTGTCAGGCATTGGCAGGGGCTGCCCAGGGAGCTGCTGGAGTCGCCATCCCTGGAGGGGTGTCAGAGCGGGGTGGGTGTTGCCCTGAGGGCAATGGGCTGGTGGGTGATGGGGCTGGGACAGAGGCTGGGCTCCATGGGCTGAAAGGTCTCTGCCAGCTGAAACCATTCTATGAGTCCATGATTTTCGTGACCAGATGTGGTAAATGAGACCATGAACTTGCATCAAGCTAAAAGGCCTGATGCTGAGCTCCTGCAGCACTGAGCTGATGTTCTGTGAGCCTTTACCATCTCTGACTTTTCAAGGCTGTTGTGTCCTCTCTGCTTCTCCCTGTCTTGTGCAGAGCTGCTGTGGCTGTGCCCCCACAGTGCCCCAGGCCCTGGTGCAGGTCCTGGTGCAAGGCTGCCCACCTTGGGCAGCTCCCAGCTGCACCCCAAGCCAGGCCCAGTGGCAGCTGGAACAGGAGGCTCCTCATTTAATCACAGAAGCCCTGCTGGGTGACCCGTGTCTCAGCTGTGGGCGACACGGCGTGAGGCAGGCAGGTAACGGGCTGTGTGACACAGGCAGGGCTGTGACTGTGTGTCTCTGGGCAGGCTGTGCTGCTGATGGATGCTGAGAAGCGGATCCGGCTGCTGCAGTTCGTCACCGGGACATCACGTGTGCCTATGAATGGATTTGCTGAACTCTACGGTGAGCTCCCGCGGGCTCGGGGCAGGGTGGGCAGGGTGACGCCTGCTGCTGCTGCTGCGGGGCTGTCCCGGCTGCCAGCGGCTGTGGCAGGGCTGATACCCCTGCCCTGTGGCACGGGAGGGTGTGTGTTCAACCAGGCACTCCAGCGTCTTCGCTGTCGGTGTCTCCTCTGTGCCGCAGTCACGGGGGAAGCCCCGAGGGAACGGCTGCCACGGGATCACCACGGCCCTGCCAGCCCTCACGTAGCTCTGAGAGCTTGCAGCAGGTGGAAAGCCTACCCTGCCTTTTGTGCAGACACTTACAGTTACACACGACGTTCAGCTTGTCTCTGGCGCTGCAGCAAGCCTGTACTTGATGTGCTTTTCGTGTCCCACCAGGTTCAAATGGTCCTCAGCTGTTTACAATAGAGCAATGGGGAAGCCCTGATAAACTGCCCCGAGCTCACACCTGGTAAGTCATGAGAGCAGAACGTCCTGTGCCTGTCCTGTGGTGTTGTGCTGCTAAGAGAGAGGAACGTGACAGCCCTGCTGGTCTCTAGTGTGTTTTAGCTCAGGATCTGTGGCTTTCTGTGTGGTGGTGTCCTCTGGCACCGACACAGGTGTGTGTCTGTGTCCCTGCAGGGCTGTATTTAACAGGCTAAGAGGGACTGTGTGCTGACACCCAGCTGCAGAACAGCTCCAGGAGGAGTCCCAGTTCTGGGGGGCTGCTCCCTGCAGCTGCTGACCAAGGGCTGTTGTGAAAGGCTGCGTTACCAGAGTTAGGTGCAGGTGTCCCATGGTAAATGGGGGTGAAATGAATCCAACACCAACTCTTTCCATTGTAGCATTTCTGATGCAGACTCTTTCAATGCCATCTTATTGTATCCAAGTAACCCTTTCAGCTCAGGACCCTTCCTCTGGTTGCTGTTTGCATGTAAGGAACGTGCATTAGGAGCTTCTCCCCAGTTTATTTTACACTGCATTTGAAGATGTTGATACCCACATGTGCCAAGTGTTAACAAATGGATTTGAAGGCCGACCATAGCCTGCAACTTTCTTCAAGCACTGGTCAGTTAAACTGACCTTCTGACAAAATGGAAGTGGTTTGAATCCCTTCTGGCAGAAGGCTTTTCCCCACATCAAACACGAGGCACTTGCAACATGATGCAAATTGGAGCAGGTGCAGCACAGCCTAGGCAGTGTGCCCACTGTGGGCTGGACTGGGGAGCAGGACACTCAGTGCCTGCTGGAGGAAGCCCCAAGCCCTCACAGATGCCCATCACATCGTCTCACAGGCTGGGCCTCCTGTTGAGGCTGTGGTCCATCCTAGCAAGCAAGCCTAATGCTTTCCCAGTGCCCTTGCCCTTAGGAAGGGTCCTGTTCCCCCCCCTGTTCCTGGGCCAGGCAGCAGCAGACAGGAGGGGGAGGCCCCTGGTCACTGAGCCCCAGACCCGCAGGTGACAGTACAGAGGAGTGGCAAAGGCAGCAGGGAGCAGCTCTGCCTTCCCTGGCTCCTGTCAGGACAGAGGTGGGGAAGAACAGCAGGAGGAGCTACATGTATGCTTTGGTTGCTTTTCCATGGCTGTTAAAACACAGGCTGTCTCCTGCCCTGCTCTGCCAGTCTGAAGGCTTTGAAATGAGTGGGAGAGAAACGAAGTGTCCAAGGGCAGACAGTTAACAGGGCCCTGCGGTGCCTCACCCTGCGTGGCTCACGCTGCTCATTGCCACCTTCTGTGTGCCTGGGAGATCCATCACCTCTCTCTCCTGGAGAGCTGAGAAACTGAAGCAATTCATGAGCTGGAGAAGCCAGGCCACCATCTGTACTGATGAGGGCTGATGCCTTCTTTCCCCTGGGTGCAGCAATTCCGTTTTGGCTTTCACTTCACTAGTCCACCCTCGCTGCAGGCAGCTTCTGCTCTCACCATCCATCTCCCCTCCTCATTTCCCACGGTTCTGTTTCTCCTCACCCTGGTAAACGAGTCCAATGACCCACAGGAAGTCTGATATAACAGAACACCTGCATAAAGCCCGTGAACTGCTGGACAGTTCACTACAAGCATGGGTCATCCTTAATTTCACCCTAGTGCACAGAATTTGCGCATGGTGAAAGCATTCGGTGCAGATCTTTGTCTTGCTCTGCTGTGTACCAGGAACGGGGCTTTTTTACAGGTAACTTGAGTTGTGCTCTATAGGAAAATGAGCTCCCAGAGTGTTGGTACAGAGCAGGGACCTTCCCATTAAACTGGTGATTCTGTAGAGTAGAAAACAACACAACCTGAACACATTGTAAAATCAGCCCCTCCTCTGCGTGTTTGTTACCTGTTAGATGTTACAGGATCCTTTTAAGACCACCTTTTCCCCCAGGGAGCCCAGGCCTGAGCTGGTTCACACTGGGATTGCACCCTTGGGGCAGCAAGAGAATAAAGGCCCCCATGTTATTTAACCTTTTCTGTTTTACCATAACCATTCTATCGTAGACTGAGCAGCAACGTGCCCTCGTGGGCAAGAAGCCAATGGCAGCCTGGGGTCATCCAGCAGAGTGTGGGCAGCAGGGCCAGGGAGGTTCTGCTCCCCCTCTGCTCTGCCACATCTGCTGAGGCCTCATCTGGAGTCCTGTGTCCAGTTGTGGGCTCCCCAGCTGCAGAGGGACAGGGAAGTGCTGCAGAGAGGCCAGTGCAGGGCCAGCAAGATGCTCAGGGCACTGGAGCATCTTCCTTGTGAGGAAAGGCTGCGGGACCTGGGGCTGTTCAGTCTGGAGGAGACTGAGGGGGGAGCTCATTAATAGTTACAAGTAGTTAAAAGGTGTTTGTCAAGAGGATGGGGCAGCACTTTTTTGTGTTGTATCCAGTGAGAGGACAAGGGGTGATGGGATGAAGCTGGAACACAACCAGTTCCATTGAAACATCAGGACAAACTGTGTCAGTGTTTGAGTGAGGGAGCCCTGGCCCAGGCTGCCCAGGGAGGGTGTGGAGGCTCCTTCCTTGGAGGGCTTCAAGACCCACCTGGACACGTTCGTGTGTGACCTGATCTAGGTGGGAGCTGCTTCTGCAGGGGGTTGGACTGGGTGAGCTCTAAAGGTCCCTTCCCACCGCTCCATTCTGTGCTCTGTGGTTCTGTGTGGGCATTTCTCAGTGGGCTCAGTTAACCGCTCCCTGTCCTCGGCACTTGCAGCTTTAACCGCCTGGACTTACCTCTGTACGAATCCTTCGAGGACTTGCGGGAGAAGCTCCTGATGGCAGTCGAGAACGCTCAAGGATTCGAAGGGGTGGATTAAGATGCCGCCTTGCCCCCTGGGAGCAGGTTCTGCTTGCACTTTGTCAGGTGCCCGGCGGACTGGAGTGACTGTCAGACGGCGCTGGCGCGGAGCAGCCCCGGCACGGCACGGCACAGCCTGGCACGGCACGGCAGGGCAGTGCCCCGAGCCTGAGCCGCAGCTCACGCCGGCTGCTTGGCACAGGCTCTGACCACATTTCAGCAGGACGTACTCTATTTATGTTTGCCTCTGTAGGCAGAGCCCTGAATAAATATTTTACATAATTTCTAGTGACAATGAATGGAATTAATCATTTTGCAGGTATGGTACCACCCTCATGTTTACTGAATTAACTGATTTAGGCGTTCTCAGATTTTAGTTCATGACAATTAGATATCATATACTTGGGAAAATGAGCTTTTTTCCCCCCCATCCTTGATTTCACACCAGACTTGACGCCAGTGTCGTTGTTTTCCAAGCACATTTTGAGCCTTCCGCTCCCGAATCCATCCAGGAAGCCGGAGGCGGCGGTGCCGGAGGCCTCTGCACGGGCTGCGCCTGAGAGCAGCTCTTCCCTTCCTGGAGCGCATCAGTGCTTCTGTGCACCCAGAGCTGTGGACTGGACCTTGCCGCTTTGTTCTTTTGTATAAATATTAGCATAGTTGAAGTGAAGGGCGAATCGTACCGCAGCATGCCCAAACGCCTCCCGTGGGCACCGGAGCCGCCTCGCCGCGTGCTGCTCGCGCCTCGGGCTGCGGCTGGCGTGTGAGGACAGCAGGCTCCGCGCCGTGCTTCGCTTTGTGCCGTGACCGTGTGTGCCCATCGCCGTGCTGAGCAGAGCCCGTCCCCGTGCCCGGGCGCTTCGGCGCCGCGGATCCGCTTTGTCTCCCGGCGGGGTCCGTCTGCTCCTAGCTGCACCCGCTCTGAAGGCACTTTATCCTGTCATATCTGGGTTTGAATCATGAACGTCAGTGTGGTTGTTTCCCTTCTCACGGCACACGTCTCTCTGGTGCAATACCTTGGCGGTTGTGAATCTGGCTGCTGCTGCTGTGTGAGCAGAGGCGCAGAGCTGAGCCTGCAGACGTGTTCCTCCGCAATCGTTTCTGTGACTGATCTCTTTTTTACTTAATCACGAGGATTTATTTGGTATACACTGCTATCTAATCGATTTTGTTACCTATGACATGTTGCATGCTTGAACTATAATGTCTGAGTTGCATCTCTCTTGTGACAGATTCAAAGTGAACGATGGGTGTTCGATCCACTGGCGTGACGAGGTTCCAGCAGCGCTGCCAGAGCAGGGCTGAGGGTTCAGCTCAGCAGCTTCAGGTCTGAAGTTTGGCCCCAGGCTCACCCAGAGGCAGGCTTTTTCCTCCCAGGGAGCCACTGAATGCCTGTGAAGGAAGATGTGGCTGCGTGCCTCGGGCTGAGCAGCTGAGGCAGCCCGGGGAAGGCTGTGGTGGTGTTTATTTGAACACAGGTTAGGAGCCATCTCCTGCTCACTGCATTTCCTGGCATTCCTTTCTGGCCTTTTGTGTTTGCTGAGGCTGAACAGGAGAAGGAGACGGGATCTGAGCAGAGCCAGGAACACTGTCCCCATCCTTTAGCCGTGGGAAGGAGTGTGGGGAAGGTAGAGAGAAAGAGAGAAACCCAAGTCTTTGACAGACCTTCTGTCTGCCAAGCACAGTTTGCTCTTACCCTGGAGGATTTTTGGTGTGGCTGGAGGCTCAGTTCCCGCATCAGAATGTTGAGACCTCCCAAGATTTCTTTGGTGGTGTGGTCTCATGGCGAGGTGAAGGCTGTGAACGACCAGCAGCAGCTGAGGCAGAAGTCAGGTTGTGTTTAAAGAATCTGTCCTTCCTCTTGGCGTGTTCTTGCTTTGGTCTCTCCCTTCCCTCTCCTCCCACACGACTCCCAAGGCAGGTTTACCAAGGCTCAGCAGCACCACAGCCCTCGGCCCTCGAGCTGACTTGAAGGGAATTTGATCGCTGTTTGGATTCTCTTTTCAAAAGACATCTAAATTTTTCAGAATGACTTTAACAGCTCATCAGCTCTACTGACCTCTGAACTGACAGACACTCCTACAGCAGCCCCAGGGTGAGAAACCTTTGGGCATGTTCCATGGCATCAGTCTCATTGGTGCATGAGCGTGCATGTGAGAGGGGATTTGGTTCTTAGGACGAGCAAAGGGACCCGGCCTGACGAGGTCATGCTGAAGCTGGTGCTCTTCCTGCTTTCTTGCCATTGATGCCAATAGCCAAATCCGTGCTGTTTGTGTCCCACGTGCCCCAGACACTGCAGCCACAGCTCTGCCCTCGCTGTACAGCTGATGTGGTGCCGCACAGAGCTGTCTGTGATGGCTTTTCCTTCTCTGGCTGCCCCTCACAGCCCCGAGGAAGCCACCCGTGAGCCAGCCCGTTCCTCTGGTGGCAGAGTCGGTGTGATGCTGAGGCACAGCACGGCCTCCTGCCTTTACAACAGCCCCTTTGCTCTGGAAGGGACACAGTCCTTTTGTGTTGGGGTCCCTACAAGCCCCATGCAGCTCCACAGCGAGCGAGGGGACTTGCAGGCTAAGCTGAGGGGAATTGCTCAGCCCAGTCTCAGTTCTGCATGAAGCCTTTGTCAGTGGTAGCAGAAGGCTCCCTGTGAGCTCAAGCTGGCAGGTTGTTGCTGACAGGCTGCATCCAGGACAAGGGGTGTTGTGATGGAGCTGGAACACAAACAGTTCCACTTAAACATAAGAAAAAACTGTTTCACAGCCGCAGAGGGAACGGATTGTTTTCTGCAGGTTCTCTCCACACAACACCCCAGAGCCTGAGCTGGGTGCCAGGCTTCCCTCCTAGGAATCCTCCTGGAGCTCCTGCCTCAAAGGAAGATGGAATCTTCCTAGGGGAAAAAAGAAAGGTAGCAAAGAGACACTTAAACCGTCTGAAGCACGCTGCAGCTCACACTCCAGTGACACTCATGCCATGGTATTGTGCCTTTAACACTGCACTCTGGCATGCTGATAGGACACCACAGAATGACCCAACTGTATTTTTAAAGGCACTATTCATCTACTTTGTTTTAGTTTATAAAAGGGGATAATAGAGATGGTGCCTAAATCATTACTTGGTCGCTCTTAAGAAGCCTTAAGGCAAATAATAGAAGCTCCGGTCACAACAGAGCCCGCAGGGTCTGCAGCAGTCGCCTCCTGCTCACACACAGGCCGACAGGTCTGTGCTGTGTAAGGCTCCAGCACCTTTCCCCCTGCACAGCTGCTGGAAACCGCTTCCTTATTTCATCTTTCAGTCCAAAAGTAGCAACAACAACAAAAAACACCCACGACCCAAAACCCCTCTTTCTTCTGCAGGGCTGATCTTATTTCTTCCTCTCTCATTTGACCTGTGCTCTGTGAGCTCTGAGCAAAGGAGCACGAGTGCCAGGTTAGCAGGACTCATGGTGATATGTTAGCAGAGGAGGCTGCTGTACCAACCTGGCAGCAGGGCTGGTCCTGCAGCAGCCTCTGCCCAGCCCTTCATCATCACAACCAGAGCACTCAGCAGCCACAGGTTCCTGGTGCTCTGGGTGAACGTGATGCTCAAGGGCCAGGAACAGTGGAGCCAGGGAGAGGAAGTTGGATAGTCAGACTGCACTTCTGAGAGTTAAACATCAGTGCTCACCCTGCTTTGGCTGCCAGGGCTGATCATCCCCACTGTGGCAGACAGGCAGCAGGTCGCCAGGCGGGACACGCTGCAGTGTACATCCCTTCGCTTACCTGTCAGTAGGGAGGTTTTCCTTTTATAGGAACTGCCTGACGGCTGCAGGAAGCGTTGTTGCTGTGTTCTCTGGGTGTGAGCATGTACTTGCAGTCCACTGCAAAGCTGAGACTCTCTGTGTTTCCAAAGGTGCGGAGCATTCAGACATTCCAGGTTAAACACAGCGTTTGGTGTTTGTGAAATCGCCTCGTACCAGAAAGTTGTTCAAAGTTATGCCAAACTACCTTAGAACTAATTTCACATGTACTGCTTACAAATAATGCTCATTTTCACACTTAAAATGCAGCTTTAAACCCTGGTTGGGTTTGATACACTGTGGGGAAAGGATTTGTTTATGGACAAGTCATTTGTTGTTTATTTTATGCGGAGCAGTGAAGGAAACGGCTGTTTGTTGACCTGAACAAAGCTCAATGTGACAAAATGAAAGCCTTGTAATTAAGTGATGCAACTTAAATATTTAATAAAGAATTATGGAAGCTACAGCATTTTATACTGCAAATATGTTTGTCCAACTGAAGCTTTGTTTTGTTATAACAGCAACTGGCTTGAGGTCGTGAGCTGTGGGGAGGCTTTTGCACCCCGGGAGGGAGCGGTGGGGAACCTCCACGCAGCCGTGTCTGCTCGTGATTTATCTCTAAGTGATTAAACACACCATCCACATACTGGCAGGGGCTGCCCAGATGGGCTGTGGAGGCTCCTTCTCTGGAGACATTCAACCCAGCTGGATGAGCTCCTGTGTGCCCTGCTCTAGGTGGTGCTGCTCTGGCAGGGGGCAGCACTGGATGAGCTTTGGAGGTCCCTTCCCATCCTTTTAACATCCTGTGGCTCAGCCACTGTGAAAAGTGGTTCAGAGTTTTTTCCTTGTGATCTTCACCACACCCAGGAAGCTGCAACACATCTCGCATTTTCAGCTGGGTAGGAATGTGTCTGTCCCTGAGTGAAGCTGACAGGGGGTTTGGCCACGGTGCAGAAGCACCTTCAGGCAGCACCAGCCGAGGTAACTGTTTCCTGTAAGGATCTGAACAGCTGTTGTAAGATTAGTGATTATGCAGCACTCTCTAGAGAAGGGTAATTAGATAAAATACGAGTAAGAAGCTGGTAGAGCTGCAGCTTTTCCATCTCCCTTGTTCCTTTGGTGTTTGCAACACAAGCGCTGCAGCTCTGTGTCACACTTCTTGCATTACCCAGTTCTGCAGCAGCTGTGCAGGCCAGCACACTTACAGGCTTCTGCTGAAGCCATACCTGGGATAAGTGAATGTTCTTTTATTGCCCCTTCCCCTTGTTTAGAGCAGAAGTTCCTGCAGCCCACAGTAACATGTGTCCTGCAACCAAAACGCCTCCTGCAACAAACTCAGCCAAGTTCAGCTTCTCAGTGCATCACTGGTTTGATTTTGTGCTACAGTTCCAACATCAGAGCACCAAGAACAGCTCTATATTAACAGCATGGGAACTAACCTTTCCTTTTCTGTCCATGAGTGCAAATGCCTAACTTAAAAACGCCACCCCAAACCTAACCACAACCCAGCCACCACCAGTCCTACTTCTGACCTAACAGCTCACTTGAGGAGCACAGTACGTTCCTCCTCTGCTGGTACCAGTGCTCAAGAGAGTGCAGACACACTGGGTTAAGTCACCTGTTAGTCTGAAATACACAATCCGTGTGTAACAGTCTCTGGGGCTTCAGAGCTTCCCAGGGAGCGCAGCCCACAGGCAGCGTGGCCCTGACTTGCTCTGACACGCAGCAAGGGTCACACAGCGAGCTCTGGCACCCACCGGCAGCTGCAGTTTGCTGGTGGAAAACAACCAAGAGCCACACCACTACACAGCAACTGTCTGCTCAGGGAGTGCCAGGGAGGTCCAGGTCTGAGCTCCCCAGCTCAGGAGGGACCCACAGACAGCAGTCACCGCGCTGTCCCCGACCCTCTGGCTCCCCCCTGCCTCAGCCTGGGGGTGTTTTTGTGCAGCTGTGCAGTGCTGTGGGAGATGCCTTGCAATGGCAGCGTGACTTACTCTGCTTCATTAACTCACACGGCTGCCTCTGTACTGCTCAGTTTTGCCGACACCACGTAGCAGCAACCAATTCACTTTGTGTGAACTGCGCTGGTGCCTCTCTGCGTTTCCTCCCAGGGACACAGCTTTCTGAAAGGGCTGCCCATCTCCTCCCCTTTACCACCACCACCTCTTCCCAAGCCAGATCAGCCTGGACACGTTCCAAGGCTAAGCACATCAGCCAACGCTGCAGCCTCCCTTCTGTGCTGGTGCAGCAGCATCCCTGAAGCTTTACACACGCAGGCATCTGTGTAATGCTGAAACGGGGGATTGAACGGTGCTTTTTACAACAAAAACCACCACCACAAACACACAGCTCAACAGACACAGCTCTGCCAGTGTGTCTGTGAGTGCTTTGGCACAGTTAATTCCATTGGTGCTTCTGAATGAACAATAAACTGTGGCACAGTAAAGTTCCAAGTGGCTAAAGAATGTCTGCGAATCCTTATTACAGGCCATTTGTGTGTGGCTGGGAAGGCTGTGTTGAAGAAAGGCTTGTAAGGTTGCTTGAGAAACAAGCAAATACATAAAAACCATGTCGATGTATTGAAATCTGAAACCAGTCCCTGTACAGCACCAGCCCTCTGCAGCCACCCACGGGAGACCCTGCAGCAGCTGCTTCAGCAGGGAATGCCTTCACTGCAGCCCTGAAACACGGTTCCTTCCCACCATGACAAGGGACAAATGCTGCAGTATGCAGGGCAATTATTTTTGAAGCTTGCTGTCGTTAAACAGTTGTAACAGATCAAATTAAAGGTCCAGCTGTGCATGCATCTGGCTGGCAGATTCTGCCAGAACAGCTTCAGCAGGACCAGTCACCGTGCTTACAGCAAGTGCACTTTCACACAGGGAGAAGTGCAGCTCCAAGATGTACTGCAGTGGCCACAGCTGCTTTTTCTTTGCACACAGCCAGCCATGCCATGTGTTTACTTTTAAGTAGCCCCTGGTGTCACTGGGAGCTCCAGCACTTGCAGCTACTCCAGCTAAACGCCCGTGATCATTTTCAGTGTGAGGGAGTATCGTCCCCTTGTGAACGTAGCAGCTTTCCCTCTCCTCTTAACACACATTCCCCCTTGTGTTCCTGCGGCTCCTCCACCTGCTTGCTGCCTCTGTGCAGCCAGAGGTCCCTGGTTTCCTGCACTCACCGTGGCTTCCCACCCACAAGCCTGTCAGAGCCACACTCCTACAAACTCAGGTGGACGCCAGCACAGGCTCTGACATCCCCTGCACTCCACACAAGGTCCTGTGTTAGAGTTGACTATAGTCCCACGGCAAGAGAGCCTGAAGCAAACGTCCTCTGGAGCTGGTTCCTCACGTGCAGATGCGTCCTGGCAGTGGCTCAGCACCCAGCCAAGGGGAGCTGAAACTGAGCAGAAGTGCAGCGGTGCTTCCATCCCCAGCCACAGCCTGGGCAGTGAGTCCCTCTGCTCTGCAGGCAGATGAGCCCCCAGTAACATCTGGAATTGCCTCCTGCAAAGCACCTTCCAGGATGCAGCCACAGGAAGAGGACAGGGAGGTGCCAAAGGCAGCACCAGGCTCCCATGGCCGCTACAGCACCGAGTCCTTGTGCCTCGTGCATGGATGAACCTCAGGGCTCCACTGAGCAGGCTGACCTTGCAAGTACCATGTGCTAAAGCCCTAATTCATTAGCTGTATTAGGGTGTTAATTAGGGGGGGATAACACAGTGATGCAATTGTGCACGTAGGAGTTATTGCTGAAGACTAAACTATCTCTGTATGTGATCAGCACTTGGGCACCAAAAGCCTGGCAATCACAAAAGGCTGAAATGCCTTTCAAAGTGCTGCCCTGCACCCTCCTCCAGCAACCTTCACTGTGTCAAATCCACCTGCAGGACAAGCTCCACTTCATGCTTTTCTTTCATTCCAAGGATGGCTCTACACAAAACCCACTGTCTCATCGTTTACATTCCTACCTAACTGCCAGAGAAAGGGTTTTGCCATGGCAACCCAACAGGAAACACTCCTGGCTCAGGCATCTCCCCTGCAAGGATCACAAAGATAGAGAGTCCCTTGATGATTACTGACTATTTTATCCAGCTTTTGATTGAGAGCTTGGTTCAAATTCAATTCATTCTTGCTCAAATGCATCTGCCCAACTTACTTTCTGCCTTTGCTGCGGCTGTTTCGTTAGCCCGACAGACTCAGTAAAACACGAGGTATATTTAGAACAACACAATAAGATGTATTTTTCATGAATGTGTTCTGTTTAACTCTGTCATATCTCAGCATTACTAACACAAGCTTTTTGCTTTAAGTGAGTTTTCCTCTCTCTGGAAATGCTCCCTCAGTATCACAACACAACCACAGAAGCACCTACAGCTGAGAATCTGGAAACATTTGGATTTGAAGTTGTTTAAGTGTTGTAGTAGTTTGCCACAGTGCTTCTGCCAATAATCCAGAGGCTGGTTTAAACATCTGCCACTTGCAGCCAGAGAAAGTCAACAACCGCTCTATTAGTAGCTGGGTTTTCCCTGAGCCACCAGGGCAGGCAGGTACCGGGGGGCTGAGCATCACCAGCACTTGAACAGACAGACACACAGTGGGGTCGCAGCTCTGAACCTTCAGGGAGCTGGAGACTTTGCAAAGGGACTATTGGATGGTGTGTGGTGGCTGTCGGGCCCGTTGCCGTTGATGTGAAGCTGGAGCAGCCTCGTCTCTGACCCTGGGGATGTAAAACAGGGAATGGTGTCTATTCCCAGGGGGAGCAAGCAGGTTGAGCTCGCCAGTCTTATTTCTCTGCTCCCAGCTTTTAGGCACCCAGACCTGATAAAACCGAGAGCTGTAGTAAATGCAGTTTCCATTTGACAGACCCCTGTCACTGCTGGATTAGCCAGGGGACACGACCTCCCCACAAAAACAGGTTTTAAACTAAATGTAAACTTTGAGCCTTGGGCTGAAGTTAAAGGATGACAGAGACGACGTCAGATCGATACTGGGCAAATATTAGTCGCATGCAGTGGGCAGACTCTCTGCTGTGCCACTGGATATTTCAGTGTGCTGATGCCAGACAGATCTCTAGTTTTAAGGGTTTCTCTACACAGAGGAAAAAAAAAACCCAAAGCCACCCACTTTGAAGCAGCTATTGCACTCTGTTGTGCAAGCTGAACCATTCCACTGCTCTGCCATCCCCCCAGAGTTCAAGGAGTGGAGTGCTACTGGTTCCTATAACCAAAATCATTTTCTCCACTATCCCAGCAATCTCCTTTGCTCCCAGGCTCTACCCCTGCAAGCAAACAACAGCTTTTAACAAAATCGTCAAGTTTTAAGTCATTCTACCTCTCCATCAAGTATCCAGATGGTTCGCTGCCTCTGTTGAATGACACTGTAAACAGAAACTGTGCTTACGTGTGAAGTCAACACTTGTTACAACACACACACACACACACACACACACACACACGCGTGTCTCGGGCTCAGCTTTCTCCATTGTGCCCCCAGGGTGAAAAAATAAGTAGGAGAATGCAGCCCAGCTCCTTTCTGCACCTTGTTTGCCGTAACAGAACAGCCCCTGACACCAGAGTCTGCAGATCAGCCAGTATGCGCAGAGGCAGGAAGGCAGGTAGTGCTGCATCACAAGGGGGGAACCCAAGACAAATCAAGGCTCCTCAGAAACACCCTGAATTGGAGAATTGCTCTCCTGTGGGCGACATGTGGGGCTGTACCAGCGGAACACGGGCCAGAGGGGTGTAGGTGTGACGGCTCTGTGCGTCTCTGCTGTGAGCAGCTGCAGCTTGGCACTGCACAGGCACAGGGAAAGGGTGGTCAGGGCTCTCATCAGATTTCTTTAAATGCAATTAACTCTAGATTGTTTTATTTTTGGACTGTGAATTCTCAGAACAACAGAGGTGCTGAAGTGGTGGTTGCTGAGAAAGCCTTTTGTGCTCAACCGTCTCCAGCACCGTGGTTCTTTCAGGGGCCGTTAGAGAAACGAATCAGGACTGAAGTGTGGAGACAGACACCAAAGAGGGTTGGTGTCAGTCCTTCTAAACCATTAGCTTGGACCAGAAGGTGCATCATTGCCAGTGTGGGTTCCTGGAAGCAGGGTTTTGCTTCATCTCTAACACAGATGAAAAACAAATGACCAAAACCACCCGTTTCCCAGGGAGATCCCTTCTCCTTGGGGCTTGGAACAGTTGCTTTTGCACCTGGCCTCTCTGACATCTTGGATGCAGGAGCCAGAAAGCTCAGATCAGACCAAGCTCCTACAACTCCAGCTTTTGATGCTTTCACAGAGCACATCAAGCCTCTGGAACACGGTTTGGTGACAAAGTTACCAATATATATGGACAATTTTACCATAGACAGCTATAGATTTGGGCAGTAACCTTCATCTTGGTCTCTGCAGGTTCTAGCTGGAAAGTTACTGCTTCTCACACAATGGATTGGCCTCTAACAGCATCAGTAGCAGTAGCTCGGGATTTATTTCTTTTCTTTCTGGTGATGAAGGTGGAATTTTTCACCCCCAGCTGCAAGGAGCAGTCAGCACAGGGTCAGGCTTGGCTCTGAGAAATACTGATGGGAACATTCTTTACAACTGCAAGCCGAAATCCTGTTTCCTTAAGGTTACCTTACACAGCTTTCACTTGGCTCCACGATAAAAGAAAGGGGTGAAGAACTCATGATACACCCACACTTCAACATCGTTCAGCTCTTGTTCACAAAGCCTGGATGCACTGCTTCCCTTTCTCTTGCTCCTTTGTTCACAGGGCAAATAACTGTCAAAACCAACCCTATCACTGATATCTAAACTCACTGAAAAAAAAGAACAGAGGGAAGCAGTTCAAAGCACTGCAGAGAGCAGTTATAATCACATTGGGTGCAGTTCTGCGCCCCTCAGTTGCAGAAGGACAGGGAGCTGCTGGAGAGAGGTCAGCACATGACCACCAAGATGATGGAGTGGAGCATCTCCCTTGTGCTGAAAGGCTGAGGGAGCTGGGGCTCTGCAGCTTGGAGGAGCCTGAGGGGTGAGCTCATTCATGTTACAGATCCATCAAGGGTGGGTGTGAGGAGGCTGGAGCCAGGCTGTGCTCAGGGATGGCCAGTGACAGGACAAGGGGCAACGGGCACAAGCTGGAACAGAAGAGGTTCCAAAGCCAACACAAGGACAAACTTGTTCCCTGTTGAGGTGAGGGAGCACTGGCAGGGGCTGCCCAGATGGGCTGTGGAGGCTCCTTCTCTGGAGACATTCAACCCCAGCTGGATGAGTCCCTGTGTGCCCTGCTCTAGGTGGTGCTGCTCTGGCAGGGGGTTGCACTGGATGAGCTTTGCAGGTCCCTTCCAGCCCTTCAGATTCTGTGATTCACCACAGCTTGTGGAGTGGCAGTCTCTTTCATTGCATGACAGCTTGACCTACAGCAGCTCCTATCGAAGTATTTCTGGCATCTGTTGCCCAGAAAAAGAAACTAGTAAGGCAGCCTTGGGGTATAGGAAACAAAAAGCTAGTTGTCCTGCTAGAATAAGCAACAGTCCTCAACAGACTGCCAGGGAAACAGCTTACAAGGAAAACAAATGCCTTCAGGGGAGTCAGAGGTCTTTCAACACCATCTGCATACACAGATAAGGGTTACCTGAGAAAGCCAGAACCTTGCAAGACTTAATATCTAACAACAACAGAATATCAGCATGAGTGGCATTCAACAGGGAGAACTGAGATATCTAACAGCCACAGCAGCTTCAGCTTTGTCTGCAGAGCGAATCATCATCAGGAGCTCTTGCTGAAACGTTACTAATAAATAAAAGCTTTATTTCCTTTTTTCTTTGTTATTTTGCCTCCAAGGCTGATGCTCATACACACATATACATCTATACTGCCTTTTATCTGTGCCACTGGCATCTGTTCAAATAGCTTTGTTTGAGCACATCTGTCCATATCCCGAAGGACGAGAGTCCAACGACCAGACAATCAGTTCACCTGGTCACCAACCCGGCAGTTTGTTTGTTCTTGGCTATCAGTTTCCATGGGCAGACCAAAAGAGGGGGCAGGAGGGTAACACCACCCAAAAACACTCAAGTCGAAACCTTTCACTCTGTGAGATGTGAGTTATATCCTAACACACATCCAAAATCCCAGCACAGATCCTTGAGGAGCTCCTGGAGAGAAAACTGACAACCAGTGCCTCCGGCTTGATTCCTCTCCTGTAGCTTGGCATTTGGTTACATGAAAATCCCCCCCTTTCACTCCAGTCAGTTACAGCTCTTTAGGGACCTAAAGATGCAAAAGACTCACATCAAGCAGATTTCCCTTTCTGAAGGCAATGGCATCCCTCAGATTTGGGATGTATGATTTTTCACCCCCATACAAAACCCTTCCTGTTCTGGTCCGTCAGACCACACCTGAGCCAGGTGCATCCGTCACTCACGAGGTAAAGGCTTTTTCCACTGTGTTAACTCCAAGTCTCAGCTGTCACACCATCACTTTTCACAGGCCAGTCAAATGTCACGTGGGAACACCAAGTGCTTCTGGATTGAACTTCTTTTCCCTTCAAGCAGCTGAATTAAAGACAGAGAGAGGTTGTTTTTTATGAAGACTTAACCAATACTCATCCCTTACAGTTTGCCTTGCTTCAATGGGCACTGGGTCAGAGAACTCAGGTGAGCAACACGTAGCACCCTTTGCTGCTCTGTGTTCAGTGTCCTCCTGTTCTCATACTCCCAGCCATCAGACCTGGACTACGAACTGAAACAGAACACAACCCTCCCCAAAGAAGAGAAAATGCACAGGAAAGGAAAAGTGCAGTGGTTTAAAACAACACTTACAAAAGCACCTGCTGCTTAAAAATAACACTTAATCACTTAACAAACCTTTTTGGATTAAACACCTTTGAAATCTCTTCCTCCCAATCAATCAACTACAGCAGTGCAAATGAACTTGAGAAAAAGTCTTGCACAACTGAAGAGATTCTCCCCCCTGCCCCTGTCTTGGAGTCTGACAGGCAACGAGTCCTGCAAGTCTGAAGGTCCTTGCAGTCTGTCCTGGAAAGGAGACAGACGTTGTCCTCTGGACTACTTTGCTGCTTTGGGTATCAAACAGAGCCTGAGGTAGATGCAAGAAAAGTTGTCAGAGTAGACTTTCTCCCCCCTTAATGATTTTAAGCTGTTAGCTCTGAAGACATAAAGGCCTTGCCTCTCAGTCAATGCTCTTCTGACTTCCAAACAAGCCCCAAAGCAAATGGAATGTGGGGTATCCCAGTGGCTACCTGTGACCCTCCTTTAATCAGTTTTCACTGACAGTTCTGCCACTTGAGATTTCCCCTTGTACAGCCCCTGGAAAGCACTATCACTACCCACATTGCAGTGGTGCCAAGCGATCTCCAAAACCAGCAGGCTCGGAACTGGAGGCATGGAAAAGCCAGTGCTGAGTGTAGCTTCAACTATTTCACAGGTGCTTCTGCTTTGATGACAGCATCTTGCTCTTTGTAAACCTTCTCAAGCCCGAGTGTAAAACCCTTCCTCCTCTCAAAGCCTCTCTGGCCTCACCTTATGCTAGTTATCCACTCCAATCCAACACTGCTCTGCCTAACGTTTAGGTGCTAGTTTAATTCCTCCAGAATGCTGACAACAGCTTCCTGACACAGGTGGTTGAGGAGCCAACAAGGAGGGATGTGCTGCTGGACCTGGTGCTGACAAAGGTCTGTTTGGGGAGGTGAGGTCTGAGGTCAGCCTTGGCTGCAAGGACCATGAGATGGTGGAGTTCAAGGTCTTCTGTGGAAGAAGCAGGACACCAAGATGGATTGTGACCCTGGACTTCAGGAGAGCTGATTTTGGCCTCTTCAAAGAGCTGCTTGGAGGAATCTCATGTTCTAGGTGGTAGGGCTGCCCAAGAAAGCTGCTCAGTCTTCAAGCAGCACCTCCTCCAGGCCCAGGATCAGTGTGTCCCCACAAGCAGACAATCAGGAAAAGGGGGCAAGAGGCCTGTGTGGATGAGCCAGAACATACTGGAGCAACTCAAGGAGAAGAGGTCTATGGAAGGTGGAAAAAGGGGCTTGGCTGCGTGGGAAGAGTGTGGAAATGTTGGCAGAACATGCAGGGATGCAACCAGGAAGGCTAAAGCCCTTTTGGAATTAAACCTGGCAAGGAAAGCAAGGGAAAACAGGAATGGCTTCCTCAAGTACATCAGCAAAAGGAAGGTGAGGGAGAATGCAGAGAACACAGAGGGTGCCCTGGTGAGGGAGAACGCAGAGAAGGCCGAACTACTGAATGGCACCTTTGCTTCAGCCAAGGCCAGCCCTCAGCAAGCCCAGTCCCTGGGGAATAGCGAGACAGTCTAGAGAGCGAAAGACTTGGCTGAGGAGGGGTGGGTCAGGGATCTCCTAGGCAAGCTGGACACCCACAGATCCATGGGACCTGATGGAATACACCCACGAGTGCTGAGGGAGCTGCTGATGTTGTTGCTAAGCCTCTCTCCATCATTTTCAATGGATTGTGGAGCACAGGTGAGGTGTCTGAGGACTGGAGGAAGGCCAAAGTCTCTCCAGGCTGCTAACAGGGCAAGGAGGACATGGTCAAGCCAGTCAGCCTCACCTCCATCAGGTGAATGGAACAGCTCATCCTCAATGTCATTTGTAAGCACATGGAGGAAAAGATGCTTATCAGAGGGAGTTACCACAGATTTACCAAGGGGAAATCCTGCTTGAGCAACGTGATGCTTTCTCTGATGGCATCACTGGCTGAGGAGATGAGGGGAGAGCAGTGAATGCCATCTACCTTGACTTCAGCAAGGCTTTGGACACTGTCTCCCACAACATCTTCATCAGAAAGCTCAGGCAGTGTGGCTTGGATGAGAGGAGGTGAGGTGGATGGAGAGCTGCTGAATGACAGAGCCCAGAGGGTGCTGATCAATGGCACAGAGTTGAGCTGGAGGCCTGTGGCCAGTGGAGTTGCACAGGGATGGGTTCTGGGGCCAGTCTGGTTCAACATCTTCATCAACCACCTGGGTGAGGGGACAGAGGGACCCTCAGCAAGTTCCCTGCTGGCACCACACTGGCTGATGCACCAGAGGCTGTGCTGCCATTCAGTGAGAGCTGGGCAGGCTGAGAGTTGGGCACAGAGGAACCTGCTGAGGTTCAACAAGGGCAAGGGCAGAGTCCTGCAGCTGGGGAGGAACAACCCCCTGGGCCAGGCTGGGGGTGACCTGCTGGAGAGCAGCTCTGCAGAGACAGACCTGGCAGTGCTGGCTGATAATAAACTGCCCATGAGCAGCAACGTGGCCTCGTGGGCAAGAAGCCAACGGCAGCCTGGGGGCATCCAGCAGAGTGTGGGCAGCAGGGCCAGGGAGGTTCTGCTCCCCCTCTGCTCTGCCACATCTGGTGAGGCCTCATCTGGAGTCCTGTGTCCAGTTGTGGGCTCCCCAGCTGCAGAGGGACAGGGAACTGCTGCAGAGAGGCCAGTGCAGGGCCAGCAAGATGCTCAGGGCACTGGAGCATCTTCCTTGTGAGGAAAGGCTGCGGGACCTGGGGCTGTTTAGTCTGGAGGAGACTGAGGGGGGAGCTCATTAACAAAAACATTTAAAAGGTTAATGATGAGAGGATGGGGTGACACTTTCTCCTGTGGCCTCAAGTGACAGGACAAGGGGTAATGGACAAAAGCTGGGAAAAAAATGTTCCCCTGGCACAGGAGGAGAAAGTCCTTTGGTGCTGAGGGGAGGGCGCTCTGGCCCAGGCTGCCCAGGGAGGGTGTGGAGGCTCCTTCTCAGGACGTTTCCAAACCCCCCTGGACACGTTCCTGTGTGACCTGATCGAGGGGAACCCTCCTTCTGCAGGGGTTGTGCTGGAGCAGCTTGGCAGGGCTCTCCCAAGCCCCACCATGCTGTGATTCTGTTTGTCATGAAGTGCTTTCACTCTTTCACACCTGACAGGATGGATGTTATAAGAGAGATGATTTATCATCAGCCTTTAAAATCCCGTGTTGCCTCTTTCCTTGTGCAGTTACAAAACTGAACAACCTATCCAGAAAAAAACCAAACACATACAAAAGTAAAGCCAAGCCCCACCACACCCCGTGGCAGATGGGCTGACAGTGTGTGTGAATCATGCAAGTTCTCGTTCATCCTTTGTGCCTCTTCATGAAGTTCTCATTGCCCTTGTGTGTGGAAGGAGCTGCCATGGCCACCGCACACGCCTTGAGACGTCCTGTTTCTGACCAGACAGCAAACAGAACACACCAGCCAGTGCCACCTGCCCACAGAGGTGACGATTCCGTGCAGCAGGGCACACGATTCCCAGTCACTCAGGCCTTTTAGCCACTGGCCATTGTTTCCTGGAGCCCTCCAGAACAGAGGTGTGTGTACCTGCTACGTCCTGTAGGATGCATCCCTTGATTTGAGCAGGTTGCTCCTTCACAGTGCAGTTCATCTCAAAAGAAGGAAGCGATGTGCTGCATGCAGGACCAAAAGCAAGCAACGGTGTTACCAGCTTCCTGGGGAATGTGTCAGGTCTCAGAGCATCTGTTCTAGCTGATGTTTGTTTGCCTGGTGATTACACAGCTGATTTACGCCTGTGCAGGCTGGGAACGCGTTGCTCACAGTTTGTGCAGTCTCCATCTGCAGTGGATTTCAATATCCAACAGGACAAAGCCCTGCCCAGCTTTGTCTGACCCTGCAGCTAGCTGCTTTGAGCATGAGGTTGGGCCACAGACTTCCCGACAGCCCCTTCAAACTCAATCATCCTCAGATCGTGTGATCTTACTGTTCAGCTCATGCTCAACAGTTGTACTGGCAGATAAAGCCAGGCTATTTTCTCACTGCCTCAACAGGACGAAGCCACTCATGGTTATAAGAGAGATAATTAATCCTGCTTGGATTGTTCAGTGCCTTTCTGGGCATAGCTGTTTTTCTCAAGGTCACATTGTCACACAGACCATCCCATCTTTCATTCCTAATGCAAATCACAATATTGGACCCGAGTAGCTTGTGCACACACCTATCAGAAAAGATTAGTTTCAGCTGGAAGATGGCTGCAGTGATCACCAGCTCCAGCTGCCTGACCCCTTCAGGGCCAACCAAAAGCCAAACCATGGTGTTAAGGACAGTGTTTAAATGCCTGTTCAGTGATTACAGGCGTGGGGCATCAACCACCTCTCTTGGGAAGCCTGTTCTGGGGCTTCACCATGCTCTCAGGAAAGAAATGCTTCCTCATGTCCAGTCTGAACCTCCCCTGGTGCAGCTTTGAGCCCTCTCCAGGTGTCCTGTCCCTGGGTCCCAGGGAGAAGAGCTCAGCACCTGCCTCTCCAAAGAGTCACCCCTCAGCCTCCTTCTGTCCAAACTACACACCCAGAGCCCTCAGCCACTCCTCCCTCCAGCCCTTCACCAGCTTGGTTGCCCTTCTCCAGACACATTTGAGGATCTCCTCACTCTTTATCAAATAGTGGGCTCCAGAACCACACACAGTTCTCAGGTGAGGCCTTGAGATGATCCCCTGTCTTGCCCAGCTGGTCACACCATGTCTGATGCACCCCGGGATGTGTGTTGCCCTCTCAGCTGCCAGGGCTCACTGCTGGCCCATGCTGAGCCTGCTGACAACCAACACCCCCAGGTCGCTTTCTGCAGCTCGGCTTCCCAGCCATTCCTCTCCCAATTTATACTTGAGATCCAGCATTACTCCATCCCAGGAGCAGAAGCCAACACTTGTTACATTTTGTGCCACTGATGATTGCCCAATGCTCCAGTTTGTCCAAATCCCACTGTGGGGCCTCTTGTCCCTTGAGTCAACAGCACCTCCCAGTTCAGCATCATCAGTAAACTTACCAAGGGTGCATTCAACTCCTGCATCCAGACCAGTAGTAGAAGTGTTGAGCAGCACTGCCCAGCCCAGCCCACCACTGACCCCTCAGCACCTCAGCCCCACGGCTTTGGGATCCCTCCAGGGCTGGGCACTCCCCCAGCTCCCTGGGCAGCCTGGCACAGGGGTAACACCCCTCTCAGGGAAACAGTTCTGCCTCAGCTCCAGCCTCAGCCTCCCCTGGGGCAACTCCAGCCCCTTTCCTCTCGTCCTGTCATTCATGGCTGGGGAGCAGAGCCCGACCCCCAGCTCCCTGCAGCCTCCTGTCAGGGAGTGTCAGAGAGTGCTGCTGTCTCCCCTCAGCCTCCTCTTCTCCAGGCTCAGCACCCCCATTCCCTCAGCCCCTGCCCAGCCCCTTGTGCTCCAGCCCCTTCCCCAGCTCTGTGCCCGGCTCTGGCCACGCTGCAGCCCCTCAGTGTCCCTGTGGCAGTGAGTGAGGGGCCCAGCACTGACACAGCCCTGGAGCTGCAGCCTCCCCAGGGCCCAGCACAGGGGACAATCCCTGCCCTGCTCCTGCTGCCACCCCAGAGCTGATCCCAGCCAGGCTGCCCTTGGCCTTCTCAGTCCCCTGGGCACGCTGCTGGCTCCTGTTCAGCCGCTGGCACCAGCCCCCCCAGGCCCTTTCCCTGCAGCAGTTTCCAGCCCCTCTGCCCCAGCCTGGAGCTGCCTGGGCTTGGGGTGGCCCAAGGGCTGGACCCAGCACTTGCCCTCGTTGAACCTCGTGAATTTGCCCTCAGCCCATGGCTCCAGCCTGTGCAGGTCTCTATGCAGAGCCCTCCTGTCCTCAAGCAGGTCCAGGCTCCTGCCCAGCTGGGTGTCATCACCAGACTGGCTGAGGGTGCACCGGATCCCCTCCTGCACATCACTGGTGCAGGTGCTAAGCAGAGCTGGCCCCAGCACGGGGCCCTGGGGAACACGCCGGTGACCGGCCGACAGCTGGGCCTGACCCCGCTCCCCACCGCTCTCTGGGCCCGGCCATCAGCCCGTTTTCCAGCCATCACTCAGGGGCTCCATCCAAGCCACGGGCAGCCAGCTTCCCCAGAAGGATGCTGTGGGAAATAGTGTCAAAGGCCTTGCTGCAGTCCAGGAAGATACATTAACAGCCTTTCCCTCATGCACTAAGCGGGTCACCATGTTATAGAAGGAGACCAGGCTGGTTAAGCAGGACCTGTCCTTCACTAAGCCACACTGGCTGCGCCTGAGCCCTTGGTTATGATCTGCACAGTGGCTCAGTGAGACCTCCCACCAGTTGCCCCAGGCTTCCAGCTCAGCAGGTGCCCAGAGAACAGAAGGTTTTACCATTAAGGCTGAGGTGAAGAAAGCATTCAGTGCCTCGGCCTTTTCCTCCTCTTTGGTCACCATGCCTCCTCCTGTACCCATTAAAGCACAAAATTCCCCGTGGCTCTGCTTTTGTTACTGATACATTTGTGGGAACATCTCCCATTGTCTTTTACAGCAGTGGCCAGCTGAAGTTCTAACCCTGCCTTAGTCCTTCCTCGTAGTCCTGCTGGGCTGCCTGACCCTTTTCCAAAGGTCAGAAGCTCTCTTTTCCCTCCTGAGCTCCAGCAGAAGCTCCCTGGTCAGCCAGGACGGGCTTCTGCCCTGCCAGCTCATCTAGCACACGGGGACAGCTTGATCCTGTGCCTCTAAGGTTTCCTTCCTGAAGAATGTCCAGCCTTCCTGGACTCCTCTGCCCTTCAGGACTGTCTCCCAAGGGGCTCTGGCAGCCAACTTGCTGAAGGTCCAAGTCTGCCTCTGGAAGCCTGAGGGAGCAGTTCTGCTGAGCCCCCTCCTGCTTCTCCGAGGATCAGGGACTCCAACGTTTCCTGATCCCTATGCCCAAGGCAGCCTCCAACCATCACAAACAAAACATGAGCCAGCAGTGTGCCCAAGAAGAGATCAGTGCTCAGCCAAGCTGCTCATCTGCCCCACGGGCTTCACTTTCAACACAACGGGGTTGGCTGCTCCTGGGCAAGCTTTTTACATACAAAAAAAGCCAACACATCACCACCCAAACCCTTAAAAACCAGGCCAAAAAAAAGATCTGTAAGCCGTCACAAGCAGTTTATCAGGGGGCACTGGGGAGCTCGCAGGGTCGCTTACAGTTTGCTGTGTGGAAAGCCCAGGCAGCAGCTCTGCTGACCTATTTTGTTGTTATGCCCAGCATTTTAAACTCTACCATTTTGTGGTTGCTGGGGACAAGACAGTCACTTACTGTCATGTCCTCCTCTATTCACAAACAACAGAAGCAGCAGAGTATCTTTCCCTGTTGTCTCATTGAGTATTTGTGAGAAGTTATCTTGGACGGCTTTGGTACTTTCCAGACTCGCTTGTCACAGCAGTTTGGTCCTTGTGCCTGGTTGGGTTACTTTCCAAGCCTAAATTAAAGCAGGACTTTGTTCCATGAGCACTTAAGAATTGTGAAACAAAGTGAATCTTGCTACATAAGCCATTTACTTTCATTAATTGCCCCAGAGCATTTGTACATTTACCTGGAGTTAAAGCAGAGCACTGGCTCACTGCCTACAGAGGGCTGATAAGAAGGGTTAATGTTTAACACCCTCAAGTTCACAGATGTGAAATACCTCCAAGAAGCTATCCATGGAAATATCCTACCCTCACTCACCAGCCACACTGGGAACACATGTGCATTTCCCCCAGGAGAAGGGATATTTCACAACACCAAAGTGTCCGTTCCCCTTGGCATCAGTGGCCACTCAGCGCTGGAGCACACCTCAGTTTAGCCCACTGTCAGCCCGCTGGGACAGTCCCAGTGCCACAGCTACAGCTGCTTTTATCCCAGAGGCACCAAAGGCCAGCACTGTGGTCGTGACATCCAAGATCCAGCAACATCCCTAACAGCAGCACAGGCTCCTCGTGGCCTGGCCCCTCAGCAGCTGCTGAAACAGCAATGAATCTCTCTAGAGAACAGACCTTGCCAAAAGCTTGCAGTGGAGCCCTATCACAGGGGTAAGCACTGAGCCCAGGCTGACAAGTCCTAGAGAAATAACCCCCACAGTGACAATCAGATCTAAGAGAAGGCTTGGGCTTGACAGGTTTCAGACCAAGTAATCTTTAACGAGGCCAGGCTCCACAGAAAGGGTCAGTTCTGACTGCAGAGCAGCACAGGCTGGCTGTGGCTCTGGCACAGCAGATGCAGATGCCACCTTTGTACAGTGCCATTCCTACCACACACTGTTAAAGGCAGCTGCATGACACAAGCAGTGGAATAACATCTTAATGTAAGTTGGAAAACCGTCAGCTAGTGTCTGGAGGAAATAGCCCACGTTCCACTGGAGACTAAGATTTGTCCATGTGCTCTTTTGGTTTTTCCAGTCATAATAAAGTTCCTCAGAAGAAAAAACAAGTTTTCAGGAGCATTCTAGCAACAGCAGGTGAGTTATACATTTCATTTCATACGGACTTTAACCTGCAAGAATAAATCTGATTTCTTTCTTTAATGTGCTAAGCAGAGGGAATGATTTCTGAACCCCTGAATGAACCCTGAAAGTAAATAGCATTGAAATGACTGCAAACTGCTTAACTTAAGAGTCTTCACTTGAACAACTAATTTTTACTTGATCTTTTTGTGAACTCAAGCCTGCCTTCTATCTTTAATACAAATAAAAGCTAATTTACTGAGATGACTAACACAGGGATTGCATGTGCTGAATGGATTTCCAATGCATCAGAAAAAGGAGGTTGAGAAGTGTTGTTTTAATGTCAGTAGACAGTTTTCGATTTAAAAGTGACTTTGAGAACCCCGAACCACAGAAGGTTCAGGCTTGTTCAGCTGAAGGTGACTCCTCCAAGCCAAACATCCATTTTTTAAAGTTCATGTGATACAACACTGTGTCACAGATAGGTGCTTTGTGTCCTGAGACAGCAGCAAGGTGGTGTGAGTCGGTAAAAGAGGAGCGTCCCATTGCATTTTGTGTGCTGTACAGTGGCTACAAAACACAGTCCCTAGAGGGGCCACGGTAGATGAATACAGTAGGTATCTTGGCCCAAAACACTTACTGATACATCTCAGCAATATCTCCAGGTGTTTTCAAGACAGACATTTAAAGTAGGCATTTGTGGCAAACCAAACAGGTTTTTGCTGGTTCCTTTCCCACTTTGGGGTTTGTTTCTAAAAGAAAAAAGCTCACAAGGGGATCTGAATGTCTCCATTTAAAATAAATGACAGACACCCACACACACACACCGAATCTGACCAGCAAACTAGTTTCTCTTTCAGGCTTTAATACCAATCCAATGACAGAAGAAGTGAACCACAGAAAAGAAAGAAGCCTCAAATTCATTTGTGTTTTAACTGTATTCTGAGCACTACAGTGTATAACGGCAATGGCAATAGATTTAAAGCTCTGCTGATCTGAGGTGGTATGTGGTTACACAGGCAGCTGATTCCTGTCATTTGCCCCCAGTTCCAAATAACTCAAAAAAGGCCAAGTGTTTTTCTTCAAGAGCTCAGGTATCCATTCACTTCCCTCCCCACCCAACAAGGCAAATGAGCAGCTCTACGCTTTTACACAGAGTTAAAGCTTCTTCTTTGGAAAACAAACCCACATTCACATAGAATCATAGAACCATAGAATGGTGGGGGTTGAAGGGACCTTTAGAGCTCATCCAGTGCAACCCCCTGCAGAAGCAGATCCCACCTAGATCAGGTCACACAGGAACGTGTCCAGGTGGGTCTTGAAGCCCTCCAAGGAAGGAGCCTCCACACCCTCCCTGGGCAGCCTGGGCCAGGGCTCCCTCACTCAAACACTGACACAGTTTGTCCTGATGTTTCAATGGAACTGTTTGTGTTCCAGCTTCATCCCATCACCCTTATCCTCTTGCTAGCTACCATCGTAAGAAGGATGCCCCAGCCTCAAATAGAATGTGACACAACTCAACAATATGTTATAAGACTGTGCACAAGGAGCAACCAATTTGTTGAATGCTTGCTTGCATGGCAGGTATCTCATGGAGAGGTAGAGGACAGGATGTTCTTCTTTCTCAAACACCAGCAAAAACACACCGTGAAGCCTTGCTGAGAATGCTTACTTCAAAAAGACAGTTCCAAACCGCTGGAGCCGTAGGGCATCACACCACAAGAGCCCTTACACACACTACCAGTGAGGGCCCTGAACAGGGGGAACCTGCTTCAGCAGAGCGTTGGACTGGGTGATCTCTAGAGGTCCTTCCAACCCCCACCATTCTGTGACTCTACGAATGAGCCCCCGAGGTGAAGCCTTACACCAGGATGGCCGCCCGGCATCATGGCCCACAGGGCAGCGTAACTGAGCAGGCCCTAAACACCGGCCTTCAAAACATCCCATGGGCTGTAACAGCAAAACTCGCCTAAATGGAGCCTGTTCCTCAGCTTCACAGCATACCAACCACATTCTGAGAGCCAGTCAGTCCCTGGGAGCCTGAGTGAGATCTGGCATTCCTTAGCTCTCCTCCAGCCTTTCAATGGAAGGCCTCTGGTCAAGGAGGGCTAACAGACAAGGCAGAAGATAACCTCTTGTCTCAGCTACTGGGACTCCAGTCTTCCTCATACCTCATACCATATCAATGCATATCCCACAGAGACTATAAAAAGGAACTGAGTATTTGGTAAGGCCCAAACCTTTGAGGTTGCTGGGACACGAACGCCTTAGTGTTGGCATGGGTAGGAGTGACGCCAGCACCTTAGCCTAGTCCATCAACACTGTCTTCGGGATTATCTCTCAGCAAAATGAGAGAGCTCTGTGCCACATTGTTTAGTCAGCAGAATACAAACCTGGCAATTTCCAAGAGCTGATTTTGAAAAGGCCACGTTATTCTGTCCTGAACACCCTCACACAGAAAACCTCTCCCCCATTCAGAACACAAAACCCAGGGGAGTTCCTATGCCAAGGAAACACCTCCTGCTCTCATTGCTGAGTACCAGATCAAAGACTCTCATGGGTCAGAAGGGACCTGCAAAGCTCATCCAGTGCAGCCCCCTGCCAGAGCAGCACCACCTAGAGCAGGGCACACAGGGACTCATCCAGCTGGGGCTGAATGTCTCCAGAGAAGGAGCCTCCACAGCCCATCTGGGCAGCCCCTGCCAGTGCTCCCTCACCTCAACAGGGAACAAGTTTGTCCTTGTGTCTCTTTGGAACCTCTTCTGTTCCAGCTTGTCTCCGTTGCCCCTTGTCCTTGGAATCATCTCACTACAAACCAAACTGGAAGTCTTACTCATCAATTCTGAGCTTGCTCGCCTTGGTTCTCAGTCCAGAAGAATATTCTCAAGAACTCCAGAGCTACTACTCTCCAGTAAATTTAATACGCACCATAACAGGCAAGCTTCTCCTCTTTACCAGAGAGTATTCTGAAGACTTACCCACAACCAGTCTCACTTTATAGACTCAAAAGTCTCTAGAAAGACTCCCCAGCTAGCCTCACACTTGATCTTAACAACAATGCCTGATGCTCAGCAGCTGCACCAATCTAAGAAACAAAGACCAGCTGCAACCAAGAAGCCTCTCTATCCTGCTCTACAGACACTTCTGCCAACAGGAACAACGTTGACCCATACAGACAGACTAGGAAAAGCAATGGCAGATTCCTTTTCTCTGAGGTCTTTAAATCAGAACTGTGTGAAAACTGCTTTAGTTCACCAGGGTTGTGGCATCCAAGACAGGAATAACCAGCTGAAATTCAATTCCTTGCTGCACAGGGTAATAAATGAGTTACTAAACTTCCTGATTGGACTAAATATGATATCTGTGCTAAATGCATTAGCCAGGGAAGTATCTGCAATGTCACCTAACACATTTGATGACTAATTTTCTTTCTGTCACCACTCTTTGTCTCCAAAACATTGATGTTATAGCTACATTATTTTTTTCTGTTTAATTGAGGGAATAGGTACAGAAGAATATAGAAAAACCAAACCAAACCCTACCTAATTGTGTTTAGGAAGCCTTATCTTGGCTACTTCTTGGCTTTTACTTTATGCATTTTTAACTCACAGGCCAGCTGTAGAGAGTTCTTCTTCCACTCACCATTTGGCCATAGCCAGGTCAATTGGCAGAGGAAAAATAGGTTTCAGTGTCAAAGTTGAGTTATAAAAACACTGTCTTCGTGATTTCTCAGGAGGCCAAACCAATTTTTACATCTGTAATTTCTATCAAACAAGCAAAGGCAGCATAAAGTGTGTGAAAGTCTGTTTGGATTCTGGGTGTGTAAGCTGAAAGGTTTCACCTGAGGCACGAGGGGAGGCAAGGGAAAAGCACGTTGTGACTACTCACATCTAGAATGATCTTCACCAATGACTTGAGAAGTTAAAACAAATAATAATTAATTACAGTTGGCTACAGCAAGCAAAAAGTGCTGAGCACCCTTTCCACCCTAATCCTAATGCTCTCTACCCCAGCCTTTTCATTAACTGCTTTCCTGCTGGAGTTGAATTCAGCTGTGCAATGTTTCATCCATACAGATGGTCTGACTTTTTCTCCCAGAAAGGAGTGTTTTGGTTTCAGGTGCTAGGGCCAGACTGGCAAGGGTGGCTCTGTGGCCACAAGCCCCCTCACACTGCTGGCTCTGCCTCCAGCAGGCCACATCCCTGGGGACCCACAGCACGTGGGCACTAACGGGCTCAAACTCCTGTGGGGAGACAGACAGCACCCAGGGAACGGTCAGCACAGAGAGGGAACAGACATCTCCTCAGTGGAGAGGCTGGGTCCTCAGCTCTGCCCCTTCCAGAAGGTTCTGCTGCCTGTGGCTGGCCACCGCTCCTGCCCCTCTGCCTGCCCATCCAACCCACTCCCTCAGAGACCCAAAGCGGGACTGGAGTCTCATCTGGCTGCAGATCTGCCCTTCAGAGACTGAGGTGTGGGGCCCTTTCTCTGTGATGTGTGTCTCTGCACATCTTTTTTGAGGTGATTCAACTGGTGATTAACAGATTTCAGGCCAGTAATGTCTCTGAAAGTTTTGAGAGGAGGAGTCAAACAGGTTTTCTGCTTTCAAACATAAAAAATGAGTGAAGTTGCTTGTCGTTATATACATCAAAACCTTAATGTTGTGCTTTATCTGCTCTATTCCATTTGCAGCTCACACGACATCAAAGAAAAGGTAGTGGATGCTCCCTTCAGATCCACTTCTGAGTGTTGGTTGCATCGTGCCTGCTGCACCTGGTCCATCCTGCAGCTCTGGACACCTTCAGTGCTGAGAGCAGAGCTATGGTGCAGATACATGATACTGGAATTCATTTGAGCAGAAAATAGTAAGGTACTGAAGTAAATTAATCTGTTGACTAGGTGAGGTAACGAGTGCTGAGTGGGTATTTTTGTCTTCTCTCAGGTAGGTGGCACAGGCCACTGCTCAGCAAGGGTTTAATTTGGTGTGGGGATTCCTGAAGATAACAATCCTACTGGATTTGGACTCCAGAATTATTTAGGGCAATAGTCTTGGAATGACTAGCCTTTATTTACTGCTTCAAGGCAGGTGTGTAACATGTCAGCACCTGATGTGGTATGGACAGGCTGAGGTTGTGGACAAGAGGTTGTGCTACATGTTCCTCTGATCAGAGAACCATTTGTGGCACACTGACTAAACTTCATGCATTTAATGGCTGCCAGACAAAAAGAAATCCCTGTACATCAGCACAGTGAACTGATATGCCCAAGGTAATTGTATTGAAGGATCACTTTTTCCAAGCTCAGGATCAGAGCATCCAGAGGACTCACACGGTTAAATCAGGAACAGTTGGGCAAACTCAAGTGGAAGATGATGGGAGGAAGGGATGGCCACTGGGGACGAATATAAGGCTGTTGTCAGAGGATATAGGGAAGCAACTAGGAAAGCTAAAGCCTTGTTGGAGTTGTACCTTGCAAAGGAGGTCAAGGACAAGAAGAAGGGCTTCTTCAAATACATTGCAGATAGAACTAGCACCAGGGGCAGTGTAGGCCCCGTGCTGAATGAGACGGGTGCCCTGGTGACAGAGGGTACAGAGGAGGCAGAGTGACTGAATGACTTCTTTGCCTGTCTGTACTGCTGGAGACTGTTCTCAGAGCACAGACTCTGGAGCCCCAGACTCCAGAGGAAGTCAGGTTGAAGCAGGAGTTGTGTTTGGGTGCTGAGGACTGGGATCAGGATCAGCTGAGCTGGCTGGATGTGCATCAGCCCATGGGCAACGATGGGATGCACCCGCGGGTGCTGAGGGAGCTGGAGGCAGTCATTGCTCAACCACCCTCCATCCTCTTCAGTAAGCTGTGGAGAGCAGGAGAGGTGCCTGAGGGCTGCAGGAGAGCAAATGTCACTGCAGCCTTCAAAAAGGGCAAGAAAGAGGAGCCAGGTAACTCCAGAGGGGTCAGCCTTAGCTCCATCCCTGGGAAGGGGATGGAATGACTTATCCTGGGTGCTGTCTCCAGGCATTTAAAGGACAAGAGGGTAATTGGGAGCACTGAACATGGCTTTACCAAGGGGAAAACATGTGTGATCATCCTGAGAGCCTTTTATGAAGATGTAACCAGGTGGGCAGAGGCTGGTAGGGCAGTGGATGTGGTTTATCTGGCTTTCAGTAAAGCTTTTGGCACCGTCTCCCACAGCATCCTGGCAGCAAAACTGAGACAGTGTGGGCTGGGTGATCAGCAGTGAGGTGGACTGTGAACTGGTTGAAGGGAAGAAGGCAGAGAGCTGTGATCAATGGGGCAGGGTCTAGCTGGAGACCTGTGTCTAGTGGAGTCCCTCAGGGGTTGGTGCTGGGACTGGTACTGTTCAGTGTATTCATTAATGACCTTGCTGAGAGAACAGAAGCACTGTCAATGTTTGCTGATGATACTGAACTGGGGGCAGTGGCTGACACCCCAGAGGCTGTGCTGCCATCCAACCAGACCTGGACAGGCTGGAGGGTTGGGCACAGACACATCTAATGAAACCCAACCAGGGCAAGTGCAGAGTGTTGCATCTGGGACAGAACAACCCCATGTGCCAGCACAGGCTGGAGAATGAACTGTTAGAGAGTCATGCAGGGGAAAGGGGGCTGGGGGTGCTGGTGGGCAGCAGGATGAGCCTGAGCCAGCAACGTGCCCTCGTGGGCAAGAAGGCCAATGGCAGCCTGGGGTGTACCAGAAGGGCTGTGGGCAGTAGGTCAGAGAGGTTCTGCTCCCCCTCTGCTCTGCCCTTCTGAGACCACATCTGGAATGTTGTGTCCAGCTCTGGGCCCCTCAGTTGCAGAAGGACAGGGAGCTGCTGGAGAGAGCTCAGTGCAGGGCCACAGAGGTGATGGAGTGGAGCATCTGCCTTGTGATGAAAGGCTGAGGGAGCTGGGGCTCTGCAGCTTGGAGAAGAGATTGAGGGGTGACTTCATTCATGTTACAAACCCATCAAGGGTGGGTGTGAGGAGGCTGGAGCCAGGCTGTGCTCAGTGATGGCCAGCAATAGGACAAGGGGCAACGGGCACAAGCTGTAACAGAAGAGGTTCCAAAGCAACACAAGGACAAACTTGTTCCCTGTTGAGGTGAGGGAGCACTGGCAGGGGCTGCCCAGATGGGCTGTGGAGGCTCCTTCTCTGGAGACATTCAACCCCAGCTGGATGAGTCCCTGTGTGCCCTGCTCTAGGTGGTGCTGCTCTGGCAGGAGGCTGCACTGGATGAGCTTTGCAGGTCCCTTCCAGCCCTTCAGATTCTGTGATTCTGCCCTTTGACAGCTACTGGTGCACAGTCAATTTCTCAGGCTGATGGAAGCAGCAGAGCTGCGTGGGGCAAAAGACTCCGAGCTAAAGAGACAAATGACAGTGTTTGCTGATGGAGTAGTTTTCTTGGGGGATGGGGGGTTCTCCCCAGGAGTCGGGTAAAGAAGCATAAGTTTCTCTGTTAGCCATCTGCTTACATCAAAATCCCTTAAATTCTATGCACAGCTGCTGTGCTGGGGAAACAAATTCCGTGGACAGCACATTGTCGGTCAGACCTTACACCTTCACCTGAAGATCATCCTCAGCCTGAAGCCTGTGCTGCTTTGTCGGGTGGTGAATTGTTACGGGGAGTGCTGGGTTGATGTAGAACTGATGTAATGGGTTTGGTGATTGAGAAACTCGGTTTCGTTTACCGAGCCCCAGTGGCATTCAGCAGAGATCGTGGTTTCCAGGTTAAGTACCTTTGCTCTACTTCATGCTGCTCTGAGTTAATCTTTCCCTGTCTAGTCGTTCAGAACAGGTAATTTTTAACCCCCATGCCATTGACTTACAAGGTTCACAAGATCTTCCCTTCTGTGATCTAAGTTGCCCTGACACTACAAGTGCCTCGGCTTTGTCTGTTACACTGTGGTGTCAGTGCTGGTAAATGTTTGAATGTTGGTGGAGCCTGGTGTCCCTTGAATACTGTGGTAATCTGGGATAAACAGATAAATACCAGCTTTGCCCATTTTGGGTCCAAGAGTTCCTGTAGCAATTTCCTCTCACAAGTTGCATGGTCATATCCTGAACAGATTCACTGAACTAGGTGAAACCACTTACATTGTTGGATATGTATCAGTTTCCACCAAAGAAATGGTCCAGCCTAGATCTTTGACCCAGATTTTCCTGAGAGTTGTAAACCAAGTATGCCATACCCACAGCTGCCAGATTGTAAAGGGGTTTTTCCAAGGATGAAGCAGCCAAACCCCCAACCAGTTTAACAGCATTGACTATGACTTGAAAGGAGGTTGTGGTGAGGTGGGGATCTGTCTCTTCTCCCAAGAAATAAACAGGACAAGAGGCAATGGGCTCATGTTGCCCCAGGGGAGGTTGAGATTGGAGCTGAGGCAGAACTGTTTCCCTGAGAGGGGTGTGAGCCCCTGTGCCAGGCTGCCCAGGGAGCTGGGGGAGTGCCCAGCCCTGCAGGGATCCCGAAGCCGTGGGGCTGAGGTGCTGAGGGCTGTGGGTCAGTGCTGGGCTGGGCAGGGTGAGGCAGCGGCTTCAAGGGCTTTTCTAACCCAACCAATTCTATGATTCTGTGCTCGTTAAAGGTAGAACTGGAGTAAAGCCATAAAGATACAACTCAAGTTCTCACACGTTGGACTAGATGATCTCTAAAGGTCCCGTCCAACCCCTACCATTCCATGAATCTATGAGTGAATGTGAATGGGGAAGGGAGATCTTTGGATGTCAGGGCTGCCGAGCGTTGCAGAGCTGTGCTCTCCCTGGCCTCAGCCGTTCTCTTTTAAACGTCTGTATCTTATACATCACATTTTTCAGACCAGAATCTTCTCCTCTATGAGGGTCTAGTTTCCCATCTCCCTCATCTGACTTTAACCTGAGCTTTGTGATGGATTAGCTGGATAACATGAGACCTGAGGCCAACCAGACGAGAAAGAGAAAGCTCTTCACAAGCTACTCACTGCTGCTCACTTATCCTACTTGCACATCACGATCCTTCCCTGTCATTTTGCTTTCTGTGTGGAGCTCAGGCAATTCTGGGTTTAGGCATAGAGGAAAAACAAAAAGAAGGATGACTAGATGAATTGAGCCTCTTTCAGGTCATGTAGATGAACCCTGGCTTGAGAGCCTTCACTTTGAACTGAATGCTGAAACTGGCTTTTGAAATCTGCTCTAAATAAACAAAGCAATTGTGTTTCTTACGCCCCTTCAAACAAGGTTTCTAAAGTAGCTTTGCTGAACCTGTGATGTATTTATGATCAAAATTCACCACCTGAAAGGAGGTTCATTCTTCCAAAGGGTTCCACACCACTGACAAACCCTTGTAGGCTCATAGAACTTCAAAACTGGATAAAACAATCCTCCTCCAGTCTCCACTGCTGAGATCTTCTTGCACAGAACATTAAACCCTTCTCTTTCCTTTTTTTTTGGCCAAAATTGTTCCTAACTGAAGAATTTCATAATCAGGGTTTTGCGGAGCCAAGTCATCACTTCTCACTGATTATTAGACCTTCCCAGTGTGACATTCCTCCGGTTTTGGACCTGTTTTTCACTATTTCCACAGAGAAAAGATTGCAGCCGTCAAGTTTCCGTCCCGCTCTTCATACCCTCCACATTTTACACAAGAAAGGATTCTTGTACGGATCAAAGCTCACTCCTCGTGTAGTGACACCTCAGTCAAAGGGAGCCGTGCACATGAAGTGGCATCAGAGCATCACAGGAGAGGCCTCTGGAGGTCTCAGTGCCCTGCCCTGAGCTGTGCCAACCTGGTTGGGATCGTAGCTACACCTTTTGAGGGGAAGAATCTGGCCCACAGGTGAGTGTGCAACATGCATTGCATTATTTGTCCTTGTGTTACCTTCAGTAATGTGTAAACAAATCAGCCTCTCCTGGGGATTTTTTTTTTCAGGAATTTCCAAATAATTTGGCATGTAATTTCAAAGAACTGGACCCAAACCGCAGCAACAGCAACGGGTGTTGCAACGCTGCTCCGGGCTCCCAGCAGTGCCTCACCACTGCAGATTGCCGTTGTCAGGGAAGCAGATGGGGCTTTTCCCAGAAACACCAAGTAAGTGGAGTTTCCTCTGCAATTACAAGTAGCACATTGTAGACTTTGGGGGTTTTAGTTGTTTTGAGTTTCCTCTATTTGAAGTCTTTTGCCCTGTTTTTGTAAGTAAATTACCAGAGACCTGCTGTGGAGTTAAAATGCTGGTCCATGTTCTCAGGATGGCACGTGGAGTTTGCACACAGGAGTATGGGATAATTGGGCAGGAAGTTTTAACTATTTCCCCTAAACTTTGTTCTATTATTGTGGGCACATTACGAGCTACTACTTGTAGTAGTAATTCTGTCATCTTTGTGCTGTGTGTGTGTGCAAGTCCCAAACGAGAGATTTCTCACCAAAAAACAAGCAGTATCACAGAACCATAGAGACACAGAATGATGGGGGTTGGAAGGGACTTTTAGACCTCATCCAGTCCAAAGCCATGCAGAAGCAGGTTCACCTAGATCAGGTCACACAGGAACGTGTCCAGGTGGGTCTTGAAGCCCTCCAAGGAAGGAGCCTCCACACCCTCCCTGGGCAGCCTGGGCCAGGGCTCCCTCACTCAAACACTCAAACAGTTTGTCCTGATGTTTCAATGCAACTGTTTGTGTTCCAGCTTCATCCCATCACCCCTTGTCCTGTCACTGGAGACAACAGAAAAAAAAGTGCTGCCCCAACCTCCTGACACCCACCAGTGAGATATTTGTCAATATTAATGAGCTCCCCCCTCAGTCTCCTCCAGACCAAACAGCCCCAGGTCCCGCAGCCTTTCCTCACAAGGAAGATGCTCCAGTGCCCTGAGCATCTTGCTGGCCCTGCACTGGCCTCTCTGCAGCAGTTCCCTGTCCCTCTCAATTCACCTCCAATTGAGAAGCAGCCACTGCTTCAGGAGGGTTTTCTGAATAGAGCAAGGGCAGAGGGTAACACAAATGTTGAGAAAAACATTGAAAAGCCCTAATCACAGGGACTGCAAACAAAGGAAATGGCTGTAACTGGGGGTACATTCTTCATACCATTACAGGGAGTCTGTGAGTAACAACAATCCTGGCACAGTCAGGCTGCTCCGTGCAAGGGGTCTGCAAACACAAGCAATATGCAGACATAATACTGTGGATGCTGTCCTGATCTCCCAGAAGTTAGTGGAAATGTTCCTGTTGACATCAATAGATCCTGGTTTTGTCCTACACTCACTGATCAGTCAGATAGTCATTAATTCAGAATTCCCCTGTCATCTTGGAGTCATAGAACAGACTGGAACCACAGAATCATTTGGGTTGTTAAAGACCCTGAAGCTGCAGCATTCCCAGCCCTGCCCTCACCCTGCCACAGCCACCACTACCCCCTGGCCCTCAGCACCTCAGCTCCACGGCTTTGGGATCCCTCCAGGGCTGGGCACTCCCCCAGCTCCCTGGGCAGCCTGGCACAGGGGCTGACACCCCTCTCAGGGAAACAGTTCTGCCTCAGCTCCAGCCTCAGCCTCCCCTGGGGCAACTCCAGCCCCTTTCCTCTTGTCCTGTCATTGCTGGGGAGCAGAGCCCGACCCCCAGCTCCCTGCAGCCTCCTGTCAGGGAGCGTCAGAGAGTGCTGCTGTGTCCCCTCAGCCTCCTTAATCTTCCTGTTTGGTCTTTCTAAGGATAAAAAATGAGACCATATCAGTGCACCCAAGAGGCTGCATCAGCAGCTGAGGACACGTAGCCATGGTCTCCCTCCTGAAGTTAAGTAACTTCGAAGCCAGTGACTAGGATTGTGTTCTCACAAGCTCTTAATTTTACTGTGTTTCTCCAAGCCCCTGTCACACAGCACAGAATATGAAAGCTAAAACTCAAGCACGTGCTCTTTTTCTTCTCCTCTCATTTGATCCCGTGTCCCTGCTAAATATCACCCGTTAACGCTGTTAATTCATGTGTTGTGCTAATTGGTGTTTTCCTTTAACAAAGCAGAGAAACACATCCAGCCAAAGCACACAAAGTGACCTGGCTCCTCGCTTTTGTGAGGTATTGTATGGAAAACTGCTGTAAAAAACGCTACTGTTTCCTGAGACTGTTGGAAACTATTTCTGTTCTCATGGAATACGAGCAGAGTGGTGGGAAGAGGCAACCAAGCACTGACCAGCCAGCTGTCAGACACTGCTCATGCCCTACGTGTGACTGTTTGAAGAAGGCTCAGACTTCACAAAACGTGGAATTTACCATGCCGTAAGTCTGGGGGTCTGTGCAAGGGTCTGGCTGTTGTTTGTCTGGATGAGGTCCTGGAAGGAGTGGTTTTGCAATTTCTGCTCAGACAGGCTCAGCTGAATTCACTCACGGGTGTGCTGGGGAGTAAAAGCCATTAGAAAAACGTGACAGGCTCTTTGGGAGTTCTGGAAATTCCTCTGCAGAAGAGAGAGTGGGTCGAAATTTAGAGATGAAAGAAATGACTGGCAAAGTCCAGCAGTGAGCAGCAAGATCAGAGCTGTGGCCTGAGGAACGGGCGAAGTCAGGCTCACTGGAAGAACGAAGCAATTACTGTGAAGGCAGAGTATCACCTTCACGTCAGGGTTCAGCAAGACAGGCAGCTGAGAAAAACCTGTGTTCTGTGTTTTTCCCTGCGTGCATACGCTCTGCCTGACGGGACAGAGAACACTGAGGCTCCAGAGCTCTGTTCCCTGCCTTTATCTGTTTGACTAAAGGTGACTCTGGCTCTGTGCAGTGAGGGCCATCTCCCTCCCCCAGATCAATATTTTAATATGACTTATCAGAAAGAGAATGAATTGTTTACTTTAAAACCTCAGGATCCCATAAAGGCCGAGGGAAAGGTGGCCACTGGAAGCAGAGGCTTTCAGCAGCTGAACACTGCTGGCAACCCGTGAGAGAAACCCAAGACCTCCAAAGCGCCGAGGCCAGGATGTCATGCAAGAGAACCTCGGTTCTGACAAGCCCCAGTGACACACCAGAGGATCGTTTGGCAGCTGTGCCAGATGGTAAGTGCCTTCCCCTGCTTGGTTCGTGTGAGGAACTGCTGAAAGGTGGTAACACAAATCACATCGCAGAGGTGGATTTTGGGCACTGAGCGCTTCGGCGTACCGAAACGGCCACATGCCTGTGGCCTGTCTGTGTGGGTTAACGTACACAGGGATCTCTGCTTGCCCTTCTAAAGACTTTAGGCTTTTGCTAGTGTCAGTGGGCAAGCCACCCTACGTGTTCACTGCTCAAAAAGCAAAGGTGGCAGGGAAGCTGACGAGTGTGGTTCGGCTTCACCGGGGTTGCAGGGATGCCTCCGGGTCAGGACATACAAAAAGGACAGGTTCTGTGAGCCATCAAGTTACTTCTTGAAAAACCCTCGTGTTCTTCACAATCATCTTCCCAACTGGAACATTCCAGTTGTGTTCTTTATATGAGTGTCTGGCAAAAGAGAAGCAAAAAGTGGCAGTTGTTTTTCCACTGATGTTCATGCTTTGCTGTATCCCTGTACCAGCCTGTAGCTTTCCTGTTGTTTACAGGTTTTCTTCGCCATTGCAGTGCTAAAAACTCGTGTCCTTCTTCTTTCCTTACCTTTTGTCTTGGAAATATTCCTGTTGAAGTGATGGACTCTCCCATGTTGTTGTGGCACCGTGGCATTGCCTGCTTGCAGCTGCACCGTTGGCCTGGCTGGCTGCCGTAGCACACATCTCACAGTGAAGTCTGGAGACACTTCTGCCAGGGCCCTGCTGCTCTTTGTACTGTATCTGCCAGTCACTGTCACACTCCTCCTCAGAGGGCTTAATTAGAGTAGGATCTTGCCTGACCTTCTCTGCTGCAGACAGAAAGCTGAGTAAAATGCATATGAGGAAAGTTAAGAGTCGAAATGACTAATACTGTGATGAATTAGAAAGCGATGTACAGCACTTGCGTTCCTTTGGCATCCATTTCTGATCATCATCAGCTTGAACATGGGCACATTTATTATAAATAGCCTCGTGGCCCTTGGGCCTACAGCCTCAAGCTGCATCCTGAGCAGTCTGTGTGTGATCTGGGTGTGACTGGGCATCTGCCGTCACTAATCCGAAAAACTCGGTGACATTCAGACACACAGGCTGTGCTGCAGCTCCTCTCCTTTTAGAGATGCCTCCCTCCTCCTGTGACTGCTCAGTGGCCTGACCTGTGGGTCTGCAAGTCTGCCTGGTAGTTCTCTGTGTGCATGCAAATGCACTGTTCTTTCCCAGCCAGTCAAGGTTCATTTCTCAGCCAAGGGACAGACAGAACTCTGCTCACACTGCCAGGCAATGTACTTGCAAATGAGCAGTTAAACTGGACCAGAGACCTAATGAGTCTGCATTGACCCATCACACTGGCTGAACTGGGTAACACTTAAGACAAAGATCCAGAAAAGACACAAAGCTGGATCAAAAGGTAAGGTCTGGAGAGGAAACACTTGTTACACTGCACAGAGTACACCGTTGGTTCAGATGTATTCAGTACATGTAGGCAGCCAGCTCCTCTGTGTGCATTAGTGTCTCCTCTCTGCTGACCCTTCAGCTTTTGGTGCTGTAGAACAGAGTGAGATAAACTCTCCTACCTGATGATCTGCATATCAGCATCTGTATTTGGGATCCCTGTTCCTTTTCCTGAATCATCCCCCGTTAGAGCTCCTTCCTCTGTCTGGAGCCAGAGCTGCTGTTTCTGCAGTACACCCCGTCTGCATCTCAGCCGGAGAGCAGATTCTTCTCTGGATATTTTCCTTCAGACAGCCATGTTCTGCTCCCCAAAAGCTCCAGTGCTTCAGCTAACCTAATGGCAGCTGTCCTTTCACAAAGAAGGCAGGCAGGGTTTAGGGCTAAACAATGATTTAAAACTACATAGACACAACCCCCTACAACTCATTGCAGCTGCACAACTCTTGCACCAGGCAGTGCAGCCACTCCAGCCCCCCAGCAGGCACTGCAGCCGCTCAGACCCCCACAACACACACCTTGGGGAGCACAGGCACTGGCAACACAGAGATAAACCTATCTGGGTTGCCACATTGCAGCAGATATTGATGCCCAGGTAGCTTTCTGGGGGCACACAGGGCTGCTGCACTTCTCACAGATGGCACTGTGCCCCAATTCAAGCAACGCACTGCCTCCCCTGCCTACAAAAGCTGATGTACAAAAGAGCAGCCCCTTGGCCTCAGCAAGTGCAGAAATGTCCTTTTCCCCCATGGCTGTGCCACATCCAGTACCCATGCCTCAAACACTCGGCTGTTACAAACAGCTGGTGATGGAGATTTGCGCCTCAGCCGGAATGCTCAATGGGAATGGTGGCAGCAGACCGAGGGGACAGGCTTTGAGGCTGTGAATGTGAGAGACTGGCACATCACGGGGCAGTGAGTTAGGAAAGGTAAAAAACGAGACTGGCAGGAGGGCTCAGATCACTGGAGAAGTTTCAGAGGATCTGAGAGCCTGGCTTTTGAATGCCCTCACTTGCTTAACAGTCTTTTGCTAAAGCACAATCAGACCCAGAAGACTGTTGAGTCTCGTTTCGGTACACGTGGGTAGCAAATGCTCCCAAATATGTAAAAATGGGAATGCACTTACTGAGCCTAAAAGGCACCAGAGCCAGATAGTCTAAAGGCATTAGAGCATGATGGTCTGTCTCATCTCTTGGCACGAAGACACCACTCCACCCCCTGCCACGATTCTCTGCCCCGTGCATCCAGCATTCTGTTTTGAGTCAGAAAGTTCTCTTTCTTTCATAATAAATACCATTCTACCACTCAGCACACACAAAACCTACCCAAATTCACACAAAATGGAAGATTAGTGTTTTTGTGGGGAATAAAGGAATCCCACTCTGAGGTCTGTCTCTTCTCTTTTTCCCCCTTTGTTTGAGTTTGCAGACTCCATTACAATTACCCATTAGTTACTAATATTGCTTAGTTCTCCCTGTCAATGAGCATTCCCCAGCTGCCTTGCACTTCCACAAAGCTACCTTCTACCTGCTCAGGTCAGTGACTCTTCCAGGTAATATCCAGTGTGATCTTGCATGGATGATGACACTGGCTGACAGTCTTTGTAGACTAGAGGAAAAAGCAGGTACATGGGAGGCTGACACAAAGGCCACCACTATTCATCCAAGCTCTGCTTTCTAATCTCCTCCATTCCCCTGCCCCTCTCTCTCCACTTCCCCTGCTTGTCTGCAGACGTGGTGATGAAGGTGCATTGCTTTGCACATCACTGTGCATCATGCAGCCCTCAGTCACTGCTGGTGTGCTCTTAGTCCATGCCTGAAGAACAGGATCTGTTATGGGATGTTTTTATACTCACAGGGGACGTGCAGAAATGTCACTGGACTTGCAGGCTACACTAACACAGAAACACTCTCCATCCTATTAAACCAAACAGAGAAAGCTGCCATGGGAAGAAACAGAGCACGACAGCCACGTGTATGTTAGTTGCACTGCTTGACTCACTGTTGTGTGGCTGTTGGAGAAAGAAGTTGCTGGTGATGCGAGAGGAAACTTCATTGAATAAAACAAGAGAAGTGGAACTAGGAGTGCAGACCACCTTGCTGTCTTGTGGGTGGGATAGCTCTACAGTGCTGGTAAAAGCAAGTAAATGGAAAGCACATGTAGGCTTTAAGCAGTGTGGTTCTTCAGGTCTAACAGCTCCATCAGTCAGGTGCTTACTCTGAGCTGTCTCTACAAATAAGCAAGAGACACAGGTCCTTCCACAGAGTCATTCAACCCTCCCCTCATAACTTTGTCTCCTAAGACAGGACTGATCATTTCCCCAGCTGCCTGTCCCTCTCTTTGGCTGCACAGGCACCCTTAAAGCTACTTAGCTTTAGATCACTACAGCTAGCAGAGACAAAATGCCTCAGAGGACTTTGGAACCCTGCCTCCCTCTTCCTCGCTGAGAACCCTGATGTACCAGCTATCAACACGCACAAACATGGTCTTCTCTCTGTGTTTTGCAGGTCTTTGAAGCTGTCTTGGTGACGTTTGCCACATGTGTTTGTTACTTCTTCCAAGGACTACTGACCTACTCCTGCCAGAGCTGTGGAGTGTGACAATGGTGTTTGTGTCCAGTTTATCAAACGCCATTATCACACTAAATAGCTACTGGTAGGCAAGACATCGACTCAGTAAAGTATGTGAACTGTAGCAATGCACTTTCCCACCATGCTGAGGGAAAAGTAACCTTTTTACATGTGTGTCAGGATGTCTCTGCTCTGCCTTTGATGAGCAAAAGCACCATAATATGTGGGAAGTGGACATTCTGCTACAAGCACTCGAGATTCCCACTGTCAAACACACAAGTCACTTAAAGAATCAGCATTTAATAATCATTGGGGATGTGGATTCCATTGGGATAAGCAGGGTTGTGATTACACCTGAAAGACAAGGCCAGCTTAGGATTTTCTTTTCTGCTGCTGAATTGACAAGGACAATAGAACAATGAAGCCAATGAGCTCATGTAGTGAAACTCTGGCTCTTATTTTGGCATCAGATTAAAACATGTGTTTGAAACATCAGTTGCCTGAGGTACTTGTAGCATTTTTCAAACAGGACACTTTAAAGGTTCTGATGAATAGCTATTACCCCTAATTTGAAATATCATTTCCAGTGTCCCTGTGGCAGTGAGTGAGGGGCCCAGCACTGACACAGCCCTGGAGCTGCAGCCTCCCCAGGGCCCAGCACAGGGGACAATCCCTGCCCTGCTCCTGCTGCCACCCCAAAGCTGATCCCAGCCAGGCTGCTCTTGGCCATTTGCCCCCCTGGGCACGCTGCTGGCTCCTGTTCAGCCCCTGGCACCAACCCCCCCAGGCCCTTTCCCTGCAGCAGTTTCCAGCCCCTCTGCCCCAGCCTGGAGCTGCCTGGGCTTGGGGTGGCCCAAGGGCTGGACCCAGCACTTGCCCTCGTTGAACCTCGTGAATTTGCCCTCAGCCCATGGCTCCAGCCTGTGCAGGTCTCTATGCAGAGCCCTCCTGTCCTCAAGCAGGTCCAGGCTCCTGCCCAGCTGGGTGTCATCACCAGACTGGCTGAGGGTGCACCGGATCCCCTCCTGCACATCACTGGTGCAGGTGCTAAGCAGAGCTGGCCCCAGCACGGGGCCCTGGGGAACACGCCGGTGACCGGCCGACAGCTGGGCCTGACCCCGCTCCCCACCGCTCTCTGGGCCCGGCCATCAGCCCGTTTTCCAGCCATCACACAGGGGCTCCATCCAAGCCACGGGCAGCCAGCTTCCCCAGAAGGATGCTGTGGGAAATGGTGTCAAAGGCCTTGCTGCAGTCCAGGAAGATACATTAACAGCCTTTCCCTCATGCACTAAGCGGGTCACCATGTTATAGAAGGAGACCAGGCTGGTTAAGCAGGACCTGTCCTTCACTAAGCCACGCTTTGGCTGGCTAGGCCTGAGCCCTTGGACATCCTCTATGTGCCTCATGATGGCACTCAGGATGATCTGCTCCAGTACCTTCCCTGGCACTGAGGCTGATGGGCCTGGAGTTCCCAGGATCCTCCCTCCAGCCCTTCTCGTAGACGGGTGTCACAGACCATGTCTTATGAAAACGTGCCCTGCTCCTCTGTGCAGGTGTCTGACACAGAAACGAAAGCTGGCTGAATGGGGAGGATAAATCAGTGCAGAACAGCGCTTGCAAAAGGAGGAAGACAGAGCTCACCACCTGCAGGAAGAAGACTTTCTGATGCTCTTTTTCCTCTTCCAACCCTGCTGTCCCAAGCAGCCGTCAGGCACAGTGACAGGGAAGAGGAAGCAGCAGGGGCAGTGGTAGAGGAGACAGAGTAGAGGTGGGAGTGTGGCTGTGGCTGTGTGAGCACAAGGACAAAGCACGTGCTGTGCAAAGCCAAGCCCCTGAGCACGGTATCAGCTACAGACAGACATTCACCTACTTTTCCTCAAACCTGTGTCTCCAACTGGAAGGACAGAGAACTCCTCCCATGCTCCTCATCCCTCTGTCATCATTCCAAGGGACATAAACTCTCTTTCAGAGACTTCTGCCAGATGCTTATCCACTGGTGTCCCACTTCTTGACATCATCCTTCCAGTATACATCACACCATTGGCTTCATCTTCTCTGGTCCAGTTTTGCTTTCAGGAACAATAAGTCTTCATCTTGGCTGCCAGATGACGCAAGAATGGGCAGACGGGAACATGCTGATGTCATTCCCCACTCTGATGTTTCCCACGTTACACAGGAAGCTCATTCCAACACAGCCCTGTAGCAGCAGCACCAGGCTTCTGGTGAGTGCCACAAAGGCCTTCTGATGGGACAAGATGTGGACTTGTCACCTCACCAAACTGCAGCTGTGACACACTGTGCTGCCGTGCACGTGGCAGAGATCCACCCCAAGCAAGCAGCCCTCACCATCTGATCCCATGGGCACCTCTACCGCAAGACCAAACACACACGTGCTGTGTGTTTAGAGGAACATGAACATGGTTTATGTCATGAGCTTTGAGCTTTATGTAAATTATAACCCTGCAGGCTCTTTGTGAGAAGGGTGGGACATGTGAGGGCGAGGCTGCCCTGTAGCATCAGATGGGGCCTATCCTTTGTCTGAAAGGAGCAGATACACGAATTGGAAAGTCTGATGTACCGTTCCAGATCCACAACATCTGGCATAGAACGGGCATCAGTAAGACCCCTAAGCATTACCACTAACAAGGGACTCTGCTCTGCCACCGTTGCAAAACAAGCAGCCTCAGTCATCCATGAACACAGCTGGAATGGAGCAGTAACAGCAAGGCTCCCAAGGGCAGGATTCTCCTGCTGTCCAAGGCTCAGCAAGTCACAATGACTTCACACCCAGCACATGTAATGGCACACTCTCAGCTGAATGCAGCAAAGCTGCAGACACCCCTAGCTTGTTTTTCAAAAGGCCTTTGCTGAGAATGAGCTTCTAGCCGAGGGAATCTTTGCATAGGTGAGTTGGGGGGCAAGGGTGGGCAAGAGAATTGGCACACCTTTGTCTTTGCAGGAGGAAAGCAAAGGTGACCTTGTCTGCAAGGACTGTTGTGTAGTGCTTGTGCAGCAGCTACTTTTCTTCTCATCCTTGGGCTAAGAGAGAAATGAAGTCCCTTCCCTCCCTCACTCTGCCTGCAATGCTTTCTAGGGAGCTGGTACCAGTCCTACCAGTCGTGCTTGTCCTTCTCTGTATATTGGCACTGAGATTTGTCTTATTTGGAGAACATCTTATGCCGTTTCTCTGCTCCCACACAGCGAGCCTCATGTGCTGCTTGCCTCAGCACAACATCCATATCACACCACCAGAAAGAGCTGGAGATGAGTTCTGTCATGTTGGACTAGGTCTATGATTTGCAAAGTCATCACAGCTTACTCCACATCATTCACCCTTCTAGAGATGCAAAGCATGAGCCACCACAGCAGCTTCTACTGTGACGTTACTGAAGGAAACCCATGTAAAATAGCCAAACATCCATGTGGGCAAGCCCTTCGTCACCTTCCCCTGATGCTCTGTGGTGGGACAGCAGTGCAGATTGTTCCTCCCTCTTACTGTACAAATACTGTGCTCTTAGAACTCAGAAATGGAAAGTTGTTTACTAAGGCTTTGACTGTAGAGAACGTGACCTTTATAACACCCACACAAGTATTAGATACATTAAAATTCCCTGAATACAAAACCCCCAGGAACGGAGGCATAATGGAGCTGCACCCCTGCAGCTCGCTGCTGGGCTGTGTGAGATGGAGCTGCAGGAGCTACACTGAGAAACCCCATCAAGGATTGCACATGATTTTCTCTTGCTATGCTGTATAAGGAATGGACTGGGAAACATCCTGCCTCCTTTCTAGTGGACTCCTCCATCTTACAGCTTCTTGAAGTAGATAAATACTGAAGGCACAATGTTCTGAGGACATCACTGACTTTCTGAAGCTGCAGCTCCTGGAGACCTGGTGCCAAGCGGTTTGTAAAGCAGGTGTCTGCATCAGGACTGGGAACACTGAGCTGCAGTGGTCTGTGCGTGCACAATCAGTCAGACTCAGGGCCTGGCACTTTGCAGTGTGGCTTCTTGCATTGGGAAATTGTGAATGAGGAAGAATCTCCTGTGCAAGCCAATCTTGGTGAACCTGCTTTATCAGGGACATGGATTCGAAGATCTCTGGGGGTCCCTTCCCACTCCCACCATCCTGGGATCTGTAGTAATCTACACCTGTGGCAAGGATCTGCTTTCCCACAGAGGTTAAACAATGCTGCACACATTTTGGTTAGAAGTTTCTCAGTTTGCCAGTTGTAGAGAAAACCCTCCTGCACTCCAGGCACACATCCCTGCATTTCGGGGCCAGGCAGAACATTCTCTACACCCACTGACTTTCTCCTTAGGAGTGGGGTTATTTCAGATCTAAAGCTGGAATCAGAGCCTAAAACTGATTCCCAGCAACTGTGCATTGGTCTTCAAAACTGCCAGGCTGTCTTCCTGAATGCACGAGGGACTGATGTGCTCTGGCTCACTTGCTGCTACCACCGAATACTCACAGACACTCAGGAGGCATCTTCAGACACACTCGAAGTTCCATGGCAAAAGGGACTGAGGAGGCCAGATTCCACTGAGCAAGGAAGTTCCAGGGGAAAAAGAAACCAACTGAAGAGTTATGTGTCTAAGGTTTTGTGGACAGAGACTTCTACACCAGAATGCTTCTGGTGTTTTTGAGAACTGCCACCACTGGAGCTCAGCTGCTTTTCAAAGCACTTCAAAACAACAAAAGAATGGGAAAAAACACCATTTTATCTGCAGGGGCTCACACCTCTACAGCTCAACATGTACAGGCCATCCACGTGATCCATTGCTTCTGAACAAGAAGAAACATCCTGTAGAAGCTTTATTGACTCCATCCTTGTCGTTGTCAGTCTGTGTAATAGAACTCAAATCACAAAGCATTAGGGCTTCAGCCCTAAAAAAAGCACAACACCCTGCAACTGTCATCAGGACACAGAGCAACTCACTCACTTTGCATGTGCTTAAGAGTATTTATTAATAGAACAATACAACTGCTAGCAAAGTGCTCCTTTAAAAAACGAGTTTCAGCCCCTGCTTTGCTGATGCCTCTGCTGAGACCACAACACCCACTGTTAACTGGACATGCTCACAAACCCAAGCCTTGGTTCCTTCTGCAGAAGGCAAGAAGCAGCCTCTGGCTCAGATTAAAGCACTGTAAACCAGGAGGCCGTTCCTCCCAGTCACCTCGATGCACCATCCAGAGCCCGTGAGGATGCCGGTTACCCTCCTGACCATCACTGTGCCACTGCTCCTGCCCCCGCAGACTCACAGATGGAGCACGTGGGTAACACCGGTGCTGCAAGGTAAAACCAGATGAGCCTTTCTCCTGCCCCTGGAGTCAATCAAAGCAAATGGCACCAAACTTTCTTTCCCTAGTCTGATTTCTTGGTTGAGACCTTTGTGCAGAGCTGAGTTTAGGTGCACTCAGCTTTTACTCTCTCTCAGAGAGCCAGCAAAAACCTCCCGGGACAGAGTGCTTGTGCAGCTTCTGTAACAGCAGGACCGAGGTGGGCGCAGTGGCTTAGTCAGCAGCCTACAAAGAACAGCAACTATTATTAGTAAAGTATTCTTTAAAAAATTGGACATGAACATCCAGACATGGGCAGACAAGCAGCCTGTTAATCACCATTTCATAATCACCAGGGTCTTCATGCCCACCACAGCTCCCTCTGTGTACCCATCAGACCACCAAGACGTTAAACGCAGTAAGGAGCTGGGGATGTCTTTAACAGGTGCCTGCATAGACAAGGTATTTCTGCCACAGAGTTCCTACCCGTCCGATTAGACAGACAGAAGGACAGAACAGAGAGCTGGGCAAGTGTGAGAGAGGATGGGGCAGCAAGGAAACAAACCAAAAGCAAAGACCCGGTTCTCTGCTTCCATCCAGGCGTGTGACAGTTTGTTGTTACGTGATGCTTCAGGTACTCAGGCACCCTGGGAGACCAATAATCAGAAAATGAGCATTAGCTTCTGAGTACAGATATCAAATCTAGTGGATAATGAATGAAAACCATCAAACCCATCAAAACAGAAACAAAACCAGAACGTGGCCTGAATGAGTGCCCCACCAGTGGGCTCGGGGAAAAGTTCCCCACAGAGGAAAACATTCTGCAAGATTCATTTCTGCTCACTGTTAGGGGACAAGGACATCATCATCTTTTCTGTAGAAGGCAGCAGAGAGCACAGAGCCCTTCACTGCACTGTGTGCCATGGCCAGGCCGTGTGTGAACATCCGTGCTCAGGTCTCTGGTTTCAGCCATGCATGGTTTGCCCAACAGGCATAAACAACCATTTCCCCAGGCTTTTGATTAATGAATAAGGAAGAAAGTTACAACTCAGTCCTGAAAGCAACTGCAGGGATGCAGCTATGGTCATGGATGGGTGCTCTGAAAAGCCATCTGAGCTTAGTCACTTGCAGGATCGAGTGCATCTGTCCTGCACTCTGCCTCATTCTCTCTCACGTATCCATTTCCTTTTGCTTGAGAGATGTGGGTAAACCCAGACTGGCTCCTGGTTTGAACTGAGATGCCACAACAGTGGGACTTGCCTGGGAAAACCTCTTCCCTACAGCAGAGGCAGTATCAGTAGGACCATCTGCCTCATCTGTGCCACATCTCCCTCTGCCCGCTGTTCCCTCAGAACTCCTGCTCTGGATACTTTTCTACCCCATTCTCTTGTCACACTTCAGGTTCTCTGCAGTAGCACAGTATTGTCATTCACCTTCATTCTGACACGACTGGCTTCCCATCCTCAATGCACTGTAATTGTTTCATTCTCAACAGTTTGATACAGGTTTCAGTCAAAGTTTTCATCTTTCTTTGGCATCTTCTGTTTAAAAACTCGTCTTTCCAGGAGACTTTCATACATCCAGCTCTATGTGGACTACTACACCATCCTCATCTGTGTGACACCAGTTTGCAGTTGGTCTCCTCCACCAAAGTCAGCAGAAAAAGCCAGCTTCAGAGCTCCTCTGGAGAACTTCATCCCACGTGACAGCAGGAACCCAAAATGTAGATGTCAGCTTCCTCTTTCCTCAATGGAGAAACACGGGCCCTTTTCTTGGCACAGTCACTCCAACCTGTTTCAAATGTGTTCCAGATGACCTGCTCTCTGCTCTGAACTCCATTGAGAAGACCTCCATGAATCACAAAGGGACACCCCAACCACAAGCCCAGAACTTACATTTGCATTGCAGTCGGATGAGTCTCTGTTCCTAGCCCTCAGCAGTTCCCCTCTTGTTTGGCACTCACTGCTTCTCAATGCAAAGCAGGATCTGGTCTGAAATCTCTTTCTCAGCACTGATGGGACTCTTGCACACAGGTATTGGCTTTGCCTGTTGTTCAGTAATCACACGGGGATGGTAAGTCTGACAGTGACCAGTGTTTGTAGTCTGTGTTACTGTAAACACTGGCTTATATAATAAACAAGATATAATATACAATAAACCACTGCAGGCTGGGCTTTCAAATGCTACCTCCAGTAAACTTCTTGCTGTCTTCTGGCATGTGCAGTTCCCTCCTCTGTCTGCAGACCTCCACATAAGCTACACCTGAGTTGAACGTAGCACGGTATGTTCTGTCAGTTCTGGCCCTGCCTGGGCGTTTTGGGTAAGTCCTGACTCCTTGGCAGCCAGGTGCTGGCCCAGAGCACCCTCAAAACACAGCTCTGTGCTACCCAGGAAAGTCACTGTACCTACTCCAATCGAAAATGCTGAGAGGTGCTGAAATATCCTCTGTGTGCAGTGGTTTGTTTCAGATGGCAGCTGTCTGGCAACACGCAGACTCCAAACCTCTGCCCTACGATAGGATCAGTGCAGGAACAGCAGCACTGTGCCAGGGTGAGCTGCAGATTCCAGGGAGCTCATGTGGAAAGGAAGCAAATCTGTGGATAATCAAACAAGCTGCCTGCCCTTCAGCTGACGGCATCGCTTCATCAGGACCTTATAGAGGACAGAGGCTGATTTTGTGTGGGGCAGAAGACAGGGGTGTCCATTTGTGAATGGCTTTGTCTGGTATTAAAAGACAGGTAAGTGGGAGAAAATATTTCAACGGGAGGGTTATGGTAGAATTACAATATGCAAAAATATGGGGAAGAAAACAACTTTTCTAGAGCAGCCTGAGCACCAACACTGTGCAAAACTTTGACCGAGTGGCATCTTAAATACGTGGCTGTTCTTGTAGGTGCTGAACCCACAGGGTCACAGGCACAGACAAACAGGAGGGAAGATGTTCTCCAGGGGCCTGTGGTGCACTCGGTGTCCAAGCCTCAAAACATGCAGCTACCAGTACACAGGAGGGTTGTAAGATGGTCCAGGCAGATGGCTGGGATTGTCTTCCACACCACAGCTTGGTGTTACATCTCAGGTACCAAGAATCAGCTTCGTTGCTGGCATCAGCATCAGGATGGCTCTGAAATAATGTCACAAGGCAAAAGACTACAGTTATCCCCTCACCAGGTTGCTGGTGCCTATCGCTACGTATCCCCAACAGGAGTTCCCACGACATGGGACAGTGCAACTCAGTGCTCCGAAGAAATGAAGCCTCTAGGTTCTCTGGCTTTCTTGGGCACTACTTTCTTCACAGTCGATGAGTTTGGTAGATTTTTGCTCTTCATGGCTGTTGCTTTCCTCTGTTTTTGGTGAGCTGTCCGGAGAGGTTTCAGCCCCAGCATCTCGCAGTACTTATTGCACTGGTGGAGGGCTCTGAACTGCTCGATGAAGGAAATCGAGCAGTTGCCTTTAAAACCTTTGTATCTGTAGCAACAAAGACAAAAAGAAAAGTCAGATGGGATTTCATTTTCAGCGCAGGGAGGCAGAGTATGAAGGCTGACTCATAAGCAGCTTGAAAACATTAAGCAAACCTCTTCCACCCTTGCTGTTTTGAGAAGCACCAACTGCCACGGAGAATCAAGCAAAGCCATTGAAAGGTGAAGGGAACTGGGTAACTAGTAATGACAGAAGAGGGAAAAGGGTTAGAGAGGCATAGTTACATGGTCTCTGTCCTGGCTACTATCTTCCATTTCATTTAGTTGGGAATTCAATTGTCTGAGGCTAACTTTGTCCCAGCAACACAGAAACAAGATCCATTCTACTTTACTCTCTCCCTAAGCAGCTCTTGTGACCAGCACAAAGAAACCAGGTGGCTGCACCAGGTGCTGTCAGAACCAGAAGCCGTTTCCATCCAAACATGTAGAACTTCTCTGCTCCTCTCCTCCCTCCCCCAGGCTTGACTGCAAGATGTGAAAGAGCCAAGCCTCTTGTGAAGCAGAGACAGAACATGGATACTCAATACGTGACTACTTTTGTTTTACTATCTTTGCTCCTAAGCAAGCTTTCTCCGTTTCCCTTCCCTTACACAACACACCTGCACTTGATCTGGTGGCTACAGATGTGGCCTGGGTAACACTCCTTGTCCTCATTGGAAGTTGGGAGGCATCAACAAGCCTGATTTGGCTCTGCAGTGTGCAGACAGCCCCAGGTCTTAGAGTGAGCCATAGGAAAACTCATGTACAGATGTGAGACCAAAGTTCTGCATCAGAGTTCTCACAGCTGTTTGCTGTTTGTTAGCCACTGCTCCCTTTTCATGCCTCCAGGCTGCATCCCTTGCTCTGGACAGGCCTAATGGCCACAGCTCTGTTGTAACTGGGCAGGACTTGTGAGTGTAATTCAAACTGTTCCACGCTGTGACAGCCTGTGGTGTGCATCGCTGGGGGAAGTCTCCGCGAGTGAACAGCTTCCACACTCTACCATCTCTTGCTCTTGTGCTTTGTGTTCAGCACCAGCAAACCACTGGCCACTCCCAACACACTCTGCACAGCACATGGGATTAAATGCACTTGACTGGGCGTCCCACGAGTACAGCCCAGACAGAATTCTACCTCCAGACTTGATGGTTGGGTTTTGCCCATCGTCCTTAAACCTGGAGGGGAGATGTGGGATTTACTCCCAGGCTTAAATTCCCCGGTGTCTCTTGTTGCCACGCTGAGTGAGACTGAATTTGTCGATGCCCTGAACCCAGAGAGACTCGGCCACACGTGGCAACCTGCAGAGCTGCCAGTCACGACCCAGGGCACGGTGACCCCGCTTCCTTCACCGCTGTCCTCGCCACTCCTGGACGGGCGCCTGGCCCTGACGCACAGTCGCCAGAGCGGCCAGCCACAGCGAAGTGCTGGCTTTGCTTAGGCTCGCCAAGGACCCCGGGAAGCAGCTTATTGAAAGGGCCGGCGCCTGGCTGTGGTGTGCCCCGCGTTGGAAACACTCGCCAGCCTTTTCGGTTTCTAGTTGGGCTTCGCCCTCTACTGACAGAAGCTGTCTCGCAGCCACCGCGGCGCTGCAGGACCCTTCGCTCCGGGCTCGCTCGGTTCCCAGCCCGCTGGTCACACGGACACAGGGAGGACAGAGATCAGAACTGGCTGGAAGAGCAGTTTGTTAACTGCTGCGAACAGCGGTCTCTGCACTGCGTCTCCAGGAAGGAGGCGGCGGGCGAAGACACACGATACAGAACTGCTCATCCAGAAATACGTGTCCAAGCCTGGAACGTGTCTGGACCCACGAACAAGATCACTGCCAGCAACGAGCAGTGTGGAATATAGGTGCAAAATGTTGATATATGCTGTTTACTGCGCCTGGTTTACGAGACGCCCTGGGGGATAAATAATGGCTATGAATAATTCACGACAGTTGCCACACAGGCCTTTGCAAACTCATCAGTAACAGCTTGTGCTATGACATGAGATGGTTCGAAACCCCGATTTACCACGAGCGTGGTGGGCGTGAGGTGGGCGAGATGGATTCTTTAAAACCTTGTTTTCCCCTCTCATCATAAGTTAATCTTGGAGTAAAATTAGATTTGCATTCCATTTACATTCCAGCCAGGAACAATAGAGATGTTCCTCCACTCGTCAAGCGTCACCAGAGCATCACCCAGGGATATTTTTGGTTCCATGGTGTGACTGGCCCGGGGCTCAGACCTGTCTGTGATCAGGGAGCTCGTCAGCCCTGCAAAGATTGCTTGAGGAAACTGGAGGAATTCCTATAGGCCACGAAACTCAGCTTTGCTTCTCCTCTGACAATACAGATAAACCTGTCAGCAGTGTCACACGGTATTTTTGAGTTGAGTAGGACGGTGAATGTTCTCCCCAGCCTGTGAAACAGATTCATCAGCACGGCTGCACACTACCAAAAGCAGCAACGGCCAATGACACAGATCAGTTCCATGTACTGGTTTGTTGTACCCACCCAGGAACTGGAAATCAAACTGCAGAGCTGTTTGAAAGAAAAATATGGGGCCAGGAAAGACAACCTGCTGTCTTGCAGCAGCATCCTTAGCTGAATCACAAACAGAAACACCCTCAGCATTTTTAAGGGGTTGCTTTTGAAGTGAAATTGCATTCCTTTCTGTATGACTGAGGTGATCTTTACTACAGCTTGCACTGTGTATTCATTTTCTCACGTCAGCTTCTCCTCCCTAGTCCAACTCGTGTTTTACAGGGGTAGGTTCCCACAGTGGGCTGGACAACCACATCCATTAAAGCCTCTCTATAAATCTTGGATTCCAGAGCACAGTGGGGCCTACATACATTTTTCATGACTCTTTGTTTCATAACAGGATGATGCAACTCCATTTCAACTGACTTGACTTTGGATGCACAGCTAAAAGAGCAAAACAGAAGAAGAGAAGCTCTGGATGGATGCCAGCCTGCAGATGCTGAGGATCTTCCCAGAATGTTCTGGGGCCAAATCTTTCATGATCTAAAGGATATTGTGAGGAGGTTTTTTCCAGCACCACAGGCATATAGGCAAGGTCCAGATCAGTGTGAAGACTGAAGGCATGTGATCGGATCTGCTTTTCCGTGTCTGTTTCCCAAAGGACAACATGAATTTAAAGCCTTGGTCACAGGCATTTACTCAGTTGCCTTTTCCTTTCCAGCAGCTATCTGATTTGAATGTCTGCCTACACCACCTAGTCCTATCAATGTCTCTCTTGGCCTGTTGTGAAACAAGAAGCTTTAATTAACAGAAACTTGACAGAAGTGGAAGAAGCTTAGGATAATAAAAGCATATACCTTTACATACATGCTTCAGTCTCCCTGAAAGCTCTGAAGCCACTGCAAAACAGGCCTCTAAATATTAAAACCAGATCCTCTGTCATATGGCAGAAATACTGCTTCTCTGAGAGAAGGGAAAGAGATACCATCAAATCCCTTAACACATTTCCTTGGGTAAGAGGTAAGTGGCCTGTGCAAAGCTGAACAGACACCTCCCCTCCAGCCACGCAGCTGACAAGAACACGGGGCTCAAGGCAAGGTTACAGCCACTGCCTGCCGTAGGAAGGGAAACTAACTGCTGGGCTCTGAACTTAAGGAAGAGTCTTTATAAAAAGTTGTGCCATAAATTCATGTTCCAAAGCTTTGGCACCTTTGCAAAGAGATTTCAGCGATCAGGGATTGTCTCATGCAGTCTCTGCATCACTCCTTTAAATTCCTTGCAAAAAGTGCACCACCAGCTTTGGCCCCTCTCGGGGCATCTCCCACACTTCCCATCTGTGGCAGATGCCTTCTCTTCTTCCAGAGGAAGAGCAGCAGGGCAGGAGGATCACCTCAGCTACTGGCAGGAGGACCTGGGAGTAGGGCTAGATAGGTATAGGTGCTTGTGTTTGCATTTGCTGGGGCAGGTGCTAGTGAGTGCAAGCCCCACAGGAGCTCTGGTCCCAACAGCCCGCTGGGTGTGGGATGTCTCCTCTGTGGGCAGGAGCTCTGGACCACGCAAACACCAGGTCTTTCATTGTACCTCAGGCTGCAGCCAGGACTGGCCCTGTACTTTCAGGCTTCCCTTCCTCCAGCTGATGTACCATGAAGTTTAAGTCACCAGAGACCTTGACTTCACTCATGAAATGCCGTTGGAATAAGTTTCTTCTAAGGGAGGCATGAAGAAAAAGCAAAGCCCAATCTGCATTGTAGCTGCATCCCTTTAGAACAAAATAGCTGTGTTCTCGCATACAAATGAAGAAAAAGCAGCCCAGCAGGTCAGATCAGGATTGTTTGTTCTCTTCCACGGCTCAAGGAAGAACAACTTTCCAGTGCACATTCCCCCAACATATTTACACTGTGAGCAGGATGATGTGTAAAGCAAAACCATGCTGTTGAGAGTTTTTCACTCACCCTTTGGCCAGTGTTGCTATGCCAACGTCAGTTAACTTCATTCCTACACCTGCAGGGCACCAAGGAAAACAAGAGCTTACACCAGAACTTCTAGGCATGCCTTCATGTTCAAGCACACCATACAGAGGCATTCTGTGGGTTTGACGCTTTGCAAACCTGGATTACAGTGTTTATCAGTAGGAATTACACGTGTGTTTTCTCAGTCCCATAGCATTAGTTCAACCTTGGTTTTTTGGGTGAGAAATCCAAAATCCCTTCCTCATCCAGTACTCAAAAAACTTGGCATTTTAACCTGTCCCTTTGCTGCCTTGTTTACAGGCAAAATCCAGCCCTGTGGGGTGCCATTTTCTCTGTATGGGAAAATGATGGTCTCAGGACCATTTTCCTTGGAGAACAGAAATCTCTACTGGTATGCTTGAAAAATGCAGCCTCGCTACTCGAATGTGAAGGTGATCGGAGAGGGAGGATGTTTCTCTTCAGCAGCAGCAGGTGTATTGTCCTTTGTTGCAGCAGTCACTACAGAGGCTCAGGTACCATTTCCGCCTCCCTCAGACTAGGACTTTGTTCTGTCTTCTCCCTTTAAATTACCTCAGGGTTCTGTTTAGGTGTCTCTTTGCTAATTTTCCTGCCTTATTCTGATGTGATATTTTCTAAGATCCCATCTTTTCCTTTATTTTTCTTTAACAAGGGTCTGTCTTTCCATGTTTTAAACAGATCTCTGCACACAGTGTGGGTGCAGCCCAGCAGTCAGGAGGCGCCACACACCCAGGGGCACAAGAGCAGTGTTTGGTGCATGTGAGGAGAGAGGTTCCTCACCAGCCTTCTCGCTCTTGAAGGAACATCTTTCCTCAAACCTACCCAGGACCTGAATGTGGAGCGTCCCACTCTTCAGAGACTGTCAGTAAGTGTTCAAATACAACAAAAAGTGAAGGACTGGGATGTTATCAACAACTGAAGTCTTTCACTCACAAGGCTTTCCATTAACCTCTGGGAGATGAGACAATAAGCCAGACTCAACTCATATTGAGTGTCTTGATTTACCAAGGGGACATGTGGAAGAAAACTCTCCCATTAAGAGTGTAGGATTTGTTTCTTCTTTCCCCAACTGTCTTCTTACAAGAACATAAGCTAGGCAAAACTCCCCTCTCTGCTGACTAGGTAAACAACCTAATACTATATAGGTTATATATGGCATTACCTGTACATCTGTATTAACCTAATATTAGACAGGTTAATGCACGTGCCCCTGCAGCCGTAGTAGGCAATTCATTTATGTCCTTCTGACCCCTGGGGTAACACATGCAAGTAAACACAGTGCAGTTAAAAGAGCCTAGAAAACAAAATACCCTAACTCTCCTGTCTTGTAGCCTGCTCCACCTGAGATGCTGTATGAAACAGGCACAGGGGTAGCATATCTGGAGACGACTTTGCCTGTTACAAGACCATGGCAGGAGAACACTCGGGGCTGTCAACGGGACAGAGAAAGCCAAGAGCTTAACGTTGCTCAGAAATAACCCTGCAAGTTCTGCAGTTACAGACTGACTCTGAGAGGTCACTAAGCTGTATCCCAGGAAAGTCATTTTGTTGCCCCCACACAGACAACTCACCTTGCAGGTCAGTGACAAGCAAGCTCCCATTGGTCTTGTCATACACCCAGTGCTGGAAGGTGCAACACTTCTGGCCAGCCTCCGAGTCTCTTCTCAGGAAATTTACTTCCTTGCCATCCCTGACAGAGTATTTCACAAACTCCCCAACCAGCTCCTCCTCCACTGTTGCATAGGGGATGTTATTAGCAGGGCGATGGACAAGAAAAATAGGAATGATCCTGAAATCAAGGGATAAAAGCTGATAAAATCCAGAGAGTTCTGTCAATGAATGAGTAGGACACAGACGAAGTGGGGAGTGATCTCAGAGAGCAAATGGCACCTACCAAAGCTAAACCAAGTCAGCAGATACCTGGATAAAATGGAGATGATCTAGGTAGCTCTAGAACATGATCACATTATCCTCTATGTGCCTATTTCTGTTATTTACTCAGATATAAACTTCTTCAAAGCATGCTTCCTAATTTTGTCCTATTGCATTCCAAAACCTGAACTATGCACAATAAAGTGTGCAGCTTACTTCAGAGCATCACAGCTTTAGCTGCTCAGGCTGGCTGACACCTGCATCAGTCTTTGTGAGATGTTAAACACCTGCAAATCTGACCCATTCCAGAAAGAGCTTTACCAGTGGCAGCGGCAATGAAGGAAGAGGCAGAGAAGCAGCTGACTTGCACAACTATTTTCCCTAGAAGGCTTCACTGCCACCGTCATCGCTATTTCCAGCCCTGAAAAGGTGTCTCTAAGGAGTCACTCCAGAGGCTGTTTTAAGTGTTCCCTTTTTTTTCCAGGACCTTTTTTTCCTTTTCAGCAGATCTTGTGTCATCTCAGTGGAGGTGGGGATTTAGCTTGCTGTCAGTCACAGACGTCTTATCCTTGAAGTAAGGCAGATGGAATTTCAACCATCCATTGCAAATTCAACTCTGCACAGTAGCCTGACACTGGAACAGCAAATCCTTTGACAAAGATCTATTACCAAACCCTCAAGGTGCCACTTTCCAGCCTGAGGCAGAAGTGAACCTGTGCTGAGCTGCTGCTCTGATGTAGATATATTTGGGAAATGGAAAACTTCTGAAATGAAGTAAACTGATCTCTGGAGGCACCTAGAATCAGAGCTGAGCTTTCTGGCTTGATCCTTTATGCATAGAAAATTTGCCTAAGGAGTGGCTTCATATCAGCTTCAGAATGATCATGATTTCTCTCAAGATATTGACAGTATCATCTACTGGTGTCACATAGAGCGATTTCCTCTAAACATGTACCAAAATCATGGCTTTTGCCTGCTGTTTGCTCTCTCTACTCCTTATCATCCTTCTCTAACAGGAATGAAATCTCTCTGACCACCTCAGTACTCAAAATCTAGGTGATGATTCCAGCTGTAACTGTTCTCAACATTCCTCTTTCTTCCTTAGCAACGTCACCTAGCAGTCGCTGAGCAGCTGTGGCACAGGACAATATCTATAAGCCAAGGTGTATATCCATATAAAACCCACACAGACTCACTCTGGTACTTCCCCAAAGCCTTCCAAGGGTTCAGCTTCAGCTGCATATATCTTCGCGTACTCTCTCGCAGTGTTTTGGACGTAGCACTCCTACATTGCAAACAGATGCACCTATGGAACATCACTCAAAACATTTCACACATCACCTGTCTGAATAATTGCAAGACAGCTTTCCCCACAGCTCTTGCTCACAAAGGACAGGGAGGCAGCTTACCTGCAGAGCTAGCTTGTAGTTCTTTTGAACTAGATCATCCTTACTCTTGGTCCCGTAGGTGACGGCGTTGTGCACTTTGAGGACACAGGCGTGGCCAGGGCTGAACACTGGCACCAGCCCCTGCATCACTTTGCTGCGGAAGGCTTTCCTGTGCATGCCCTCGCCGAAGTGCAGCTCTTCTGTGGCTATGACTCCGTGCAGGTTCCCACCAAAGTAGCTGTCGCTGATGAAATCTTCTCTGAACATGAGCTGCATGAATTCGATTTCTTCCACACCTGAAGCACAACGACACTTTATAGAATCACAGAAAGGTTTCAGCTGGCAGAGACCTTTCAGCCCATGGAGTGCAGCCTCTGTCCCAGCCCCATCACCCACCAGCCCATTGCCCTCAGTGCAACACCCACCCAGCTCTGACACCCCTCCAGGGACGGTGACTCCAGCAGCTCCCTGGGCAGCCCCTGACAATGCCTGACAGCCCTGGCAGCAAAGAAATTCCTGCTCACATCCAGCCTGAATCTCCCCTGGTGACACTTGAGGCCATTTCCTCTTGTTCTGTTGCTTGTTACCAGGGGGAACAGACAGACCCCACCTGGCTACAGGTTCCTGTCAGGTAAATGTAGAGAGTGAGAAGGTCTCCCCTGAGCCTCTTTTCTCCAGGCTCAAAAGCCCCAGACCCCTCAGCCCTTCCTCATGTGAGACATGCTCCAAATCCTTTCCTGGCTTGGCAGCAGCCTCTGGATCCTCTCCAGCACCTCAGTGTCCCTCTTGTAGAGAGGGCCCAGAACTGGACACAGTGATGAAGGTGCAGCCTCACTAACACAGCACCCTTCTAGAAACAGGCACAGGGAAAGGGGTGGGCGTGGGGGAAAAACTCATCCCTATGACCATAGAGTATTAAAGAAAATGCTCAGTGGATACACAACACATGGGGTTGAGATCCTGCTCCTCTGAAAGTGACTTGTTGCCTTCACTGTCTTAAGCCAATATGGAGAAAGGTGGCAGCTCAGGTGCATGAGGAGAGAATACAGAGTGTGGCAAACCAAAAATTTAAACTATTTTTAAACTATTAAACTGTTTTTAAACTATTAGGTGAGCTACAAACTGGAGCTGGAAATGAACATGCAGTAAAGCGAGCTTACTAAAGAGGCACTGAGGGAAAACAGAGATGCTGCCAACTCTGCTTTTAGGGGAAGACAGAGGTGGTAATAAAGCCAACGTGCAGCAGTGCAGGTAGATGGGAAAAGCAGAACACAGTTCTGTACCCAGTGTGCTCAGAGCACATCCTTCTGAAGCTAGCCTGTCTTCTCTGAAAAGCCAGAAGTCACTGAAGCCTCCAGAGCTTGTTTGAGCCTTCAGCTTGGATTGTTTTCAGGGGAAGATTCTGTCATGTGTTCATAGAGGTACTCTGTTACCCACTGTGACCACAATGGCAACGTGCCTTTCATAGCACCACCACATTCACTATGTCAGCTCTGGTGCTGCAGGCTGGCATGCTAAAGTGTTTCTTTTCAATCTGACAAGCACCATCTTCATTAGCAAAGGCAGAGGAAAATAGCAAGATTTTACTCCGTGAATGATTTTGAGGAAGAGCCACATTTGTACAAATGACCATGTTTCTACCAAAAAGTAAATACATCGGGTTTAGTCATCTTCAGATTCGGGAGAAATTGGTACAATGATATTTCTCTTATCCACCCATTTTGAAGGTACCAGTAGCATGGGAATGTGTGCCTAAGCTGAAGCCAAGCAGGATTATGGATTTCACCCTTTTAAATGATCATTTGAATACAAAAGGAAACAAAAAAACTGTAAGGGGGACCAAAAAAAAGTGGTTAAGCACTGAGAGAAACTGAAAAACTCTAACTGCCCTTCAGGTGTGTCTAACATAACACTTCAAAGGACACCAGTGAAAAAGATAAACAGGAAAGGTATATACAACACAGCAGGGAAATCCTTCCAGCTCCTCTTTGTAGGTACCTTTGGTTAGGGTTCTGGGCTCTGCTGCCTCTGGTTGAAGCACAGTGCACACGTAAAGCTGGAGTTAGAAGCTCCTTAACCTTGAGCCAAAACTCTGTTGCTCAAAAGTTATACAGTGCTATGTTAAAAGCTCTGTCTTTATTTTAACAAGGAGCTAAATGTTTAATTATATTCTGCCAGGAGAAGAACCAGTTGCCTGAATGAAGTACTGGGTCAGTACTGTGTGTTCAGACATGATCAACCAATTTGCAATGCCCTGTCTATCTTTAGCTGCAGCACTGCAAGACACACGACGGGTGTGATTAAACACGAGGTAACATATGGGGAAAGCATCCCAGATCCTCATGCCTGTCTTTCTCTGGGAGTAAAGTTACACAGCAGGTGACTTGCAAAGACCATGTGTTCAAACACCACCGGCAAGTTCTCGCGCCAACAGAGCTCTCGGCCCTCGGTGTGTGGCCGTGTGAGCGATGGGATGTGGCGTGATGCTGTCCCACTGCAAACTGCAGGTGAAGCACACTCAGCTACTGAGGAGTCAAGTTCAAAGCAGTGGTTTGCCATGGTGGCAACTCCATCACCCTGCACAAACCATTCCATCCTACAGGAGGGTAATTCACCTACAAACCTCCCATGAACCAGAGTGCAAGAAGGCAAAGACAGCTAGCAGAAACACAGCGCTGATTCAGTGGACTCCCAGAGTTTCCCAAGGGGTAACTGTCAAAATGTCTCAGCCTGGGCATGCTCTCCCATCCTTGGTTCTGTTTGGAAATCAGAAAGAATGCAGATTTGAGCACACAGTCCAGCAGATGTGTGGCCTTACCTTCACAGGTCTGAAAACTCGAGAGATGTTCCAGTACTACAAGGAAAGAGAGAAACAGATTTTGTGGTTAAAGAGAAAAAAGGATGATAACTCCCACAGTCATTGTACCCATCGGAACTGTACACTGGGATTTACCTTCAGAAGTCAGGTTAAACTCAGCAGTCACCTTCCCATACGTGTTACTCAAGCAGCAATAGTATATTCCCTGGTCTTTGTTGCTGGATTTAGCTATTGCCAACGAGACAGGGGAGTCATCCTGGGCACTGGAACAGAAGATGTTATTGTTGCATATTAATACCTTAAAAGGTCCTTCCTGATTATTCCATGTGTCTCTCCTCCTGTCCCTGGAATTCCTGTCCCTCACTGCAAAGGCTGATCCAAATACAATGCAAGTGGACAAAACATTCTATTTCACTCTAGTCAGAGGCATTCACCCTACTACATATTTCACAATGGATGAACATACTACATTGTGAGAGAAAACTACCTCCATCGAATCCAGGAACAACGAAATCCCACCAAAACGTGTTCCAATATTCCTATCAATATCATGGCCAAATATCTGAATTACATATAAAAGCCCAGATCATTGCATGCTGTTCCTTAATAGCGACTCCTCACTCAGCTTTCTCTGGTCTTTCGCTTTTGTCAAGCTAGATATTTGCTCTCTGGTGTCTGTTAGCAATGTCACAAAGGGATCAAGGGCAGGTGTCATTAACAGGAGGGCAGTGGCATGTGAATGGAGCTACAGTGCTTGCAGACCCAAGCTGGCTCTGGAAGCAATAAAACCACACTGGAACAGAGCTGTGCCTGAGGGAAAACCCCTCTTAGACAAGAAGGTTTTCAGATGTGCCACAGAGGGTGTCCACAAAAGCACTCATCAGCAATTACAATTGAGGGGTGACCTCATTCGTGTTACAAATGCATCAAGGGTGGGTGTGAGGAGGCTGGAGCCAGGCTGTGCTCAGGGATGGCCAGTGACAGGACGAGGGGCAACGGGCACAAGCTGTAACAGAAGAGGTTCCAAAGCAACACAAGGACAAACTTGTTCCCTGTTGAGGTGAGGGAGCACTGGCAGGGGCTGCCCAGATGGGCTGTGGAGGCTCCTTCTCTGGAGACATTCAACCCCAGCTGGATGAGTCCCTGTGTGCCCTGCTCTAGGTGGTGCTGCTCTGGCAGGGGGTTGCACTGGATGAGCTTTCCAGGTCCCTTCCAGCCCTTCAGATTCTTAAGCAAACCAGGTAATCTATACAGGGATGACAGAAACCTGGCTGTTGTGTTTTAAAGCTCCTGTGAAGTGCATTAATGAAGGTGTGCACACTTTCTTGGCAACATGAAGCTCCATTACATTTTGGCACACTGGGGAGTTCATTTCATCCAGCAATAGCTTTTAAATCAAATGACTTCTCATTCACCAACGTTACAAGCAAGCTGTGTTTCTCAATGCACATTCCTACATGGTGACAGAAACTCAGATTCATTACATGATTTCCTATAATCACCTCCTGCAGAAACCAAAACCTTAAATGTACCAAACAGCCCAGATTAAGAACTTGTGTGGACTGATGTGTGCTTCCAAAAGAGGAAGCAGTGCTTGGGCACACACAAAGCAGTTGGGTTTTGATTGTGATGGAAAGGAGGTTTGCTCTGAACTCTACTGAACATACTCGAAGTAAAAGTTGCGACTTAGCAGCTCTCCCAATCTAAATCTCTGTTATATATTTCACTTTATTTCTGATGCTTGGAAATGTATTTATCCTATCAAGTTAAAGTTCAAATATTTTGTGTTATCACGTTTTATTCCTGACAAACCTGATAAATCTGGTGTCTCCCCACCGCCCGCTTCTTAAAACGCTGCAAAACTATTTAGCATATAACTACACGTACTAACAGTGCAATGGATGTTGCAACACAATAATCAGAACCCATAAAGGTAAAACAAGATCAGAAACACATGGGAATTTAACCAATTCACACAACTTTGTCTCCCTGCTTAAAAGAACAACCGACAAGGTGCCTTCCTGCAAAACTTTTTCACCTCCTCAAGATTCCGTGCTCTGATGGAAGCAGCTTTTCCTTTTGTGCTTTGGGTGACGTTAGTTGTGTATTTTTGAAACACCTCACACAGATTTTAAGAGCTATGTGATAAGAATGCCACTAATTACTGCTAGGGAAGAAAATAACCTGTTTCATAGAAACACAGCCCAGGAAGCAGCTGGCTCTCTGGGCTCCCAGTGCACACTGACAGCTCACGTCAGGCTTCTGTTCACCAGCAGCCCAAGCCTCTCTCTGCAGGGCTGCTCTCAATCCACTCATCCCCCAGCCTGCACAGGTGTTGCAGAATAATCACATCAAGCTCTATGTTGCATGTTGGTTGTCCCAGCAGCTCCCTTCCACCACACCAGGACAGCCTCTCACATACGAACCAAGCGTGTTTGTGTTCAAACTTCACTCCATCCTTTGAAAGTAGTTTGAGACTGGTCATGAGCAGGCTGAGAGCAGACTGATGAGGGAACTCAAACTGTGACCGACACTAATGCCCTGTGTGAAGATATGCTGCTTGATTACCCTGTTCAAACTCATTTTTTGCACCCATCATATGAAACCTTGCAACAGATACAAGAGTGAAACACAGGCACACTTTCCCAAAACCCTTTCAGAAAGCTCCAGGCCTTCAGAGACATTCACTCACCTTCTCTGCAGCCGAGACAGTAACTTGGAATCTTTAGTCCACGTAATGGTGGAGTCAGCATGAATATTACCAAACTGACAGCACAGCTTAATATTTCCAGGGCAGTCAGGAAACCACTCTGCCTGGATTTTCTTCAGCAGCTTGGGAGCTGGAAACAGAAGAGCCACAGTTTAGGATTAGAAGATACTTGTATTGTTTTGACATTTTAAAGGAACCTCAGCACAACTTAGAGACATTAAGAACATGAATCTAACGAGACTAGTAAATAGTTATGGTTGCTTCTGGTGCAGAAACCAAGGCTGGAAATGGTTTCAACAAAAGGACATTTTCAATCTATGGAATAGGACTGAAGGGAAGTTCCAGCCTGAAAAGACACTCACATCAAATAATCTCTTCATGAAAACATGTGCTCTCCAACTACAGGACAAGCTGGTTTTATCAGTAAAAAACCACCACAAAGGCAGAAAACACTGTATGGTTACATGATGGGAACTCACATTAACCAAATACTTGTAACTCGCAGCTTTTTTCAACTGATCACAGCCTGTGAGAGAAAAGATTGCAGGTCTCAGGAGATGCTCAGTCTCCAAAGTGTTCTGGGAACACACCTAACACACACTGCCAGGATGAGACTCTGCAAGATGCAGTGATGGCACCACTTCCTTTAAAGCACAGCTGGAAGGAGGAACCCACACTCGGTGCTCTGTCAGACATTTGCACTTGGCAATGTCAATGGCCTTTGCTTCCCTCTTAGAAAGTGATTTCTGCTTATGAAGTCCCTCCCTTTCCAGCCACAAGGCACAGTTCTTTTGCCAAACACTGACCGTGGTGCAGAACAAATCCAAGATCACTCTGGTCACAGCAAGACAGCACCATACTCAGTCTGGGGAAAGTCCTGACGCACACTGAGGGAAAGGTTCTGGGACCATGGCACGTTCCTGCACTCAAGTGAGACATCCCTGCTGGGTGTCAGGGATGTAAAACACAAGAAGTTTGCTTCCCACTGTGTTAACTCTGACCTGCTGCACTCTGACTGAACCGTCATGAGACAGCTCCCTCAGGGATCCCATTCCCGTGGTCTAACCTTCTCCAGTTAATGCTGAAGGAACGCTGGGTCCAACTTGAAGGGTCAGGCACCTGGAATTCACTGCTATGTTTAACTTGTAGTCACTAAAGTCCTTAGGCCTAAGAATCTCACTGAATCAGGGCTAAAATGACGCAGACAGCCTGTGACAGAACTGTAAACAGAGCTAATGGCTGTGGATTCCCTGCCCTAACCACCAAGTCATCCCTTCTGCCATGGAAAATAAGGCAAAAGAGAGCACTGAGTATATGCCCAGCTGTCCACACAGACCTGCCCTTAATGCTGAGCAAAGGCCCAACAAGTCTCTAAAGTAGGAATGTACACTCATCTCAGTCTAGACTGAGGCAGATAAGAAGCAAGTTAAGAAAATTCAAGCTTATCTAACGCAAGCGTGGATGATTAAAACATTTCTCAAGCATAGCCTCAGGCACAAGGAAAACAATCAAGCATTTCCCAGTAACTGCAGTTTGCTTGCTCTGCTCTGAAGGAACGCGTCTCTCCTCCCACACGTTGGATTCTCCAGCAAAGGCCACATCTTTGATCAGAGAAGAGTCTGGGGTTAGAAAAATGTGACTGGAAAAGCAGAACTCTCACCAGACTGTAATTAGAATCCCTGTAGACCTTCATAGTTGAGTCGCTTCCCTTTAGTCACTGCTAAGCCTTGTTTTGATCTATTAAGTTCTTTTATGAAGTGAACGTGAAACGTGGTGCCAAAATGCAAAGATTGGACCTCGGTCCTTGCAAAGTATCCATGGAAACCACAAATACCCCATCTGTCCAGCTCTTACACGACTGCTACTCCTGTCTGCATTTTGCTTTACCTGTTGGCAGCCTCCTAGGGACCCTGACAAACAGCCCAAGTTTTGCTTCAATTACATGTTCTCTACGCCAGTTTAATATTGCTAATTTAACCATTTAGTCACTTGTGACCCATGGTGGTGAAAAGGCATGCAGGACCAGCCATCAGTCATCAAACTGGACTGCAAAACATCACACTTACCAGTGGCACCCCACAAATGACAATAATACTTGGCTAGTACTAAAACCATTTAGTAGCCAAGAGAGGGTAATTGCATCTGGGAGTGACGGTGTCGAAGCACAGCAGGGAGCACAGTCCCAGCTGTGGGAACATGACCACATGCAGGTTTGCAGTTGCTGAGTGGTGTGCAGTTATCTGGTACCACTGTGCACCACATCCCAGAAAATGAAAAAACAGGTTTCAAGCAGGTTTAAAAGTCCATAAATGTAACACATTTGCCAGCCAGGACCAGGATGTTAGCGAGGGTTCAGCTCTGTGGCACAGGCACGGCACAGGCTACTAAACTCACAGCAATTAAAGTCTGTGAGGGCAGGAGCCCTCTAGCTGACAGGGCTCGGAGCAAAGGCCTGCAGGTGTTTAATGAGCCCGAGTTTCATGCTGTAGCCAGAGCGATGGGGAAGACAGAAATGAACATCAGTGTGCTCTTACCTTTGCTGTCCTTCTTCAAAATTGTTTTCCTTTGCTCTCTTCTATCTTCTCTGTGAGTCAGGCCTGCCTCGCTCTTCACAGACTTCCTAACACAGCTGGGATCCTTGCTGACCTTCCCTCTCTCCTCCAGTCGTGGCTTTTTGGACACTGTTGCTGATGGTAATTTCTTCTTAGCTCCAGCAGTCAAATGCCCACTTGGTGCTGCATCTTGTTTACACTTCATGGGCTCAGGCTCAGCAACAGTTGGTGATGTCTGGTGGGATTTGGACCCTTCCTGATTCTTCAGCCTCCCTGTGTTGACTGGCATCAGATCATACGTGGCCACTGCTAAGGAGAAGGGCTGAGCTCTGCTACAGAGATGTTGCTCTTGGAAATTCTGGTTGTTCCCTGAACCAGCTTGTGACAAATTAACTAAGCCATTGACCTCACACTCTGATGTCATGACTTCTTCATCTTTACCACACTCGGTAGAATTAACTGAACGATTGACCTCACCAAGCTTGCTGGAAGAGATGGAGCCAGGACAGGGCTCCTTAGTGCTAACACCCACCAACTGTCTCTGAGCCTTGGAGCTACTTAAAGTGTGCAAAAGTGCCTTCACTCCAGCATCATCTGGGTCATTTTCAACAGCTGCTTGAATCTCCTGTTTATTTTCACATGAGGGTGCTCCCACCTTGTTTTCTTCAGGTACTCTACAGAACTGACCCTGCCACACTTGGCAGGTTCCCAGCACACCCAGACATTCATCCTCCTTGGCTGCAGTTTGTGTGGATCCTGTTTTCACGTGAGTCCCTGTGCCAGGACACCCCGTTGCTGATGCACTGGCAAGGAGGCCCTGTGACTGGCTCACAGGTGTGCAGAGTGCTAATGTCTCTGTTGCAGTTGGTTGCAGTACAACTAGCTGGTTACCACTCTCTCTGCAGCCCTCCTTTGCCAGGCGGTGGTACCCATTCTGAGCCTCTCCAGGCAGTTGGGCACTAACCAGTGTTACACTTCCAGGTGTACATGGCTGATTCTCTGAAGAATCTGTTTTTAACTCTTCCTCGGACTGGAAGGTGCTGTCAACAGAAAATACATGTTTTTGTGATGTCTTATGAGGGGAAACTGCAGCCTGACTCTCTGAAGCACGACTAACTCCCGAGTCACAGGAAGTTTCAGTCCTTTGTTCATCACCTATGCAAATATCTCTCTGTTCTTCTGTTTCATGGGATTCATATCTGGGCACTTCTACATAAGAATCCCTTAAAAGTGGATCCCCAGAAGAGGGAGTGAGCGCCACTTGTTGGGTTTTTACATCTGTCAGTTGGTCTACATTTTGGGGTAGATTCTCACATGCCACAGTTTTGGGAGTCTTAATTAAACACGGCAATTGCTTTAGGTATCCAGATTTCTGTGCATTAGAAACAACCTGAAAATCTTGACAGCCATCATTGTTTGAAAGATGATAACTGTCAGAAGTATGGTCATTTCCCATGCCCCAGGCTAAGCTGTTTCCTTTTTCATGCCAATCATCTCCATAGCCTTTATGTATGGTGTTAACACCAGAGTGATTTTCACAGGTAAACTGGTTGATATTTTCACTGGGGAAAACCTCTTTGTCTTCAGGGAAACAAGCCAGTTCTTCTCTAAAACGACAGCCTTGATCAGCTACAGACTCATTTATCAAGGATAGGTTGTGCTCAGTATGAAGTAATTGCCCACTTGTCCTGTGTGACTCATCCACCCTGTAAGCTGGGTTTTCCTCCTCACATGCCCAATCACCACCCTGAGCATTCTTTAACCTTTGAGGAGAACCAGCACGGTGTGTTTGGGAAGCCTTAGCGGTGGCAAGCTTTCCCTCCCAAGCAGCAGTCGTTTGAGTGGATCCATTACTGTCAGTTAAGGTCTGAATTGGCTCGTGCTCCAAGCACTCCCCTGTGTTTAAGATGACACCATTTGCTGCAACACAAACGGATGGCGTTTCCGGTTCATTTCCAGTGCTGGAATCCAGACACATACCATCTGTTTCTGCCACTTGTGCAAGACAAATGTTTCCTATGGATGCACTGTTACATGCTTCATCTGTTTTAAGCAGGGTATTAGGAACATCAGAATCTCCTTTCTCTGCTCTTTGTCTGCTAGCTGGCTGTGTAACACGTTCCTGCTCTTCTGTCCCACTTGTTGGCAACGGATGATCAGAACTGGTCTCCTGTGCAATGTCCAGCTCTCTGGCTTTGATTTCTGTTGGCCTAATTTCTAAACTTGTGATCCCCAGGTTTTCAAATGGGATTCGATCGTCTGAGTCATCTTCATGAAGAAGTTTCCACAGCTTGTCATGCACTGCAGATACATCAGCAGCTCCTTTGCACCCAGGTTCTCCAGCCCCCGGCGTTGACCTGGGATCAGCTTCAAACAGAGATTCGTCACTTGACAGACTGCAGAGGATGTATGTGTTGTTGCTATCATGTGAGTGAAAACTGTACCTGTGGCCCCCCTCCTTTGGCTCATGACACAGCTTTGCAGAAGACAGAACAGCACATAAACACTCCCGTTTATCAGGAACAGGGTCTGTTTCCCGTGAAGCAAAAGGCGAAACATCGTTCTTCGGTGTGTTGGTATCACTGGTAACGTTAATTCCTTGTTCACAGAAGACTTGTTGGTGACAACCTTCCCTCTTGTCACAGGCAGCACGGTGTTGGGAATGGGTCTGCAAATCTGCATTTTTTGCTGGTAATATCTTTTCAGCACAGAGCATTTCTGAGGCAGGATGAATGGCTCCTGCACTCTCACAAGTCATGAGGGTGCCTTCCTTCCCTATTTCGGGCTCCATACGCAGTCTCTCACAACCCTGTGTCAAGGCTTTACGACTGTCACCTGGATTCTACAAAGAAGAAAAAAGATGAACACAGTTAAACACCAGAACTGCTGCTTGACACAGGCCTGAACTAGAGCCTTGGCTTGAAATGTACCTAAATTATTTAATTATCTTTCTCAGAAAAACACTTGTCATCAGTCAAGCTCCTGACTCATCATCCTCACAGACCGAAAGGAAACACCTGGGTCTCAGCAGCCCCGAATCCGGGTGAGTTTCGGACCTGGATCCAAACACTGAGAAACAAAAAGTTTATCAAGATGAAGGTAACGGCTGACACAGCCCACCTAGAGAAAAAACAAAGCAAAACAAAATGAAACCATAACACCTGAGCCTTCTGCTGACGGTCAGAGTGCTCCACACTGCATCCAACCTGCCGAGCTTCTGGAACTGCACCGACTAGTGTTTTGGAAGCTTGCCTTCCCCTTTGCTGCCATCACAGGCATTATTTGTATCAAGTTTTGCACACGTGCTTTCTTAATATGTGGATGCACCCCACACTTGCCATGCTGTGTACTTTGGAACAAGACTCCTACCAGGAAACAAACAGCTCTGGGTCACTCCTGAGCCCTGGAGGTGACCAGTCCCACAGGAGTGCCAGAGATCATCCCAGATCTTGCCTCTGTCCAAGTGGTAATGAATAATGAGGGCACTGGAGCATCTTTCCTGTGAGGAAAGGTTGCAGGACCTGGGGCTGTTTAGTCTGGAGAAGATTTCAGAGGGGATCTCATGAACAATTACAAGTATTTAAAAGGTGTGTGTCAAGAGGATGAGGCAGCACTTTATTTCTGCAGTGCCCAGCAACAGGACAAGGGGTGATGGGATGAAGCTGGAACACAACCAGTTCCATTCAAACATCAGGACAAACTGTTTGAGTGTTTGAGTGAGGGAGCCCTGGCCCAGGCTGCCCAGGGAGGGTGTGGAGGCTCCTTCCTTGTGGGTTTTCAAGACCCACCTGGACACGTTCCTGTGTGACCTGATCTAGGTGGGAGCTGCTTTGGCAGGGGGTTGGACTGGGTGATCTCTAAAGGTCCCTTCCAAGCCCCACCACTGTGTGATTCTATGAATGTAAGACATGTTAAGCCCTCCTCTGGGAAGGAGATGTGCAGCCTGAGGTGTGCTGCTGGGAAAACTGGACCAGAAAGAAAAATCCATATTCTTTATGAAGAAAAAATCCATTCCTCAATCAAACTAAGCTTAACTGAACCCAATTTATGGAAGAAGCGCAGCCTTTATTAAAGAGAACTGGCTGACATTTGGGCTTGCGTGGGATGAAGTGCTGCCGCCTGACTGGCACACAGCATCTGTTAAGTGCTCACCATTACCCTCACAACCAGGCTTTCACTCTTAAGTTCTTGCTCCAGATCCCCTACCAAGCTTTTGTTCTCTGGGATTTTCTCTAGTCCTCTTCAGCACCAGATCAGTTCCACAGAGGGAGTGAGCACGTTTCACCCACAGCAAACCACAGATGCAGAAGCCCACCAGTTTACTAGACAAAAATGCATTGTTTCCAAAACAAGTTGTGCTTTACGCTTTCTGTTACTGTTCACGCACCAGAACAGTCTGTAAGAGCAGGGAGCAACTTAGCAGTCAACCTTGGACAAAATACTTACTTTCAAATAGCCATTAATAGGATAAGACAACATGAACCTCATCAATTAGCTTGTACGTTTGACCATGTATCTTTCTAGTGACTGCCTGAAGCTTTGCCTCTACCTCCAGAAGAAACAACGAACCCTAAAACCCATCAGATTGCATCTAAAAACCAGCGATATTTGTTGACAGTTTTTGGTTTTAGCTTTTATCCAGCCACAAACTCAACTTCACAACTGTTTGGGGTTGTTTGTTGTTTGGGCTTTCTTCCACCCACCCTTATTAGTTAACTTGTAATGATGTGCTGGATGGCTGAAATTAACAACTGTGCTGCATAATGGGTGAGTTCTCTGGGTGACAGCAGAGCTGTAAATGTGTACTGAGTCCTGGCAGACACACAGCTCAGAGAAGCCATTCTGCAAAGAAGCCAGTGTTGCTATTTAGTGAAGGATGTGTAACACAGGACTTCCCAGGAGGTGCTGTGTGCTCAGGCAGAGGCAGGGGCTGCTCAGACACTAGGTTCTCAGGGTCCATAAGGTCATGGTAAAAGGATTACCGGCTGTAGCAAATATTGCTTTCCTTTTCTGCAAAAGCCACCCACTTCAGCTGCAACTCCTTTCATCCTTTGTTTCTCCATTCAGCTTGAGTAGGATGTGGAGCTGACTACGTGCTGTAGACAATGGGGAAGGAAGAGATACAGAAAATTGTTGTCAATGACTTTAACTGCTGTTCCCACCCCAAGCACCATCCACTTGCCACCACACTGTCTTCAAAACTCCTTGGCCAGGGCTTATTTACCCAGAAACCCTGAGCCTAGAGAAACCTCAGCTCCACAGCTGCATTCCCCTCTGATTCCCAGTGCCTTGGTCTCCTGCACAAGCCTGCTCTGCAGAAGATGCTGGTCTCTAGGTCTTTGAGTTTAGACACACACCTTCTCCCAGGTCAAGGGAGGATGTGAGCCTGGATGTGTCTCTACACTCAGTGCCAGTTCTCTTCTCAGTCATTTCTGATTCCTTCAGAATCCTTGTATCTGTCTAGTCTATGTGCCTGTCCATGTTGGCATTTGTCTCCAGGATTTACAGACACGCAGCACTGTAGGGTCTGGAGACTCATTTTGATGGCTGGAAAACAATACAATGACACAAGAGGGCTTGTAATGGGTTGCATTGTACAGGTGCAGTCAGCTTGCCTCCAGATGTTTCAAGTCACCAGGAACTGAGGAGCAGCACCCCATCTATGGCCTCAAGAGTTGCAGTAAAACTGATCACGCTGGGCTGCTCCATTTTCAGATTTGGAGATCTCCTACACAACCCAGTACACCATCCAACTTATGGCCAACACATTACATGTTTTGCTGTTTCTTTTACTGGATTTACTGCCATACCATGCCTGTAGAATCACAGAATCATTTCAACTGGAAGAGACCTTTAAGCTCATTGAGTCCAGCCTTTGCCCCAGTCCTATCAACCACCAGCCTATTTCCCTAAATGCTGAGTGACTATGGATGCTGAGTAACAATGGATGCTGAGTAACTGGATGCTGAGTAACTACACCAACTATGCATAAGCTGAAACCCAGGCTGGATCAAACATGTAATTCTTTGAAAGCCAAGCCCTGTCTCTGAAGCCATTGACTCTCTGGTGGCAATAAAGAGAGATCCACTGATGCTGTCTAGTTGCCTTGCACACTACCTCCCATTTTGGTATTTGCACTCAGCATCTCAAATTCACTCTCAGTGTTATGAGTTGTGGTAGACCCCATTTGGATGGAATGGCAGCTTCTCTGAAGTTAAAACAGATCCTCTCTGGATCTGCCTGGCTGTTAAGCTTGGCAGGCTGTGTGCTGTTCACTGACGAATTGACACGTATGCACAAACTCAGTAGGCATGTGTGAAGGCTATTTTGGTTCTCTTTACAAAATGTAGGGATATTTTACACATCAGTCTCTCATCTGACCACCTGAACCCCTTCTCTTAATAAAAGCAAGAAACCTCACAGTTTCTCACTACTTTTTAAGAGGAAGTAGTAACTCTCCCCTGTAAATAAAGTCTCCATGTTACCATCTACATCCCTCTGTAGAAATGGAGTATAACAAACTACCCCTAGAAAACAGATAGAAAGTGTATCACTGCCTCTGGATCAGAGCTCCCTCAAATTCACCATGTCTGGAACTGCTTTTAGTTTACACTGTTCTCCAGCAGTAGCTTAGGAAGTCATTCTATTTCCCTCTTCTGTGCAATGCCACTGAAATTCCTCTTTACTAAAATAACACTCTGCTTTAAATGGCACACCTGCCTCAGATTAGCTAAAACAACTCAATACCTGCAGTTATTTAAACTGCTTTACACTGGTAAAAGAGAAGACATGAGCTGTATTGTATCCTGTATGTGCTCTGTGACAGGCACACTCTCTGAGCATCCTGCTACTCCTGCTGAAGAGACCAAGGAAGAGAAAGAAATGTAAGAGCAACAGCATTTCAAAGGAGCAAAAGTGAGTTCTCTGCCTCTGACAAGAGAGGATAAGCTGACCATGCACAGCTGTCAAGAGTCTGTGCTCAGAATGTAAAAATTTTCCAACTGATGGGTTTTTTGTGTGTCTCTCCCAGGAAAGCCTGGAGCCAGCAGGGCTGGTATCACAGCCTGTGTGAGCTATAGTTACTCACACTGAGAACCCTCTGCCTGCTCCAATGCAGACGTCCTGCCGCTCAACACACCACTCCCTGGGAACACTCAGTTCTCATCTCAGCCAGACTCATGGAATCACAGAATGGTGGGGTTGGAAGGGACCTTTAGAGATCATCCAGTCCAATCCCCCTGCAGAAGCAGGTTCACCTAGACCAGGTCACACAGGAACGTGTCCAGGCGACTCAGAGCAAAAGCCTAAGACAAGACCACATTTTGAAGTGATTGCACCAAGCACTCTACCCTGTTAGAGCAGCAGCTTCTCAAACCCTCCTGTTGGATATGTGGCACGTAGTATGAATGTAACACTCATAAACAAAGCTTGCTCACCTCTTGATGGAGGCATACACTTCACCCAAGGATTAATGACATATTTTACAGATTGCAAAACTTTCCAATGAGGTGAAAAGCTCTGAGAAAGGAGAGACTTAATTTCTAATAACATTCAAAGTTGGAGATTTGGATTCCATCTTCCTCTGCCAGAAGAGGCGATTTAGTGCTTTTTTAAAGTTCCAGCAAAAGAACTGTGAGTGGTGGCACATTGCCCCAAGAGGGAGCAAGAAAATTGACTGAGTTTTGAGCTCAGATAACCCGAAAACCTTCTTTTATTCCTGTAACTATTCATTTAAATGAGACAAGAGGCAGAGGTGTACTTTAAAAACATTTGAATAAGGACTGAAACACGTATAAGCGGGTTGAAAGTGCAGTGCTGGGCATGTGAGGTGACTGTTATTCTTTGTTATTTCAGAACAGAAATCCTCACCTGTGCTGTATTCAAAGCCAGTCATTAAATGAGTTCTAATCCAATAGCTGTTCACTGGCCTATGCAAAACCACTTGCTGGGTTTCAATCTTATTCCTCATGGGAAGAGTTAACTTGTGGTGACTGTTCTGACACCCTTCCCAACAGTTTCTTTTCGTTCTTCCTTTTTGCATAACTCAGCTCCTTCCTCTCCTCTCCTCTCCTCTCCTCTCCTCTCCTCTCCTCTCCTCTCCTCTCCTCTCCTCTCCTCTCCTCTCACCTTTCCACTTCACACCTTTCTGCAGATTGCTGCCATCACACTCCATCTTCCTCATGACAGTTGTAGTGGGTCTGGGATGGTAGTGATTTTCCACAGCAGCTCCTGCAGTGCTGTGCTTACTGTTGATATCAATGTTATAACTAACGCTCGCACAGCATCAGGGCTGTCCCTCCAGCATTCCTTCCCCCACCTTCACCAATAGCTGTGAGTGGGCATGATCTTGGCACGGGCCATGGCCAGGACAGCTGACCCAGGCTGACCAAGGAGATATTCCATACCCTATGACATCAGCTCAGTAATATAAACTGGGGGAGAGGAGCAGGAAGGGGAGGCGAGATTCATTTCTGGCCTTCCCAAAGCAACCGCTACGCGTACCGCAGCCCTGCTTCTCGGGAGGTGGCCGGACATCGCTGCTGATGGGAAGTGGAGAGGAACAGCTTTATCTGCTTCTGCTTTGCTTCCCGCGCGCGGGGCTTTGCTGCTTCTTTATTAAACTGCTTTTATCTCAACCCACGAGACTCCCATCTTATTTCCTCCCCTTCCCTGGCTTGCTGAGGAGGTGGGGGATAAAGCGCTGTGGTGGGCACCTGGCATCCAGCCAGGCTCAAACTACCACAACAGTGTTGCCCTTCAGTGTGAAGGACCAGAACCTGCACTTCCATACTGACTGCAGAGCAGGAAGCTCCAAACTCCAGTGTCCCAGCAATGAGATGTGCTAAATGACTATCCTCCACTCCCCATAACAGCTTCCAGGACGTCACCCACCACGGCAGACAGCTGCCATCTCAACACATCAAACAGGGCCAGCAGCCCAACAGACAAAGAGCATCACTGGCCTCTGCAATCCTTGTAATCCCAGCTATCCTGGAATCGAACAAAGCAGAGGCAAAACACTTTTTATGCCCAACCAGAGTACCCAGTTACTCGGGAGCCCTGTGTCAGCTCTGCTTCTCTCCTTGCTGTACAATAACATTTAAAATTACCGATGTATGAAGTAAACTTACACCAGGGAGGTCCAGCCAAGAATCTCCCAAATCTGCTGAGAACAGACTGTTCTGACATGAACAAAACAAAAGTAAGGGCAGCATGAACAGTGGATCTAACCTGCAGGAAGGAAATGCTCTAGAAACATACAAAACCCACATGCCATTCGTCCTGGGGCAATGGCATAACCGTTCAGTCTTTTGCTTATGGCCTGGAATCCATCAGAACCTGCCAGCCCCACCAGGACTTCGCCAGCAGCGCTGGCATTCAGCAGGCCATGGACATGGGCTCTGTAATCCACAAGTGACACCAGTACCTTGTGCTGAAGGTGTTGGCTGAACACTAAACAGAGACTGGCTCTTGAATGCCACACAAAGCCTCCTGGCTCTCCATACAGTATGTAACATCATACGGCTGGCACAGTTGGCTTTTAGGACCTATTATTAATTAAGGTGCTTTGAAGCATTAAATAAATAAAGAATTTCTCCTCAGGCTAGACCATGAGGTCTAAGCAGAGTCAGGAGCCCTCCAGCTTGACTACCTAAAGGAAGAAGTCACCCAGAACAGCAGGCGCTGCAAAAGCTCTTCCAGTTAGAGGATACTTGGCACAAAGATGAACTGTAAATCCTCAGGTAATTAGTGCTGTGGTTCTGTGGCTCCTGTGTACCTCTCAGCAGGCTTGATTCACCACATGGGGAGGAAAACAACAACGCTCTTCAAAAGCGGTCAGTCGTGGCTTTTGCTGAGTTCCTCACCTGGCCCCTGGCAGTGGTGTTTCCAGTGCTGGGCTCCAGCTAACACCAGCGTGCCCTTCTACTTAACCTGTGTGCAGCAATAGGAGGTGACTCTTGCTTGCCTTTCTTAGGTTACACAAGCAGATTGCTGAGGAGTTTCTGGCTTACTATATGGGAGCTGTGAGGAGCTGCCCACATTTTTCTTTTGCTATGGCGTGCTTTCCACATGAGATGCTTTTGTTTAGCTCATTTTCAAGCCCATATAACTTTGTGCTTAGATCTTAATTTCACCTTCATTCACACGTGCTCAAAACCAGGGGTTTGGTTTGTGCTTACCTCTAGACTTTCCATGTACACTGATACTTCTTCCCTACTTAGTTTTTATCTAAGGTAAAGTTCCTGGACACACAAACATGAGAGATATGTACCGCTTACAGGCAGTGAGAGTCTAACCAGACAAAGTGAAATTTGGCCATGGCACTTGCAGCAACATAACAGCTGCAATTTGCAAAGAGGATTTAAATTCTTTGAGGATTTAAGTTATTGCACTGCACTTGGAAAAAACAATGAAACAGTGCCTCTTGCAAACCATGGCAGCACAGGCTGTCAGTGAATCCCCAGCCCACTCATTTCAGTAGGAGGGTATTCCCCACCATAAGAACACGATGTGCTGCCAAAGTGTGGTTGAAATTTTATGTACTGCAAAACTAGAGAAAGCTAGAGATGTTTTTCAGGCAAAGGAATGCAGTGATTTTTGGCTGCTTAGGACACCCCAGTTGTGAGATTAAAATCAGTCTGCTGCCCAGAACTGGGAGATAGTTTTTGTCTAAATAATACCGATGAAGAAAAGCATGTGGAACTGGAAAAAGCCTGTGTTTACTTGTCACAAATGGGGTATTTTCCTGTGCAATTAGCTACTCACCTACAAATCAGTAAAGTCAGTAACAAGATTATTCATTATTTAATACTCAAACATATGCATTTATGTATATTGAGTCTTTACAATGTGAAACAAAAAGTATGATCTGATTCTCCCACTTACAAAGGCTGGTAGGGAGTCACGTCAGTCTGTACAGACACTGATTTCCCCAGCTGCTTTCCCACTGACAGCACAGAAGTACAAGCACACGGAGAGCACTGCTTTGGGGTTTTTCACTGGTTTTTTAGGTTCCAAAGGGAGCATCTACCTCTTTCATTGTCTTCTTTTCAAAAAACAAAGCTCTGTTCACTTCTGTAAAGTGAATTCTCTGGATTAAATTCCCCTCCTCATTACAAATTGAAAGCAAACCCCTGTTGATTTGGTTTAGCTTTCCAGTCCCATAGGCAGATGACAGTTTTGTTTTTTGCATATAAACTGAAAAGAAAGTAAATCAAAACATTCTCTGCTCACAATAGGCATTTGGGAAACTTGGAAAGAAGCATTACATTGATGAGACCTGTGCAATAGCCTACATATCGGGTTTCCCTATCCAGCTGTCCAGAGTCCCATTAGTGCCTCTTACTGTTATCAGTCTCACGCTATAATTAGAACAGCTTATGGTTTATTTGGGCCTTTTTCAAAACCAGATTTCCTTCCCAGCCGTAGCTGTCATTCAGAAGTACATTAATAGTATCTTCCAAAGCAACTTAAATTTTACACTACTTTGAGACAAACAGGAATAAAATGCATTTAAACCAGCAGAGCAGCTCTTTCTGTTCAATGACAGTCACCGTACTTACCCTGGGCGAGACGTTCTCAGCTGGCATCTGATTTTGCTCAGGTAGGCCCCAAGTCTTGTTCTTTTCCCAATGACAGTCTTTATCTGCCTCTTCTGTATGACACAGACCAGCTTGCCCTTGTGAGCTTTCTGTCTCCTCGGGGATTTGAGCTGAAATGACACCTTCCTGACTGGGAAACAGAGCAGTGGATTCCCTAACCTCTGCTGCAGTCTGAAAAGATTGTCCTATATTACTCACGTATCTGCAAAGCTCTTTAGGGTTTAACAACTTTAAAAGGTTTCTTCTTAGACTTTCTGTTAAGGTACAGACAGCATGCCTTGTGCTTTCCTCCGGCAGATTCCTTTCCCCCTCCTCTAGCAGCACCGAGCTTTCCCCCAGTGAGTGCTTGTCCGTAGTGTTTTCCGTCACCGTCTCTGAAGCCTGATTTGCCGAAGAAGCACCTATGCCAGGAGTAGAGGAGTCCACCTTGGCACGTGTGTTATCCTTGTTCTTTGATTTGTCAGTGGAGAAACCTGTAGCTGTGTGGCCACTTCCATTCTCTTCCTCCTCAGTTCCTGGATGGTCATTTTCGATGGCTGCAGACGCAACAGGCGCTTCATGCTTTTCTTTGTCTTTCACACTGTTACTTTTATCTCGGTGGTGTCCAACAGTGAGAGTCATCTCTGCCTGCAAAGTTGACTGGCTGTACATAGAGGGGTCTCTCCTTACATTTACTCCTTCGAATTTTGAGTGATGACCACAGAAGCCAATGGTGGTATCCATAGGCGTAGTGTTATCTGACACTTGGAGCAGACAAGGCATGTCACTGAGGAAGTAAGCACACCCATCACAATCCCTACTGAGCTTTAAATCATCTTCATCATCACTTTCTAATAAAAATTGCAGTTTCTTTTTCCACATTTCATTTTCATCTGCTGTCAGCACATCTGAACATTCAAAATACTCCAGGTCATCATCAGAAAAGTCATTGCTTACACTTCGAAATTCCTCTGCTTGAGCCCCCCAAATAGTGGCAGAACCTTCAGAATCACCTTTTGCAAAGCAGTTGTGATTTACTGAGGGAGTGCTTGCCTGTTCACTGAACAGGGTATTCATGGTTAGAGGTCTAGCAAGCCCAGTCGTTTTACATGCCTGGACATCGGCCAGAGACTGACTAGACACAGAGTCTTCCGTGTGAAGGCAACAGTTGTCAGTGTGAGATGTGATTATATTTGTAGGGCAGGAATGCACCTGTCTGCTGCAGCTCTTCTCTGCCTTTCCAGCAGTGACACTGACCATACTGTTACACTCAATTAGGTCATCATCATTCTCTGACAAGTCCCCGAGACAGGAAATATTTTCTGGGGTTTTAAATATATGTTCTAGGGGCATGTCTCCCATGTTAGGCGAGTGCCTGTGGCTCTTCTGAAACGGGGACAACAGTTCTGCTTTTCCGAGCTTCTCGAGCAGTAAGCCACTGATTTCTGAAGAGCCAGAATCTACTGAAATCAACCTTGGGCCACGATCATGGGGGTAGCTCTTGTGCTGTGCAAGTTCTTTCTTGTTCTGCTCATTTTACACTGAAGTCTCCCACATTGTCATTCAGGTGAGCAATGAATTTCGGGAAAGTTGTGGGTTTGTATCTGATTCCAGTGTAACACAACTTGAACAACAGGTCATTCTAGCCGCCAGATTGTTTCCAGGTGCCGTTCAGTAAAGTGCATACCCTGCTCTGCACACCTGCAAATAAAAGAAACCTGAAGTTTAAAATTACTTCTAAAAGTATTTTAGAAAAGATATTGTCTAAAAATTGATACAGAGTTGTAAGCATTGCCAAAAAAAAAGAACATATCTCTAAAAATCGAGATCAAACAACTGTTAACCCAGCTCTCCACGCAATGACACTTAATGGTAGCACCCTGAAACTGCATGGACTGATTTCTCCCACAAAAAACGTTCTTTACCATGCCTGAACAGAACACGTAGCAGCACAAAATAGGCTTCAGCACACATTGTTTTGGCACTTCTAAATGCAAATAATAATCTGCAGATAATGTAACTTCTCAGGTACACAGGGCTTCTACAGGTACCAAGTACCTGACAGCAGGAACTGACATCATAGAGACTTAAATTCCAAACTCTGATTGTAGAAACACCTGAAACAATCAGTCTGGATGGATTTAGCTGCTGGAGAGAGTTCAGCACAGGGACAGAGAGATGATGGAGTGGAGCATCTCCCTTGTGATGAAAGGCTGGGGGAGCTGGGGCTCTGCAGCTCAGAGAAGAGGAGCCTGAGGGGTGAGCTCATTCATCTGCCAAATCCATCAAGGGTGGGTGTGAGGAGGCTGGAGCCAGGCTGTGCTCCGTGATGGCCAATGATAGGACAAGGGGCAACAGGCACAAGCTGGAACAGAAGAGGTTCCAAAAGAACACAAGGACAAACTTGTTCCCTGTTGAGGTGAGGGAGCACTGGCAGGGGCTGCCCAGATGGGCTGTGGAGGCTCCTTCTCTGGAGACATTCAACCCCAGCTGGATGAGTCCCTGTGTGCCCTGCTCTAGGTGGTGCTGCTCTGGCAGGGGGGTTGCACTGGATGAGCTTTCCAGGTCCCTTCCAGCCCTTCAGATTCTGTGATTTCATAAGGACATTTCTGTTTAAACCAATTCTATTGCACTTTGGCTTGATGTTTGTAATTTCTGTGTTGAGAGAAGAAATGAGGCTGGCCAGCTTCAACTGCCTGTTCATATCAAGTCTTACTTTCCAATCTCTGTGTAGTAGCAAAATCACAGAGTCACAGAATGGTGGGCATTGGAAGGAACCTCTAAAGATGACCTAGGCATTGCAGAATTTACATAAATATAGATTGAAATACACCCAAAGGCTCCCATTAGCTGAATCCAAAGAAATCTGGAATCATCTCTCTTGTACAAAAACACTTGTTTCCCAAGCATTCCCAAATCTTAGGGGTTTAGATACTTGTGATGTTTTCTGTACACTGCTAGAGGAACTCTGGGCTACTCTTCACCACTGGGTACCCATATTAGTCTGAGCAGGACTCTTCCACCTTCCAGGGATCCACTCCACAGGGAAAGTGCTGCAGCAGAACAGACTTTGAAGTAAATCTGATCTCATGAAAGATGCCAGACTAAAAGCTTTGAGAAACAGAGACCTATTTTTACTCACAGAACTGACATGAAGAACAGCAGGAAAAAAACTTTCTTGCCATCCTGCTTATCTGATGAAGCTATTTAAAGACAGCTCATTCTCCTTTCCCTTCCCTCTGCTGCTCCCATCGTTTAACTAATGTCTCTCTCCTGTCTGCAAGATCACCCATCACTAGCAGCCTAGCACAGCAACCTTTCCCAACGCCCTTTCAAGCACTCCAGTGCCCCATCTGCTCTCTGCAAGGCTGCAATCAGAGCAGTCATTGAGCCTGTCAGCACTCAGCTTCATTTCACAGTCCACTGCAGACACTGATCAAAGTCAGTTGCTAAGAAAATATGTGGGAGCTAGATTAGAGTTAAATGGCTAAATAGCAAGGGGCTTGCATGGCTTGCTTGGCATCTGCCTCTCACATAAAGAGCATAAAGCAGAGAGGTGGATTTTCATTGCCTTCTGGTAAACCCTGCCACAGTCACCCTTTCATGGGCATTATCTGGGAGGTGAAAAGCAGGAGGAGAAGGGGGTTAAGAGGAAGGATACTAGACAGGACATTTAGGCTGACAAACACAGTTTGACTCCAAGCACAAACAGCAGTAGATGGGGCAACCAGACCAGCACCAGCTCCCAGCACACACATGTGTTGTACACACTCATGAATGCGCCTGCTGGGTACATGTGCTCAGCCTGACAGGTTGGGCTGTGAGCATGGAGCTGCCTCAGCCTGCCGTAAAGCTGCTGGCTTCAGCAGCCTGGGTCAGCATGGGGCCTCTGGAGTGCACAAAGCGATCAGGGCAGAGGGGAGGGGAGTTCAGTATTTTGATACGAGAAGTAAGAAGGGGGATTGAGAGGAGATGGTGAAAAGGCAGTAGAGAGGCAAGAGGTTTTGTAGATTTAGTCTTGGAATGAGTTAGCAAAGTCCCAGCATGTAAGTGCAGGCCAACAGGAAAGGATGGTTTGAAGCACAAGCCTGATGTGCCACTGTCACATTGTCAGCATGGTGGTGCAGCCAGGCAGTTGCCACAACGCACAGAAGATGATAAAGCTGCTTTACAGTACTGCAAGTCAGCCTGGTCACCGTGGCTTGGCTGGAGATGCTTTGCACCATGAGACTAAGCTGGGGAACCATGCCCTGCTGCGTACGGTGTTGCAAATGTACAGAGGTTTCCAGTTACTTTTCAGCAGGGTCTGTAGTGACACAAGGGGCACAAGGGGTAATGATTTTAAACTAAAAGAGGGAGATTCAGACAAGATATAAGTAAGAAATGTTTTATGATGACAGTGGTGAAATATTGGAAGAGGTTAATGAGAGAGGTGGTAGATGCTCCATCTCTGGACACGTTCCAGGGTCAGGTGGGACAGGACTCTGAGCAACCAGATCTAGTTGTGTTGATGCGCATGGCAAGGGGGTTAGACTATATGACTTTTTAATGTCTCTTTCAACTGAAACCACCGGATGATCCTACGATTGTCCACACAGGAGGTAGAGAGCAGGAAGCTGATGTGCGGGCTTCCTCAGACAAGGAAACTACAGGAAACTACACAGGAACTACTGACCCGGGAAACTCCAGGCTGGTCAATCTCACCTCCATCACTGGAGAAGCGATGGAACAACTCATCCTGAATGTTATCACTAAACATGTGAAGGATAAGATGGTTATCAAGGGGAGTCAACATGGCTTCACCAAGGGTAAACCCTGTTTGACCAACCTGATGCCTTCTATGAGTGCATAACCAGCTGGCTAGATGAGGGGAGAGCAGTGGATGTCATCTACCTTGACTTCAGCAAGGCTTTGGACACTGTCTCCCACAACATCCTCATCAGAAAGCTCAGGCAGCGTGGCTGGATGAGTGGAGGTGAGGTAGATGGAGAGCTGCTGAATGACAGAGCCCAGAGGGTGGGGATCAGTGGCACAGAATGGAGTTGGAGGCCTGTGGGCAGTGGAGTTCCACAGGGATGGGTTCTGGGGCCAGTCTGGTTCAACATCTTCATCAACCACCTGGGTGAGGGGACAGAGGGACCCTCAGCAAGTTCCCTGCTGGCACCAAACTGGGAGCACTGGCTGATGCACCAGAGGCTGTGCTGCCAGTCAGTGAGAGCTGGGCAGGCTGAGAGTTGGGCACAGAGGAACCTGCTGAGGTTCAACAAGGACAAGGGCAGAGTCCTGCAGCTGGGGAGGAACAACCCCCTGCCCCAGGCCAGGCTGGGGGTGACCTGCTGGAGAGCAGCTCTGCAGAGACAGACCTGGCAGTGCTGGCTGATAATAAACTGCCCATGAGCAGCAACGTACCCTCGTGGGCAAGGAGCCAATGGCAGCCTGGGGGCATCCAGCAGAGTGTGGGCAGCAGGGCCAGGGAGGTTGTGCTCCCCCTCTGCTCTGCCACATCTGCTGAGGCCTCATCTGGAGTCCTGTGTCCAGTTGTGGGCTCCCCAGCTGCAGAGGGACAGGGAACTGCTGCAGAGAGGCCAGTGCAGGGCCAGCAAGATGCTCAGGGCACTGGAGCATCTTCCTTGTGAGGAAAGGCTGCGGGACCTGGGGCTGTTTAGTCTGGAGGAGACTGAGGAGGAATCTCATTAAGGTTTGCAAGTATTTAAAAGTTGTTTGTCAAGTGGATGGGGCAGCACTTTATTTCTGTCGTGTCCAGTGACAGGACAAGGGGTGATGGGATGAAGCTGGAACACAAACAGTTCCATTGAAACATCAGGACAAACTGTTTGAGTGTTTGAGTGAGGGAGCCCTGGCCCAGGCTGCCCAGGGAGGGTGTGGAGGCTCCTTCTCAGGAGGTCCTCAAGATCCACCTGGACACGTTCCTGTGTGACCTGATCTAGGTGACCCTGCTTCTGCAGGGGGGTTGGACTGGATGATCTCTAAAGGTCCCTTCCAACCCCTACCATTCTGTGATTCTATGAATCTAAGCATCTTTGAGCCTGACAAGCAGGCTAAATCAAAATCCATCATAAGATGGGCTTCCCTGCTAAAGAGGACAAAAAGAGGGCAATTAGTACATGTTGTAGTGGCTTTAAATACCGCTGACTCCTGTGAACAGGCTCTAAGCCAATATTCTGCACTTGCTTCATGGAGGTCTTTGTGCTACAATCTAGATAACTGGTGCAACAAGAGTCTGGATAAGAACAGCATCCAGTTATCTTCATCCCTTCAGATCTCTGATCATGTGTTTCCTTCTGTTTCAATGGTTCTGCCTGGGCTAGGTTTATGGTAGGAGGGGGCTACAGGGGTGGCTTCTTTAAACAAAAAGCTGCCAGAAGCTGATTAACTTAATGCAGATTGACTCAGGAGTACTGTTTACTAAAACAATTGTGCTGTGCCGTTATCATTATCTTGGTTCATCTGCATTTTTGCATTGAAGGGAAAAGAGCTGTTAGAGTTCTTGACAGGAAATTTGATTGATTGCTGGGCATTCTGTCTGATCCTAAAATGGAAATTAGAGCAAAATAATGTTCCAGGATGAAAACTGCAATAAATGAAGAGAAAGAATAAAGAAAGAGACCTGGTAGTGTAATACCCTCTCAGCTCCTCAAGAGAATTTATGACAGAAGATGCATAATGAAATCCACTGAGGAAAGATGAACGGGAGACCATGACAACTCACCACCAGCTACTGACAAGTACCCTGAAAATCAGCTCAACTCCCAGTAAACAGAGTTTTGAGTATTTGGTGAAAATCCAACATGAGAACAAATGTATGAGTATAAAGGTGTTCTGGATGCGTGTCTCCAGCCCTGCTCTGGATGATGCTGCTTGTTGAATCAAGCACTAGCTAATGTCAGGAGGAAAGCACTGCAGAGCCATGTAGAGGACATTAACACTACCAGGTTTCTGCAGGTAATGGTAAGAAAGATTCCTGTTTTGGTTCTCTAACGATCTATAAACATATTCTTCATGCCTTACTGATCAGAACTGTAGCAATTGGTGGGGAATTTTTATGGTACCCCTTGAGGTGAATTAAACATGTGCTTGTGCTTAAATAATAATTTTTTCTAAATACTCAATGAAAAATGCATTAAGCAGAGTCCTGCTGCCATAAGCAGTTTTATAAGACCTGAAAAGACCATCATGAACTCAATCCTGCACACAGTGGCACAAGCATCAATCCCAGGAGTGGTTGCAGGGCCACCTCAGACCAGCTCTGCTGCCCAGACATGGCCCCTGAGCACTCTTACAATACGATGCCTGCAAGACAATACTGAAGCTGTTTCTTATCCCACTACCAAGGGAGACTTCATTCCCTTACAGGGGGTACTTTGGTCTCTGGCATTCCTGTTTCCAGACAGCTTAAATCCTTCTGCAGTTGAGCCTGCTTGCCCTCCACGACAGATCATTTCTCAGTCACAAACCACCTCTGCTGAGCAGCTACGTTTTGAATTTCCCTTTCACTATCTTTGGACAAGTGGGTTTCCCCTTCTTACTTCCTTCACCCATCCCTCAGGCCTGTCTGGACTCCCACTAAGAAAGCCACGTGTGCACCACCAAGGTCTGATGTTGTCTGAGCTCACTGCCCTAGGGACTAAGCCCAAGGGGAAACAAAGCTGTTGGCAGCATGGAAACGGTAAACTAAGAACTGTGGTTGCATGTGAGTCAGGAGAAATACAGAATCATGAAAACCTGGAACAGTCAGATTAACAAGGCAGCAACAGGCAGTAAAGACATTTGTAGATGCTTCACCAAAGTCCTTTCACAGCAGAAAACGATCAAAGTGTTCATGGAAAACCATCAGTTTCAAATAATATGCAAAATAATGGACAGAAAAGGCATCAAAATGGGTAGAATAATCACTCAACATTTCTCTAAGGCAAAGACACAGTGGAACAAGTCCAAGCACATTTCCAGGGAAAAAATTCACACTTTGTCATAGTTCCACATGGGTTTTTAAAAACACTCCCAGTGAAAAACCTGTCTGGAATTCCAGATCTAAACAAAAACACTCATTGCTCTGCTTTATCATCTTCTTTAAAATGCCAACATTTTTCCCAGTTTGAACCTTATTTTCACTTTTTAAAACGTTCACTATTTGGCCATTTACTACAACTCAGACCAAAATGTCTTTTAAAAACTACACTTTAACATGGAAGGAACAATGGTTAAGTTAGTTTAATTCTTAGAAATAACCACTTTGCAGGTGGTTTCAGACACAAAACCACTTGTAATGATTTCAGAAGGAACCATGGGGCTAATCCCAATGTTACCAAACAAACTGTAATGACGAAAATATACAAATGCCATTGAACACAAAAGTGTCCATTAATTTTCCTCTCTTGCAACACTTTTTTTTCTACTTCATTTAGTTATAATCAAAATGGAAATCTTCCATTGTAAGCAGCTTTACGTTCTCAGAAGTTATTTCTACAGAAAGCCTACGCATGTTATGAGCCCAGGAAGGAATCTGTCTCTTTCTGTGGGGTTCATGTCTCCTAGAGTCAGCGGAAAAAAATCCCTGTACTAACCTTCTGAAGGTTTCTTCTCTTTATCTACTATCTATTAATAATGTTATCTCTGTTCCCTGTACAGTTCTGCACAGCCCACACCCTTAATAGGATTTATTCCCATCTTTCAGACACACCTGCTCCTGGCTCTTCCACAAGACGTGTCTTTATCCACGTATTGTCTCTCTCCTTATCGTTGCCACACCAGCCTGTTGTGCCAGGGACCATTCTGCACATGCATGTGCTGTCTGGCACAATGGGCAGCTGACCTACACACAGACCTTGTACAGTACTGCAGTACAATACGTGCCAACATGCTTTGACAACCACAGCATTGTCTAGGTACGTTAACAGCTCCCCATCAGTGCAGAAATACCCCTGTACAGCTGTTTGTGTTCTTTACACCCACATCAGCGTGAAGCGTGGGGATGAAGAACCTGCATTAGCCCACACAAAGGGTTATCTTAGCTAAACACACAGCAGGAATGAAACTGATAATCCCCCCATGTTCCATATTAAGAAATATCCTTCCATTGATTAAGAGAAGTTGACATTGGGTCTCAGATACCTGAAAACACAAGAAAAATTAACAATGACATAAATAACGTGTTTGTAATAGCCTTACCTCACACAGACCGTGCCTTCAGTAACTTATCTGCTCTTGTCCACGCTTGCAGGGCCACACAAAGTATGGCAGATCCCTTTTGCTTAACCAATCAAGGACTAGCTTTCATTAAACTTCTACACACCAAACTCACAGTCTTTCTCCTTCGTATGTATGTGTACATGAGGAGGACACAGATATGGGCACAGAATCAAAGAATCATAGAATGACAGGAGTTGGAAGGGACCTTTAGAGATCATCCAGTCCAACTCCCTGCCAAAATAGGTCCCACCTAGATCAGGTCACACAGGAACACGTCCAGGCGGGTTTGGAAACCTCCAAGGAAGGAGCCTCCACACCCTCCCTGGGCAGCCTGGGCCAGGGCTCCCTCACCTCAGCGGTAAAGAAGTTTTTTCCTTATGTGTAAATGCAACTTTTGATGTTCCAGCTTCTTTCCATCACCCCTTGTCCTGTCACTGGATACAACAGAAAAAATGATGTCCCAACCTCCTGACACCCACCAGTGAGATATTTGTCTCCTCTTCTCCAGACTAAACAGCCCCAGGTCCCGCAGCCTTTCCTCACAAGGAAGATGCTCCAGTGCCCTGAGCATCTTGCTGGCCCTGCACTGGCCTCTCTGCAGCAGTTCCCTGTCCCTCTGCAGCTGGGGAGCCCACAACTGGACACAGGACTCCAGATGAGGCCTCAGCAGATGTGGCAGAGCAGAGGGGGAGCAGAACCTCCCTGGCCCTGCTGCCCACACTCTGCTGGATGCCCCCAGGCTGCCATTGGCTTCTTGCCCACGAGGGCACGTTGCTGCTCATGGGCAGTTTATTATCAGCCAGCACTGCCAGGTCTGTCTCTGCAGAGCTGCTCTCCAGCAGGTCACCCCCAGCCTGTATAGTCTGCTCATCTATTCTTTTAACACTAACCCATCTTGTTTAGAAAGTCAATGGGTTATTTGCATTTCTACTTCATTTAAGATACACATGAAAAATCTCCAAACCAAAACACTAGTAAAACTCTAATAACCACAAAACTTTTCTTAATGATGAACAGAAATGGTCTCTCACTATGCAGATGTAACCAGAAAGCTAGATGGTATGGACAGTAAGATGCTTTAAACATTATGGATTAAAGGGAGAGAAAGCAGTAAAAGCAAAACAGAAACAACAAAAAAAGCAGAAATGAATCTCTACTAACCACACAATCCCAAGAAACGTGTAAAAGGGGCAGTGTCTAAACAGTGGGACTAGGTGAAAGTTCCCACCATCTCAGCCTGTACACATGCCCCAGCCTCACGCCAGTGTGGTGTTGGAGTTAGCACTGCAAACACACTGTTCCCCTCCTTACCCTGTTCTTGGCACAAACAGAAAACCCAGCCACATGGGATGTAAGGGATTCTTGCCACATCTTGGCCAGGTCCTCCCTCTGCTCAACCAACTGCTGAGGCAGCACTGAGGAAGTCAAAGGTGCTTTAGTCTAGACACAAACATGAAAGTCTGAGGCCAAGTGCTGGCCCCGAGAAGGCTTGTACACGTGACTATTGATTTCTGCACTTCTCAGGGTGACAGGCCTTTACTTGCATTTTTGTCACTAAAAATGACTGCACTGACTGAAACTGGACTATTGGGCTATCTCTGAAGATCCCTTCCAACCCCTACCATTCTATGATTCTATGAAAATTAGGCATGAAAAGCCACATACCACAGACAGAAAGTCCCAGTGATTCCCAGCCTATGTGTATGAGAATAATATTAACTGGAATGGACTGCAGAGCAAACAATTTGCGGTAGCAAAAGTATCTTAAAATTAATTACTGCTGACAAAGTTGGTGTTTGTACGACTCTGACTCCTGGGTTGCAGAGATACAAAGGTGTCATAGGCCCAATCACCCAAACAAACCTAGAGATCCTTTCCAGAATGACCAGCTGTGGCACCATATGTATATTTCCCATCATCCAGTCACCTGCAAAATCTTCAGTGTCCTGCTAAACTGCAGTTGTGTTCCAAGATTAATGCAAATCCCCTTTCCATTCTCCCTGGAAATACATCTCAAATTCGTCTCAACCTTTTTGCAAGGAGTTTGCTTACAGTTTGTATGGCTGCAATGTTTCTCTAAGAAATCAATAGCCCTAACTCCTCATTCCCAGCCTGCCGACTGCTTTGAGTGTGGGAACACACACACTGCTTTAACTATCTCATACATTTAACAAAGATTTTTTTCCTTTGTAGTAAATTCCGTAAGTTTAGCATTTTAATTCTGCCAAAACAAAACATAGACTTTTCCTGCTGTGCAATAAACACAGACATCACACACCAATTTGAATTTCTTAATGGAGGTATTATATTCCCTGCCTGGAAAGACATCCAATGTATTTATATTTATGATCAGAAACAGATAGCTTTGTTTTCCCCAAAAGGTTGCCATGCACGTTTTGTCACACTTAAATTCTTATTTTCATGTTTTCTTCTTAAACTTTTCCTTTGAGAGAAATCAGAGCTTTTATTAAAGGCTTTTGTTTAAAAGTCCTATCAACATCAGCACGTTTCTGTGAATCATTTTTGCTCTACGTATCCAAAAGTACAAACTCCACACAAACTTTGCTCCCCTCCACTCCTGTTCTAGACAAGCTTTCCAAAGTGATTGTGGAAGACAACCATAAAAATGTTTTCCAGAAATGCTGTGATCATGCCTACATTCTTAAACATCACCACTTTGTAAAAGTTAACATCTCCAAGACACCAGAAACTGGGATTTTACGACTCAATTGTAACTTTGTGAATTCTATTCACAGTAGGGCTGTGGTACATACTTACACACAGCAGTTTCCTTACTGCAGAGTCTAACATTTGATGGGGTAGAGTAGCGAGAACTCATGCATGGCAGGATTCACAATGACTGCATGTTTCACAGTAGTTCTGCCTGGCTCAATTCTGTCTGGTATCCCTAACACTGGAACACAAACAATAACTATACGCATAATACTCTTCCATAAATCCTTCAAGACATTGTGACCACATCGAGCACTTAGAGCAGCATAATTGTCAAGGAGTGTGTAATGTTGGAAATCAAACTAGCAAAATGCTGTATTGTCTAAACCAATTCTTATCAATTATTACACAGCTCTTTTATTAATGAGGTTTGAATAAGAAAAATATCACTGAAGTTTCGTCTGGTGTTTGTACACTATGTCCTTGAGAAATATACTGATATATTGCGTTTCTTCAGCTTCCAGCATCCGAAGCTCTTTGTCAGCTTTTACGATAGAGAACTGCCCATTGCAAACAGCACCACTGTACAAAGAAAACAGCACAGCTATAATTCAGTGTCTAAACCTAAGAAGAATAAATGACCAGCTCTGCATATCCTTATCAAAGACCTTAATATAGAGTAATTAAAATAAGCAATCACAGCACAAGTCTTAACACTTATGTTCCTTAATCTATTTTTAACATTTGTCAAGCATCTGACACTGCCAGCATGAGCAATTCATGCAGCTTTATCCTCATCAACACGCTACCAAGTGACTGCATTTCTTCTCAGGAATGGAGGAAAATTGTACCTAATTAGTACTGGGCCACGCAATTTATAACTAGAAAGAACAAAATGCATATTTCAGGATGCCTGGTGTCATTTACACAGTCTGTGGAGAAGGAGGCTCACTTTCGTACCATTTTTGCAATTTTGTCTTGCTGAAACTCAGTGGACACGGTACCAGAGGGTAACTTCAGGAACATTCAGCAGAACACGTCTAAAGCAAATAATCTATCAAGATGAGCAAAGAATTACTATACTTGGCCAGAAGCAAATAACAAATCATACTTGCTGTTCAGCAACAGTATCAATCACTATATTCCTGCAGTGCATGAAGGATAAAGTAACATGCTCTTTTTCATCTTTTATGATATGCATTCTGTTTACACATGGGAGAAAAAAAAAGCAGACAAGTAGTCTTAAACACATAAACAATTTGACCTTTTAAACCCTAAACGTGCACTTACCTGTGAGTGCTCTTTCATTAAGTTCTAGAAGTGGCCCAGGCCTGTGGTTTGACTCTGCATAACAAGACAAAGGACATTTAATTTATGCATGTTGTTTCAGAGCTGAGAAGCTAGCTGTCAGCTTCAGTGTTGTTTTGCTAGTGTGTGACCTTAGTGTAGTGAGTCTGATCCCAGAGCAGTTTGACTTTTACAAGAGACTATTTTATTACACGCAGCAGATGGCTCTTCCTGGGAAAACCTCAGCCAGACAGAGCCAGAGAGAGAGCTGGCAGTGAGGAGAGGGTACATCCTACTTCCATAGAAGTCCATGGGAATTTCCTCGTGGCCCTGAAGGAAATGCTGGCCTTGGCTTTTTACAAGAAAGCATTTGTTTGTTTTCTAAAGCACATACTTAAGTGTGCCTAACTGCTTTGCAAGGCAGCCTAGGAATTTCTTACTTGCTTTAAGCTAAGCACACAAAACTTCCCTGAACGTGAGAAGATCTGCAATCCCTAACAATTAGGTTGAGAAAACCAAAGGTGACCAGTGAACTTTTAAGAGTCACTACATAAAGTTCACTAAACAATTCCCATTCTTCAAAGGCAAATAAGTGAACCCTGGGGTAAGAAGGTATTCTCACTGCCATTACCCAAGTAGCCAAGTCTTGCACAGGAGAATTTGAATGAATTGCACAAGCTGCTCAGAGCTCAAAGGATGTGAAAAAGTCTGAAAAGCAACGTTTGTGCCAAGGTTTTCTTAACCATTTTGCTGAAAGCACAGCTAAAACTAGTTATGAGACAGCACCATGCTAAATACCTCTTGTTCCCAGTGTTATCTAGACCCAGATAGGAAACTGGTCTGTTCAGAAATAAATATAGCTCCTACAACACTCATTCAGGAATAGCAGCAGGGATATCTCTGTTTTATATAATAACCTGATAGTCAAAATACTCCCAAGAAAATTACACAGCAGGATTTAAAACTGTATTAAACATGAGATAATTTCACTGCTTCACATTGTAGGAAGGCAACCAAATGCAGACAACAAGTTAAGGTGAGTGAAAGGCATCTGCCTGATTTTCTAAATCACACCTGAATCCATTTTGACATGCCGATTACTTTTGCACCTAAATTAGATGAAACAAACTGTTGGTTAACAACACAGGAAAAAGCCACTTGAAAAGCCATTTCTTCATGTTGTTTTAACTAAATGGTTTGTTTTCCAGAGATTTTGGACCCCACAGAAGTCAGGAGAGATGCTAAATTGCCATCTGCTCTGCAGGCAGGGTGTGAAGCCTGTTTTGACTAGTGCAATACAGCCCATGAGACAACAGACTCTATTGAGCAGCAGTACTTCACAGTTTGGTTCCAATGCTGGGCTCTTGCAGCTACCCAACTTGCTCACTGGACAGGCAAGGGCAAGGTTGCAGACACATGAAAACACACTTCAGAAATACAGGCTGTCACGTTCCAATGTTTGACCACTGATTAAATGTCAGTAAAATTACTTTCTAAGCCACTTTCAGTTCACTTTCCACAAGATGCCATTCCAGAGAAAAGACAGTTCATCGTAGATCCCAGCTACGGTCGTCCATCCATTAGTAGTGATGGAGAGCAGTCATGGAAACAACTCTCCTCAGAAGACTCTTCCCAAGCAGCATCTCTTTGGCCTCACTAAAAGGTAGCTGATCCCTTAAGATGACCAAGATAATGGAGTGGAGCATCTCCCTTGTGATGAAAGGCTGAGGGAGCTGGGGCTCTGTGGCTTGGAGGAGCCTGAGGGGTGACCTCATTCATGTTACAGACCCATCAAGGGTGGGTGTGAGGAGGCTGGAGCCAGGCTGTGCTCAGGGATGGCCAGTGACAGGACAAGGGGCAACGGGCACAAGCTGGAACAGAAGAGGTTCCAAAGCAACACAAGGAAAAGCTTCTTCCCTGTTGAGGTGAGGGAGCACTGGCAGGGGCTGCCCAGATGCGCTGTGGAGGCTCCTTCTCTGGAGACATTCAGCCCCAGCTGGATGAGTCCCTGTGTGCCCTGCTCTAGGTGGTGCTGCTCTGGCAGGGGGCTGCACTGGGTGAGCCTTCGAGGTCCCTTCCAGCCCCTGAGATTCTATGACTCTGTGAAGATGGGCACTTGATTGTCTGGGAACCAACTGCAGACTGAGGGGCAAGTACATGTCACAGAGAAGGGTCCGTGGCTGTGTTGGCTACAGTTAGATCAAAGCGTTTCCCCGCAGAGCAAGACCCCTGCCCCCAGCATGGTATGGCTTTTGCCTAGTGTATCCTGCCACACGCCACTCCTCTCCTTCCCACAGGAGAGCAGCTCCTGCTTCTCCCCTGGCCCCGTCTGTCTCCTCAGCACCAGCCGCCCACACCAGCAGCAGGTCTCCCGGGCTCCGCTCCTCAGCGCCCGGCCCCGCGGGCCCGGCCGCAGCCCCTCAGGAAAGGGCGGGAAGCGGCGCGGAGGCAGCGGCCGCGCTGCGCCTGAGGCGCGTCCTTCCGGGCGGCAGCACCGCCCCGAGCGGCCGCGCCGGGCCGGCCCAGGCGGCACGGCGGCGATGGCGGAGCCGCCGCGGAGCGCCGCGGGGTCGCAGCCCCTCGCCCGCCTGGCGGAGCCGCTGCTGCGGAGGCTCAGCGAGCTGCTGGACCGGGCAGCGCCCGGCAGGGGCTGGCGGGACCTGGCGCAGCGAGCGGCGAGCCGCGGCAGGCTGCGGCTGAGGTGAGGGCGGCCTGCGGCGGCGGTGCACTGCAGACGGAGCGGGAGGCCCGGCCGTGTCCCGCGGCCTCGGCTGCGCGGGGTGCGGGACGGGCCGCAGCGAGGGTGGCGGGGGCTGGCTCCTGCGGAGGGAAAGCCGCCGGGCTCCGGTGGGGCAGCCCGAGCGGAGGGGCTGGGCGTCGCGGCAGGGCGAAGGCTGAGGCTGTGGTGCCGCCGCGGGGTCGAGGGTCTCCCGCGGAGCCGTCGCCGGGGCCGTCCTGTGGCTCGTGAGCTGTGCGGCCCAAGAGCCGTGCTGGCCCTGCAGGCAGGGGCGCAGTGAAGTGAAGCGGGTGGAGGTTGGTCTTTGCTTACCAGCCTCTCTGGAAGTTTGTACTGAGTACTACTGTTGGTTTGTTGCCGCTTCAACCTGAATCCGGAGTTGCTCAGCCCGTGTTGGCCACAGTGTCTCTCCGCGCGAAGGAAGGCCTACCTCACTGGTGCGGGGCAAGAGAGCATTCCCTAACAGAAGCCCGTGCGCTGGAGCAGATAGAGTCGTGGACACGCAGCCTGTCTCTAAGAGGTGTTTGCTGAGTCCCCCATCAGGGCTTACAGCGAGGAAGTAATGGTGCCAGCAGGGTAGTGTTCTGCTTTGCTGCTTTTGTAGTTGGGAAAGTGTCCCTGCATACCTCACCAGACTGTGCACCAATGCAGCCTGGGCAGGGAACAAGGGAGATGTTTGTACACTGTTCCCTGGACCTCCTCTTGTCTTAATGCATCAGTTTTCTTCAACTCTTTCAGCCCAGGTCACATTCCATGGATCACTTCCCAGTCATTGTACTTCTTGTAAAAAAGCTTTTCAATAATTTGTTTAGAGAGTAGTACCAAAAGAAGTGAGGTTTTTTTCAGTACAGCATTGAACGTGTGTCCTTTCTCTATTATGACTATATCAATCCAGGGAATTAGAGCCTGAGAAGTACAATCTGACCCCTCTGCAGGGCTGTGTTTGTTTCTTTGTGTTATCCAGTAAAATACCGTGAAAGTCTGAATGATAAGCCTCCAGGTTTGCATTACACAATGATTTCATGAGGGAATCGGTGATGAATCTCTTTAGTGTGAATACGTACACTTGCATTCCTTTGTTTAGCTGTTTTCATGGCATTGTTGTCGGTGTTATTTTAATCTGCTGCAATTGAAAGTACCTGAAGGCATAACACCAGAATCTTAAAATATGCATCTTTATAGGCAAAAATAAACTAATTGGAGCAGTTAGCTGTGCTGTGGCAGTAGATGTGTGTATCAGTTCAGCTACAGCAGACCCTTGTTTTAGCAAGTACTCTGAAAATCAAAAGTCTTCCTGGACTTTCAAGTTGGATTCTGACACAGTCTTTAGTGTGTCTGAATTAGACACGTGAAAATGAAAGATGTCATACTTGTTTTTCTGCTAAGACTTTAAAAAGTGAAAATGAAGAGATTTCTCAATATGTCTGGTCAGAACTGTTAGGTACAAGCATCCCTTGTTTTGTAGCGTGTAACTTACTAATACCACTTCTTATCTGTGGAGGTGTCACTGTGTAACTTCAGAACTCCCAAAACGTGAAGGAAATAGTGCAAAAATGTCCAAATCAGCTAGGAGTTTCCCACCTCTGTTTAAAATTTTCTAAGATTTTGTTTGTCTCGGCTCCTTTCTGAGGAAAAAGTACTAACAAGGTCTATGCCATGTCTGTCTTGTACTATTTTGTAGCCCTCTGGATTTAGAGCAGTGTTCCCTCAGAGTGCTGGAGCCAGAAGGAAGTCCCAGCTGGAGTCTTCTGAAACTACTGGGAGATCGTGGTTGCACTGTTGGGGAGCTTGTGGAGTTCTTGCAGGCCCTGGAGCATACAGAGGCTCTCCAATGTCTCAGCCATTCAGGTCAGTTCTGTTTTGTGCTTTCATTACACCTGTGTTTCATTGGAAAAAAACAAAATATTTGTTCGCTGCAGTAGTTAAAAACATCCTCAGTGTTTGAGTTCTAGTAGTTGGTATTCATATGATTACCATAGTAATTGGCTCGTATGATTTTGAGATTAAAAGTAAGCCAAGTAGGTAAGCAGGCTTAATGTGGTGCTGCTGTGGGCTTGGCCTTGGCTGTGTGGATACGACAGGTGCTGTCATTCCCTCTGCTGACTTGTCGTCTTTGTCAAACTGTGCCTCTGGGAAATGCCTCTAGAACTGAAATGGTTGAGTTAGAAAGGCAAGTAGTTTTGCCAGCCATCTGTTTAGGCTACAGGTTTTGTTAACTGCATTTCATAGCTTACCCTAATTGAAGGGGAAGGGTCCAATTAGTGCCAGTTCTGGTGATACTGGGTGAACTCCAGTTTCCTAATGGACAGAAAAATAGACTAACTTAGGGCAGAACAAGGTTATTTTCTGCTAATGCATTGAGCTTGCTTCCTCACAAAACATCTGGGAGGTGGGACAACACAAGAGAATGCACAAGTAAGGCCACATAGACCAAGTGCTTCTTGCTATAGTACAAAACAAAGGCAGTTTTTTATGTCCTCCTCCTTCAGGATGTGGTGAAATTCAGCCTACTTAGAAGGTACAGAAGCTTCTCCAGGGAGGGTGTGGAGGCTCCTTCCTCGGAGGTCTTCAAGACACGCCTGGACATGTTCCTGTGTGACCTGATCTAGGTGAACCTGCTTCTGCAGAGGGGTCGGACTGGATGATTTCTAAACGTCCCTTCCAACCCTACCATTCTATGATTCTCTTTGGAGTGAGAAGTGGAAGTGAGACTAGGAAGCTCTTTGCCATACTGATAGCTGTCCTTTCTTTGGACATTATGAGAAAAGAAGCCATGGACTGAGAAACAATGTTGAGACAACCTTGGAATTTTTCAAGTAAATCATGTAATACTTTGCAGTCATTTCTTCTAGTTAAGGCTGCTGCTTCCTACCGTGCTGGCAGGACCTTGTTGTGTTGAATGAGGCATAATAGCTCAGTCTAGCTGAAGTATACGACTGTAAGCTTGACAACGGAAATTGTTCTCCATGTGGTGGTTACGGGGGGAGTACTGGAAACAAGAATGGTCCTGGTTCATGTTTGTACTGCAGAGTGACTGCACTGAGACAAAACATTGTGCTCGCTTGATCTGTGATTGGCTCAAGTATTACCAATGTTGGCTGAACTGAGTATTTAAGTGTGACTATCAGTCAAGTTACATTTTGAAGACTAAATGCTGGGTACAACAGGAACATAGAACTGTGAGATGGCAGTATTGTTTAGGGAACTGGATAGATAGGATATCCTTGTATCGAGGAGAACAAGCCAATAAGCAGACTTTTGCCAAGACCCCTTGGAACTGCAGAGATGGTCTTTTTGTGAATGAATCTCTTGCAGGACAGTATGATCTTTGATAGAAGGGATTCAGCCTCTTCTAGGGAGGACTGGGTAGCTTCATAGTGGCCAAGGCGCTGGAACCAAGACAAATCAAGGCAAAAGGTACTTGAAGAAAGCATCACAAAGAATTTTAAACTATTTAAAAATAAATGGTAGACCTTGGTATTTACAGTGAGTTTATTTAAATGTTCAGAGGTGGTTGATGCTAGTCAAAGTACAAAATCATAACTGTCCATTTGTTATAATACACCAAAACCAGCTTAAGAGTTGCTCATATTCCTGTAGGAATAGCTTGTTTAATGAAAGACATCCAGAGCTGTCCTAGTGGTTTATTAGACTGTTCTACCAGCTTAGCTAATGTGGTTAAAAAGACACAAGTCTTTGAGTGGGCCTGTGAGTGTACTGGTTAGTGAGTGTATAGTTTTGATGCAACTTAGTGATCTCTTTTGACAGTGATAGGACTTCGGTACCTTTATGGCAGAGATGTGCTGTTATAAGCTGGGATATCCCTTCATTTTCAGCAGTCAGTCTCAGAAAATCACAGACTCCCAGAACCAAGTTCCGGCACTTTTTTGTCTCTTAGAGCTTAGAGGCTTGTCTGTCACATTGCGTCTTCTTGGTATAAAGACACAAAACAGTAGTAAAGATAACGTAAAAGGCTTTTTTGCACTGAGAATGCCTAGGCATCGTGTTCCTTGGGTCACGTCTCTGTCCCTTTTCTTCCTTTTTTTTTTATCTTGTCATATTGTGAACTTGTTGGAAATGAAGGAAAGGCAAAGAGCTTTCACCCAGGCTAAGAAGGACAAAAGGTTTAATACCCAATTTGTGGTATTACAGTCTAGCCCTTGTGCAACCTGACTGAGCTATGGTCATTGAAACAAGAGCAAAGAGGTGTTTTTCCTCTGCAGACAGGTCTCTTACTGCAGCAATTTAGGCACTTCAGTCTCAGTGTGAGTGAGGCTGAGATTCCAGAAATGACTGAAAATGTTTACCGGTAAGCTGATGCTGTAACAGTTGGACTATAGTTAACATTATGAGTACTTGATCTGCACTGCATGTTTCAGAGTCTAGTAACCATAAATGTCAGTATGTCATCCTCAATGATAAAACTCAACATTTGCATTTTCCAAGGAAGATCAAAGAGGTATTTACTGTGTCTTTGCTGTCGTTCAGAAAACCGAGACAGAAGGTTTTCTTTTTGAACCATTGAATCCTATGATGCTTGTGGGAAGTACCTGAGTAGTGCTGAATGAACTGCAAGCAAATAAATGAAACTGTGAAGAAATTGTGAATCAGATTTCTTAGAACTTGTTCATAACTGCTCCAAGGAAAGCAGAACACTAGTCTTTCAGAGAATTTGTTTTTGTCAACTGCTTTCCTAAGAGTTCTCGGTGATGCAAATCAGGAAGAGTTAATAAAAAAAAAAGTGGAAGTCTTTGACAAGATCTCCAGTCTTAGTTTTTCTATCCTTAAAATGGAACCAATATAATTCCTGCTTGTCTTGGTTAATGCTACAGTGCTCAAAAACTGAACTTAACATGCTCCCTTTAGCTATGAAAAACAGTGTTGAATCAGGAACTGAGGTAGTGATCTTCAGAGCTGGGGTAGAGAGGGAGGTTACTTTAGAGAAAGAATAGCAGGGTATTTTCCAATCGTGCAGCTACTTTGGAGTAGCTACCTGTGTGATAAACTGTGTCAGAATAACGTGGAGGAGGTTGGTGTAGCTTGCTTCCCTTCTAGACAAAGATTATGTGATTTCCAAATGTCCTGTCGTCTCTGTTTCAGTCTGTTAATGGGTTTGCATGAGTTTCTGCTCAGGTTTCAGCCAGTTGATCCAATTGTTAGAGTTTCTTTCCTCAAACGTTCTATGTTAGGAAGAAGTTCCAATGTGCAGCTAAGCCATTAAACACAAGGGGAACAAAAGCAGAGAAAAAGAACACTCCTTGCAGAGTGTAATATGAAGGCTTTGAGCAAATGGTAGTCTTGAGTCTTGTACTGGGATATTTGCTATCTCTTTGCAGCTGTCTCTTATTTTTACGTATATTGTGCTTTGTACTGTTCTGTAAGACTCTTCCCACAGCAGTCTGCAGTACTGCTTCTATACCAATACAGCTTGTGTTTCAGCTTCTGCAGTCTGTTTTCATTAATATAAAAAAGGAACTTTCTTCCAAATCAGGGAAATTGGTCTGACTCTTGCTAAAAATTTCCTCTTTCTTTTTCTGTATACCTGTTTCATATCTGATTGTTCATTTAGAAGAGGAACAAGACGGTGAAGTGCATCTATACTGTTCACTGTTTCTGTGTACAGTTTTCCTGTTGTGCTGGGCCTAGCTAGGATAGAATGAATTTTCTTCATAGTAGCTCATATGGTGCTGTGTTTTAGATTTTTTACCAGGTCTGTAGTGCTAACACGGCAGTGTTCCAGCTTTTGCTGAACTGTGTTTGCACAGCATCAAAGCTTCTCTGTTGCTCTGCTCTGCCTGTAAATAGATTCGAGATGTGCAATAGGTTGGAAGGGGACACCAGTCAAGCAGTTGACTTGGGCTAACCAAAGACAGATTGCATACTGTAGAACATCATGCTCAGCAATAAAAGGGAAAAGAGGTTTGGAAGGCCTTACCATCTTCTCTTTAGGAGCTCTGTGGGCATTGGTCTACCCATGGGAGGTGGCGAGTGATTACCTTTGGGTCACTTGTTTTGTTCTGTATTCTTCCACTCATCCTTCACTTGTTGAAATATTATTATTATTTGTTGTTTGTTTGCTTTATCTCAACCTCTCAAGTTTCCTTGTTTTCATGGTTTTTTCTCTCTTCCCCTCTCCTACTGGAGGTGGGAGCCTGTGGGGTTCCACTGGGGCTAATGTGCAGCACTGGCCCTGTGGCAACTGGTCATTCACGTGTAAGTATTGCTTGTGGTTCCACTGAGATTGTAAAAATGCATTTCACCATCCATAGTAAATAATGCTTTAAACGAATACTTTTTTTTAAGCATTTTTTTTCTTTTTACCAATTTAATGGCTTTTTTGTTGTTTTGATCAGTGTTTCTGATTGCTTTGGTCCATGGGTCCATGTATTTTTAGACAGCAATGTGAGGTTAAACTTTCAGTTCTGCAGTTTACTTAGTTTTTTTTTCCCCTCTCCTCTTGTTCTGATGACCTTGGTTATACCAGTGGGTCTGGTTTTGGAGTCGTGCTGTAACAAGATCTTTGGAATGGTCTAGGTTAAGAAAATAACAGGATCGTGTCAGACTGGTGTCAGAATTTCACTTGTGCTATTTCCTGGCAGTTAAATTTTGAAGTGGAAAATTTAACCTTGCATACTGACAAAAGAAAACCCCAGCCTTGCATTCTGCAGGAGCCAGAGGCATAAAGCTAGTAAGGGTGCATGGGGAATACAAAAACACACTCTGATATAGTTAAGCTAACTCATACTGTTTTTGATCCATCCCTCAAGATGTGCGTAATCTTAATCTGAAGATTAACAGCTCAAAATAAATTGCTGCTCATTCACTTGTTTCACAAACTCTTAAAACTGGTAATACCTTTCCCAGAAAGGATCTGGGGTGCTATGGAAGTATTATTTGCTTTAGTGAGTAGAGAGCAAGAAGAACAGAAGTATCCTAAAATGTCTGACTGATCTACTTTAAATCTTTGATAAACTCTATAGTGTCCTGATCAATTTAAGCATGGATTTTGTGTAATGAAAGAGAATTTTAAGTGTCTTAAAGCCTATAACTCATGGTAACTGCCTGTGTAAACAGTAGAAACAACATACTTTCAGGTATATTGAGGTTATTCTATATTGTTGAGGCTATTCTCGGTGATGGCCAATCATAGGACAAGGGGCAACAACTACAAGCTGGAACAGAAGAGGTTCCAAAGAAACACAAGGAAAACCTTCTTCCCTGTTGAGATGAGAGAGCACTGGCAGGGGCTGCCCAGATGGGCTGTGGAGGCTCCTTCTCTGGAGACATTCAACCCCAACTGGATGAGTTCCTGTGTGCCCTGCTCTAGTTGGTCCTGCTCTGGCGGGGGTGTTGCATTGGATGAGCTTTGGAGGTCCCTTCCAACCCTCCAGATTCTGTGATTCTGTGATATTTAATGACGGAAACTTTCTTTGCTCAGAGAACAATTTAAATGCAAATTTAGAGTGTCAAATAGTGTTTTCTAATAACCTTCCTATGTGTATATTCTCTTTTAAAGGTATAAAGATTGTCATACAGCCAGACTCTCAAGCAGTGCTCTCTGGTCAGGTTGTCAAGCTGTGCTGTTGGGCAACAGGACACCCATTCGTGCATTACCAATGGTTCAAGCAGGAAAAGGAGGTAATAATTGATACAGAGGGTAGGGGGGTTTAAATTTGTGGAAATAATAGGCAATGCTTTTGGATGTTTCTTCTTTAAGACTATTAGTGTTATTTGCATTGAGAACAGACTGTTATATCTGCTAATTAAAATGAAAGTTTGACAGATGTGCTATAATGTGCCAGAACAGTAAGAAGGTTCCTTATGTTCAGACCACTTCATACTTGGAGACTAGTCTTAAGACTGTGACAGTAAGAAAAAACCTGTAAGTTCGGTTGTCTCTCAGCCTATCAAGAAGTGTAACACTGGCCACTGAGAAACTGCTACATTGGGGCAAACAGATGGAAGCTGTTCTGGTTTCCTAAGAGCGAGCAGTTGAGGGCCTGAACTCTGTGGTGCCACAGACTTCTTCAGTAAAATACCAGAATGCATGTGAGCAAGTGTCTCTGCAATTTGACTGGCAGCAGTTGTGCCTGTATTCCTGCTGCTGGTTATCCTGCTGCAATATTAATGAACATTTCCTTGATGTTATTTTATGGTAAGCACTGTTGTTAAAAACACGGTCTGTGGTACTCTAAACTGCTCTTAGGACTGCGATTTTTCACTCATTTCCTCCACCTTTCTGAAAGTTTATCTAGATAGTAAAAAACGTGGCTTAAAAATATAATTGCAGTAATTTCCTGCTCATTTCAGTTAAAACATATAATTTGGTTGGGGTTTTTTTTCTGTGAAACAATGTTCCAGCTTCCTGGCTGTAGTTGAATGTATCCTAAGACTATTGCTGCATGTAGTATATGTGGTGGTTGGAGCAGTGCTTAAGAAATTATTCCAAGTTATTTGTGGAGAAAGGAAAAATTACCAGTTTCAGTAAGAGCTTTTCAACTGGCTTAAAGGCTTGGGATTATCTGAAATAGAGGCATATGAATTATTCTTGGCAGAAAGCCTGTCTATGAGCTACTAAATACATAGAACAAGACTTTGTCATCCAGGAGTTTCAAGTAAGGGAGAGAGTTAGGGAAGGAGTTGGGGACATTGAAGTAAATATTCTGATGTTTGGTCCTGGTTTAGATGAAATCAATCTACATGTAAATATTTCTTGGTTCACTGTTAATTCAGGTTCCCCATGGTAACTCTCCAGAGCTGGTTTTGAATCCAGTGAATGTAAATGACTCTGGCTTTTACATCTGTCGAGTGAACAGTGAATCTTCCTTTGTGTTCAGTCGGTGGGCACAACTTGAAGTTTGTGATCTCCAGGACACATCTCATGGTGAGTGGCAAAAGCATTGTCTTCTGACGGTCTGTCTGTCTGCTCGTTAGAGGAACTTGAGTCCCCATGCAAAGATGTGAAGGAAGGCTGATAATAAATGCAGAGTGCAATTATCAGACTCTTGTGCTGTCACAACATGGAAGAGAAATGAAGTTCCACAGTGGTGGAGAAGAATAGATTGGTGGAAAACATACACAATCTCAGATCTTTTCAATTATTAGAGGATTCTTGGGCTAGAAAAGCAGTTCTTTACCTTTCTTGTTGTTTACCTGCTTACCTCTTGTAACTTTCAAGTGACTAGACACACACTGTCTGTTCTGAATGTCTGCCTTATGAGCTGTGGCCTTATACTCGGCAGTGAATAAAGGTGTCTGGGTAGAGGAGAATCTAAAGAGATTCTCTGCCTTCCTAGAAAGAAGGGCCAAAGCTGTAGACCACAGAAGAGGGCATGCATCCTGTAGGCCTAGACACTTTAGAAAACTTAGATACTGTGGAATGGAAAGAAGGTTAACTGCACTCTGAGAAAGAGGTCTGAGGCCTGGAACAAAGGTTTGACAGGTACCAAAATAATAGCTCTCCTTCAGGTCACTTTTTCAGGTCATAGTAGGCTATCATAATCTTAAGATGTGTACCAGTCAGTAAGGATACATTGATCAAAGGCTGGTGTGGTTTTTTTGCCAAAATACTGGAGGATATGAGAGGTTGGACTGGGTGGATATGGCTGTTGCAGCATATATGTTTGCTAACATCATCTTCTCAACTTCACATAACCAAACCAGATAAGAGTGGAGACATTACCAACAGTTTACTGAAATAAACCTGGGAGAGGAGGAAACTTGGGAGTTAAACTGTGTCTTTTTGTTATGAATTACACTTTTGTGGATTTTATAAATGGTCAGCTAATAGGCAAATGTGTTTTACCTGTGTAAGAAAACCTGCAGTAGTTCTTCAGCTGTGCCAATGTACATCCATATGAATTTATAGCACTTGCTTGGAGACACTTCTGCTTCCATGATGGGTTAGTTTCCATCTGCAGCCTACATGGTGAAAGTACAGAAGGGGAAGAACCATGAGGAGAATTAAATAATACCAGAAAGCAAATAAGGTTAAATAATTATTTATTCAACAGTATGCAGCTAGTACTGGAATTGGTTAGTAGAGAGTAAAGAAAATCTTGGGAACCTACTTCTTGGATCTAGTCTATTAGTACTGTCCATTTCTTTCCAGTTTCCTGAGGCTGCTGGAGTGACATCATTTTTTTTTCTGGTATGTGTAGATTTGGGGGGTTTGGTTTTAGGTTGTTTTTTTTACAGAATACTCAGTTGCCTCAAGTACAGTGACAGAGTCTACCCTTTATAAACTTTCCAATTAAACATCCTGGAGTTGCTTGCTGTTAGTTTAAAAATGAACAAGACAGAAATCAACTGTATTGTCTTCAGTCTGTGAAGAGTACTTTCTTTTGTCTTATGTCACAAGTCAAAGGTGTTTTCCACTTACATCCCACATGTAAAAATTATTCATGTCAGGAAAAGAGAGAGATCTTCCAGTAAAAGATCAAAAGCTGTTGCAATGTAATTTGAAGTGACATTCTTACATCTTAATCTCAAACATATTCTTGGTCCCCTATGTAAGCAAGGATGTCTTCTGCTTTTCTTTTCTCCTTCTTCAGGTTCTATTCAGTTAGAAACCCACAGTTTCAGATCTTGCCAGTTGCACTGGGAAGCTGAGATGAATAACCTTATAGTCACTACTTCAAGAGAAAACCAGCTGCATGTTGTTTCATGCTTGTGGCAAAGTTTTGGTGACTAAAGGGCCACAGGTATCCACATTACCTACTGTGTGTGATAATTAGTAAATCAAACTGATTCTCCCCAAGTTGAGACTGTTTTGTTCCTGATGATCTTCCTGTCCTTATCTCAACCCATGAGCCTTTCATTACATTTTCTTTCTTACGTCTCATTTAGGGGGGTGAGTGACAGAGTGGCTCTGGTGGGCACCTGGCACCTAGCCAGGGCTAAACCAGCATGTATGTGTTCCATCACTCTTGACCAACCAGGAAGTGGTAGAAGGGAGCTGTAGTGTGTTTAGGTCTTGGTGATGGGCAGGATGATGAGTGGGATGGGTCACTCTTTCCTGTAATTTTCCCTCTCAGGATCCTTACAGAGAAAGCAGAAATAGGTGTGTAGTGCTCGTACTAACACTCTCCTGCTATGTTTGGCCTGGGATTGCTGGTGTTCAGTCAAACTGGCTGACACTGATAGTTGCATCTCTGCAAATTTTGACTAGGTATGGAATCTTCTGTTTCAGCTGCTGAATGTTTGTGATTTTTTTTCTTTTCCCTTGCTTTCTTTATGTTTTCTGATATTTTTCCCCTCCTTTTATTGCTTTCTACTTGATAAGAGCTCAGCCATTCTGTGTTCTGTAAAAGCCATCTTTCATAGGTATCTCCTGAGCTTGTGATCAGTGAGGCAGCCAGAAACAGTTCTGAATGATACTGAGGCAGACTTGTTGGCAAATTTTGTGAGTAGCACAACAAAAGACTGTGACAATAAGGCCTGTAAATGAGATGGCAGGTCAGGGGTCCCACTGGAGATATATTTCACTATCTGTAGCTTTTTCTGTTCCTTATCTTAAAGGTTAATCCCATTTAATTTGACTATAACAGCAGTTCATTTCCATCTTACCTTACTTCTGTGTTTCTGCCCCAAGGACAAATAATTTTTTACGTTTTGGTGAGAAAGTCTGATATCAAACTGGGACATAGAGAAGGAGGGGGAGAGAAGGAAGATTTTGCAAACAGCTGAGTGAAAGGAAACAGTGAAAGTTTATTTTAACATACAAAAATATTTTCTAGAATAAAAGTTACAGAAAGCAAAGCTCTTTTTCAGAGGAAAACCCAACACATTATTGGAGTTGACAGAGAACACGGTCTCTGCGCTTGAAATGCCATGCAGCAGTGGTCACAGGACAGAATACTTGCTCGGGCATCTGTCAGGCTTCTTACCTGAATCTAGTTTGCATTAGGAAATACAGCTTTCCTTTAAAATCTCTAGTCAACATGGATCAGAAATACAAAACATCTATTTGTAAAGTCTCTGAAAGACGAGTTTATAATGTGACAAGAAGCTCAGACCCTGGCAGATCAGAGATACCCTCATCACTGGCTGTTCTACCATGCAAAGAAAATGTCATCACCCCCTAATTGTCAGTCATGAATAGCTCTGAGGACAAAACGTGTCCACATACATAATCTAAAAGTAAAGATGAGTGACCTTGCAGCTGAGAGAAAAGATCACTGGTGTGACCTTTACACTTGGGTCTAGGCTTGCTGTGGCATGTGTCAGTGAATCTGACTGGTTGGTACACAAGAGATCAGAAGCATTTCCAGTGGAGCACCCTTGTGTGCATAGTGGATGTTTTAAAAGTTAATTTCAACACTTTGTTCTAATAATTTTGTTCACATATAGAAACTTCAATTACATCATCTGGACAAGTCTTTAATGCCTTTAGGATTTTCTGAATAGGTTTCTTTCCCAAAGACATTTCTGTATGGGTATGTGTCAGTGGCTGAGTTTGTTAAGCATTTTTACCTTTGGACTTTTTTAGTATAATTACCATAAAGTTTTGTGCTTAATTTAGAATGGGAAGAATATGGATGTGCTAAAATTAAGTCACTTTAAGTTTTTGAGTTCTTCTGTACACATGTGCAGACAAGTTGCATGCTTGTTGCATGCAACATCCTTCAGTAGCTACTCTTCTTTGTACTTGCTCCATTGTCTGGAGCCTTTGTAATCCCACAGACAGGAATAAATAATACAAAGAGAACTTTGTTCTTTTTTTACTCCTGGGGTATATTCAGCACTCATTCTTTACTTTTCAGCTGAAGAGCTGGAAAGTCATGGCTGTTCGTTTTCAGCACACTCTCCAAGGATGAGTAACTTAATTTCATTGCTATTAAAACAGCCTGTTGTACTCTCAGGCAGGTGTAGCCGTGTGTTGTCAGTTCTTACTAGTCTATATGTGGTATGTGGGTAGGTTGTCTCACCTTTTGTTTCCTTTTTTCTTCTCATTTTTTTAAGAGAGCTTACTGGGTTTGCCTGAAAACAAGCTGCACATTTGCATTCAGCCTCAGCCTCAAAACCTGTCAGTGGGGGATGCTTTGGTACTGGAGTGTGGTGCCGTTGGAAACCCAATTCCTCATTACCAGTGGTTCAGAAATGGATTTCCCTTGTCAAATGGGAGTAAAAAGATGTACACAGTAAGTTAGTACAAAGTGACAGCCTTGGAGAACTAATGTGTAACCACCTTTAACTTATCCCATAAAAGTTCCTTGAAGAAAGTAACTTCTTCATGGCCTGTAAGTTGTGTTGTTACTCCCTTGCCCATGCTGTTCAGAGGTTCCCAGGTGCATCATTTTATCTGAACACGTTTCACATGGTAGCTATGGGATGTAAGGCCATAGTGCATGTTGGATTGCTGGGATGTAGTGACATAACAAAGATTAACTTGTCAGTAAAAGTGAAAGCTTCTCTGGCTTGCACTGCAAAGCACCCTGGTTGTATGAGCTGTTGCATTAATGCTGAGTGCATCTCAAGCCTTTGAGGTGGATCTGCAGTTTTCCTCAGTGCTATCCAGCTTACTGCAGCAGCTTTCGTATGTATAGGCTCTGCTTTTAGTTGTTACTCTTCCTTGCATGTGGGCTTAAAATGAAACCGATACGGGAATTCTTCTGCAGTCTGGTGGGGTGACTGTGACAATGCCTGCACAGGTGACTTGTGTGGATGTGGAACATCAAGGGACATACTGGTGTCACGTATTCAATGACCGGGAAGATCAAGACAGCAAGAAGATAGAAATCGTTGTAGGTAAGGGTTGCTTCTGTTTGACACAGGTCAGCTGACTGATCCGTTCCTTCCTGTCATTAGAAGTTAGTTTTGATGCTTTCCACGTTGTTGAGTACATGCCTCCTGTGTTTTTAATGTATCCACTTGTGATAAATGGCACTGCTTGCCTGCAGCACATGGAGTTTTTGAGCTGCATCAGTTATTAAGTGCTTTGGGGTTTTATGGTAACCAGCACAGAAATGGCACCACTTTCCTGCCATTGCTATCACGTACGTGGCTTGTCAGCAGATTGCAAGCTGATTTGTTTGTGTTTTTTGACAAGTAAAATCCAGTTTAACCCTTTTTGGTGATATGACCTGTGTTTGACTGAGTCCTTCAGCAGTCTGTACAGGTGAGATTATTCATAGCAAGCATACCTAACACAGTTTAGCTTATGTGCATGTCTTTGCAGTAGACTAGAGAGAAGATGTGCTTGTTTAGCTTCCAGATCTATCTGTTAATGCTACTGTGTAATACATATGAAAAATTCATTCTTATCCTAAGAAGTATTCGAGTTTAATAGTCTTGAGTTTAGCAATAGTGACTGTAAGGTGGTTTTGGGCAATGGTGATTTGTACTCTTATAAAGTGAGCTGGGTTGCAGAGAGGCTTAGAAGTGACCTTTGCCTTCCACTTTGTCTGCAAACTCTCATAACTGAGAGCAATTGTCTTCCAATTTTTCCCCCACTTAAAACACAAGGAAGGAAAGTTATGGCAGTGGAGTGCACAGAAGGTAAGGTGAATCTTTAGTTGTGAATCCGTTTTTTAGAAGAATTAATATTGGGGATGGCAGATTGTTGAATTTGGTGCTGAAAAGCACGTGTGGGTTGTCTCTCTTAAACCACTGATGTGTGATGCAGGCTTCCCTCTGCATGTGCTTCTCTTGTCTTTGCTTTGATACCATGATCTAGAGCACATGGGTGAAAAACAGGCTACTTTCTTTTGTAGTGTTCAAAGTTGTTTGGTTTTTTGCACTGTTTTTGTCATGTGCCTCTCACAGTTGCTAATGAAATGTAAAGATCTTGAGATTTCTTTGACTGGGCTCGGGAGGCAACATCCTTGCAAGAAAATCTGAGATGTTTAGGAACCTGGGTGACCCTAGAGAAGTGAACAGAGCTGGTTCCACTGTCCAGCTCTGCAGGTGTTTCCAGCAGCCTGAACAGGACAATTCCTTTTGTCCTTTGCATCGCTGTAATGGGAAGAAGAACTGTATTGTGTCCTTTAATGTTGAAACCCTTGATGATAGACTTTGAGATGGGCAGTAACACCTACATCGTAAGGGATCACATCTAAAGATGTAGGGCTGGTTACAGCAGCACACCCCTGCAGCTTACCATGAAACTAACGGACGTATTTGCAAAGGTCAATACGTGACTCTATACCCTATTTTTTCATAGAATGTTGAGTTTTCTTGGAATTAAACTGCTCTGCAGCCTTTCTTGTTCAAAATTGAAGCACAGCTGGTGTCCCTCGTGAGGGACACACATGGTGTCAGCCACTTCCATGGCATAGCTTCTGTCTCTGTGAGCCTTCACATCTTTCCTGGCTGGGAGGTATCTGCGTTACTGAGCACATGGCCTGCCGGGCAGAACCTTCCTAGTTACCTGTAATTCAACTACCCTTTGAAACAGAAGGTAAACACTGTATTATCTGTGGGGGTCTACAGTTTGCTTGGATGCAGCATCATTCTGCTACTAAGCTATGTTGACACCTACAGAAGTGTCACCTCGTGTCACACCAGTCTCCCACGTGGGTAAATGAGCCTGCTCTTGTTGCTGAAGGGGTCTGCCTAGGGCTCTGCTGCATGGAGCAGGCCTGCTCCAAGAGACCCCTGGGGCTTCAGATAAGTTGTTTTTCTTTTCCATGGTTTCCATTGTTCTCAGCATAAACAAGTGAAACTGGTGGTGGCTTGGAATGTTTGAAAACTGTACCTGAAGTCTTCCTGAATACACATGGCTTCACAAAGTCAGATTTCTTGCTCAGGATGTTGCTTTTTCAGCAGTCCTTCAAACATCTATTTTTCAAATGGGTAGTTCTGGTATCTTTTTCTTTATTCATTCCGTCTGATTGCATGCCTGTGGGATTGAGGCATAGTACATGTTTCTCCCTTTGTTTTTAGATCTACTATATTATAATGCTGTGTCTAGCACACCTGATTGTATTGGTGTAGGATTTTCTCTTCTCTGTGTGTGGAATAAACAGATGAAAGGTTAGATTTGCAGATGTGTTTCCTAACATACAGCTGTTATTAATCATGGCCTGACAATTACATTTGTATTAACAGAAAATGTATTTTTTGCTTCTTGTTTAAACCATGGTTTTGTTGGTGTATTTCTTCACAGAAGATCTGAGTGATCTTCAAAAGCTGGGTAAGTGATAAGTTTTGAAAATCCTCTGTTTTGCATCTTCATTTCGTGTCACAGATTACTGAAGCCTACCTGGGTTACAATACAGAGCTTACATTATTCAGATGTATTTATAACTGGGTTTTAATAGGAGCGAAATCACAGACATGTGAAGAGCACCACAGCTTTCTGGTTCCAGTAAATTAACTCAGGAAACATAGCGAATCATCACACAAACCTGGTCTATGGGACCTGGGGCTGTTTAGTCTGGAGAAGAGAAGGCTGAGGGGAGACCTTGTCAACACTGGGCCAGTGCCAGGACAATGGTTAATGGACACAAGCTAGAAGCTCCCCTTGAACAGGAGAAAGTCCTTTGATGTGAGGTGAGGGAGCCCAGGCGCAGACTGTCCAGGGAGGGTGTGGAGGCTCTTTCTTGGGAGGTTTCCAAACCCACCTGGACACGTTCCTATGGCCCCTGATTGAGGGGAACCTGCTTTAGCAGGAGGTTGGGCTGTATGAGCTCTTTAGGGCCCTTCCCACCCCCCACCATTTGGGGATTCTGTTAGACTGTGTTTGCTGGAAGAGTGCAAAGGAAATAGAGTGAAAAACAGCAACACCCCTGAATCCCACCAAAACAAACAAACAAACAGAGCTGTTTTTGTCAAACTGTTAATGTTTTAATACCAATAGACTGTGGCTGTACGGAACACACAGTTCGTTGTCTGACACTGGCAATGGTAGCTGTAGTTACTGATGATCTGCTCTTTTAATCTGTTCCAAGCAGACCCACAAGAACAGTCGAATTGCAGACCTGTTGGTGAGTAGCTTTGTAGCTGTCGTGAATGCATGTATTTCATAGCTAGGAAACAGATCTTGCTGCTTCTGGATTCTGCTTCTGCTGACGCTGCTAGTGAAATAACTGTAGTGTGTGTAAGTAGCTGCATGGAGGGAGACTGTATTTTTATAGTCCTTTATAATGCTTGCATGCCCTTTTGGTAGCAAACCATGGTGAGGGCACCAGTATTTTTAGTGACTCGGTGGAGCGTCTACAACTTCTCATCTGTTTCAGTTTACTGTTTCAAATTCCGCTGGCTGCAGCCTCAGCCAGTGTGTTCCTCCCTCACGCTGAGCACTTCGACCGCTGGAGATAGTGGTGTTAGGATGCTCTGATAAAAAGGGTTGGTATGCTGTCCCTGCAAGCTCAGCTCTTTGCAGGCACAGCGTGTGGATGCTTTGATCGTGATCTGAAGCTCGTAAAGATAGATGGATTGCATGTGTGTTTTATGAAGAAGAGTTGCTGGGGCTTTTTAATCCTGTTCTTAAATTTGCATGGTAAACTTGACTGTGTCAGGCAAGTTGTCTTGTCATTGCTAAATCAGGCAGAAAGGCTGCTGGCCTCTGTTAAAATTTTACCACTCTCAAGTTCATCAATGTGACAGGCAAGGTTCTTCCCCTGTCCTTGTTCTCTCTTCTAAATGACTTGGAAAGCTTGTACTCTTAAAAGGAGTTTTCAGTGATGGCATGCCACAGTCACTCGGTCTCTGCTGTTTGAAATAGTTTACAATGTCCAAGGCCCTGGAGGTTGAGAACAGCTTGTTTGCAGGAAGGGAAGTGTTAGCCATTGAGGCTATGGATGGGGTTCTCTTCTGGATCCAGCTCTGTGGTGTTAGTGGCACTGGAGCAGGTTTGGGGCATTCACGTGATCTCACTTGCCACCGGAGCTGTGGGGCAGGAATCTCTGTTGGAGAGAAGTAAGAAACCAGGGAGGAAATGCCTTGCTTTGAATAAGTGCCTTTCTGTAACTTAGTGCAGGTTTTGAATAAAAATCAGGCTGGTGGCTTCGGAAGCATTTCTGTTGCTGTGACTTTCTTTCCCTTCTTTGCTGCTTTGTTTTCTTCTGGCAGAATTACTGTGGACTTTGTGAAAACCAATGAGAGCATATCTCAAACTATGAGAACATCAGGAGACTTCCCTCTGAATTGTGTAAATTTCTCCTGTCTCTGTATAGATGCTTTTAATCAGAGCTACGGTGAAAAGAAACCTTGACAAGCAGAAACAGACTTTTTACTTTCGGTCTATAAACGTTTCCACCTGGATGTCCTGGATTCTAGAGAGATGGGATGTGGGAGCTGGAGAGCTGGAAGTGGTCTTTGTGTGGTGGGGGTTTTGTTTGTTTTTTTAAGAAGCATAAGAAAAGTGGATTGACTGGTAAATACATAAAGGCTGTAGCTTTGGGAACTTACCATATTAAGTGTTCTCCTGTGTGAGGGAGCTCAGTGCTTTCAGAAAAATTGAGGAAATGAGAGGAAATGACAGATTATCCAATCTGAGATGCACCACAGCTCAGATGACTGTCAGACCATGCAGAAGTGGGGTTTTTTGGATAAGAAGAGAGTGGAGCTGTCTTGTTGATGTAGGATGACTTTTAAAATCATATGAAATGCTGTGCCTGAAGTGAAATTGGATGTTGTTTTTCTAGAGTAATTTTGGTCAGAAAAGACCAAAGATCATCGTTCACTTTGGAAGAAATTAAATTTCAAGTTATTGAACTCATGGAATATGTAAATGTGACGTGGTTTTGTTTGTCCTTTGTCTTTGCAGCAACAGACAAGGTAGCTCTATTAATAGGAAATATGAGCTACTGGAATCACCCTCAACTCAAGGCTCCAATGGTAGATGTCTATGAACTGACCAATTTGCTAAGACAGCTGGATTTCAAAGTTGTTTCTCTGCTGGATCTTACCGAGTCTGAGATGCGAAATGCAGTGGGGGAATTTTTACTTCTCCTGGACAAAGGAGTATATGGTAAGAGCTTGTGATATCCCTTCTGAAGTAGATCCATTTTGTGATGTGTCAAGCACACGAACATCTGGTATTTACGACTTCCAGCTCCCTGTATGTGATAGCAAAGCAAACTTCATGGCAAAGAGCACGTATCTGGAGTGGGGAAAGTGAGTTAAAAACACACACCAGCATATCACATATATGTAGCCATGTATACCAACATATGGTTAAAATGTTATTGGCTGTTTATTATTAGATAAAATTCTTGAGCTTTTTTCTTTAACCAAGCCTAAACTGCAGTGCCATTTTTTGTTTGACAGTGCTGATGTGTGTCTGTTAGAGGATGCTGTGTCTGTACAATGTATTTGACAGCATACTCTGCAGAAGATGCATGTTTGTACCAAGTCATTAGTACCAGGTTGTAGTAGCCTTTTAGGCAAGAGCAGGAATAGTCTGCCATTTGTGTACTGTGGAAGTGAGCTGGTGGCAGAGTAGTTGAAAGCTGTGTAACTGCAGTATGCAAGGCTCCATGTAGTCTTTGGCAGTACTCCTTGCTGCATTTGAGACCTCTTAAACATCATCTTTGTAACTTCTGGAGCCCTTCCATCATGCCTTGTCTTTCTATTGAACGTCTGCAGAATGCTCTTTCCTCCTGGATTTCCATCCTTGTGGTGCTATCAGGGAGGGGCTTCTCTGCTCTCTTGGTCCTTGCTCTCCAGCTCTGTAAAGAACAGCAGAAGAGGGGTGCTTCTCTGTGCCTTGACAGCGAGTGCTGCATCCTGATACCAGGTGTGTTGAGGGTGGGGAGGACAGTGGGACATCTTTTTTTCCCCTCTTCTTTTTCCCCAAGTTCTCAGGTTAAGTAGAAATCCTTGTTATGAATTGTTGGTTTATTTCAGTTACTGTGATATTAGCCTGACAAGCAGAGTTTTTAGTGATGACAGAGAGGAAGAGTTGTGCCTGGATTGCTGCTTCAAAAAGAAAGTTGAAAAGAGGTTTGCTTGTGTGAATGAAAGTGTAGTCCTCTTAAATTATGCCTAGGCATTTTAAAGAAGTGAAATAAACCAGGTAAGAACTCACATATCCTTTGCAGAATACAGTTTGCATCAGGAAAGGCATTGCCTGAGAACCGGTGAGCTGTGGGCTTGCGGTGCTGACAACAGTGAAGGAGTTCTCACCAAGTTGAATTATTTCACAGCTCCATGGAAGGTTTGAATATAGAATATAAAACTTATTCTTCCTGTGTGTCTCTGCACCTTACATGGAGAGCTCCACAGTGGTTATGCTGCTTAAGCAGGCAGCAGCCCTCTTTTCTTTTTTCCTTCAGTTCTTCAGACTTCAGAGTACCCCACAAAAACCTAAGGCTCTGCCTCCATACTGTAGCATCACTCCAATAACTGTACTGCAGCGTCTCATCAGCGTTGGGTTAAGTTATAGGAGGGAGGCATGCCTGCTGAAGGATGTGTGTTTAACATATTCTCCTTTCTTTTCCGTAAGTTTTTGTTGTGTGAGTCACACATCAGTTTCTAAGACTGTGTAATAGAACATTAATAACAATTGTAAGCTCTCTTTAACCTTCTGCACAGGAAGTGCCTCCTGGTGGGATAATGAGTCACCAATCAAGTCTGTTCTTAGACAGTTACTCATCCATTGGGATTCCTTGTCGTGCATAAACTTGATTTTGAGGGGCAAAGCACTAGACAAAACTGGTGTGTGTGCTAGCTGTGGGAGGATGTGGTGGAACTGATGCACAGAGCAAAAACTTTCATGTCTTGCACGGAAACAACTTTCAAGGACCTGGAATAACCTGTCTTGAAATATGTGAAAAGCTCTTCATTGAGGAGTGGGCTGCTGACTGCTGCTGTTTTTGTTGTTTTTCTGAAAGCTCAGGTTGCACAAACCACTCTGGAATTGTTTAGAATAGAGACTAAAAAGTTTTGCCATTGACCTATTTTAGGTTGCAGAATTCTTACAGGAACACCCAAGGGAGACAACAGTATTTGATTCTTTTTTGGAACACGAGGTCAGATTATTCCTTAGTATGACTTTTTTTAATGGTGTGTTACCTGATGCTCTGTGTGTTCAGGACTGACTGATCTGACATTTGGGCATTTATGTCAGAGCCAAAACTTGCATGACACGAAGACTAATTATGGCAGGAAAATTTAGTAGACTTTGTGATAGCAGTTTTCTTCTGTTCCCTGGAAATCAGGTGTACTGAGACATCTGAATGGGATTCTTGCACCTTCTGAAGTTTTCTTCTGTAGCTGTTGACATGAATTTAGAAAAGAAAGTACTGACGGGCTTAAATGAGTTTCTCACCAGCAGCATACAAAAGCTCTTTTTGCAGTTCTGTTTGCTCAGGAAGCTGATATTTCTGAAGGGCAGCAGAGCATTGTTTCAGTACTGTCTGGCAGTAGCTACTTTAACTTTAATAGTCACTTTGTTCTTTCTGGATAGTGGCTAATTTTAGCTTAAAGAATGAAAAGAATGCTGTCAGTACAGGTAATAAATTATTGCAGTTGTACTGGACATAGCTCCAAATACAGGATGTAGAGTGGCTACTTCTCTTTAGTTCTTGTTACCTAGGTTTACAATGCCTTATATGATGCTTTCTGTCAGGAAAGTGGCGTTTTGGATACTGCTTGCTAAGAGCAGGAGTAGTAAAGTGATGATGGTTGTCTTCTCTAATGTCTTAGTATATGCTGTTCTAAATGTAGGGTGCAATTAATATTGTATTCCACAAAGGGTAAAAGCATAGACCCATGTGTTTTAAAGGATAAAAATAGTTGGGCTGTTTTCTTTAAAGAGAGAGAGAGAGAGAGATATCACTTAAACACTGACGTCTAAGAGGAACTTGAGCCTACTTAAAATTGTTGTGTCGAAGTGTCTAACAAGGCCCTTCAAACATGTTTACTCCTCTCACTCTGAGCAGGCAGAAGTTTATTTCTGATCCTGAGCTCAACGTATTAACTATTGCAGATACTCATCCAATAAGCGTGGTACAGTCATAGCAGATGCTATTTCTGAAGTGTTTCAGCTCGTTGAATTAATACTCTGATAAATTGTGCTCTACATTGAAGAGACTTGTTTCCTACAGTCAGTCCAATTAGCTGTCTAACATACATACATACCTATATAGCACCAAGAGAAGTGTGATATAGTTACTGTTACACAAACCTGGTGGGATGAGTTGCATGACTGGATGGCCACAAACTCTTCAGAAGGGACACGCAGGGGAGGTGGAGGGGTAGCCCTCTGTCTAAGGGAGAGTCTCAACTGTTTAGAGGTCATGATGGTGATGAAGGGATTGAGTGTTAATGGATAAGAATCAGGGGGGTGGGCTGATGTCCCGGTAGGAGTCTGTTATAGACCCAGCCAGGACGAGGAGGTAGATGAGATGTTCTTTAGGCCGCTGGGAAAGGTGTGGAGATGGCTGTCCCTCATTCTCATGGGGGGCTTCAACCTACCAGACGTCTGCTGGAAACACGACACAGCAGAGAGGAGACAGTGCAGGAGGTTCCTGGGGTGTAGGTGAGGGAGCCAGTGAGGGAAAGCTCCTTGCTTGAGCTGGTGTCTGTGAACAGAGAAGCACTTGTGGGAGATGTGATGGTTGGAGGCTGCCTTGGGCATAGGGATCAGGAAACATTGGAGTCCCTGATCCTCGGAGAAGCAGGAGGGGGCTCAGCAGAACTGCTCCCTCAGGCTTCCAGAGGCAGACTTGGACCTTCAGCAAGTTGGCTGCCAGAGCCCCTTGGGAGACAGTCCTGAAGGGCAGAGGAGTCCAGGAAGGCTGGACATTCTTCAGGAAGGAAACCTTAGAGGCACAGGATCAAGCTGTCCCCGTGTGCTAGATGAGCTGGCAGGGCAGAAGCCCGTCCTGGCTGACCAGGGAGCTTCTGCTGGAGCTCAGGAGGGAAAAGAGAGCTTCTGACCTTTGGAAAAGGGTCGGGCAGCCCAGCAGGACTACGAGGAAGGACTAAGGCAGGGTTAGAACTTCAGCTGGCCACTGCTGTAAAAGACAATGGGAGATGTTCCCACAAGTGTATCAGTAACAAAAGCAGAGCCAAGGGGAATTTTGTGCTTTAATGGGTGCAGGAGGAGGCATGGTGACCAAAGAGGAGGAAAAGGCCGAGGCACTGAATGCTTTCTTCACCTCAGCCTTAATGGTAAAACCTTCTGTTCTCTGGGCACCTGCTGAGCTGGAAGCCTGGGGCAACTGGTGGGAGGTCTCACTGAGCCACTCTGCGTCATCTACCAGCAGTCCTGGCTCACTGGAGAGTGTGTAGCTGTAAAGAAATTTAGGTGCAGCCAGCTCAAAAGGAGTTGTTGATTCTTTAGTAATGAGAATATGTTCTGAAGTCCTGACAAACATGAACATGGAGTATTTTTTTTCACCTCTTAAGTGTAAAAATATCCCTCCCTATAAAAAGGACAAAAACTGAACGGGGAAACAGCAGAACTAGGGTGTTGCCAAGTGCTTTCATAGTGCAAGCAAGGTGTTTCTCTTCTCTTTTGTTTCCCAGTTGTTTTAAGTATTGCCAGTGATTAGTGGTAAGTTAAAAAAAAACCTTGATGGAAATTCATTTTCAAGTTGACAGTATTCCTCATTTTAAAAGAAAAGAAAATCCATCCAAACTTTCAGCAGAAGGGTGTTGTGTCTGTAAAGTCTGCACTGGCTCACTGCTGCTCCAGGCTTCGTCAGCTGCACTCATGGAGAAGATGTTTTGCAGGTGGCACCTCTCCTTGTTCCTCTCTGTGGGTTGTATATCATACATAACAGGTTATTTCTGTTAGAGGTCATAATTCTGCTCAGGCATTTGAGAACATTCACCATGGTGTGTTTAATGCAAATGGATGGTTTTGCATGAGGAATTCTTTCTTCATTCATTGTGTGTGTGTACTATGAAGTTGGTGTTAACGTGGTTCCCCCCACCTCCCCGTGCTTCCTGTATTAACAAACACATATCAGTCCAAAAAAAGCCTGCTCGGGGCAGTTTGAATGATCTTCATCTCCCTCACACACGTAGAGTGGACATAGTGCATCAAGATTTTGGCAATGCTAGTGTTCACAGAATTGTTGCAGCAGTGTTTTCAGTCACATACATTTTGAACTCCCAGGTTTGTTATACTATGCTGGCCACGGCTACGAGAACTATGGAAACAGTTTCATGGTTCCTATTGATGCTCCAAATCCCTACCGGTCTGCAAACTGCCTGTGTGTGCAGAACATCCTCAAACTGATGCAAGAGAAGGAGACAGGACTCAATGTATTCCTGCTGGATATGTGTCGGAAAAGGTATGAGCTCGTCCTCCATCACCAGTGAGAAATGTTTCATAGAATGGTGGGGATTGGAAGGGACCTTTAGAGCTCATCCAGTCCAACCCCCCTGCAGAAGCAGCTCCCACCTAGATGAGGTCACACAGGAACGTGTCCACGTGGGTCTTGAAGCCCTCCAAGGAAGGAGCCTCCACACCCTCCCTGGGCAGCCTGGGCCAGGGCTCCCTCACTCAAACACTCAAATAGTTTGTCCTGATGTTTCAATGGAACTGTTTGTATTCCAGCTTCATCCCATCACCCCTTGTCCTGTCACTGGATACAACAGAAAGAAAGTGCTGCCCCAACCTCCTGACACCCACCAGTGAGATATTTGTCAATATTAATGAGATACCCCCCAGTCTCCTCCAGACTAAACAGCCCCAGGTCCCGCAGCCTTTCCTCACAAGGAAGATGCTCCAGTGCCCTGAGCATCTTGCTGGCCCTGCACTGGCCTCTCTGCAGCAGTTCCCTGTCCCTCTGCAGCTGGGGAGCCCACAACTGGACACAGGACTCCAGATGAGGCCTCAGCAGATGTGGCAGAGCAGAGGGGGAGCAGAACCTCCCTGGCCCTGCTGCCCACACTCTGCTGGATGCCCCCAGGCTGCCATTGGCTTCTTGCCCACGAGGCCACGTTGCTGCTCATGGGCAGTTTATTATCAGCCAGCACTGCCAGGTCTGTCTCTGCAGAGCTGCTCTCCAGCAGGTCACCCCCAGCCTGGCCTGGGGCAGGGGGTTGATCCTCCCCAGCTGCAGGACTCTGCCCTTGCCCTTGTTGAACCTCAACAGGTTCCTCTGTGCCCAACTCTCAGCCTGCCCAGCTCTCACTGAATGGCAGCACAGCCTCTGGTGCATCAGCCAGTGCTCCCAGTTTGGTGCCAGCAGGGAACTTGCTGAGAGTCCCTCTGTCCCCTCACCCAGGTGGTTGATGAAGATGTTGAACCAGACTGGCCCCAGAACCCATCCCTGTGGAACTCCACTGGCCACAGGCCTCCAACTCCATTCTGTGCCACTGATCACCACCCTAGCATTAAGTGTTTGAGGCATGTGGAGAGGGTATACTGACTGTAGTTTTGGGAACCATCTGTGAAGTTCAGTTTATTCACTGCATCACCAGATTGAAACTGAACCTGTTTTAAAATGATGAGATAAACTGAACAGACGTTTCAAGAGAATAACAAGGGGTCTTGAGAGAAAACTGTGAATGGTGTTCAGGAGGAATCTTTAGTGCAGGATGAAAATTCACTGTGCTTGCAAGTTCATGGTTCAGAGAATTCACAGCCTGCACCTGAGTGCTTTGCAACTCAATAGGATTCATTCATGGACTCATTTTGCCTTTGGCTTTGGATGGAAGCGTGAAGCTGATGATTAGACTTTCTGTGGGTATATACTTTCCTTGTGGTTTCAATGACCTTTGTTCCTGGAAGGAGCTGCCCAGGTGGGCTGTGGAGTCTCCTTCTCTGGAGATGTTCAACCCCAGCTGGATGAGCTCCTGTGTGCCCTGCTCTAGGTGGTGCTGCTCTGGCAGGGGATTGCACTGGATGAGCTTTCCAGCTCCCTTCCAGCCCTTAACACTCTGTGATTCTTTTTCTGGTTGTCGTTTAAAAGGTACAAAGCATCAGTCTGATTGTATAAAAGTGATGTAAGAAGAAAAGTTACCATTTTTCCTTGTATCGTTAACCATCTTTTCCATTACAGGAAGGAAGGAGAATCCATGTGATTGAAGGCGTGTTTATTTCCCAAGAGAGTTTAAGTAAAGTGCTTGTTTTGGCGCTCTTCAGAGGCATGAATGTAGTAGACTGCTTTGATGCTGAGGATGTTATATCTGTGTTTAGATCTTAGAAGGCAACTGGATTATTGGATTTTTCTAAAGAAACTGCTGTTTTCTCTCCTTGTTAAGAGACTACTTTACCCAACTTAAATGGCACTTGAAATAAGCCCTTCAGTCAGCACTTACGAAAATTGCTCTTTAAGGAATGTTTCATAACAGAAAGCTGCAAGTGCTGTAGTGTTTGTAAAGACTTCACTGCTGATGAAATGCAGTGACCCAATTCAGCTTCACAGTCTGCTGTCCAAACAGAGAACACGGCTACATAAGCCTCGTGTTAGCTTTACAGACACCATATTTTGGGCAGGAAAAAACCCCAAAACCACAAAAAAGGGTTTTTGTTACGACCTAAAACAGGTAGTTATCATAAACCACTTTTTAAGAGTGTATTGGTTAGCATAGCATCCCCTCCTCTGGGAAATGTGATATCTGACCTTGTCTTTACATTGTCTCTATGAAGAGTGTTGATGATGCTGGTTTTTGTCTTGTAGAAGTCAGGAGAATTGTGGGAGAGAAGGACATTGTTAATTCTGTTGAGGTGTTTTGAGCAGTTGTAGAGTTTGGTGCCATTACCTGTTCTCACATTGATGTTTTACCTCTTTGTGTTTCCCTTGATTGCAGAAATGAGTACGATGACACAATTCTCATCTTGGATGCTCTGAAGGTTACAGCCAACATTGTTTTTGGATATGCAACGTAAGGAAATATTTCTCCTGCTGTGCCACAGAGGTTTTGAAGCCAGAAGTGACTGTGGAGATATTACTGTGGTGTTAAAGTACCAGTAATTTATACCCATATCTGTGTCCTTACACTATTTTACTACTTTCTTCAAATCCTTTTGCAGTCTAACTGACTGTGGAGGTGCAAATGTACATGTTCACAGTATTTAATGTTTCTGTTCAGAGGAAGGGTAACACAAGTGAGAGAACTGCATTCCACACACCAGAAACTGCTGGACAGTGTCCTCAAGTTTTTCTGATGGTTACTTGTGGGAGTGTTCTGCTCATCTAAGTATTTGTCAGAGGTGAAAAAAACACAGAAGAAAACAGCAGATTTTACCCTCAGACCCATAATGTTCTGTTTCTTTGTGCTGATGGGAAAGGCGAGTGATGTCCTGTGTGTACCTAGTGGTACTGACTACACTGGGAGCTCTGACAGAAGGGTCAAGTACTGTGGAGCAGTTGCTAAGCTGTAACATAGGTGCTGTGTCCTATCGGGTCATGTGTCACCACTGTTAATGCAACTTCAGTTCCTAGGGAAAAGGAAAAACAAGTGTAACACCTGTAACTTAGTTAATTACTGAGGGAGTAGCATGTAGATCAGCCCTTGTGTTTCTTATTCTAGGTATAAAGAATAAACTTACAACTGCAATTGAAAGTATTTGCAGAGGATACTGAAGCAGAAAGCTAAATAACCTCTCTCAAAGTCAAGTGCAGGAACTATTGAGTGGAAGTAGTCATGGGCTTTAATGTAGTCTCCTATGAGAAATTAAGATCCTCATCTAAGCAATTTGACACCAGCTTTGTTCTGTGGCTTGATTGTAAGTCAGATCTTCCCAGGTGAGCTGGTTGCAAACGAACATGAAAAGCAGGCTGGACTTAGACTTGGTTTTCAAATTGTGGGGTTTCTTTCCCCCATTCCCAACATAATTATACTCCTTTTGTCCTCGTGGTGATCTCAGTCATGCAGAGGATTCTGTGGTTTGGTTTTTTACTGACTGATAATGGTGATCTCACAGGTGCCAAGGAGCAGAAGCTTTTGAAATTCAGCAGTCAGGGTTGGCCAATGGAATCTTCATGAAGTTCCTGAAGGACCGTTTGTTAGAAGACAAGAAGATTACAGTACTGCTTGACGAGGTTGCAGAAGGTGAACTCCAGCTTACTGCACTAACAGTCTTCTCAGCTTGCAGAGCTGAAAGCTGCTTTGCTTAAATGCCATTCTTGTCATGCTGAATGTGTTCACAGTACTTTAAGCTCTTTCTTGTTAGACTTTGTTAAAACAGCAGCTTTTGTCAAGAAGCAGCTGCTACTGAGCAGCACATGAACAAAGCAGCACATTAATCATATTGAAAGGGCTCAGAGCTGGTTTAATAGTGATCAATTTTATACTCTCCTTTTTAGAGAACCTTATTTCTTCTGAGTGTTTCTCTTTGCGGGACTTTGAGTTGTCCATCCGCAAAAATTGGCCTCTTATTTTGTGGTGTCAACTGCTTGTGGTAGTTCTATCATTTCCACATTCATGTAAACAATTAACTGAGTCCTGGCTACCTCAGTGCTACAGTGATGATCACTATTGGCTCCCTATCAGTGGGTGCAAGTGCACCGTAATGGGCTGCCCACTGTTTCAATATGCCTGGTTCAGTAGTTGTTGTTCATGATTGATGGGAAAAGTGCTAAAGTGAAAACTGTTGAGGAAAACATACTGCTCCTGTGCAAACATTTGCTCGCAGCAAAAGAGCTGTCTATGTAAAATACTGTTATTTGTAGGTGAAATACATAATCAGCCAAGTTCTGGCGTGGCTTCCAGTGGACTTGGTGCAACTGCAGGTGTCAGAGTTTTGCCCAGTCTGTCACTTGACAGGGATCCAAAAAGAGGAAAAAACTCAGGAGGATCCTAAAAGCTCAGTAAAGGTCTGCTGTCAACAGGTCAGACTTAGAATCACAGAATCACAGAATGGTGGGGGTTGGAAGGCACCTGTAGAGATCATCCAGTCCAACCCCCTGCAGAAGCAGGTCCCACCTAGATCAGGTCACACAGGAACGTGTCCAGGCAGCTCTTGAAGCCAACGGAGACTCCACAACTCTTCTGGGCAGCCTGGGCCAGGGCTCCCTCACCTCACAATGAAATAGTGTTTTCTTATGTTTAAGTGGAACTGTTTGTGTTCCAGCTTCATCCCATCACCCCTTGTCCTGTTGAAAATGTGACTCGAAAATGTGATGCAAAGATTAAACTGGCAGAGCTTGTGTCAGTGCTCTGCTGAGGAAAGGGAAGAGCTCAATGGCTGACTTGCTGCAGTACAAGCATGTAGCTTATGTCAAATTGATGGGAATAAGACTCCAGCAAAGCTCCAGGCTGTAAACTGAAATGTGGTGGCTCTTGGTTACCATTTGCTTGTTCAGCTGGCTATATTCTCTGTTTTGCCTGCAATTAGTATGCTGCTTGACTAGCTCCCATAACACAACCTTAGCATTCTGAGTTTTCAGTCTTAACTGTTAAACTTCTGTGTGAAGTTAAGTGAAATTTCAGAGGATCTCAGAAGTACCCTGAAGAAACGAGGTCTGTAGAGAATAAACTGGAATGATTATTCCAAAGCCCAGGGCTGAAGCTGGTTCTGTGATTTTTAACACAGGGCTTTCTCCTGTTACCAGGTGCTGGCCAGCAGAGTTCTTTGCATGAAGATTTGTGCTTTTTATTTGCTGACAGTACTGCTCAGTTGTGCCATTACCAAAATACAAAGGAAATATTTATGAACCTGCTGTCCTCTCCCTTGCAGTGTCAGAAACTAGAGCTAGCTATTCCTACACTTGCTGACAGTCTGGCAGTAGCTCTAGTAAAGCTTCTCCTACTGGATGCTCAGCAGCTGCTCCATTTAGGCCCAGATTCATTAAGCTGCTGTTCCTGAAACTCTTTTGAAGCAGACCCCATTATCTTCCCTTTTCTTCATTTTTCTTGCCTTCTAGTAAATTCTGTTACTGTTCTGGGAGAAGAGAACGCTGTGATCCCCCCATCCTAGCATCAGTGCTGTGTCTGCATCACGTGTGTGCTACAGCTTTAATTTTCATGCCACATTCTCCCGTTGTCAGCTGTTCAAAGCAGGAGGAGGAGCAGAACAGACACCCCCTTTCATTTTGCAGTGATCACAGACCTGTCAGTCTTTCAACTTACAACTTTTGTAATGAACAAACATCTAAAAATATTCCCACCCTCTTCCTCCCCTCATCCTTTCTGTCATTGCTTTTGGGTTATTATTCCCTGAATCTCTCCTCTCCCCCTCCCTTCATGGCTTTCCCATAGGAACATGCCACGGATCTGCTGGCACCCATTTTCCCCACACTTCCCAAAATGTCCTGTAAAATATAACTGACTCTCGCTACTTCATCTGTACTGCCAGGGTCTTGTCACATGCTGTAGATGTTCTTACGTGTGACCTGTTACTTACCTCATTCCTGAACTCAGAGTGAAGTGAAAGGTTGATTTGTGAGGCAATGTGACAACTCTTCTTGTCAGTATTACCAGGTATTGGGTGTTGGTGAGGACATTGGTGCACTGAAGAAACTTGCAAGTGTTCCAGAGGAGTGTTCACGTTAGAAGTGTTCCATGTAAATAGCCTTCATCGTTTCATTTTCATGTCAGCTGCCAAGTGGAAACTTTCCAGGATTTTTTACAGTTGCATTGCAGGCCATAGGTTGTGACCATCTGTGTGCAGCAAAGCATGAAACATCCTTCAGTTCCCTCATATTTCTCTTACATGAGAGGTGTTCCAGGCCTCTCATCTCTGCCACTCTTCACTGTGCTCTCTCCAGCACGTACATGTCATTCTTGTACCAGAGTGTCTAGCACTGGAGCCAGCATTCTAGATGGGGCCTCACCAGAGCTGACCAGAGAGGAGGGATCACCTTCCCTTGGCTTGCTGCTAATGCTCTTCCTGTTGGCTGCCTTTGCCATAAGAATGCGTTACTGGCTCATGGTCACCTGCTGTCTGCCAGGTCCCCAAAGTCCTTCTCTGCAGAGCTGTTTTCCAGCAAGTCAGTGCCTCTTCTGTACTGGCGCATAGAGTTAACCTTGCCCAGGTGCAGAACTCTGTGTTTCCCACTGATGAACTTCATGAGATTCCTCTCTGCCTGATTCTACATCCTGTCCAGGTCCCTGTGAAAGGCAGCACAACCCCCTAGTTTGTCATAGAATCACAGAATGGTGGGGATTGGAAGGAACCTTTAGAGCTCATCCAGTCCAACTCCCTGCCAAAGCAGCTCCCACCTAGATCAGATCTCACAGGAACACGTCCAGGTGGGTTTGGAAACCTCCAAGGAAGGAGCCTCCACACCCTCCCTGGGCAGCCTGGGCCAGGGCTCCCTCACTCAAACACTCAAACAGTTTGTCCTGATGTTTCAATGCAACTGTTTGTGTTCCAGCTTCATCCCATCACCCCTTGTCCTGTCACTGGAGACAACAGAAAAAAAGATGCTGCCCCAACCTCCTGACACCCACCAGTGAGATATTTGTCAATATTACTGAGCTCCCCCCTCAGTCTCCTCCAGACTGAACAGCCCCAGGTCCCGCAGCCTTTCCTCACAAGGAAGATGCTCCAGTGCCCTGAGCATCTTGCTGGCCCTGCACTGGCCTCTCTGCAGCAGTTCCCTGTCCCTCTGCAGCTGGGGAGCCCACAACTGGACACAGGACTCCAGATGAGGCCTCAGCAGATGTGGCAGAGCAGAGGGGGAGCAGAACCTCCCTGGCCCTGCTGCCCACACTCTGCTGGATGCCCCCAGGCTGCCATTGGCTTCTTGCCCACGAGGGCACGTTGCTGCTCATGGGCAGTTTATTGTCAGCCAGCACTGCCAGGTCTGTCTCTGCAGAGCTGCTCTCCAGCAGGTCACCCCCAGCCTGGCCTGGGGCAGGGGGTTGTATCTCCACTCAGTTTTTAATCACCTGCAAACTTGCTGGTGTTGCACTCTGTCCTGTCATCCAAGATGTTAAATAAGCAGTATTGGCCTCTGTATCGACCCTGAGCATATTCCCCTTGCCGCCAGTGCTCTACAAGTCCCCTCCAGTAGCGTTATCCACAATCACATCAGTCACTTCTAAGTAGGACTCTGCTGAGAGCTGTGATATTGCTTCAACTGCTTTTGGAAACCCTGTGAGCATGTTGAGTAGGATCTATGCAATACCACGAAGATTCTCTGCAGGCATCTGGCATTCTGTTGAGCCTTAAGTGAATTAATAGCTGAGCAATGAATGCACGTGAAATACAGGTTTCTGTGGACGCACTGGCACGGGCATAGCCATAGCAGCCACACAACACTGCAGTGCTGGACCTCATTTCATGAGGGCTTCAGCAGCATTGATTTTGAAATAAACTGTATGCTTGTTATTTTTAGATATGGGCAAGTGTCACCTTACCAAAGGCAAGCAAGCTCTGGAGATCCGCAGCAGTTTGTCTGAGAAAAGGGCGTTAACTGATCCCGTTCAACAAACCGCCTCTTCTGCCGAGTCGCTGGCACGGAACCTACAGTGGGCCAAAGCTCATGGTATGATCTGCTTCTAGATTGTCCTATTGGCACCCTGGGCAAAATCAGGTTTCTCACTGCCGATTCTCTCCCCTGTCCCAGGGTGGGTGAGTGAGCGAGTGTCTGTGTGGGGCTTAGTTGCCAGCTGGGGTTAAGAACCACAACAACTGTGGGCTATGATATCGAATAGAGATGGAAGAAATTCAAGTCCATTAATGGATTTTCATTAGCATGTTCAGATCTCAGCATGTTGTGACCTGATCTAGGTGAACCTGCTTCTGCAGGAGGGTTGGGCTGGATGATCTCTAAAGGTCCCTTTCAAACCCCACCATTCTGTGATCTTGGAAATGTCTGTGTTGGGATTTCCCTCTCCATGACAGTGTAATGAACAAGTGACAGGTGGAATTCACCCTGAGTAAGTATATTTAAGACCACTCAAGCACAATGCCTTCCTCCTGAGATAATGTCCCGGTAGTCTGTGTCTGACAGTGACACTTTTAAGACACCATTAATCTCATCCTGAAGTGATCACCTAAAGTAGTCAGGCGAAGGAAAGGTATGATCAATGTGTACAAGTAAGAAAAACTGAAATAAAGCTGAGATCAGTTCCTGGGTCTCTAGGCTTCTTTTAAGAAGGGCAGTGGGGTTTAAGACCATCTTTGTTACCTAAAAATACTGGACTGCATTTAATAATTTAACAGACCGGGCAGAAGGTCAGGGTGGCACTTTTAAGACAACCACTTGTGCAGACACTTTCAGGTACAGGTTTTTGTTCGTGAGATGAGGCCCTTAAATCTTCATTAAATGATGGAAGGGCAACACAGAAAATGTAAAGATGTGGTATTACCTTTTTGTTTGCTTGCTCTAAGCCACTCACAGAAGAGAATGTGTTTGGTGTTTGGAAGCAATAACTGTTGTATTTGTACAACGGTGTGACTGTGATGATGTGAAATAATCCACCTCCACTGGGAGCTGGAAAATCTGTACAAAGCACACAGATACAGAATGATGTCTTTGACCCACAAGCACTTTCAGATACATTTCTACAGACTGAGAAAGAACCAAAGTATAGAGAAGAACATTGCTTTGTGAATGTGTGCACAGGCTGCAAAAGGGAAATCAGGAACCTGAAACTACTGCTCTCGTTCAAAGGTCCTTGTAATGCCATAGCTGCACCTCGTATGTATTGCATATAGACCGTATTAACCTTGCTGGTTTGGTTGTAGATATGTAAACAAGTTCCTGGGTCAGTAAATGTTGCCTTGCTATTTGCACAGAGCTTGGAAAGCGACCTGCAAGGCACAAGTTCGGTCAGCTCTCTCTGGCAGAGGCTGCCAATGACCATGTGATACTAGCAAAGTGAAATGTTGCTGCCTGGTAGCTTCTGACCTCGTTTGCTTCGGTGTGAATGTGTAAGTGGGTGGTAGAGGGGGGCCAGGAAGAAAAGGGCTGTAAATGCTTCCTTAAAGCGTCTGTGAATTCAAAAAGCAAAGCTGAGAAAGAAGCCGCCAGAAGATGCACGTGCACAGAGCAGTTCGGAGTGCAGTGACATGCTGTTTGTTTGCAGAGCTCCCAGAAAGCATGTACCTTGAGTTCAGATGCGGTGTCCAGATTCAGTTGGGGTTTGCAGCCGAGTTCTCCAACGTGATGATCATCTACACGCGGATCGTGAGGCAGCCGCCTGACATAGCAGTGTGCAGGGCCTACGTCACAGACTTCGCACTCGTAAGCGCTTCCCCTTGCAGTCCTGGCGACCTCCCTCCTCCCAGCATGAAAGCTGGCTGCTTTGTCCATGTCAAACTGTACACACACACATTTACTCTTTTTTAAAGGCGTATTTTTAATATGCATAAAAGTACATCAGCAGTAGTGTGGGATCATCTTTTTCACAGACTCCTTTGTTTTCCATTCTCTAATCTCAAGGGTTTGTTGTATTTAATTAAATCTTCACCAAGGAAATGAAACATTAAATGTCAGTAGCTGCTGTATGAGCTGAGGACACATCTGCCTTGCAGGAGAAGGCTTCATAGTTTTACAGCTCTTTGTACCTGGGTGACCCTCTCCAGTTCCATTGACGTTACTCGGCTGATCACAGGAAAGAGCAGGATAAAACAGGACGCTCCTTGGGGCAAGAAACAAGCACTTTTTTTGATGTCTGTGAGAGAGGACATGGGGCAGAAAATCCTTTTAGATGGAACAATGCCTTATGTATAAAGTGTTTCATTTAGTGTGCATAGCAAATACATGTCCTTATGGCCCACAGAATTAGTGTTACAGTACTGTGCTTCACAGCAGAAGTTAGTTAAGAGAAAGCAACCCTGAAGCAAGCACAGCAAGTCTGACAGGAACCATCAGCAGCTTTTGCCAGTAATCCGAGACTGGTGTCTTCTTTCCTTTTAAGAAGAGTAAAAATTATGACTTCATAAATAAAGCAAAATTACTGTTTCATGACCTACTAATTCTGTAAGTACAGGGTGAAGTTCTCATTTGTTTCTTGCAACAGGACCTGGATGTGGATCCTAAAGAGGCCAATAAAGGAACTCCTGAGGAAACTGGAAGCTATTTAGTATCAAAGGACCTTCCCAAACACTGTCTCTACACCAGGCTAAGTTCACTGCAAAAATTAAGGGTAGATATGTATATTCCTCACAAGTTGGTTCTGATAATTTAGATGAATCTTGTTGCCTTGCAGTTCTGCTGAGGTGGCTTTATCTTGTCTACAAGATAAGTAACAAATTCTTGGGAGGGAAAAAGCAGCTAATAAAACAATTCAGTGATTTTGGTTTCTTGGGGGGGCAGGGAGGGGAGGGGGCTGGAAACCTCCTGAGAAGGAGCCTCCACACCCTCCCTGGGCAGCCTGGGCTCCCTCCCCTCAGCACCAAAGGACTTTCTCCTCCTGTGCCAGGGGCACTGCCTGTGTGCCAGCGTGTGCCCACTGACCCTTGTCCTGGCACTGGACACAGCAGAACAAAGACTGGCCCCATCCTCTCAACACCTGCCCTGTAGGTATTGATAAGGGCCCCCCTCAGTCTCCTCCAGACTGAACAGCCCCAGGTCCCGCAGCCTTTCCTCACAAGGAAGATGCTCCAGTGCCCTGAGCATCTTGCTGGCCCTGCACTGGCCTCTCTGCAGCAGTTCCCTGTCCCTCTGCAGCTGGGGAGCCCACAGCTGGACACAGGACTGCAGATGAGGCCTCAGCAGATGTGGCAGAGCAGAGGGGGAGCAGAACCTCCCTGGCCCTGCTGCCCACACTCTGCTGGATGCCCCCAGGCTGCCGTTGGCTTCTTGCCCACGAGGGCACGTTGCTGCTCATGGGCAGTTTATTATCAGCCAGCACTGCCAGCTCTGTCTCTGCAGAGCTGCTCTCCAGCAGCTCACCCCCAGCCTGGCCTGGGGCAGGGGGTTGTTCCTCCCCAGATGCAGGACCCTGCCCTTGTCCTTGTTGAACCTCAACAGGTTCCTCTGTGCCCAACTCTCATCCTGCCCAGCTCTCACTGAATGGCAGCACAGCCTCTGGTGCATCAGCCAGTGTGGTGCCAGCAGGGAACTTGCTGAGGGAACACTTTGTCCCTTCATCCAGGGACTTTTGTGAAGATCTTTTTGTGGGGATCAGCTGTTGCACATTGGGGGGATGTTCCTGAGACCTGCAGCACAAGAGAGTTGTGACCTGAAGCAGAGCTGCATCTTACACAGCTATTGGTATCAAATGAAAGTGTTCTGTGCCATCTCCTTCCATCCCAGACTGTGCTCTTGGGCTTGCAGTTTTTGAGAGGTTCTCATTGTAGCATATTGTGGCACTGTTAAGTTTATCTCTCCATCTTTGTGTCAGGAGTATGCTGGACATCACTTGGTATTTCTTCATCAGTGCTTCTGGCAGTTGGTGTAATAATACAAGTGCTTCTAGAAATAAAGACTACCAGATGAGCAAGTATTAACCAAAAAGAGGTCCTCAGTAAACAAGTGCTGCCTAATATGTGTCTGCAGCTCCTAAATTAGTCTCCTCCTTCAGTAGACTGTGCCTCTTTAGGTATCTCCTGTTTTGTTGACTTGGGGAGGAAGTGTAACTGTGTTTTTCCTTCTTTTCTCCCCCGTTCTCCTGCAGGAACACCTGATCTTCACTGTTTGCTTGCACTACGAGTATCCAGGCATAGAAGAGACAATGGATGAAAGAAAGGAGGTTAATGTTGGGAAACCTCTTATTGCTAAATTAGGCCTTCATCAGGGATTGAAAAACAATGACTGTCTGCAGACATGTGTGCCTAATAATCCTTTTCATAATCAAATAGAATCAAGACCAGTGGCAGCTCAGTACTACATTCCTGGTCATTATCAACCAAATTCCTGTGCAGGGGTTTACCACACAAACCCTCTTTGCTCAGACAGCATCAGACAAGCAGAGGCATGTTCTAGCAATGGGGTTTCAAGGATATTGGCATCAAGACGTGAAGTACAGAATCACTGTCCTGTGGAAAAGAGTAACGTGCCAGTAGAGACCACCGATGACACTGCTGAACTGGAATTCCTCCTCTCTGACAGCCTCGGGTTCTCTAAACAGCAGTAGCTGTGATGTGCTCAGAACAGTCCAGAGCATCATCCCCTTCCACCCTGCTTCTCTGTCGTCTGCAGTCTGGGGGCTTCGGGACAGGGACTGCAGAGTCTAGAGGTGTTCCTGGGAAAGGGGTTAAGATGAAAATTGTTCATATCCAAGGAAGCAAAGCTACACTGATAGGTTTAGGAATGAAAAAGACACGATTTTTACTCTTTTCTCCTACCATTTGATAGAGGGAAGAACCTGAATTCCTCATTGTCCTGCTCCGTTCTCTGGCAGCCAGGCAGCTAATGAACAGAGACGGTCGTGTGCTCCTGGCAGAAGGGCGCCTGTCGCTGATAGGGGATGAATGCATCAGAGCCTGGCTGTGGCATCTGTTTCTCTTGACCTAGTAAAGCCTTGGATTTTCTCAGCTGCTTCTCCAGTACCTGCTGGACGTGTGAGATTTACTGAAATGCATTTTTCACAAATCATTTTCAGAGGGGGATTGCTCATGCTGGACCAACCAGGTGAACGTGTGTAGCTGGCAAGGGAAAATCGCTGACAGACTTCAGGAAAACTAACTCCCATGTGCTCTGTGGTTTGACATGACTGTAAAGAATCCATTACCCCAGAACTGCAAGTCTGCCTTTCTCTCTTCCATCCTTCAGTTTCACTTCTCAATATCTGGGGATTGTTGTACTTTTACGTAGGTTTTATGTGTGTATATGTGTTGTAATGGCCCCCTATTGAGGTGTAACATGTCACATACAAACTGGGCAAAGAGGGAGATGTTACAGAAGTGGAGATACACTGCTTGAATATTCCAATGTTAAGAATACATCTCCTTCAAGCCTCAGTTTCTTTCCTTCCTTGTGTAAGTATTAAGCTCAGTCACTGACATTCCAGTCCCTTGAATGTAGCTAGTAATCAGCTCTGACTGCATTGTCCTCTCATGGGCAAATGCCCAGTGTCTGGCAGCAGCTGACAAGGTCTCTGCAAGGAAAACAAAACCTGAACCGAGCTGGTAAACCAATAGTATTACCTTTTTAATTAAGAGAAGAGGAAGCAAAGTCACAGATTCACACTGTGGTGGATTGTTGTTGTTGCTGGGTTTTCTGCTGATCTGATCATGGCAAGGTGGCCTTTTCCTGTTCTAGAACAGCACTAAATGGAAATGTGAGGGAAAAGTGGTTGTTCACAGCAAGCAAAGTATTGTGTAGTTAGGCAGTAAGACATGCTGAAGGCCAGAAGTGAGTGGGCAGGATGGGTGGAAACCTTGGGGTTCTTCAGGCTGAAGTGCAGGGATGATGTTCCTGGACACCAGCAATTTCTTTTCTGTGGTGATTTTAAAAACAACCAACAAACTGTTCAGATGTTCACCAGGCCAAGTGAGTTTGTATTGACTCAGGTACGTGGGACGTGGCAGTCTTACAACATGTTGGCTGGACACTGAGGGAGATGCAGTTCGTGGTCCTGAGAGGCTTCAGATGGGAATGTTAGTGCATCCTTGATGAGTTCAAGTTCATCTGTGCTGAAGGGTGCAGCACATGGGCATTGATGTAGTCGTTCCCAGAGTGACAGCCATGCTTGGAGTAACCTGCAGATGAGCTTGAGTTTCTGGATTTCTCCTTTCTTCTGGAGGGTGTTAAACAGTGAAATGTTTTTTTGGTGAATAAGATGTACCTGTACATTAACTACCCTGTGCCATTGCCTTATAAAGCAGAAACCATGGGCTGGGACATGGACTGTTACTGTCATATTGAGCTAATGCTGTGTCAGTTTCCTGATCTCTGTTAAAGCTTTATTCTGTTTCCTGATGGGTAATAAACTGTTGTCCATAAAAAGACAGATCTGTGCATACATAGTTGCTATATTCTTCTCTTCCTCTCAATTGAAAAAGCCTAAAACATTGGTAGAACAAAGCTTAATAGTTGAACAATGTCTGTGACAAGACAGGAGAGGAAATGAGCACCATGAGCTTCAGCTGCAGTGAAACATCGCGGAGCCTGCGCCGCTGCAGCTGTATCAAACTGGGCACCTCGGGGGTTTTTGTGAGTTCCTGTTTCCTCACAAGGTGATGTGCCTTCCAGCTTCTGGTATCCCAGGTGTACTGCTGGCTGAACCTCCCTGACCCTTCTCCATCACCTCACACTGACAGCCAAACCAGTTTCAGTAAGGTTCTGTCACCTCCTTTGCGATGTGTAGATAGAGCCTGGTTGTTAACCCTTGCCCAGTAATTCAGCCTCCTGAGGCAGGGTTGGCTTGTCTGTTTGCAGGTGCACTCCTCCATGGCATGGGAAGGGCCCCTGGGAGCAGCAGGCTGGATGTGTGAGGAGCTCCTGGCATGACTTAAAACCTGCTGTGGGCAGTCAGCTGGTGCGTGGCAGGGGAAGGGCCGGTTGGTGCTTGGTGCATTTCCTGCTGCTGGAGAGCTCTACCATACAGTGACCAGATGCCAGTTTAGTACATGGTCTGATGGCACAGCCTTTGTCAGCCTAGGCAGCAGCTGATTAACCCTTTAGGATCTATACCTAGGGTGCTTGACATGTGCTTATACATAACTATGGTAAAGGGAACGTCACAGAAGTGTGGAGACTGGAGAGGGACCCGTTAAACAGTCTGACAAAGTTCTGCCTGTGGCAGTAGGGTCTGTGGAGGAAAACCTGGTCGTTCTGAGCCCTCCTTAAAAGGGGACTGGTGCTGGAAACCATTTCCTTACTGCCTCACTGCCTTTAGGAACTGCTTTAAGCTGTTTTAATCCTTGGTGCTGAGTGCAATATTCTGCTGCTTAAAGGCAAGCTGCAAGCATCCATTTCATCTGGCCCATAGCCACTGAAGCCCAGTGAAAGCTCAGCAGCTTTGCTTTTCCTGAAGTGCAGTTGGTTGGGGATAGTGTTTGTTTTTCACTTAGGGTATCTACTAGGCTAAGTTACCGTGGTTTCTGCTTTATCCATAGCTGTAGGGTTTTGCATAACCTAGGTGTATATTGTTTGGTTTTGGATGTTGAATAGGTCTGGAAGCAAGGCTTTAAGGTAATCTAAATCAGCTCAAGCTTCTCTGGCAGAGGAAGAGTTCACATACTTCAGAAAGGCCAAGGCACACACGTCTTGCAGTTTCCCTCCCCACACTGCAGTGAGGTGAGGCACTTGAAATGCAAGAAGCTCTTGGTATAACAGCATTCAATGATCCTGTTTCTAGTGAGTGGTAGGAACAGGGGAGCATGAAAGGCTTACAAGGAAAGAACCCTCCAAAATGAATGGCTTGGCATTCATCTGGTCTTTTGGTTTGGCACTTTGCATTTCATGTCCCTGGCCTTTGCTGCTGGCCATGCTCTTCCGCAATCTGCAGAGGACACTGCTGGGCCTTCACGTGGCACCAGCTGCCCCTGGCTTGGAAGTCAGCATCCTGCTGTGTGTTTCTGTGTTGTGGCCACTCATACACACTGTTAGAAGCAGTGAATCATTTGTATTGTCCTGCATGAGCATCTTTCTCTGTGAGCCCCCCTGGTTTTCTGTCTTGTTCGCTTCCTGCAAGATCTGTAAGGCAAGTCTTTCGAGCTGTTTCACAAATAGCACTCTAAAATCAGGATGCTGTTGGTAGGTTTAGTAGGAAGGATTTGGCAGTTCTGCATGAGTCTGTCCTAGTGCACTGTCACAGGCTGAGGGAACATCAGAAGGGTTGTGACATGGTCAGGCCATCAAGTAGCCAGGATATCATTAATGTCCTCTGGTTAGGAGCATTAACTGATGTCATTCTGTGACCTGATTTGTGTTGCAGCTGAGATCTGAAAGTTCTTGTGGTGGTGGATGATCAGCTGGTGCTCCTGCATTGCACTGTTTAACACCAGAGCTCACAGGAACCACTGAGCTTCACACCCAGTGTTGAGATTATGGCAGCTAATACTGTGGATAAATTTGCATCCTCAGTCTAGTTGATCTGGTACATCGGCCTAATGGAGTTCTTCAAGCTTTCTTTGCCCATTATGAGGGCTTGTTCTTTCTGTCAAAGTACAACTGTTTGAACTGCAGGAGGTATTTGAGAGGTGCTGCCTCAAGACTTGCTCAGGCCACTTCCTATTGCAGTCAAAGCAAAGCACTGTTCATACTGGCTTGGAGAAATATCGTGCACAGAAGTGGTAGGAGTGAATTTACCTGAAGCTCTGCAAGCTGCCTGCTTGGTAAAACAGAGTCCTTAAGCTGTCTCTGGCTACAGAAGACTATCTGCACCGTGTAAGTCTTCACTGAGTGATCTCCAGGCTGGTTTTGCTGTCTCTGTAGTTGTTGCTTTTGTTCACATCTCAACTACTCCCGTTCTTTCCTCAGCTAGTTAATAGCTATGTCTGTCCCCCTGACTGTCAGCATAATGCATTTCAGCATGACTTCTCCTCACACAGGATTTTAGCTCAGGCAGAGGGAGGTCTGTTCACTTTTTGGAGTGTGGCATTTTGAGGTCCAAGGTGTTTGGGAGGTCAGGTGTGAGAGGACAAGTTGGGAAGAGCACAGCAGGAACACTTCCCTGTCATAGAAAGTAGGTGCTTATTTAATTTCCAGGTACCTCTGCTGCAAGGCAGTCATGCCAGAGCTAATAAGGAAAAAAACTGCTGTGTCCCATCCTTATTGCCATGCACAGGGAAGCCAGAGGCCAGGATCCAGTGGAGATGTGTTACCACCGTGACCAGGGGGTGCAGGAGGAGGTGACCAGTATTCCCACCCATCCTTCAGGCAGAGCTGCTTTCAGTTTCCAAAGTCAATTGGAGTTAGTATGAAAGCTTCTCCACCTCGTAGGAAGATGACTTCACTGATCAAACAGCTCTGGGATGTATCCTGGGCTCCTTATGATGTGGCGATAAGGATTTACCTCTCCAAAGGTGAGGCAGCTCTGGAATCCTGTAAGAGGATGTGTGTTGGACGTGCATGGTGGGACAGCAGGAGCCCTCCAGTGCAGGCAGGCAACTGAAACACCAACCCTTCCATTGAAACATCAGGACAAACTGTTTCAGTCTCAGGTGAGGGAGCCCTGGCCCAGGCTGCCCAGGGAGGGTGTGGAGGCTCCTTCCTTGGAGGTTTCTAAGCTCACCTGGACACGTTCCTGTGTGACCTGACCTAGGTGGGAGCTGCTTTGGCAGAGGATTGGACTGGATGAGCTCTAAAGGTCCCTTCCAACCCCCATCATTCTATGATTACCATCAGCCAGCATGGAGACCTCGAGGAGCCTGTGCCTAGCCTCTGCAGAGCTGAAAGGCTCAGAATTAATTACCCTCTGAATGTGCTGGGTTTCAGGGCTGTGGGTATTTAAAATGGTCCCAGGACTCTCCTCTGTCTCCTGTATTCTTCATGCCTGACAGCTTTTCATCTCCCTTCTTTGGCATGTCAGCAGTGCCTGTGCTGCTGCCTCACAGGAGCAGCTGAGGATCTCTCCAGAAAGGTTTAAGAACTACTCTGAGCTTGCTAGAATGTACAAAATCTAACCTGCTTGTTTGCCTGCTTGTCTGTAGAGTCTTTCAAAAAGTACAGCACAGCTACAGAACACTGATTTGCTGAGGCTCAGTTTGGCAGGCCTTGCTTTGTGCCTGCCTTAGGGATGGGCAGGAAGCTGCTGCAGACAGTTTCGATCCTGCAGCTGAAAACAAAGCATTTTGTGTGAGACACAGGTTAGATTGCCAGCTCTGCTGTTCGTGGAAATAATGGGTTCATTTCAGTCAGAAAATAGCTGGGCTTCATGCCAAGACATTGACCTGTCCTGGCAGGCAGAGAGCTGCAGCTGTGTGCACGCTACACAGGAATGGCTTGCTGGTTAAAGGTGGAGTGGGTTTTGCAAGCACATAAATTGGAGATAGGGCTGATGTGACACATTACAGTGGGAGACTCCCTGCTAGTTTCTGTCACACTGTCTGCTCTGGCCTAATCCTGGTTTAACAGGAGGGGGCTGCTGTGGTATAAACACAGTTCCCTCGGGTGGGATATATGGCAGCAAACCATTTGTTAGCTGTGTGTGAGACATTTGTTTGGCTTTTCATCTTTGAGGGGTGGGCTCAGATGAAACACCCATGAGCCCAACAGAAGGAGTTCATAATGACAGGACGAAGGGCAACGGGGACAAGCTGGAACAGAAGAGGTTCCAAAGCAACACAAGACCAAACTTGTTCCCTGTTGAGGTGAGGGAGCACTGGCAGGGGCTGCCCAGATGGGCTGTGGAGGCTCCTTCTCTGGAGACATTCAGCCCCAGCTGGATGAGTCCCTGTGTGCCCTGCTCTAGGTGGTGCTGCTCTGGCAGGGGGTTGCACTGGATGAGCTTCCCAGGTCCCTTCCAGCCCTTAAGGTTATGTGATCCTGTGAAACCATGTTACACTATCTTCTACTGCATGAGGTATAGAGAGAAAGCTCTGTGCTTCCATTTAGCCCTTTAGAAACAGTGGCAGCACCCAGCTGGCATAAAACCAGTGACGAGCTCCAACCTGAGCCACTGCCAGTCCTTCACCTCCTTGTTACTGCCTCTCCTCTGGAAGCTGCTCTCAGCTGAGATCAGCAACTCACAGCCAGCAGCTTCCTGTGCCTCTCCTAAGCTTTCCCTCAGGCTGCCTTCAGGTACTTCCTACTGGCCCACTGTGAATGCTGATCTGTAACAGGGGCCTTTGGAGGCACAGAAGTTGCAAGAGCTCCAGCTCACACAGTGCTGGCAGCCAGTTTTTGTCAGACACAGCGGGAGAAGATCTCCTGCAGGGCTGCGTGGCTGACAGAGAAACACTAGTGAGACGAGAGCTCACACAGAGCTCAGTAACATGAACCCTTTGCATCCAGCAGAGTGTGGGCAGCAGGGCCAGGGAGGTTCTGCTCCCCCTCTGCTCTGCCACATCTGCTGAGGCCTCATCTGGAGTCCTGTGTCCAGTTGTGGGCTCCCCAGCTGCAGAGGGACAGGGAAGTGCTGCAGAGAGGCCAGTGCAGGGCCAGCAAGATGCTCAGGGCACTGGAGCATCTTCCTTGTGAGGAAAGGCTGCGGGACCTGGGGCTGTTTAGTCTGGAGGAGACTGAGGGGGGATCTCAGTAATATTGACAAATATCTCACTGGTGGGTGTCAGGAGGTTGGGGCAGCACTTTTTTCTATTATATTCAGCAACAGGACAAGGGGTGATGGGATGAAGCTGGAACACAAACAGTTCCATTGAAACATCAGGACCAACTGTTTGAGTGTTTGAGTGAGGGAGCCCTGGCCCAGGCTGCCCAGGGAGGGTGTGGAGGCTCCTTCCTTGGAGGGCTTCAAGACCCACCTGGACACGTTCCTGTGTGACCTGATCTAGGTGGGAGCTGCTTTGGCAGGGGGTTGGACTGGATGAGCTCTAAAGGTCCCTTCCAACCCCACCATTCTGTGATTCTATGATTCTTTGACCTGAGAAGCCCAAGTGATAAGTTTAGTTTCCTGGTACCAAGTAAAGCCAGAAATGTGAAGGATGCTTTTCAGGCAACTCTTTAGATTAGTAACAGGTTTAATTATTCAATTATGGAAACACTTGTGCATTCTCTCAGTTCCTGTGCCCTGTGTGTTTAAAAAGACAAAGCTCATTTGCACACCTACGTTTGATTCTCAGTGTTTCAGCCGGGCCTTAGCCCCATACAGTGTTTTCTCTGGCAGCACTCTGGGCTCTCGTTGCGTCCTTGAGTGTTTGTACGTCCTGGGGGATGCTTTGGGCAGTGCAACCTCTTGTTCTGAGGCTGACCTGGAGAGTGAGTTTGGTCTGTGCTGATCTGCAGTTAACAAATAGTCAGGAAACTTCCTACCCTGTTTTGTGTTAATATTAACTCTGCTGCTCAGTTCACAACACATGGCAGCTAAAACACTTCTTTTTCCCCCAAGACTGACCTGTGTAAGCTTTGGCTGAAGAGGTCTGTTGGTTTACAGGTTTACAGTCTTCCTGTGTAAAAGAAGCAGTTGACTGAGCAGGTACGTTTGTTAAGCTGTGGGTCATGGATGACTGTCTGGAAGAGGTCACAGGCTCACCTGCACCTTATCCTTCAACATCCTCTCCCAACTGTAGCACCACTTTACATAAACAAAGACATGCCCATTGCTTTTGATCTGGGCATTTTCAGCTCAGCTCTTCAGCAGCAGATAATCTGCAATAAACAAGTCTGAGGTTTGTGAGGATCTGTGAGCTCCTCCAAACTTTGGTGGTCCTCACCTACCTTTGGGCTGATGTTTCTAAGCTGAATGTCTTGGATTTTTGGCTTATATTCAAGCTTTCAGCTGTTTGTGAGGTCATTTATTCTCTGGGATGTAAACAGATATTTCTAGAGTGCAAGTTCTACTTAGGCATGCAGCAGTTTCTATTTCAGTTCTCCTCTGAGAAAGTTATTACCATTGAAACACTCCCTGAAGCCATACCAATAACAGCCCAATTCAGGCTGTTGCTGAGGCTAGGGCTGGTTACTTTGCTGGTTCTGAGGTTATTTATGATGAAGAATAGAGCTAGTATAAAAAATCCACTTAGCAATAAGGTTTTCTATCAACATGAGGTTTCTGCCTACAGCTGTGTTCTGCCAAAAGGCATCTTGCTTGTGATGAAAAATTGACATTAATATCCTCAGCCCAGAAGCAAATGTCTGGAAAGGGGGAGAGTGGCTGATGCTGAAAGAGAACATCTGATTCCAGTTCCTGGGGAAGACCTGCTGCCTGCAGGAGCCCAAGGGGCTGCCCACTGGGGCTGTGCTGAGCACTGAGCTCCTGTGCTGGATGCAGCTCCGTGCTCGGGGTGTGTGGGCTGTAGAAGGGGCTGGAAGGGCTGTTTGAGCCGCTTGCTGCTGTGTTAAGCAATGACACCGTGTTCTGCAGTGTCCTCCTCTCTGCAAAGTAAAAAGATGCTTTTGTTCCCATTGTAACAAAAGTTTTGAAGCTGCAGCACTTCACAAAGGCAAACCCTTGGACTTGTCTGCGGTGGCCTGCAGCTCTGCTCTCTGCTACAGCTTGCACTCAGAGGCGTCTGTTTGGAGAGCTGCTGGCTTCTGCCTTGCTGGTTCTTGTTTCTCTTCCTCATTTGAAGTGACTCTTAATCCTAACTGACCTGATTCCACAGCACAGGATGGACAAGCAGCATTTCATCTGGCTGAAGTAAAAAACAGCATCAAAAAGCATGTGCCTCAGCCCTGGGGATCAGGTGCCCTCGTTGGGGTCGGAGACCAGGAACACAGCCACGGGCACACGGGAGATAACGCACCTTGCTGCAGGCAGCTTGCAGACAAAGGAGAGGTTTGCCTTTCGCCTGAGACGCTTCTTTTAAGGAAGCTTTTGGAAGGGCTTGCTTGGTGTCGTGTCTGTGACTGTATAATTTAATGGGCCGTCGATCTTTGAAGCCCTTGGCACTCAGACACGTCTGCAGAACGAGGGGACACACACGTGTGGGCAAAGCTGCTACACGCCAGCCGAAAGCATCGCTGGTTTCACGGTGTGGCAGAGCTGCGCAGCCGTCCGCTCCCTAGCGGGCGATCAGAGGTGTGCAGGGGCCGGAGCCGGGGCTGCGCTTCTCGCTCGGCTCGGTGGCGCGGCGCCAGCAGCGCTCGCCCTGCCCGGGCTGCGGCGCCTCTGCCCCTGGCGAGCCCGGCCCGGCGGCTCTGTCTGCAGGGTGCATTGACAGACCAGGCTGCGCTGGGGGAACGGCACAGGAGGGAGAGGAAGCAGCGGCACCGAAACGGTGAAGGCGAAAAAAAGTGAGAGAGAAGTGCTGTGCTGTCGGTCCCGATGGTTGCCACGCCGGGGCTGGTGAGGGTGGGGGCAGCAGGGCTGCTCTCAGGGCACACGCTGCAGGGAGATGCAGAGCTCAAGAGGTCGGGAGAGCAAAGGGCTTGGCTGCCTCTTCCTGCTGGCTGATGCAGCTCGACAACAGAGGCTGATCCTGAGGGGTCCAAGGGCTGCATCCAGTTCTCAGACATATGAACCTGTTCGTGTTGCCTGGGGCAGTGCGAGGGTGCGGAGCCGTGCTGCCACAGCGAGCCTGGAGCTCCGTGGGTGGAAGAGCAGCAGCTGCCTGGGTGCGGATTGCTCTGTGCCTTTGCACAGCAGCAGTCTGCTGGTACTGTGCTGGAGCAAGGGACCAGGACCCAGTCCAGCCCACGGGACGGGCAGAGCAGGGTGTGTGCTCCCTGTGCAGAGCTGCAGTGAGCTGGGCAATTGGAAGGGAAGGTGGAGGTTTGAAGCCAAGTCACTGTCTGGCTGCCAGCACAAAATCAGGGCTGGGCTTGTGGTTGGGTGGTGTGTGCTCGCTGCAGTGTGCAAGTACAGGGCTGGGTCTGTGGGGTCATCCTCACTGGCTCGGTGGCTGTGAGGAGTGAGGGGCTTCCACGCTCTGCTCAGGGGCTGCCTCTCCATCAGCTGCTTTGTACCTTGTCTGGTCCCCTGAGACGAGCCCCGTGTCTGCTGGGACACCCTCCCACCTCCTGGCCTCATCTTGCTCTGCAAGTCACTGTAACTCCTCGCCTCAGCTGCTGCAAATCCAAGGTCCAGTTTTTACAACCTTGATAAACAAAAATCCTTTGTTTTATTAATCCTTGGGGGGATTTTTGGGTGAAGTTTCTGCAACTGGAAAAGCTGTGCCAGGTGTCAAGACACAAACATTTCCCTTTTTCTACAGAATACGATGGAAAAGAAGGGTAACCCCCAGGTTTTGTTATCCAGAGATTCCCAGGGGAAATCACTGCTCTCTCTCAAGTAATTCTGTTTCGAGTTATCTTCCCTTCAGGCTCATTACAGTGTTGTCATTGCCGTCGTCTTGGTGCTAGTCAATACTCAGAGTTAATCTGTGGCAATAGCTGTCTTCAGGCCGATGTTATTAATATTTTTACATCTACAAGTGATACTGAGTCACCAGCAACAGCAGCTTCTCAAGTCAGCAGATGGTGGCTCTGTAAGAAAACGTGTTTTCCTGCCTTGGCCCTCGGTTTGTTCCAAGACTGAGCGAAGGGAACTCGGTGGGAGCATCTGTTGGGGTAACAGTTCCTGTTAAACTCCATCTGCCTGCCAGACCCAGAGATGCTCGGGGCATGGGCGAAGTGTGAAAGGGACCATTAGAATTTCGATGTGCCACAAACTAGGGTTGGTTTTAATTACGTGAAACACTTTTGGGCAGCTCTGAGAGGAAGCTCCAGGAGGATGTGGGAGCAGAAGGCTGAGGCTGAGCAGCTGCACATATGATCTGCACATATGAGAGGAACCTTTGGGCCCAGAGGAACCTCATGAAGTTCAACAAGGGCAAGGGCAGAGTCCTGCAGCTGGGGAGGAACAACCCCCTGGGCCAGGCCAGGCTGGGGGTGACCTGCTGGAGAGCAGCTCTGCAGAGACAGACCTGGCAGTGCTGGCTGATAATAAACTGCCCATGAGCAGCAACGTGCCCTCGTGGGCAAGAAGCCAACAGCAGCCTGGGGGCATCCAGCAGAGTGTGGGCAGCAGGGCCAGGGAGGTTCTGCTCCCCCTCTGCTCTGCCACATCTGCTGAGGCCTCCTCTGGAGTCCTGTGTCCAGTTGTGGGCTCCCCAGCTGCAGAGGGACAGGGAAGTGCTGCAGAGAGGCCAGTGCAGGGCCAGCAAGATGCTCAGGGCACTGGAGCATCTTCCTTGTGAGGAAAGGCTGCGGGACCCGAAAGCTATTTCAGTGTTTCAGTGGGGGAGCCCTGGCCCAGGCTGCCCAGGGAGGGTGTGGAGGCTCCTTCCTTGGAGGTTTCCAAACCCACCTGGACACGTTCCTGTGTGACCTGATCTAGATGGGAGCTGCTTCTGCAGGGGTTGGACTGGATGAGCTCTAAAGGTCCCTTCCAACCCCCCATGCTGTGATTCTGTGATAAGAAGTGCAAAGGGTAGGTTTTGGCCTTACCTGAAGCCAAGCTGTTTCTCATATGTCAGGCTTGTGGAGGGAGTTGGAGACAGGCTTTCAGAGCGGGTCAGTGCAGTTCCTCTGCCTGCACAGGCTGTGTCGTGGTGCTGGGGCTGGGCTCGTGGCTGTGACAGGTGACACAGGGCTTGGACCGGGTCTTGCTCTTCACCATTCTGCTGTTACCACGAGTCCAGAACTCACTCACTGAAGAATTTTTACCCATCTTTAATGGACAAAACTGTAATAATAAGGCTGGGAGGTTGTTTTCTCTCCCCACACTGTAACAGGCTCTGAAAGGGACCGTGCCAGGGCCAGGCCTGGGGCTGTGCCTGTGAGCAAGGTTCCTGCCCACGCTGCGGCGTCCCAGGGTCCTGCCTGACTCAGGCCCCCACTGTGCCCAGTCCTGACCCTGCTGCACCTCTGAAATCTCCTACTGGCTTTCTAAAACCTTCCTTCCCTGGTAGAATGATCCCTGCGTGCCTAGCAAACCCCTGAGCCTCTCTGCTGGGAACCCAGTGGCTGTGTGCTGGTGCTGCTTGGCCCCTCTGCCTGGCACCAGGGACCTCACTGTGCAAGCCCCTCCTGCTGCACACCAGATGTGGGAGGAGGGAAGCAAAGGTGTGTTGCTTGGTGTGGGCTCTCGTGTGCGTGTGTGAACTGAGCACAGAGGCTCGTGGCTCACCGCAGTGGCTGGGGCTCTGGGCAGCTGCCTGTCCGTGTGCCCTCTGGGGCTGCTGCCAGTGCCCGGGTGTCAGATCTGCAGCTCCACGGGGCATCTTTGGTCAGGGTCTGGATCCCTCAGCGTTACAGAGTCAGAATTGTTACAGCTGGAAAAGCCCTTTGAGCTCATGGAGCCCAAGCCCTCCCCTCACACTGGCAGGCCCATCACTAACCTCGGTGTGCAGCCGTCTCTGCGTCCTCCGCACACCTCCAGGGGTATAATAACATCACAACATGTAATAACATCCTGCCTGTAGAGCAGTGGTGAGAGGGTTCTGGTGGTGCACATGTACACCAAATGCAAGAGTTTTCTCTCCAGCTTTGCTGTTTGAAGCGTCCCTGAGCAGAGAGCTGTGTGGTGCCACCATCTAAGAACATCAGCAAGGTTCTGGGGAAAGCCCGGGGCTGGGTGTCAGGGTACCGGCATCATCACTCAGAGCAGGAACAGATGCCCCAGGTCACCACAGAGGTGGTGTTGTGACTGTTGCTGTAACCCAGACATCAGTTCTGGTGCTGGAGTTTATTCTCTCGTCCCTCCCAGCCGCCAGGCAGCTGGGGCAGGGCACGGTGACAGCATCCAGACCCGTGACTGATGTTTAGGGAGTCCGGGAAAAAGGGGATTAAACGTTTCAGTGACGTTAATTTTGCTTTTAGACTGTTGTTAGTGTCACATCTGTGCTTTGAGATGGTCTCAGGTGTCTGTTTGCTTTGCCTTACCGTGCTGGTGAGACCCTGACCCAGCGTGGCGTTTCCCTCCCAGAGGCCGTGGCAGCCGCCTGCTCAGAGCGAAGCTGCTGGAGCTGCAGGAGCCTGGAGGCCAGCCGGGAGCCTGATGCGGGACGTGGCTGAGCTGGCTGCTCCTGCTGTTGCTGCGGAGGCACCACGGGTGAGGTGACTCACGGCAAGTGTCACACGGGCGCACAGGAGGAATGAGTGATGCATTTTGTCACGAAGGAAGCCCAGGGTGATATTTTCAGTGGTGAGTTGCTGCGTCCCAGAGGAGGCTCTTTGTAACCCGGGCTGCAGCGTGTGTGTGTCTGCTGAACGTCTGGGCTCGGCGACAGGAGCTCTGGCTCTGGGGTTCGCAGGGTGTGTGTGCAGCCCCTGCCCTCACACAGAGCCCTGTGCCCGTGGCACGAGGCTGCTGCCAGCAGAGCCCTGGCTCTTGGTGCCTTTGCTTGGCGCGGCAGGGCCGGTGCAGGAGCGGCCGTGGGCTGCTCAGGCTCTGCTGTGTGAGCAGTGGGTGAACTTCAGTGGAGCACCGGGAAAAGGATGTTTTCCCATGTGCTCCTGGCAGGGTGACATCCCGGTGTCCTTGAGCGCTGGGGCCGCTGGGTCTGTGGTGCTGGGGAGGGATCAGCCGGCGCGTGGGAGCACAGCTCCTGAGACACACGTGTCTGAGACCTGAAGGGACAAAGGGGCAAGATACCCTGGGCCTGGAGAGGTGGATTAGCCCCCAGGGACAATGTGTGCAGTGTAATCTCCCCCAGCAGCCCATCGTTAAACACAATCTAATCAGGGCCTCAGCAGCTGCAGCCAGGCCCCAGCATTGTCCCCAGTGACAGCAACGGATGCTTACCAGGGGCACTGGTCACTCACCGTGGGAAACACCCCCCGCTGTACAGATGCAGGAGGCACCAGGCAGGGCTCTGCTGCTGCCACGGCTCCCACCCCACAGGGAACAATGCTCTGTCACCAGGGACCCGTCCAGGGAGATAACTCCTGCATCTCTCCTTTGTGTGAAACAAAAGCACCTGCCCTTTGGTACAAAAGGCACTGGAGGCTCCCAGTCTGTCTCAAAGATGGTTAATAAACCCGAGCAGGGGCTGCTGCTGCATGCTGAAACACTTGGGGCTGGGCCCATGCTGGGGCTGGATGCTCCCCTGGTCCCTCTCCTCCCTCCTCCATAGGCCCTCATCCTCCTGCAGCTCCTGCCTCGCTCTGTCAGGCAGGACAGGCGTGTTTCCAGTGCTGGGCACATCAGATGAGCAGTGTGGCATGCCACAGCGGGGTGTGAGCAGAGGTGTTTGCTTAACGAGGACCTGGCTTAAAACATTGTTTGTGTTTCAGGTTGTTGTGTGTGTTTAAGACACTTGGAGGGCAGCGGAGTGTTCACAAGGTAGGGAGCAGGGGTTCCAGTGCAGAGCAGCTCCCATCCCTCTCCCCACGCTTACCAAGGGCAGAGTGTGCACATGTGGGTAGTGCCAAAGGCTGGTAATGATGTCAGTAAGCTGGTAAGGATGGGAGATGTAGCTTGAGATAGAGGACAGTTTGCAGCAGACTGTTTGCAGAACCTGGGTTCAAGTTGGTGGTGGAAGGAAGCCAACAAGCTGTGAATGCTCTGGGTGGCTGTTGTTGGAATCTGCCAGCCTGCAGCCTTCCCAAGGTCTCTCTGGGTGATGGCTGCAGACATTTCATTTTCCTCAGGTTTTACTAGAAGAAAGTTGCCTTGTTTTGTTCAGAATTACCCACTCAGCTCCTACACAGAGATATAAAACCCTCCTCAGGACTGTGTGGGCACAGTGCTGGTCCCTGGGCTGCCTCCCTGCTGCAGAGGCTGCAGGCAGAGGCTCTGAGAGGAGACCATCCCTCACAAGGAACAGCCTGGAACCTCCAGGCTCAGAGAGGAGAGACTGAGTTTCCAAAGAGCAGGCCAGCTCAGCAGGGAGAAGTGAGGGCTGGGTGTCCTGAGCTGAACTGCCTCCAACATAGCACTGCAGATCACACCCACAGGCCAAGCAGCCCCCTACCAGCTGGTGACCCTTCCCCTGGGCACACAGACAGGTAAACTGCCATGTTATAATTGTGTGCTAATCGCCAGCCAGTCACAGGGAGCCTGTGAACCCTGGAACTCTTGTGTATGAACCACAGAGTCACAGGATGGTTTCAGCTGACAGAGACCTTTCAGCCCATGGAGTGCAGCCTCTGTCCCAGCCCCATCACCCACCAGCCCATTGCCCTCAGTGCAACACCCACCCAGCTCTGAAACCCCTCCAGGGACGGTGACTCCAGCAGCTCCTTGGGCAGCCCCTGCCAATGCCTGACAAACACAGCACAGCAGCTTTGGAGAGGGGTGAGATAACTCATCACTGTCTCCCCTGAGCGTGTGATTACTGGTGAGTTGCACACCAGCACATGAATCCCCCTCTCAGACAAGAGCTGAAGGTCTCTGCCTTACGCTGCTCCTTCACTCACTTCATGGGCAGCCCTTAGTGCAGGAGCCAGCTCAGTTGCTGTCAAATGCTGCTGGGTGGAGGGATCACAGTGGAGACAGCAATGTTTGCAAATGGAAGGAGCTGGAAATGGGGATGTTGGTACCTGTCTCTCCTGGGGAGGGATCATTTCACCCCTGCGATGTGGGCAGAGCTCTCAGCAGTCTGTACAGCACTTGGAGGCATTTAGATGTCTCTCAGCCACTTCTGCAGTGATCCCTTCTGAAAATGGTCACTAGGGATAACAAAGTGCTCAGAGCGAAGCTGCTGAGGGGCTTGGGGGGATTGGTTATGATAATAATAATCATGTTAATGTTGTTATCATCATCTTTGAGCAGAAATATGAGCTTGCCAATAATTTTAACATTCTGGACAGAATCCAGAGTTTGCAGAATCCAGAATGGTGGGACCAGTCCAACCCCCTGCAGAAGCAGCTCCCACCTAGATCAGGTCACACAGGAACGTGTCCAGGTGGGTCTTGAAGCCCTCCAAGGAAGGAGCCTCCACACCCTCCCTGGGCAGCCTGGGCCAGGGCTCCCTCACTCAAACACTCAAACAGTTTGTCCTGATGTTTCAATGGAACTGTTTGTGTTCCAGCTTCATCCCATCACCCCTTGTCCTGTCACTGGATACAACAGAAAAAAAAGTGCTGCCCCAACCTCCTGACACCCACCAGGGAGATATTTGTCAATATTAATGAGCTCCCCCCTCAGTCTCCTCCAGACTGAACAGCCCCAGGTCCCGCAGCCTTTCCTCACAAGGAAGATGCTCCAGTGCCCTGAGCATCTTGCTGGCCCTGCACTGGCCTCTCTGCAGCAGTTCCCTGTCCCTCTGCAGCTGGGGAGCCCACAACTGGACACAGGACTCCAGATGAGGCCTCACCAGGGCAGAATAGAGATGGAGCAGAACCTCCTTTGCTCTGCTGGCCACACTCTTCTTGATGCATCCCAGGCTGCCATTGGCTTCTTGCCCACGAGGCCACGTTGCTGCTCATGGGCAGTTTATTATCAGCCAGCACTGCCAGGTCTGTCTCTGCAGAGCTGCTCTCCAGCAGGTCACCCCCAGCCTGGCCTGGTGCAGGGGGTTGTTCCTCCCCAGCTGCAGGACTCTGCCCTTGCCCTTGTTGAACCTCAGCAGGTTCCTCTGTGCCCAACTCTCAGCCTGCCCAGCTCTCACTGACTGGCAGCACAGCCTCTGGTGCATCAGCCAGTGCTCCCAGTTTGGTGCCAGCAGGGAACTTGCTGAGGGTCCCTCTGTCCCCTCACCCAGGTGGTTGATGAAGACGTTGAACCAGACTGGCCCCAGAACCCATCCCTGTGGAACTCCACTGGCCACAGGCCTCCAACTCCACTCTGTGCCACTGATCCCCACCCTCTGGGCTCTGTCATTCAGCAGCTCTCCATCCACCTCACCTCCACTCATCCAGCCACACTGCCTGAGCTTTCTGATGAGGATGTTGTGGGAGACAGTGTCCAAAGCCTTGCTGAAGTCAAGGTGGATGACATCCACTGCTCTCCCCTCATCCAGCCAGCCAGTTCTGCCCTCATAGAAGGCATCAGGTTGGTCAAGCAGGATTTCCCCTTGGTGAAGCCATGTTGACTCCCCCTGATAACCATCTTATCCTTCACATGTTCAGTGACGACATTCAGGATGAGTTGTTCCATCACTTCTCCAGGGATGGAGGTGAGATTGACCGGCCTGGAGTTTCCCGGGTTGTCCTTCCTGCTTTTTTTGCTGCCTGCAGGGACATTGGCCTTTCTCCAGCCCTCAGGCACCTCACTCTGTATGTAAATGATCCCAACTGCCAGTTTTATCCACTTCATTGAAGTGATGACCGGAGTGGCTTGGTAGGATACACACTCAACTACACAAAGGTTTTCTGTTCTGAGAGAAATCCGTTAGCCACCCTCTGGAACAAATGTAACTGTTGCAGAAATACCTCCTCTCCTGGTCCCTTGGTAGTTTTCCAGCCCGGAGAGAAGGTGCCTCCAGCCTCAGAAGGTGCCCTTGGCAATTGCACCTGCAGCTGCCGTGAGTGCTGGTGAGGCCGCTCCGCAGGCTCCAGCATGAGCCAGCCAGGGGTGTTGCACATGACGTGGCTCTGCACGGATATTGCAACAAAGCCCCGTCTCCCAGCCCTGTGTTTGGGCTCAGCTCTGCGCTTTGGCTGTGTAACACACAGCATTCAAAGGGCTGTTGATAGCACCATCTGTAAAAGGCTAATGGCTCATTCATAAGCAGTGGGAGCCGGCACAGCCACAGCCTGATCGGATCTTGTGTGATGAATAATTCACAAATGATCTGCTTATACTTGAATAAGCGTCAGGAGAAGGAAGGAAGAAGGAAGCCCCATAGAAGTGGCGCGTTAGGGAACACAGCGGGCGTTTCGCAGTGTCCCGTGCTGATGAGCGTTGTCGCGCTGGGTGCGAATCGCACAGGTGGCGAGGAGACTGACACACGGGTTTCTGGGCCGGCACTCGGAAGGTGTTGGTGAGCAGGAACAACTGTAAGGGGAAGATGCAGAGCCTGGCGTTGCGCAGCGTGTGTGGTGCTGCTGCGTGACTCTGCCTGTGCCCCACACAGCCGCTGGCCCTCACACGGCACGTGGGCAGCGCGTCCGCAGCACCGACCAGCCGGGGGACCCTGCCCTGGGGCCTCTGTGTGGCACTTCCCTGGGGGTGAGGGTGTCTTAGTGCACAACAGAACTGTACAAGCTGGCACTTGTGTGCAGCCCAGAAAGCCAGCCACGGCCCGGGCTGCTTCACCAGCAGCGTGGCCAGCAGGGACAGGCGCCGACTCTCACCCTCTGCTCTGCTGAGACCTCACTTGGAGCACGGTGTCCAGTCCTGGGGTCCCCAGCCCAAGGAGGACATGGGCCTGTTAGAGCAGGCCCAGAGGAGGCTGCAGAAGTGACCAAGAGCTGGAACATGGAACACCTCTCCTGTGAAGGAAGGCTGTGAGACAGGGATGCACAGCCTGGACTAGAGATGGCTCTGGGGAGGCTTTGCAGCCTCTCACTATATAAAGGTGCTTATCAGAAAGATGGAGAGATTTGTTCATTTTTAACCAGGGCCTGTAGTGACAGGACAGGCTGCATTCAGTGAGCTCAGAGGTCTCTTCCAGCTGAAACGGTCCCATGAGTCTTAAACTGAAAGATGGCAGGCTTAGCTTGGACACGGGGAAGAAATGTTTCACGCTGAGGGTGGTGAGGCCCTGGCACAGGCTGCCCAGAGAGGCTGCCCCATCCTGGCAGTGCCCAAGGGCAGGTTGGATGGGGCTGGGAGCAGCCTGGGCTGCTGGAAGGTGTGCTGAGCACAGCAGGAGGTTGCACTGTATGAGCTTTGAAGGCTCCTTCCACCTAAACCATTCTGTGGTTCTAGGAGGAGCCTGGAGGTGTGCACTTGCTAATGCAAGTGTGCCAGCTGAGTCACACCTTCGTAATGGGCCATGGAGCAGCGTGAGAGACGCTGCAGCAAGGGCTGCTCCCAGCAGAGTCTGTGCCTTCACTCATCTCCACCCTGGCTTCTCCAGAAAATGGTGCTCTGGTGCAGAAGAAACGCCTTTCCAAGCTTTGACAGCCATCAGCTCATCACAAGTTTTCCTACTTCATTTGTCCTAATTCATGTCTAGAAATGTTTGAGCTTAAAGGCATCTTGTTGCCAGCAGATGCAAACCTGTGACAGTTCTCCCCAGAGACACAGGGTACAACCTTCTGCCATGAACTTCTGCCTCTTGCTGTCCTGAGGATGACTAGCCAGCGAGCGCTGGCAGGCACATGGCCTGTGTACCAGCTCTGGTGTGTGTGCAACAGCAAGTCATACACGTGCATCTTTTGAGCAAACTCCCTTTTTCTGACTGAAAATCAGCTTGTTATGGTGCATGTGTAGGTGTGGGAGTGCCTGAGGTGCACATGCTCTTGTGACAACAGAGGCCTGACCATCGCCAGATCACTGCTGCCCAGGGCTCTGTGTCCAGCACTGAGGCAACCAGTGGCTGCACAGAGGCTCAGCAGCGGAGCAGGAGCTGCAGCACTGTGTGGGAGCTCGCTGCAAAGGCATCCAGCCACCCAGGCCATGCTGCTGGAAGTACATGGCCTGGAGCCAGAGACTCAAGTGTCCTGGATCAGGCACCTTTCCAAGGAGGAACACCTCCCATTCATTCTCTGCCCTTCCTCTGGGAGGACTTGGAGCTTTTCCGTTTCTTCTCTTTACACTTACTCAGGCAAAAGAGCATTTCTGCCGTGGGGATGCTGTGGGAATTCATCTGCCTCTGCAGCTGCTGCCCACACAGTCCTAGGGAAGGGGAAAGGACTCTCAGTCATTGCATATGGCTGCTGGAGCTACTTGGGAGCCTTCTGCCACCCTCTCTGTATAGCCCAGGGTGCAGGCTGTCCCCATTGCAGGGGGCTCTCCTGGGGGGTCATTGGTGCTTGCACAAGTTGTGCCAAGGCAGCCTCCTGCACTTGTTTCCAGGTGATGTTTAGGGCCCAAAAGAGTGTTTGTTTGGGACTCAGAGAGCAGCCACGAAGCCTTCTGTGGCACAGTCCCCTTCGTTCCAGCAGATGCCCAGATAGGGCTGGTGCTGTCTGTGCAGGGCAGAGCCCCAGTGCGCACCCTGGCCAGAGCCTTGGCTCCCTGTCCAGCCCCTCTCCACGGCTCCTGGCCTCCTCTGGCCATGGGGACCATGCCCAACCCCACCTCCACCAGCCGTGGTGCCAGGACACAACGACCCCTGCACAGCGGGGAGAGTCCTGCCCACCGCTGCTCCCAGGCACTGGCCCTGGGGCTCCGACCCTGCAGCCTCGCCTCAGACAGCACCTCTCAGCACACAGGCAAAGGCAGCTCCTTGCTTATAGAACCACTTTAGCCCACGGTCCTTGCTGACTAACAATGACTTTGGGTAACAGGCAGCTTGCTCTGGCTTGTTAAGGAATCATCAGTCCCGTCAAACCCTCCTGGTTCTGTGTCTGACTCAGCATCTCCTCTACAGATGACTGACAGTCTGAGTCTCTCTGTGTTCAGGACATTACCATGTTCTGTTTCTTCCAGCATTTAACATCCTGAGAATTACTGAGGTTTCTCACACTTCACTGGGCATTGCAGGTGCTCAGTGCTTTGTAATCAGTCACTTCTGCAGGTGGCAACCAGAGTCACCAAAACCATTGGGCTCTGCCCCATGCACACTCTAAATCTGGGGGAAATTGTCTGTGATGGAGGTGTTCCACAGCCATGGGCAGCATGTGCTGGAAGCAACGTGCCCTCGTGGGCAGGAGCCCAATGGCAGAGGCTGGGGCTCTGCAGCTTGGAGGAGCCTGAGGGGTGAGCTCATTCATGTTACAAACCCATCAAGGGTGGGTGTGAGGAGGCTGGAGCCAGGCTGTGCTCAGGGATGGGCAGTGACAGGACAAGGGGCAACAGGCACAAGCTGGAACAGAAGAGGTTCCAAAGCAACACAAGGACAAACTTGTTCCCTGTTGAGGTGAGGGAGCCCTGGCAGGGGCTGCCCAGATGGGCTGTGGAGGCTCCTTCTCTGGAGACATTCCAACCCAGGCCTCAGGCTCCATACTCCATGCAGCAGCAGAACCCTCCCCTGCAACCCTAAGGATCGCTGCCTGGCCCGTGGTGTCCCTCTGGGCCACCCTTTCAGCTGGGACTGGAGCCAAGGCTGAGCAGTGCCAGGCTGAGCAGAGCCAGGCTGAGCAGAGCCAGGGCTGAGCAGTGCCAGGGCTGAGCAGTGCCAGGCTGAGCAGAGCCAGGGGTATGCAGTGCCAGGGTATGCAGTGACACGGCTCAGCAGAGCCAGGGCTGAGGAGAGCCAGGCTGAGCAGTGACACAGCTGAGGGATGCCAGGCTGAGCAGTGCCACAGCACAGAGCTTGCTGGGGAGGGAGTCTGGTGAATTGCAGCTTAGATCCAGGCACCAAGGTGAGAATCAGGTGAATCTGAGCTCCTTTGTCCACCTGAGGGTCGTGTTTTGGCTGTGGACCTGTGGAGCCTACCAGACGGTCAGGTGCCAGATGCTGCAGCACTTGGGTAACTGTGTCACTGAGGAGTTTACGTCCAATATCTCTTGTGCCAGGAGCTGTTTTAACAGAAGACATTTGTAATTTGGAGCCTACAGATGTGGATGCAAGTTTGTCTGTGTTTCTCTTACCACCTTCTGCCTACTAGAGGGAGGGATTTTCTGTCTCGAGCCACCATAGGTTTTAGTTTTTCTTGGCCTCAGTAGCAGCTAAGATGTGCTTTGAGTCTGGTTATGGATTTCTCCCTATCAAAGTCCTTCGTCTTATCTCATGTACTATCCCTTTGTTTTAATAAATCTCAGCTTTCTAAAAGCAATCTGAGAGCTTTTAGTCCAAAACAGAACAGGAGGCTCATGATGTGGAGCTTTACAGTGACATGTACCAATAAACCTTATGCTGACATCGCAGTAGTATAAAGCTTGTTTTTCAGACGGGACAAAAGTCACACACAAGCTGTAAAAAGGTTGTGCTTATCCCCCTACACAATACCTCCACCTTCCTTGAAGGCAGAAACCCTTCGGTGAGGGGCCAAGTGAGATCTGAAGTTGCGCAAAGATCGGGGGTGAGAAAGCCTCGGGACTTCTCGGCCTCATCCCCAAGGTCCCAAAGACCATCACGGCTATCCCGGGACGCCAGTGAAAGGAAGAAAAGACCTGATTTACATGCAAAATCGGGGATCTCGGTGGATAATGTCATCATATGATTTTGTAGGTAACGTCAGTCAAGTTGCCGGGTCGGGTCGGGTGGGCAGTTTGTGGCGCGATCCCGTGCGCCCGGCGCCACATAAACGTCCCTGCTTTGTGACTTTTGAGTTACACAGCCTGTTTCCACAAGTCATTTGTTTTAATAGCCAGGAAGGCAAACTGATTTTTTTTTGGCCAAGAAAATACCAAGAGCACAGAGCAGGAGCTGCTGAAAGGGGAAAGCTCAGTTGCACGCTGGGTTTTATCTACCGCAAGTGCAATAGTGGTTAAAGCACCATTGCATTTTAAACGGGGATAAAAGATCAGTGCACTGAAACTACTGGAGCAGGCTTCTGCTCTGCTCTTGTGGGTAATGGATACAGGGAATTTTAAGGTGAAAACCCAAAAGAGCAGCTCAGGTAACAGGTAGTATTAAGTTTTTGCCAAAACCTTGTAAGTCTATCAGTCTGAATAAAAAGTTGGGAACTGGCAGTGTAGGATCTGTACTTTGCCCTCCTTGCCTGAGCTAAGGGAGGAAATGATTCCTTACCCAGTGAAAACAGCAGACAAAACTGTGAGGGGACACCAAGGGCACGGGTTATTCTGACAGGAAAACATCACACCTACATCGACCCTGTCTTTATTGTGTTAATCCACCTGCACGGTCACCTTTGGCCCCAGCACGCTTCCAATGGGCAGAAGTTTGCAGCTGTTTGATACGGTCAAAACTGATTCCTATGAGGTGAACACACCAGTCAGTTCTGGGTTTCAAGAGCCATAAAATCCTTTAAGAAGTTAAATTAAGAAGTTGTTATTGTACACAAGGTCCACATTCACTGCAGCAACAAAGGGAGAGTGTTCTGCACCAGCAGCACGGCGGGCTGAGGGCTGGGAACAGGAGGCTGAGGGCTGGAAACAGGGCTGAGGGCTGGGAACAGGAGGCTGAGGGTTGAGAACAGGGGCTGAGGATTGGGAAGAGGAGGCTGAGGGCTGGGAACAGTGGGCTGAGGGCTGGGAACAGGAGGCTGAGGGCTGGGAACAGTGGGCTGAGGGCTGGGAACAGTGGGCTGAGGGCTGGGAACAGTGGGCTGTGCTTCTGGCTGTGTTCATCAGCAGGCTGTGCCGCAGGAGCAGGAAAAGGTGGGGTTAAAGGTTCTCAGCTCCCAGAGAGGGAATGTGACCCAGCAGCGAGGCTCGCTCCTCTGACAGCACAGATCCCATCTCAGTGCTGTCCTGGAGGCAAAGTGGAAGGTCTGTCTTGAGCAAGGCTCCCTGCAGCTCTGGGGACAGCAGTGCCAGCAGCTTTGCTCCTGGCCACGGCAAAAGCACGGCAGCAAACGGAACCCAGAGTGCAGAGAGAAGCTCCTGCTGCCACGGGCCCTGAGGGTGACACAGTGTCTGTGCAGGGCTGAGGGGCACGTTTGTGCCCCAAGGCACAGGAGCAGGTCCTTGTCTCATCTGGGCTGTCAGCTGCAGGTGCTCGGGTGCTGCAGCCCACGGGCCTCGGGCAGCTCCTTCCCCAGCACGGAGGCGCCTCGCTGTCCCACTTCCAGCGGCTGCAGGGTGCTCGGGAAGTGACTTCTGATGGAGAGTCAGCGCTGTGGGGAACCAAAACCCTCCTGGAGCACTGCAGCAGTTATGCCTCTGTCCAGCCCCAGCTGCCAAGAAGGGGTAAAGAGAGGGGCTCCAGTTCCTGCCTCTGGAAATGCTGCAGGAACCTCAAATCTCTTGCTGCCTCCCCAACAGCAAACTGGAACAGCTTCACCCGCAGAAGCACAACACTCTTCAGGTGATTTAAGGACTAAACCTCAGATTTAGGACGTCAGCATGCTGAGAAAACCTCCCAAGGCCCCTCACCAGGCAGGGGGACAGCACAGGGACGCTTGCACTGCAGCCACCTGCTCGGTGTGTTTGAACTCAAACGCGGCTGCAGAGGAGTGAGCAGCCTGGCACCGCTCCTGAACCATACCTACAGTTCCCTTCGTGCCTGGAAACTCACACACTTGGTGTGACAGACTTTTTCTGCCATGGAGATGTCAGGGACACCTGGCTGGAAAGAAAACAAGTAAATCTGTCTGGAAGGCATCATGCACAAGGACTTCTGTGCCACACTGTGAAACCAATTAGCATTGTGGACATTAACACAGAAGCAGCAGCAGCAGCTGCCATCTTCTTTACACTGTTGTGCAAGCTGACACAGAAATGCAATGAGAGGAAGCAGACTGCAGTTCTTGAACCAAGCCAGTGCCAATCAGTGAGAAACGGGGTGTGACAATTACCAACAGCCTAATGCTGCAGGTCAGTGGCAGGATGAGCCCTCGGCTTCTGCAAGCTGAGCTTCAGGGCTGCTCTTGAACACTAAACCCAGCCAACACAAACCCATTTATTTTTTATATAAATCACCAAATCCATTTATGATATTCAGATTCTGTAAACTTGCCAGGCTCATGTCTGGAATACTGGGTCCAGCTCTGGGCCCCTCAGTTGCAGAAGGACAGGGAGCTGCTGGAGAGAGCTCAGTGCAGGGACACAGAGGTGATGGAGTGGAGCATCTGCCTTGTGAGGAAAGGCTGAGGGAGCTGGGGCTCTGCAGCTTGGAGAAGAGACTGAGGGGTGACCTCATTCATGTTACAGACCCATCAAGGGTGGGTGTGAGGAGGCTGGAGCCAGGCTGTGCTCAGTGATGGCCAATGACAGGACAAGGGGCAATGGGGACAAGCTGGAACAGAAGAGGTTCCAAAGCCAACACAAGGACAAACTTGTTCCCTGTTGAGGTGAGGGAGCACTGGCAGGGGCTGCCCAGATGGGCTGTGGAGGCTCCTTCTCTGGAGACATTCAACCCCAGCTGGATGAGTCCCTGTGTGCCCTGCTCTAGGTGGTGCTGCTCTGGCAGGGGGTTGCACTGGATGAGCTTTGCAGGTCCCTTCCAACGCTCCAGATTCTGTGATTTGGTGATTGTTGCAGCTGGCAGCAGAGCAGCTTGCTGTTGTTTCAGTAGCCTGGAACAAGTTAGAACTGGCCCATGGTGCAGTGTGCTGGGATGTGAGCGGCAGGGCTGGGCACCTGCTGGGACACATCCAGTGGCAGCAGTGCGCAGGCAGCCAGCCTTTCTGACACCGCTGTCTTACCAAAGTGCTTGGAAAAGGTGTTAATAAAACATGATTATTACAACCAGAATGTGCAGTTATTGTCTGTGTAGTGTATAAAAAACCAAGCGTATTGCATAGACTTGAGACAGGTGGTATATACCTAAAGCCTTTAGTGTGGTACATCCTGGCTGGGATCAGCTCTGGGGTGGCAGCAGGAGCAGGGCAGGGATTGTCCCCTGTGCTGGGCCCTGGGGAGGCTGCAGCTCCAGGGCTGTGTCAGTGCTGGGCCCCTCACTCACTGCCACAGGGACACTGAGGGGCTGCAGCGTGGCCAGAGCCGGGCACAGAGCTGGGGAAGGGGCTGGAGCACAAGGGGCTGGTCAGGGGCTGAGGGAATGGGGGTGTTGAGCCTGGAGAAGAGGAGGCTGAGGGCACACAGCAGCACTCTCTGACACTCCCTGACAGGAGGCTGCAGGGAGCTGGGGGTCGGGCTCTGCTCCCCAGCAATGAATGACAGGACAAGAGGAAAGGGGCTGGAGTTGCCCCAGGGGAGGCTGAGGTTGGACCTGAGGCAGAACTGTGTCCCTGAGAGGGGTGTGAGCCCCTGTGCCAGGCTGCCCAGGGAGCTGGGGCAGTACCCAGCCCTGGAGGGATCCCAAAGCCGTGGGGCTGAGGTGCTGAGGGCCCTGGGGTAGTGCTGGGCTGGGCAGGGTGAGGGGAAGGGGGAAGCAGATGAACTAATGTCTTTCCCAGCTGAAGTGATTCTGTGATTCAATAGTGATTCACAAGGAAAACGCTCGGTTCCAGCACCGCGCCGCACCTGTCGAACACACCGTGCCACGGCACAAAGCGCCGTGTTTAACCACGGCCGTCACGCCCGTTTGCTCCGCCGCAAGCAGAAGCCTGTTACCAACTGCATGTGGTCGCGGGAGAGCTCAGATCGTCAAACTGGCTGCGGAGGGACGCAATGGCTCCCGCTAGCCTGTCTACGTGAGCTGTGACAGCGTCGAAGCTCCCGGCTGCGGCTTGAACCGCTGCAGTGCGCTAGGCGGGCTGAGGCCCGGCAGCGTGTGCAGGGAACGGGCCCCATCGCGGCCGCCGAGCCGCGCGTCCCGCCCGCTCTGCTGGTGTCAGCCGCGGCGGCTGCCCCTCGGCGCGGGTTCCGCGGCCGGCCGGGCGCTGCGGCACAGCGCGGAGCCGCCGCCCGCCCCCAGCGCCGGGCTGCGGGAAGGCCGCGACCCGCCCGGCCCCGGCCCCGGCGCAGCGCCGGCGGAGCCCTCCCCGCCCCCGGCACGCTCCAGGGAGCCGTTTCACACGGAATCACACGGGAGCGTCTCCCCCCGCGATCTGTGCGAGCCGAGGCACCCCCCACCCCCGCCGCCGCCTCAGCCCCGCCGAGCCTCCTGCCATTATGTTGCACCATCTCTTAGCCAGGCCGCTGGGCGGGTGGCCGCGCCGACCCTAGCCGCGGCCGCCTGAGGTGCGGCCCGGAGCCGCGGGCCGCCCGCGGGGCCGCAGCAGGTGTGTTTGCATGGGGGTGCGGAGGTTGCATGCGGAGGGGATGGCCGTCCTCCCGGCCCGGCTCCCGCCTCGTCTGCGCGCAGGCCTCGGCGCGGCCGGGCTGCGGCGCGGCGGCCTCGCGGGCCCGGCCGGCTCGGCTGGGCTGAGGGCGGCTGCGAGGCGACCGGCTGCCGGAGCCCCGCGGCCCCTCGGCGCGGGCAGCGGCTGGGAGGGATAATCGCTCGGAGGCCGCCGTCCCTCCGCCTCCCCCGGCCCCCGCGCTCGCTGCCGCAGGGGTCGCGGCCTCCCCCGCGCGTAGCGGAGCCCGTTTGTGCCCCCGGGGCCGGGGCGGCAGAGCCCGCGCGGGTAGGGCCGAGCCCGGGCCGCAGAGCGAGCGGGCCCGGCGGGGGCGGGGGGCGGGGGGGGACGCGGGCGCCGCGCCGAGGGGAGGGGGCCGCGGTCCGTCAGCGCGGTGCCCGGGGCCGCGGCGGCCCGCAGAGGCGGGAGCAGCCCGGCGGGGCTGAGGGAGGGCCGCCGCAGCCGCCCGTGCGGGGAAGACGGGGCCGAGGCAGCGGAAGAACATGGTCGTTTTCCCCAGAATGGGGTGGGGATGAGGGATGTGGAGAAAGTGCCAGATCTCAGCTGTCTCCGCAGGGGAAGGGGGGGGGGGGGTGAAGGTTGTGCCCAAGACCTCTGCTAACAGTTACAGGTGCAGCCCGGAGAGCTGAGGGGCTGGTGGTGTGTCCCAGTGCTGGCTGGGAGCAAAGCCTCGCTGAAGAGCCATCTCACGGCAGACCCCGCAGAGGATGGGGCTTGGAGCGTAGGCGGAGGTAGTTTCTGGTTGTACCAGTGCGAGGGTGAGTAGCCAAACCAGGAGCGGGCTGAATGATGTCTGGATTCGGGGCGAGCGCCAGGCAGGCAGGAGCAAGGCCCCGGGTGGCAAACAGGGGGAGAGGGCCAGGAGCCGCCACGGGCGGAAGCGGGCGCAGAGCTGCCCTCAGGACGGGCCCTGGCCCCGTGGGGAGTTGCGACCCTGGGTGAGGAGTTACCCCGGAGGGAGACGTGGGACCAAGCAAGGGGCTGGGAGCAGCAGCAGCCATGTTCGCAGGGTGGGAGCCGAGCGGGCTGCGCAGCGCCGAGCCTCGGCCTCCCCCGCAGCCGGGCCGTGGGGGGGCTGCGCTGGCTGCCTTGCGGTGCCTCGAGGATGGCTGCATAGCAAAAAAAAAGGGCAAAAAAAGAAAAGATCGGCTCAGCAGCCAAGCCGGTGTTGCGAGGAGGGGGCAAAGGAACTGTTTTGCAGGCATCTCGCTGCTGCGGAAATGGATTTCTTGAGGGGAGGGAGGCGCGTGTGTGGGAAATCTTTGTGGCAGGGCTGTGCAGGGGAGAGAAAATGCCATTCGAGCGGCCCCAGATGCAGCGAGCAGTGGGGAGGGAGGGTGGGAGAAGACCTTGGTGGGCCACCCCATGGCTGTGGGCATGAGGGGGCCGATGTGACGTGTATCAGCAGCCACCCCTTGTGCTGTGGGGAGCAGAGAGGGGGGAGCAGCCCTGGGTTAGCAGCCTGTCTCCCAGTGCTGTGGCCGAGCCTGCCTGGTGCTGCAAGAGAGATCCTGTGAGGATTTTTATTGCGGTCTCTTTGTTAGCTACAGACAGGCACGCACACACTCACAGCTTTCAGCCAGGTTGTGGGAGGTAAGTGGGGGAGGAGAGGAAGGGAGCGTGTGGGGTGGCACTGGGGAGCAAGGGGGCTGCGTGGGCCGGGCACGAGGGGAGCAGGGGGACAGGGCTGCGGCCGTCCCCACCGCCATGGCAAAAACAGCCCCTGCGATTTTCAGGGACTTGTTGGCAACTCAGCGAGGGTTGCCATAGCTTTTTATGTAGGGTGACCAGAACCGGCTGGAACTGGTTTGAGGCAGATCAGCTCCTGAACACAATGCAGTCACTGAGCTACTACAGTGGGATAGCTTCCTCCCTTCATGGCAGCCAAAAGCAGAGGAGCTTGCAGAAAGATACCATCCCAAAACAGTATGTGAATGCACACTTTAGACACACAGCACTGGTATGTGGCTAATATAGTCATAAAGGATTCTGTATGTGAATGTACATATTTGCAGTAACTGAGATTACTTTGGCTTTTCGTGCCTTTTTATGCTTAAGGAATGGGCAGGAGCTGAGATTTATGACCCTTATTAAACTATTTTTGCTTTGCAAGGGTGGGACACTGGTTATGCAGTCTATTTTAAAACTAAACTGAATAAAATTGATGGAATGATTTGTAATTGTAGTTATGCTTGTGACTGAAGAATGCTGCTTTGCATGCTGTTTTATTTACAGGGTGCTGTCTTGTGGTTTTCTTCTTTAGGGGTGGTGGGGGGGTGCCGTGCCTGTCTGTAAGGCCGAAAGGAAGCAGGATTGTTGTGGAATTGTGCATAAAAGCATTGCAAAGATGCTGTAAGGCATACTTGGTCTCCCTGTTTTTTCTTCTTTTCCTTTTTCCTTGTAGGCCTATTGATTGGGGCTGCCTTTAACCCTTTCCTATTTGCAGAGGTAACGCATCCGTGGCCGTAACTGAGCATTGGCTAAAAAAAATCTTTCAAAGGTCAAGGTTCACAAGGTGAGACGTGGTGTTTTGAGTATGAACATAACAATAGCATGAAGATACATGTCTGTGAAAAGTGAATCTGGCTCCTATTTGCACACTTGGAACACGAATAAGGAGGCAGTTCTGTCAGTGTTACTGAAGAAACGCTGTTAACATCCTCCAGTTTTAATAGGATTAAAGCTATTATTTGTAAAGGCTTACTGGTACCTTGCTTAAATACCGTGTTCTCGTTGAAATATCTTGTATCCAGATGTATATTTTTTTCACAGTGTAGTGAATCAGAACAGGCCTCTCGAGTGCCAGTCATAAATTGTGGACCACATGGCAGTGCAGTGTTCTGTGTTGTGTTACAGCGTTGCACACTCAGAGTTTGCTCTCTGGTTATTTTAAGTGTTGTTTGTTTGGCTGTGTCTGAGGGAACCCAATGCTTGCTTCTGTTAAACGTGTCCTTGATGCAGCCTACACAGAAAAAAATCATATAAGCAACTATGGATGGTGTATCTTAAACTGTTGTAACCCGGGGAGGATTTTTCAGCAGCTGGGTGGAAAGATGTATTTCAGAGATTTGATGGAGCTCCAGTGGTTTATTAGTGGCATGAATTATAATATTGTGCAATAATGAAATAAGAACAGGCAACCGGATGGGCAGTGCATCAGCTCTGAGGGATGGCTGCTTCTAGCTCAAAGCCATGGAAAATGGAGAGCAGGGGTTCTTTTTTTCCTTCTCTCGTCTGAAAAATAAATGTGTGCTTGGATTTGAGCTGGCATTTGTGTCTTACAGTGAAAGCTGAAGGACTCGGGGAGAGGCAGAGGCAGGGAGAGAAGAAAGGGGTAATGAATGTAGCAAAGGGAAGAACAAAGGCTGTTAGAGCTTACACATTGGAACACTAAACGTTTTGCCTTGGGGATTCTTTTGCTAGGACTGCTACTTCCTCTGACAGGAAATCGGCAACTCCAGACTCTTAACCAGTGTGATTTTGCTTTAAAATCTGACCAGTCCTGGCTGTGTCAGCTGGTGTGGTAACCTACAATCAAGGTAAATATGGAGACAAAGCGTTGAAAGTGTCCTGTTCTGGTGTGAAATGAGGGTCTTTTCCTCAGCTCAGCAGAATAAAGTAGACTGTTTTTAAAGCCTTGAGAGGTTGTGGATGTTGGGTAAGTTGTTTGGTGGCTGGTGACAGGCAGGGTGTCTGCCTCAGAGAGTGACAAGACAAGGGCATTATGTAGGGCATTAATTAGGTATTAATTGTGGACAAGTGAAAACAGTGTACTAATGTTCAGCCTAACATCATGGTTTTTGTGAGCTTAAATGCTGCTACAATGTGTTGTTTCTCACATTTGACAGGGCAGCAAATAGCTTGTGTGGTGGAGCAAAATGCCTGACAGATCACTGTGCTAATCTTGTATTTTTCATAGTTTGGGTGCAGAGGTCCTGCATTTGACTGTAGACATCTGTGGCAAAACTATGCTTGCAAACAGGTTCTCGTTGCATGGTAGGAACAGCGTCTATTGCTGTTGCTGCTGCATGTTCTTTTCCAAGGGTCAGCTAAAATTCATGTGCTGTGTGAGGGCACCTTTTAGGCTCTGTTTTTTTCTTCCTTTCTACCAGAATAGTGAGCAGCTTTAAAACGATGAACTCTTGGACTGTCACAAATTCAGCGTCTCTGTTTTGTGTGGGTTTTGAACGTGATCCATACTAAGGATTTTTATCTGTAGAAAAGAGTTTTTTGAGCCCGCAGGGGGTTTTGTAGGCTCCAAGGTGAGAATCCTGGATAGACGGTGGAGTCTGCAGTGTTCTTGCTGAGTTGGTGGGTTTTTTTTAGACTAATAATGTTTGTAAATACCTTTCACCGGGAGATTTTGATTCTGCACGTAGGCCAGCCTTCCAGCAGAAAATGCTGCTTGGTGCTGGAGGGCTGGTCCTCTGTGTCAGCAATCCTGATCTCATTTTGCACTGAGGCTTGTCTCAGATATTGCATCTCGAGAATAAGGGTAACGATTTATCAAGTTCCAAGCCTCTTTTGAATGAGTTAAGTGACTTTGGTTTTCTGGGAAGTAAGGGTGTGTGTGGAAATGTAAATACACATACAGATTGCAGAGAGTGTACTTAAAACAGAGCAAAACCTGACCCTAATGTTTTAAGGCCTGCTTGTTGCCCGTGTTGCACGGGCAGGCCCTGCCTGGGTTGAAGTGCTCTCACAGAGATTGTCTGCAGCTGCTTCACTCTGGTTTTGAGCAAGAATTGCCACCCACTTAAAAGAAAGTACATTAAAGGAAATAGACAGGAAGCAAGTGCCATTTGGAGTGTGATTCACATTTGCATTAGATTGGGAATCTCAAAACTGTGCTCGTTATTGCTGCACATCTGAATTATTCACATGCCGCCAGCCCAGCCCATTGTACATATGGAAGTACAAAATTAAGCCACTTTTTATCATTCAGTGTTAACTGGAGTGCAAAAAAACAGTGTGGGGATTTACCAGCTTTTCATGAATTCAGCTCCATCGTAGGAGAAATTCAGGAGGTTTTGGGCCCCAAACCTGAACTGGATCTCTGGGTAAATGCAGGTCATTTTCATTTAGCCAGCTGTAGATAGAAACAGTCTGTTCAGCTCCTCGTGGTGCAGGGAAGAAGGTGCCTTGCTCATGTGTTGAAATTTCCCTGTTCTTTTTTGCCAGCCAAAGGCTGACCGTAGTGAACTTTGAACCGGTCGCATATGGTTCTCTTTAAACTGTGCTGCAGGTAGTTCAGTGGTGGTATGAGAAGACGTGGACAGGCTTCAGAAGATACCCCTTCTCTTTCTCTTCCTGTTTTCTCCTACCCAAAGGGAACCTGAGATATCCATTTAGCAAAAAAATGAGAAAGTTCAGAACTGGAGGAGTCAGACTACAAGATGAGGCTTCCCAGGAGTCATAAACTACAAGTGATTCTTGTAGGTTTGGACTGTTAAAAAAGCCCCATGGAAATTTGTTTAAGACAACACAAGTTTTCAAGAAGTGTCTTCCTCTGCCATAGGAATCATCAAGTAATAACTAAGCTCTTTTGTCAGGTCGGAGAAGAAGGATCTGTCATTAGATTTATGTTCAGTTGTAGGGATGGATCTGCTTGGTAACGTGCTTACAGTTGTAAAACCACTCAGGGATGTCTTAGTTGTTGGTTTGACGTGGCTTGGTAATCCAGGCGTGCGTGCAAACCTCATCTAAGCAATAAGCATGAGTAGCCCTTGGCAGCCCCTCACGTGAAGGGCTGTGGCTGAGACTCCTCTGCAGAGGTCTCAGAGGCTCTAAACCCGAATACATGGGAAAACTGCTTGGAAAGTGTTTAGCCTGTGTGAATTAACAGCAAACGAGGCAACATGAACTCTCAGGTTTTAGTCTGGCTGCAGCTTTGTCCGCACTCTGTGCGTGGAGATGAGGGTCATGCTCCCAGGCAGTTCTGTTCACCAGGAGCAGTCAGTGTGCCCACACACGGGTCTGTCTCTGTGCCAGGTTGTAGTGACACACTTCAAACATGCCCCTGCCATTCGTTATCTGTGATTCTTCTCCATCCCTTCAATCTGCTGCCATCCCAAATGTGGTTTGTCACCATCGTTTTCGTTCCTAGTGTGTGGGATGTTGAACTTCTGAAGTTTGTGTGGAAGAAACTACTGAGTTGGAAAGTTAAAAATACTGTCAACAAATGCAATCAGAGTGCACTTCTGTGCAAATCAGCACTGTACACTTGGTAATGCATTGACTGCAGTGGGGTTGTTGCTTGTTTTCAGCATTTCATAGAATCATAGAATCACAGCATGGTGGGGTTGGAAGGGACCTTTAGAGCTCATCCAGTCCAACCCCCTGCAGAGGCAGCTCCCACCTAGATCAGGTCACACAGCAACGTGTCTAGGTTGGTCTTGAAGCCTTCCAAGGAAGGAGCCTCCACAACCCCTCTGGGCAGCCTGGGCCAGGGCTCCCTCACTCAAACACTGAAATAGTTTTTTCTTGTATTTAAATGGCACTGTTTGTGTTCCAGCTTCATCCCATCACCCCTTGTCCTGTTGCTACATACAGTAGAAAAAAGGGATGTCCCAGCCTCCTGACACCCACGCTTTAGATACTTGTAAATGTATTTGCTAATTTAAAACAACTTGTGTAGCCAAGGAAACTTGTGTGAGGAAATGGCCTCAAATTGCTCCAGGGCAGGTTGAGATTGAAGCTGAGGCAGAACTGTTTCCCTGAGAGGGGCGTCAGCCGTTGTGCCAGGCTGCCCAGGGAGCTGGGGGAGCCAGCCATGGAGGGATCCCAAAGCCGTGGAGCTGAGGTGCTGAGGGCCAGGGATTAGTGGTCTGGGCAGCATGAGGGGAGGACTGGGACTCCAGGAGCTTCAAGGGCTTTTCCAACTGAAATGACTCTGTGATTAACAGACTTCTGTGGTATTCTAGAACTAGATGAATAAAAGCAGAATGAGTGGAGGAATGGGTTTGTTTGTTTTCTATCATAGAATCACAGAATGGTGGTGATTGAAAGGGACCTTGTCTAGTCCAGGTCACACAGGAGTGTGTCCCAGTGGGTTTGGAAACCTCCCGAGCAGGAGCCTCCACACCCTCCCTGGGCAGCCTGGGCCAGGGCTCCCTCACCTCAGCACCAAACAGATTTCTTCTCCTGTTTCAGTGGAACTCGCCCTGTTCCAGCGTTTGTCACTGCACCGTGTCCTGTCACTAGAGATGACAGAAAAGGAAGTGTTGCCCCATCCTTCTGACACCCATGCTTTAGTTACTTACAAGTGTTTATGAGATCCCTCCTCATGAGATCCTAGCCTTTTCTAGGCTAAAGTATGTTAATTGTACAGCTTACATCAAAGCAGATCAAAGTCAAGTGTGACCTGGTACCATCTGTTGTGGAAACAGGCCACAGCTCTGTGGACCAGGACCACTAGCTGAGCTTTGTGTAGCTTCTTACCCCATCCCAGCTGCAAGACGTTTGTCCTGCCTGTGGCGTGAGCTGGGGCCGTGCTCTGGATCAGCAGCAGTGTGTGGGCACTCACTGGACAGGCCCCCACAGCTTGTTTCCCTGGGACGGTGCACTCTGACAATGTGTGTGGATGGTGAGGCAGGCGACGGAGTAGGTCTGAATGCTGATTAATGGTTTGAAGCTTGTACTGAGGGCTGTGAAACGCTGGAACATGTTGATTTGAGAGGTTTTGGGGTCTTCATCTTTGGAAGTACCTGCCTGGACCCTGCTGAGGCTCCCCCTGTCGCTGACACTGCTTTGAGCAAAGAAGCTGGAAAGCCAGAAATCCGTTTCAGCCTCACTGTTCCAAGCCTCTGTCACCTGCCAGTTGGAGTCTTTTCGTGGCTAGTAAAGGAGAGATCCTGAGATTCTTTTGAGATTGTAAACTGCCAGGTTACTGTTAGAAAAAACAAAGGCTAAAGGTTTTAATACTTGCGGTACTGGGCTGATACCCTCTGAAATGTTTCCGTGGGAGGGAAGGGAGGAAGAAAATCAGTAGAATATTGACTCAGAAAGCCTGAAGTGCAAACTCAGATTTCTCTTACTCACTGAGAGGCTCAGGCCTCTGTACATTGAGGCTCAAGCAGGGAGACAAGTTGGATTTCCCCTTTTTTTAAGGCAGATACAGTGGATGCTGTTGAAATGGCAAGTTCCTTGGTGTAAACCACCCCATACTTCACACAGACATTTACACAGAGACTGTCATGATCCTGTATAGAGTGTGCATGGTAAAAGATGAATTCCCTTAGCCTCGGAAATCAATGCAGCCTCTTAATGAAAGCTGTATTTCTGAAGATAGGGATCTGCCCAAGTTTTGGCAGAGGAGGAGGCCTGGGACCTTTGATAAGCGGAAAGGAACCCATGTTCAATGTGACTGTGGTAGACACTGCTGGTTGTGGTTAAAGTGGCCTCTCACGTATCCTACTTGCCTGAGTATTTCAGACCACACCAGGTTCTGGTTTGAGATGTGGTTCTTGTTTCCTGGTTGAATTTGGTGGTTGAATGAGCATATTGCTTTTTTCTTTCAGACACTTAGCTTTCAAAGTGAATAATCAGAAGCTAATCACTCTTAATTACTAATACACGTTGAACAACTAATGAACTGCTCATGGTTTCTGTATTAGGCTGATGTTTGAGAACAGCAAATAAACATGAGCAGCAACGTGCCCTCGTGGGCAAGAAGCCAATGGCAGCCTGGGGGCATCCAGCAGAGTGTGGGCAGCAGGGCCAGGGAGGTTCTGCTCCCCCTCTGCTCTGCCACATCTGCTGAGGCCTCCTCTGGAGTCCTGTGTCCAGTTGTGGGCTCCCCAGCTGCAGAGGGACAGGGAACTGCTGCAGAGAGGCCAGTGCAGGGCCAGCAAGATGCTCAGGGCACTGGAGCATCTTCCTTGTGAGGAAAGGCTGCGGGACCTGGAGCTGTTTAGTCTGGAGGAGACCAAGGAGGGCCCTTACCAATGCTGATCAATCCCTAAAGGGCAGGTAGCGTGAGAATGGGGTGACACTTTCTTCTGTAATGGCCAGTGTCAGGACAAGGGTTAACGGACACAGGCTGGCACACAGGAATTGCTACTGGAATAGGAGGAGAAACTGTTTCAGTGTTTCAGGGAGGGTGTGGAGGCTCCTTCTTGGGAGGTTCCCAAACCTCCCTGGACACCTTCCTGTGCCCCCTGAGCAGGAAGCTTGAGCAGGGGCTTGGGCTGGATGAGCTCTGCAGGGCCCTTGCCACTCCCACCATTGGGGGATTCTGTGAACTATTAAGGTGTATCTTTCTTTGGTTAAAACCTGTGTGTTGTGGTTTAAGATCGAGGCAGGAACAAAAGACCGTGGTCAGCCACTTGCTCTCTCCTCCTTCTCCTGGCAGGATGGGGAAGAGAGTAATACTGAGGGCCTTTGGAACTCCCTGACACAGTAAGGCTCAGTCACTGCTTATGCTACGGAGTGAAACAGACCTGAGTACTGACTTGGGGAAAAAATGTTAACACCAACCAAAGCCATAACAAACAGAAAACAACACAGAATGGGACAATGAGGAGGAGCACAACCAGCCCTTTCAGCCCCCTTTCCCCCGACCTCTTCCTGCCCTCAGAGCCCTGACCCTGGTGTCTTTCTCTCCTCCCACTGAACAGCTCAGGGCGGCAGGGGATGGGGGTTTCAGTCAGTCCTTTCCCTACAGCTCCTGTGCTCTGCGCAGGGTCCCTCACAGGCCAGGCAGCTCTGCATGAGACCTGTGTTCATCCCAGGGACTGCAGCTCCTCTCTGCCTCTTGTGAGACCTGTGTTCATCCCAGGGACTGCAGCTCCTCTCTGCCTCTCGTGTGGGTCTCTGAGTCTCGCAGGCTCTGCAGCAGGCCGTGGCCCCTCCTCTCACAGTCTCTGCCCGCCCAGGCACACTCACCCGGAGCTGCTGGTGCTTCTCAGGCCTGCCACTGCCCTCCACGGATTGCAGGGGTACAGCCTGTGTTCTCGCCATGGGCTGCAGAGGGGTCTCTGGTCTGAGACTTTCTCCTTCCTTCTCTGTGGGGTCCTCCACCTCCTCTTCCACTGCAGATTTCCCTCCATTAGCAGTGCTGGCAGAGGTGCCAGACTGTCCTGGCCAGGCTGGAGCTGGGTCAGCTCAGAGCCTGGGGGATGTTTTGAGAACTGCTTACTGGAACAGCACTGCGGCCCCCTCCCCTGCTACCAAGCAAAAGCAGCTCCACAGACGCCCATCAGACTCTGTCATACTGTCCACGCTGTTCATGGGCAGCACTCATGTCAGGAGATGCATTTCCAAAGAGGAATGGAGAAGGGCATGAACACATGCTTTGGAGAAAACATGAACACAAACCAAAAGATCTTGGTTTATCCTCCAGAACTTAATTCACAGTTCCACGTCAGTAAGGTACTGATGCACAGATGGGGTGGACACTGTATGAACTGGGTATGTTCAGACCCTGCTATCTGAAGTTTTGAATACTGAGGGGCATCTTTACAGAAGTCCTATCACCCACCACCAAAACACCAGAATGCAGAAGCACTGTGTCTCCCTGCTGCATGGCTGGCTGTTTAATTCCTGTTGGCCATAGCCACAGTGTTTTCCTCAGTGAGCCAAGTAATGGCTCAATTTTTAAAGAAACTGATTTCCTTTATTGACTTCCCTCGAGTAATTCAAGCACCCTAAAGGCTGCAAGTCCTACAGCAAGAGCAATCACCTTCTCCTGACATTCTCCTGGTGAACATCAGCAGACAGGCAGGTGGAAGCAGCAAATGGAACTAATCCATGGAAGGAAAAGGAACGTTACAAAGGGAGAGACCATCATCTGGAAATGAAAGGACTGTGGGTAGAGGAAATCTCAGAACTCGCCCTTTGAGTACCAATGAGATTAGGAGGGTTTAATTTATTGTATCAGTTGTCCATTGTTCTTCATAAAGTTTGCCTTCCCCTGTTTTGAGGTGAATTTTGTTTCTGCTGTGTGGAAACTAGAACAGAGAACAGTCAATGTTGGACAGAGGTGTCTGAGGAGGTGAGGGCTGAGCACGGTGGTTCTGTTTGTTCAGGCTGAGAAAGGCATCGAGGATTACACACCTTGTGAGCTGTTTCCCAGCTCAGCCCTGAAGATGATCTGAGTGGCAGCCCTCTGACGCGAGGCTTTTATACTCTTGTGTCTCTGGGCACGCTGAGCTGCGCTCTCAGCACTGTGAAAGCACTTCTCAAAGAAATTCCAGTTCCTGGAAAACCAGCGTGTCCTGGGGAGCGAGGCCCCTGCCTCATTTCCTGCTCTGAATTGTTTACAGGCATCGTGTTGGCCCAGAGAAGGAATAGACTAACAGCTTGTCTGACAGCCAAGGTGACAGTTGATTCTAATCTTGGATATAAGGTGGAGTTTTGTCCTTAAGGGGTTTCAAAGGAAAAACAGAGGGGGGAATGTGGCTTCATAGGCCTGGCAGCTGTAGAAACAGTTCATATAGTGGATTTTAAAACAGCATCCTAGAATGGAAAGGAAGAGATGAATAAAATACCCAGGTTACAACTTGCTTACTTGTTCATCGAGACTGGCCATGTCTTTTGTCCTCTTGTGTTTAACTTGGATTGCTCTTGGAGCTTGAATGGGAGAGACTCTGCATGAGGGCAGCAGTAGTTCTGGGTCACTGATACAGAAGAACCCACTGCACCCTCATGCTCTGGCAGGCCCTGGAAGTTGTTCCTTTTGCATGCACATGAAGGACAATTGCAACTTCATGTGGTTTTCTCTTTATGGAGAAATGTATGCTCTTACCTCTGCAAACCACTGAATTCTTTAGAGATATTTTCCTCTTCTGGAAATCGCCAGACGAGTCTCTCAGAAGAACAAATGTGTCTCCTCTGCTACACAGTCTTAAACGTACTTGGATGAAGTACTGTGTAAGGGGGGCTTCACCTAATTCATTGCTATTGCTAAATGTTTATGAAATGCTAGTGTGTGTAATTAGATGAAGTTTTAGTCTTGGAAGACAGAGCAGGAACCTGCTGAGGTTCAGCAAGGGCAAGGGCAGAGTCCTGCAGCTGGGGAGGAACAACCCCCTGCCCCAGGCCAGGCTGAGGGTGACCTGCTGGAGAGCAGCTCTGCAGAGACAGACCTGGCAGTGCTGGCTGATAATAAACTGCCCATGAGCAGCAACGTGCCCTCGTGGGCAAGAAGCCAATGGCAGCCTGGGGGCATCCAGCAGAGTGTGGGCAGCAGGGCCAGGGAGGTTCTGCTCCCCCTCTGCTCTGCCACATCTGCTGAGGCCTCCTCTGGAGTCCTGTGTCCAGTTGTGGGCTCCCCAGCTGCAGAGGGACAGGGAAGTGCTGCAGAGAGGCCAGTGCAGGGCCAGCAAGATGCTCAGGGCACTGGAGCATCTTCCTTGTGAGGAAAGGCTGCGGGACCTGGGGCTGTTCAGTCTGGAGGAGACTGAGGGGGGAGCTCATTAATATTGACAAATATCTCACTGGTGGGTGTCAGGAGGTTGGGGCAGCACTTTTTTTTCTGTTGTATCCAGTGACAGGACAAGGGGTGATGGGATGAAGCTGGAACACAAACAGTTCCATTGAAACATCAGGACAAACCGTTTCAGTGTTTGAGTGAGGGAGCCCTGGCCCAGGCTGCCCAGGGAGGGTGTGGAGGTTCCTTCTTGGGAGGTTTCCAAACCCACCTGGACACGTTCCTGTGAGACTTGATCTATGTGGGACCTGCTTTGGCAAGGGAGTTGGGACAGATGATCTTTAGGGGTTCCTTCCAAGCCCCACCATTCTGTGATTCTGTGAAGACTCTCTTGTTCTCTTTGTGAAAAGACACCTGTGGACACAGGTACAATGAGAGGGCAAATCCTGTGTGTCTTTAGTCATGAAAAACTGTCAGTTACAGCTTTTTTAGCCTTTGGTTTTAGATGGATTTGATGTGCTTTGGTCTTGGGATTATTTTCCATTTAATTCTTACAAGAACTTTGTAGTCTTGACATGATATGTGTATGTACTATTGTATTTATTAGATAATCACCTTTGTTATTGTGGCCCTTTCACAGGAACTTGAAATCATTCAGACAGGGAGTGGACTAAACTCCAGGCCTGCAGCACTGTGCATAAATGTAATAATTGTCTTGCTTTGGTTTCAGAAGGTATCTACTACCTTGTGTCAAACACAGTGAGTTAGCTTGTGATGATACTGCAAGAGACTTGAGTGCACTGGTCACCTGTCTGGCCTCTTAAATTTCAACGTTCATTTTATCCCAGTTACCAGTTGTAGGTGCATGTGAGCCAGAAACCTGCTTTTGCATAAATGGATGTTTAAGTTTTATAATTAAACAAATGCACGCTAAATCCAGAACTCCCAGCATCATGAAACCATCTTATGTGTAATAGCTATAAATCATAACCATCTGCTTTACAGAAGCAGTGATGATGGCATTCACGGTAATAGGCTGCTAGATGCTGTTGTTAAGTAAAGGAATCACGAGTTACTTCAGAAAGTAAAGTCATCAGTTGCATCTTTCTCAGGAACAGTCAGAGGGACATGTATAAAAACATCTATTTAAACATATATGTGTTTTGGGTAGTTTTTCTCATTTCAACATGCAGCAAGCAGTTACACTCCAGGGCTCAAGGAGGAGAGGGATTTCAGCTACTGAAGTGGTAGGACACAAACCCATTGGCAGGTGGCTTCCAACAGACCTTGTGCTGTGGGGCACGTAGCTTCTTGCTTATCTGAGCTCGTACAAGGAGCTTGGGGAGCACTCTTGCAGATGGGCACACTGCAGTTCCCTGATGGCCAGTGTTAGTTGATACTGGAGACAAAACACTGAGATACGTAACAATAACGTCTTCCAGTCCTTCAGTGCCGATACAAAGGCAAGAGGACAGGCAGGATGCTTCCTAAATGAGCACTTTCTGACAAGAACACTTACTTGGTAAAGCATCTTTTCACTTTGGACTCATAGTTACTGAACCATGAAAGTGCATTAAAAGCAGCTCTGTCCCAGCAGCACAAGTCATACCTGTGCATGGCTACAAGAGAGAATGAAAAGCGTCCTTCTCTGCTTTCTGCAGCTGGTCTTTGTAGTCCTCTGCAAGTGACCCCCTGCACATCTCTGCTTGTTGTTGAAATGTCTGTAGGAAATGGCAGATGTCACAGTGGAATGTAAATGCTCGAAAGTCAGGGGTCTGATTTTGTCACACAGCATTTGTAAAGTTTCAGTTTTGAGTTACTTATCTGGTCTGGGAACTGGAAGAAAAAACCCCAACAACAGAGGCAAGTGATAAATAAAATAAACGGAATCTGGAAAGTTATCTGTGAGGGGAAAGGAAACCCCAGAGATCTGTTCTTGGCTGAAAAGGGGAAGTCTGAAGGGAGAGAGTGGTCTCAGAGTAAAGCGTGGTTGCAGGGAGGACACGTGAATAGAGCCACGAGTATGTGTGTTGAGACTGCATGTTGAGATGAGGCAGCGGGGAACAGGTAACAGCAAAAATTGTGAATGGCTGGAAAAAATGACACTGGAGACTGCAGGATCTCTGTTATGTGAGATCTTTAAAGTAGGTGAGACACCCGTCAGGATTAGTGTAGATACAGCAGGCCCTTGTTAGTGTGAATACCAGGAGGCACTTGTTCCATCATCTTGATAAAGCAATTTGATTTATATTTCCATAAATCAGTGCAACAGTCTTAAACTGTTGGTAGAAACAAGTTGACGGTGCAAGTGTCAAGGCAAATCTGGACTCGGGAGGAATTGTAATTGCCCTCTGTTATTTGCACGAAGGTCTGGGGTATTTTGGTGTAATTGTAGTGCATGTGACAGAGGGGAGTGAGGAGAGGGGACAGGGACAAAGTCACTGGAGAGAAATTGGTGCCTAGAATGAAATGACTAGGTTACAGTCAGGGAGGCCGATGGGTTACTGTAGCTCTTGGTGTTGCAATGTGACTGTACACGCACACTGGAACACTGTTCTGTCACGTGTGGTTGCTGAAAGTACTGCTTCAGAAGTGAAACGACACCTCTTTGCATGGTGTATGTCAGCATACTCTTATTTTGTGTAAGACTCTGCTATTAGAGCCCAAAATGCTGAGGTGATGACTTTCTGCTTATTCTACAGATTTGCTCACCGTCAAATACATGACCATGGGGGATATGAAGACCCCAGATTTCGATGACCTCCTTGCAGCCTTTGACATACCAGACATGGTCGATCCAAAAGCAGCTATTGAATCTGGACATGATGACCATGAAAGCCACATAAAGCAGAATGCTCACACAGATGAAGATTCTCATGCACCGTCATCCTCTGACGTTGGTGTGAGCGTCATTGTGAAGAACGTGCGTACCATCGACTCTTCGGAAGGAGGGGACAAGGATGGCCACCACTCCACGGGCAATGGCCTGCACAATGGCTTCCTAACGTCATCAGCTCTTGAGAGTTTCAGTAAGGATGAAGGGAAGTTGCTTAAAGACGATGGGTCAGCTTCTGAGACTGTGATGAAGGATTCGGCTTTCAACCAGTTCAGCCCAATATCAAGTGCTGAAGAGTTCGATGATGATGAGAAGATCGAGGTGGATGACCCCCCGGACAAAGAGGAGATGCGTGCGAATTTCAGAGCTAATGTCTTGGCAGGGTCTGTGTCGCAGCAGGAATATGACAAACTAAAGGTTCTTGGAGGGGAGAAACTGATTAAATCTGGAATCCCAGTTTCAAGTAGTATAGATAAAAATAAAGTGGCTAAAAGAGAGACAGAGACAAACTCCATGAATTTGAGTGTCTATGAGCCTTTTAAAGCTCGGAAAATGGAGGACAAGTTGCTGAAAGAGAGTTCTGAGAAGCTGCTTGAGAACAGGGTGCTAGATGGAAAACTGAGCGCTGAAAAAAGCGAAACCAACCTCGCCAGCATTTCACAGTCCAAAGCCAAGTCATCAGCCAAGCTTTCTTCATGCATTGCTGCAATTGCAGCACTGAGTGCTAAAAAGGCAGCTACAGATACCAGTAGAGATTTACAGTCTAATTCAGGAGAATCTTCCCCGTTACCGAAGGAGATGAGTGGGAGTCCTCGGGCTGTTGAAAAATCACCCGAGTCTCAGAGTCTCATTGACGGTGCTAAGAAGCCATCTGTCAAATCACCCGATAGCCCCAGGAGTGTGTCAAGTGAGAACAGCAGCAAAGGGTCTCCGTGTTCTCCTGCGGGGTCAACACCAGCAATCCCTAAAGTTCGCATAAAAACCATCAAGACTTCTTCTGGGGAGATCAAGAGAACTGTTACGAGAGTGTTACCAGAAGTTGACGTGGACTCGGGTAAGAAGCTGGAGCAGACTGCTTCCATGGTGACTTCCATGGCATCTCTCCTGACCTCACCAACTTCTGCTGCTGTTCTTTCCTCTCCTCCCAGAGCTCCTCTCCAGTCCACCGTTGTCACCAATGCGGTTGGGTCTGCAGAACTTGCACCCAAACAGGTCACCATCAAGCCTGTGGCCACAGCCTTTCTCCCTGTTTCAGCGGTTAAAACAGCAGGTTCACAGGTTATTAACCTGAAGCTTGCGAACAACACCACGGTGAAGGCCACTGTCATCTCTGCTGCCTCGGTGCAGAGCGCCAGCAGCGCCATCATCAAAGCTGCCAATGCCATACAGCAGCAGACTGTCGTGGTGCCAGCGTCAAGCCTTGCCAGTGCTAAACTCGTGCCAAAGACTGTCCATCTTGCCAACCTTAATCTTCTGCCTCAAGGTGCTCAAACCACCTCTGAACTCCGCCAAGTGCTAACGAAACCTCAGCAGCAAATAAAGCAGGCAATAATCTCTGCAGCAGCCTCGCAGCCTTCAAAGAAAGTGTCTCGAGTCCAGGTGGTGTCGTCTCTGCAGAGTTCCGTGGTGGAAGCATTCAACAAGGTGCTGAGTAGCGTCAATCCCGTACCAGTTTACATCCCAAACCTCAGTCCTCCTGCCAATGCCGGAATAACGTTGCCAACGCGAGGTTACAAGTGCTTGGAGTGCGGCGACTCGTTCGCTCTGGAGAAGAGCCTGACCCAGCACTACGACCGGAGGAGTGTGCGCATTGAAGTGACGTGTAATCACTGTACAAAGAACCTAGTTTTCTACAATAAGTGCAGCCTTCTTTCCCACGCCCGTGGACACAAGGAGAAAGGGGTTGTGATGCAGTGTTCACACTTGATCTTAAAACCGGTCCCAGCAGATCAAATGATAGTGTCTCCTTCCAGCAATACTGCAACGTCTGCGCTCCAGAGCCCCACAGGAGCTGGCACACACGCCATCACAAAGATCCAGTCTGGCATAACTGGGACAGTGATATCAGCCCCAGCCAGCACGCCTGTCATCCCAGCTATGCCCCTCGACGAGGATCCGTCCAAACTCTGTAGACATAGTCTAAAGTGTCTGGAGTGTAACGAAGTTTTCCAAGACGAGACATCTCTCGCAACTCATTTCCAACAGGCTGCAGACACAAGTGGACAAGTAGAGTATCATATGTTTACATTCCCATATAAGCCTAGGAGACTTTGGATATGTCTTTACTTTCATTTAGCTGTTAATTATCTGAACCTCCGTGATTAAAAGTACAAACGAGAACCACAAAAAAATCCCGCAAGCACTTACGTAGTGAGTGTCAACACCTTTTCAGTAAGAATTTTCTCAGAATGTTTTTAGGCCCCAAAGTCTAAAATTCACACTGTTACTGCTAAAATTTAGCACTAGCTTTCTTGCAGCTGAACATCGTTAACACCGAAATTGGTCACGGTCTTTGCTGAGAGTTTTTAGTGATTCTTTCTGTGCGTGGCTGGAATTTGAGTGTCCTGTGGAATCCACTTAATTGGCACCCTCATTAGCATTAACACCATGAGTGAGCGAGGCATCCCTCTCACCTGCAGGGACCCCAGCCAGCCGGCAAATGGCACGCTGACAGTGTTGGAAGGATATGCATGCTGTTTTCTTCAGGCCTGTCTGGGGCAGAGCTGAACTGTGTTCACTAGCATGCGTTTCTTGCTGCGTGACCATTTGTTTATTTGTGTTGGTTTTCCATGAGTTAAATTTAGAAACCATTATCAAATTCTTTACTGATGTGTGTGGCCTAATCTGAAACACACCATTCAATAAAAGTCAACGTTAATCGCTGTTCAATGTATTTTATAGTCCCATGTGAGTTAAGGTTGTTGGTTAAGTGACACAGATTTCTGTTGGGGTGTGCCAATTAAAAGGGATTCTGGTGTGTTTCAGAGCGTTGAGTTGAGCTTTGTGTCGTGGCTTCTTGCTGTGTGGGAAGCTGAATCCTGCAGACATGATGAGACAGGAATGCCCCAGGAGTGGTCACACAGAGATGCACAGGATAAAGGGGTTTGGGTCCTGCAGTTAGGAGACAATCCATTAGCGGTAGAAGCACAGACAGGGTCCTGTCAGAATCTGTTTGCCAAAGTTAAGACCCATTCTGTGGCTGCTGTGCCCGCCACTACAGCTAGCAGTGTGAAGAGGTTGGAAGTCATCCTGCCTGTATGGATTGTGTGGCTCTGCCTCAGCTCCTGCCTGTCTAACTGGCAAGTGGGCTTAGGCTGGAGTTGCCTAGATTCACAGTGAAGTGCCACGTGAGTGAATCTCTGTTGCCTAAGCCCCTGCAGATGGACCTACCCAAAGCAAATTTGTGTCAGCTTTTTGTCAGCAGAATGTGTTCCATCCTTAGATCTTGCTACAGTTTTGAATAGGATCCGATGCCTGGCACAGAGTGTTTTGCACACCAGCTCTCCAGCGACATAACAGTAATTGGGTTCTTGCTAACTGCATTACTGCTGCTTATTGGTGTAAGATTTACCTCCCGTTCTTCCCATACTAGGTCCATTAGATATTGTTTGGTTTGATAAGTTCCAGTAGTCCTTGTGCAAAGCCTGTTGGTTTTGGTACTAGAAAATCCAAGCTGTTAAAGGAGGCACCGAGGTAAAGCAAGTGGGTGAGAGACAAATACACTGAGAGTAGGCTGGGAGGAAGAGGATGTGAAAAAGAATAGAGAACAACACAGATGGATATGTGCTGTGCTGATGTGCTCACTTTCTGTGGGGCCCTTTCTGCGTATAGACAGGTAAACTAAACACATTGGTTGGAATACCTTTTGCCCTTTCCTGCTGTCTCTGGTGCTTTTGCCCCGTTGCTGCCAAGTTTGCTCTCTGTGAATGTCCTGTGAGATGCTGTTTTACCCTGGTGAGTCACTACAGGAAGGCAACTGGAGGTCTTCATGGAATGTCAAAGTGTAACTGCAGTTAGGTGGAGAGATCACAGATAGTGCTGTTCAGGGAGGAAAGCTCATGAAGGTACAGGAAGCGGTCAGCATCGTCTGCTGCCTCTCAGTGTGTTTGTGTCTCTTGTTGGAGACTTACTGTGTTGGAAGAGCTGACGTGTGAACAAGGCCTTGACCCCTGCTCATTAGGCCACGCATCTCCAGATTTAGGAAAGCCCTGTTGCTGCACAGCACTGAAGGAAAAGCAGCTGTTGGCGTGTTGTTCCAGTTTAAAAGAGCACTCTTACAAAACATACTTTTAAATGTTCTTTGTTGAAGTACCCTCCTAAAAAGAATTAAATCTTCTTTTTAGTCCTATTCATATATCAAGCAGCAGCATCCAGTTCTGTTCTGGTTCTGTATGTTGTGTTTCATTACCTGCACTAGTGCTGCAGCTTTACTGAGGTGCCCAGCGTAGAAGTGAGAGCAATGCATCCTGCCTTCTTAGTTATCTTTTTGTCTGCTTTGTGTCCCAAGCATTGCTGCAAGTGCAGTGTGTGATGAAGAAGGACTCTTTCTAGGTGCCCATTGTCTATTCTGATGCTTTTTCATCATATGTTACCCCTTGAAAGCTTGGATGAGAGGTACTCTGACTTCTCCTTTCCATCTTCGTGCTTGGGACTGCTTTTTTGTTGAAGAACTGCCATTATTACGGGGAAGAAGCCAGAAAATTCACATTAATTGGATATTTTAACTTTGGAAGGAAGGGAAAAAGAATAAAAATAAACATTTGGATATGGGGAAAAAAAGGAGGGGGGGAAGTTACTATTTGCAGGTTGCTGATCTTTCTAGAGCCTCCCTAATTGCTCTGGCAATGGAAATTGTGCACTCCTTTGTTTTCAGTGAGCCTACGCAGTAAGTAGCTGTTTCTTCTTGTTCTCCTTAAGCTCCTGTTATGCAGGTAGAGTGTTTCTTTTAAAGTAAACGATAACAAAACAGCCCTAGTGGTGGAAAGGTGTTCCCTATAAAGTCGTTACCTTTCTGTGATGTTTTACTTCCATTGATGTTCCTGTTAAAGGGAACGAGACCACCCCTGATAGGTTTCTTGGCTGAGCAAAACCCTCATCTAGTTAACCAGGGGAAAAAAATGTATCAGGCCTGGGCTAATTAATGTTTTCCTTATTTACAGACATGAGTGTGTAGCTCCTGTGGAACCACAGAGCTCATTTCCCTTCGTACTCATGGTTCTAGTGTTTCTTTATTTTCCACCTACATCATTTTATCTTCTAACCCTTTGTTTTTTCTGAAGCTTTGACTTTAAGTGCAGGCAGGTCGTGGTTTTCACAAGCTGTGCTTCATTTTGGTGTGGGTTGGAATGAGAGGAGTGGAGGTTAATGTCACCTTAAGCCCAAAATGAAAGCAGACGTGCTGAATTCCAGAATGCCGCAGCAGAGTCTCTGGTTCTGCTGCATTCGGCTGCAGTCAGACACTGCACCCATCGAAAGGGAAAATCAGATGCATCGCTGGCATGTCTGTCAGTCTGAGTCACCAGTGGATCTGCTGGTTGCCACACCAGGGAGCAAGGCTTAGCTGAGGCTGGAGTGTTGTGTGGCACAGCCTCCTGATCTGCTTTGGTAGTGCTGCAGACAAACAGCTCTGGAGGGACTGGAGACCCCAGTGCCTCTGCTGCTGGTGTAAGCAGTTCTGTTTTGTTGTTTTCTTACCTAATTCAGTTCTCCAGATTCCTCCAGCATCGTCCTGCTGCTTGTTCCTGTCAGAAGATAGGCTTTAGAAAGCCAGGTAAATGTGGTGAGCACATTTTAAGTAGAGTTGTGGTTAGTCGGGGTTTCGCCTTTAAGCCTGAGCTGAAGACAAAGTTAACATCCCAGACCAGTCCTGCTGAGCTTGAGGGGTGTGAGCTGGTGTTTGGTCAACTGAGGACAAACATTTGGTATTTCAAGTGCATGTTTGTAGTGTCTGAAGGGAATTCTGCACTTAGAGTGTCACCAAGGCTCTGGCCAGGGTGATAGTTCAGCATCTCCCAGACAGTTAACCTCGGGCAGAGCATTCCTCAGGCACAGTAAATGCCTCTGTGCTCCCTGCTAAGCTTTTAAGGCTGGCAGTGATGCTAATGCAGAACATGAATTTGGGTAGTGGTAGATTTTCTTTGCTTAACTTCCTCTATTGTAATGCTTTGCCTCCTGCTGTCTCGCTGTCATGAGAACGTTGGAGAGCTGTGGATGGAGACTTGTGTTCACAAAGTAAACCCTAACAGTGAGCCATGTGAGAGTGCATTTCTTGCTTCTGTGTGTCTGACCACAAGATGCTTTGTCTTAAAGTTTCTACTTAAAATTACTGGCTTAAGAAAAAGAATCAAAAGTACTTGTGTGCACCCTCAAAAGAAAGCATTTGGATTAAGCTGTTTCAAATAAGGAATGAGAAGAGTGGACAGGTTGTCATACAGAAGTACACTTGTTGTTAGAGTGTCAGCAGTATTGTAGAAGTAGAAAGACAGTTATGAAGTTACTTTAGACTTTGATAATAAACAGGATTCTATTAGAAAAAAAAAGCAGTTGTTTTTTTCAGTGAGTAGAAAGGCATTTTCCTCCTGTCTTTGGAGCTGGTGCTTGTCTCCTGTTGATTACATGGGAAGAGGGTTGTCTTGCTGGCATAGTTGCTAATACTAGTAAGTGGGACTCCTGTGAAAGCTGTTGGCAACACTACTGTTTCTTCTACCATGGCAGCTTTTTATGTAATCTTGATCTTACTGTTTTATTAAAGCAGATGTAAAGCAGAGTTCCCTAAACTGGAAGAAAGGGGTGGCGTTTTGTAAAGCAGCTGTTCAGTAAGAGGCTGGTTTACCATGAGGACAGGGACTGCTTTTAATTCTTTGTTTCAAGATAGGTTAGTGAATAATGTGCAGTGCAGCTCCAGAGGGCGTGTTTTGTTCTGTGTTCTTGCAGAATGCACACACACATCACTACGTCTGCAAGACTCCTACCAAGAAATACACAGATATGTTTGAAAGATACCCATGTTGTAAATGAGTCTTGGTTTTGTCTTTGTAAGTCACTGGTGAGATTCTGAAGTCCCAAGTCATAGGAAACAAACAATAATAGTTCGAGACACCTCAGAAAGCCAAGTCTTAGAAATGCAGCTGGGTTTAAGTCTTATTCTACAAGGACTTGTGTTTGCACTTATCTTTGAGACCATGAGTGTTTCTGTTGAAGTCAGTGACGCAGCTTTCACCGCCACAGTTAAACAGATGCATAGCTCCATGCAGGATGTCAGCTCTCTGCTTAGAGCTTTTAGAGGAGCGTTATTGTAAACAGAATGTCTTCTGGAATGCTTTTACAGGTTTGACTCTTTGTGCCCTCCAGTGATGGAATGCAACTCTGAGCCGAAGCAAAGCCTCTTCACAGCTGGGTTGTATCATTTGTGTTTCATCCCAAAAATGACACACAGCACCCAAAGAATGTCAGTGTTCCTGGGTTGGCATATAGGCAACCTGCAGTTGAAGACTTTGTCAAACTGGTTTTGTGTAACAAAGCACAAGAGTTAGTTTAGTAAGTTCTTGCTGTATACTGAAAGTGCCCTGCAGAGGAAGGCTTTGTAAATCTTGCACGTGTCTCCAGTCTTCGCTCAGGTGCACAGTATGTTGATGCAATACAGATGTTGTGTTCTAGCCTGAGAAACTGCCCGTGCACTTGCTGCCTGGCAATATTCCATCGTACTGGTATTGTGGATGTTGCCATGAGAATTCATCAGGAGCAAGGGTCAAAGAAAGCGAAGTGGGTATGCTTGGTGGCTGTGAGTTTTTCACTTTAATGTGGTGCACTGAATTAAAACCATAAAGTTCGATTCTCAGGCTGTACTGAGGCCCCTTGCACTACTAAGGTCATTTTATGAGGCACCTAAGGAGACTTGTATAAACCACTGTGCATCTGCCACGGTCAGCGGTCTGTGGAGGAGCTTTGTTGTGTCAGAGTGGCCCAGAATGTCAGTGTGTCTGGTTGCTAGTGTCTGCCAGCTCTGTCCTACAAGATTTGTCCATAGGGCCTGCATTTAGTACTTGCCTACTTCTGTTGGTTCATAATCATAACATTTAACCTTTTATTTGATATATTACAGTGTGTAAAACAAGACCTTACGTGTACCTGAACCAAACCTTTTGTTTCGTCTATTTTGGTTTATCGTTTAGAAGACATGCAATATCTGCCAGATGCTGCTTCCTAACCAGTGCAGCTTTGCATCACACCAGAGAATTCATCAGCATAAATCTCCATACACGTGTCCTGAATGTGGAGCAATCTGCAGATCTGTCCACTTCCAGACTCATGTCACTAAGAACTGCCTGCATTATACCCGAAGAGTTGGTTTTCGGTCAGTATAATGATTACTTTTGTTGTCAATTTATGTATAATTTATGCTTTTTAAAGTTGTTTTCCATTTTCATAAGCATTGTTTGTAGAGTACAGCTCCATGGGTTTAAGGTTGTCATGGCAGCACTGCTATTATACTCCAAATTTTGGAATAAATACATTAGGTCTCTGCTTTGGCTTGGGCATCCACTGCAGTGTGTAATGCAATGAGAGTATTAGCTAAACTCAGCCAGCCATAAAGTGTCACTTCAGGACTTGGTAGTTTAGAAGGTCTAGAGAGTTCAGATGTATCTTCATAACTTCAGATTCTTAAACCCCACTTTTAAGTTTCTTTGAAAAGAAATGATTGTTCTCTCTGGCAGAACAGCAGTTTTCAGGGTTTACTGACAATGTACTCACATGGAACAGGCTGCCCAGGGAGATGGGAAGTCCTCATCCATGGAGATACTTGAAACACACACATATTAGGTGCTGAGGGATAGGGTTTAGTTTAGTGCTGGGCCTGGCAGTGTGAGGTGAGGGGTTGGACTTGATCTTAAAGGTCTTTTCCAACCGTAACGACTCTGTAAGCCAGAATTCATTGTTGAGATACTGATGAGTGCGCTGCACTTGTCTGGTTGCTCTCTTTTCAGTGAGAATTCAAGGTTCCTCAGCCTTACATCACCTGAAATGTCCCTTTATCAAACAGCCAGGTCTTTTGGTTCTTCTTTGTAACTCTTCAGTTTCTCTGTAGTCCCTGCGTTTCCCTGTAATGGCAATGCACAGAGGAAATGGGGATCAGAGGCATTTCATGGGAATGTCAAGTTTTGAAAGGCTTGGAAAATTGTTTTGTCTTTGAATTTCACCTGCACCAAATCGTAGGCAGCACAGCAAGAGCTCAGAAGAGCAACCCCTGCAGCCGAGCTTTGCTCAGCCATCCTAAACCATTTCCCACTTGATCCTGTAGGCTGGAGAGGGTGATTTAAAGTCTTACCAGTAGGGAGTTTCTTGCCCCCTCAGGTGACACAAGTTCATTCACTAGGATGCCTGTGAAATCTTCCCCTAAGGGAAGAAAGCATCTATGCTTCATTGAGCCAGCTGCTGTGGCAGTCTGTTTTCAGATGAACCTGAGGCCTGACACAACCCTCAGCTCTTTGGGTTCTCCTGTTCCTTGCTCCCAAGCAGTAGCCGTCTTGTCCTGCTTGTTCTGGCACCTGCTGCTGGCACTCTGCCTCCCTTCCCTCTAGTCTGTGTCACTTGGTTCTGTAGAGTCATCCTCAGGGGCTCAGGCCTGTGCTGGTAGCACCAGAAGACTCACGAGTCCTTCACCGTGTGTCTAAGCTGAAGCTACTAAACGTCTCACATCAGGTCAGAGTTCCTGTATATGGTGAGACTATGCCAAAAATACCTAGCACAAAGCAGCAGTGTCTGGGCAAGGGAATGTCTTCTTTCTTAGGCTCCTCAGCATTTCCTCAGCACTCTCATGCATTTGCCTGAGGAACAGCATAACCTGTCTGGCCTTTCCAAAGCACCTCTGTGGGGGAGTTCAGCTTGATTTCAGCAACCTGGGCTAGTTGTCTGGACTAAATCAGGTGAAAATTTCAACCTGACGTTTCACTGCATCCTTCCAAGTTGAAAGAGGAAAGCAATCCAAAACAGAAAGGGTTGGTCCTTCAGATCTGCTGTGACACACAGTGATGGATGCTGAGGATCATTCGTTATGCTGCATCACTAGAGGATAAAGTCCAGACAGGAGGGGACAGGGAGGTGAGAAATGTGACCCAGCTCTCTCGAGTGACAGCCTGAGATGAGATCTGCTTAATGAGACGATCGTGCTTGGTGCCACTGTGAGGAAATGTTCACCTCTCTGTTAGCAGAGAAGCTCCTAACAGACGTGAGAAAGGCAAGGGCCACTTACCTCACAAAGTGTGTCGGTAAGCAGAGACTGGATAGGTACAAACTTCATTAATAGTGCTAAGGATGTAAATTAATGCTCAAAAGAGAAAGGGAGCCGTGTGATAAATTTCAAAGGTGATGTGTTCTAAAGGGAAAGCAGGATTCTGGAGTGCAGTGTGTAACTATTTCCTGCTTTATTGCTGTCATCAGAGCATCAAACAGCACGACAGAGTCGTTTTCTGCGAGTGTGACAACGCTGCTACAGCTCTGACAGGTGGCAGAATTGACAGTGTGGGAAGGGGGAGAGAGGCCGTCTGGGTTTAAACTGTGAAACTCTTACTGCAAAATGCTGGCCCGTAAGAAATCCGTTCATTTGGCAGGTTATTTTGCAGCTGCTTGTTGCAATACGTTCCTGGGCTGACTTGGTGGCACTCAGCACTGGGGCTGTGTGGCGCCAAAGAAGCCCATTGTGTGCAGAAGTGTTTGTGTACTGACATTAACTCCATTTTTCAATCGTTTCCTTTTAGAATAGAGGCGGGAAGTTCACAAATTACCGACTCAGCAGAAGTCTGTGTGTGAAAAGCCTTTTCAGAGTTCCAATCTGACTGATCTGGCTGCAGAGATTCGGTTTAGTTGTCCCAAATTTAAATTACTCTCTTTTTTTTGGTTTATTTGTTTGCTTTTCTTAAATTCAAGTGCTGATTTATTACACGTACAGAAAATCATTGCCAGTGTGTCTCATGAAATCTGATGAGAAGCGGTGAGGTTTTCTGTGCTGATTCCTGTTTGGGTGGTGGTTTCTGAGCTGCTGTGGCAGACCTTACACAATCCACTGCATGTGATTAAACGCAGCTTGTGAAACCCCTGTGCAAATTTGCTGAGGGTTTAAGCACTCTCTTTACAATCAGTAGAACCCTTCTGATGACCCTCCTGTCTGTTTTGTTGTGATGCCAGAAAAAGACCTGTTCTGACTTCACGTCTCTTAGATTTTCAAATTAAGTTTGGGGAATCCTTGTTTCCTTGCTCTCTGATATGCAAATCTCTGTTGATGTTGATTCTCACTGAGCTGTTGGAAATGACATCGTTTTATCCAGTTATATATATCATCTGTTTCTCTCTCCCACTTGCTTGAAAATGAGCGTTGATTCCAGCGTTTGGCCGGGTGCTGCTCCGGGCGAGGCTGACGTGACTCTTCTCCGCTCTCTTGCAGCTGCCTGCATTGCAATGTTGTGTACTCTGATGTGGCGGCGCTCAAGTCTCACATTCAAGGTTGTCACTGTGAAGTCTTTTACAAGTGTCCTATCTGTCCCATGGCATTTAAATCTGCTCCCAGCACACACTCCCATGCCTACACACAGCACCCCGGTGTCAAGATAGGCGAACCAAAGTAAGCAAAACCAATCTTCTACTGCCCTTGCCTGCCTGTTGATAACTTGTGCAATTGCTTTCTGTCCTCTGCTATAATCCTGACGGTCACGTCCTGTGCCACCAGCAGTTTGTCAGCCTGTTGCTGACGTTGGTGTGGGGTTGGTGTGGTGTTTTGCTGAGCTCCTGGCTGGCCGATGATCTGGCAGCAGTGAAGTGTCCCTGAGCGTGGCAGCCGCAGTCCTTCAAACACCGTGTGCTGCAGGAGGGGGAAACAGCGCTGACAGAAGGGATTTGGACGGGCTGCCAGTGTGTTGCTCCTCTTGGTTTTTAATTGCCTTAGCTCAGCTGTGTTCCTGCTGTGAACCACAGTAGCCCCTGGTTCCCAGCGAGCTGCCAGGACTCACTGGGGCTTACTCGGTGCTTTGCGCTGCGCCTGCATGAGGAGGTGGGAAAATGCCATTTCATCTGCTCACAGATGGTCACTGGAGTGAATGCAGAGGCTGTGTGTGTGCAGTGCCAGCCGTGCACAGGGGCTGGGGTGTGTGCTTGTGAGAGGTGGGTGTCGAGGAGGCCGCTGTCTCCGGGCTGCCGCTGCCTGTGGGACCCTGTTCTCTCCGTCGGGCCTCCCGGGCAGTGCTCTTCCTGCAGACTCTGTTCTCATTCTCTCTACTAGCCTTTCCTTCAAGAAAGCTGTACTTTTCAGGAGTGGTGAGCTAGGTTTTCCCTTCCCTGAGACAGCCACACCTCAAGCAGAGCAATTGCAGTGTGCTCCTAAGCGAGAGGTGCCAGCCTTCGAGCCATTCCCAGCCTTGCCCCTCCGAGTCAGCACAGCTGCCTTTGTACAGATGGTTATATGACTGTTTTCCCCCAGTAATCTTTTTCTGGGTTAAAGCAGAACTGACTCCATTCTGTAGCTAGGAAAATGGTGCCTGAGCATGCTGGGTTGCTGGAGGTGCTAACACAGGGCAGGAGTAGGAACTGGACTTCGGGGTCTTTGTTTTAAGGGCATTGAAGATGTTGGGGGCCTGAGCTGAAGCAGTGGGGGCTGCAGGTGCCGATGCCTGTGGAAGTCAGGCTTCAGATCTCGATCATAGCCTCATCCCTTCCCATTGCAGACCTTTTTCCTCTGTCTCCTCTCTCCTCTGTTAGTACGAGTCCAGTGTTGAGAGTAAATATGGCAGTGTTTAGCTCCGTGTGGTTTCTCTGACGTGCACAGAGCACACTCGTGCACCTTATCACTTCTAGGTGATTTAAAAGGAAATGGTTTTCCTGTTGGAGTGAGTGGGTTTCTGAGGATGACTTCTGTCACCTGTCTTGGTCACACTGATCTCGAATGCTCCTGGCATTGCTCAGATCCTGGTTTGTCTGTGTTAAAACCACAGAGCAGCCCAAGTTGGAAGGGACCTTGAGAGACCATCAGGCCCAGCCCTTTATGGGTAAGGGAGCCAAGATGGGATCCATCACCCTGTCTAGCTGCATCTTGAAAGCCTCCAGTCATGGGGACTCCATCATGTCCCTGCAGAGGTTGTTCCCATGGAAGATTGTTCTCACTGTAAAAAGCTACTTTATTGACTCAAGATGAAATCTATCATGGGGCAACTTGTACCCATTGCCCTTTGTCTTCTGCATGTGGCTTCTTGTGAAGAGAGAGCATCCCTTTATCTTTGTAGCTGCATTTTTAAGTACTGGAGCACTGTGGAGAGGCTCCCTTGAAGCTCCTCCAGGGAGAAGAGGCCCAGCTCCTTCAGCTTTTCCTTGTAGGGCAGATTCTCCAGCCCCTTGGTCACCTTTGGGGTCCTGCTTTGGACCCTCTCCAGTCTGACCATGTCTTTCTTGGGTTGTGGGGCCAGAACTGGACACAGTGGTCTGGGTGTGGTGTGACCAGCACTGAGTAGAGCTGACAAGTGCTGTTGCATTTGAGGCAACATGTGCATGTTTGACTAGTGTCCTGCTGCTGGTTTCATCTGCATTGCATTGCCCCTCATCTACATTGTGTGTGCCTGGGGTGTGTTTGGAAGCCGTTAACAGATTCATTGTTGGAAAGGAGTGTGATGCAGTCATGAGAGTCGTGTAGGTGTGGCCACATAAACTCATTAAATGTGTGTTCTTCTGAAGTGAAAATCTGAAAACAAGTGACAAGAAGGGTAGAGCAGCCTTCTGCACTTGGCACTGAGGGACTCCTCGCTGCTCCTGCCAGCCCCTGCCAGGGCACTGGGGCTGCAGCCAGGCTGGGGACTCCTCACTGCTTCACGCTCTTTGTTTACGGGAACTGGGCTCCCTGGGTAAATGTCTGTGGCCTCTGGCATTTGCTGGAACTGTGATTTCCAATTGCATTACAGAAGCTTGCTTCAGAGCAGGCAGAGTAAGCTGTGTGCTGTATGAAAAATGAAGTTTGTGTGCAGTGATTCTCAGTGGGACGGAATGAGATTATTGTAATAGAGGGAGATGGATGGCTGCTGTGTGTTGCAACGTCGTGAGGCTCTCCTGCAGCACGCCTGCCTGGGTTTTGGGGGAAACCAAAGCTTAACTGGGATTTGTCTTTTTCAGTAAACAGTGTAACTCCACAGGAACAGCACAAAGACATTTTTCATGGCTGATGTTGTTTTGGATATTGGAGAAGTGCTGGTTTATGTACGTGGATGTGCCCTGTGCTGTTGGTACAAAGTGTGTTACCCACAGGTACCATCTCTTAGAGACAAAAACCTGGGTGGGTTAAATGCCCTACTGTGGTGCAGAAGCTTCCAAAGCACTAAACAGCTTTTGTGTGCTATGGAGGTGTTTTCCTGTGAGGTAACATCAGTGTTTACTCTAAGGTTCTATGAGAAGCTCATCAGATGTCTGGGAGGTGAAGCAGCCCGTGCAGCTGGTCTGGAGTGTGCTGTGGGGCAGGAGCGCTCTCTGAGCAGCCACCCAGGCTGTGTGTGTGAGGACACTCCAGCTGCCAGCCTCACTCAGGTGCCCTGTTGAATTCAGGTGATTGTAAACCACAGCCATGTTAAGCACAGCTGCCTTGAAGCTTCAGACCAGGGTTTAAGCTGTTACATGTTAAGTACTGCTTCAGTTATGGACAAACCAGTGTGCTTAGCTGCATGTATTCAGCATTGAAAGTGATGCTTGGATGTGACTGAAAGAAATACTCTGAAGTGTGTATAGTCACTGCTCATACTATTGGTGATGTTGGTATGAATTTAACAGGGTACAGCCTTTGCCAGAGACCTGTCTGAGATCTCTGCTACTGTACCAAGCAGTTCATAGAATCACAGCATGGTGGGGGTTGGAAGGGACCTTTAGAGATCATCCAGTGCAACCCCCTGCAGAAGCAGCTCCCACCTAGATCAGGTCACACAGGAACGTGTCCAGGTGGGTCTTGAAGCCCTCCAAGGAAGGAGCCTCCACACCCTCCCTGGGCAGCCTGGGCCAGGGCTCCCTCACTCAAACACTGACACAGTTTGTCCTGATGTTTCAATGGAACTGTTTGTGTTCCAGCTTCATCCCATCACCCCTTGTCCTGTCACTGGATACAATAAAAAAACGTGGTGCCCCAACCCCCTGACACCCACCAGTGAGATATTTGTCAATGTCAGTGAGCTCCCCCTTCAGTCTCCTCTTCTCCAGACTGAACAGCCCCAGGTCCCGCAGCCTTTCCTCACAAGGAAGATGCTCCAGTGCCCTGATTTGCTGAGGGTCCCTCTGTCCCCTCACCCAGGTGGTTTTTATCAACCCAGGTGGTGTTGAACCAGACTGGCCCCAGAACCCATCCCTGTGGAACTTCAGTGGCCACAGGCCTCCAACCCGACTCCATGCCACTGATCCCCACCCTCTGGGCTCTGTCATTCAGCAGCTCTCCATCCACCTCACCTCCACTCATCCAGCCACACTGCCTGAGCTTTCTGATGAGGATGTTGTGGGAGACAGAGTCTAAAGCCTTGCTGAAGTCAGGGCAGATGGCATCAACAGTCCAGCAAAGGGACACTAAGATGAGTAAGGGACTGGAGCATATATCATGTGGAGAGGCTGGGGGAGATGGGGTGGCCAGCCTGGAGAGGGGAAAGCTCAGGAGGATGTGTATAAATAGCACATGGGAAGGCACAGAGAGGATGAAGACAGACTCTTGTCTGTAGTGCCCGAAGGACGAGATGCAGCAGGCACAGACTGAAACGTGTCAGTCTCCTCCTGAACACAAGAAGTCACGTTTTTGCTGTGAAGTGGTCAGGCACTGGGACAGGCTGCCCAGAGGCTGTCGAGTCTCAGCCCATGGAGACATTCAAAGCTTGACTGCACAGAGTCCTGGGCAGCCTGCTCTGGCTGACCCTGCTGAGCAGTGGTGGGACCTCCCCGTGACCTCCAGGCCTCCCTCCCAGCCTCAGTGATTCCGTAGTCTCCTGTTCCTCACTTGAGATACAGTGAGAGTCCGAAGCGTGTTCAGATCATAGTTTACTGGATTAAATTATGTAACCTCACTATGTTACATTTACACACTAAAGATGTGACTTGTTGAGATCACTGTCTGGTTCCAGGTCATAAAGCAGATTCTCTGATTGGCGTCCAGTTTTACTTGGAAGGCACTGTTCTGATAGAAATGTACTTAATGAAGCAATCAGAGGGTTAGTTCTGGTTCTGCCAGTCTGGATTTGCATGCTGCTAGCTTGGAGCAATGTAAGTTTACTCCTGTCTCTTTAGCATCCAGCCATGGGACCAACTGCTTGGCCAGGGGCGACGAGGTGCTGGGGCTCTGCCTGTGAGCAGTGAGCCAGGAGGGTGAAAATTGCCCTGCCAGGGACACGGCTGTCGTAGTCCTCTACCTCAGGTTATTTACCTGTGTAGTAACCAGGCTCAGTGCTTCCTGACTTTTGGACAATGTTGCTGGTTGAGGCAAGGCAAGGCAAGGCAAGGCAAGGCAAGGGAAGGGAAGGGAAGGGAAGGGAAGGGAAGGGAAGGGAAGGGAAGGGAAGGGAAGGGAAGGGAAGGGAAGGGAAGGGAAGGGAAGGGAAGGGAAGGGAAGGGAAGGGAAGGGAAGGGAAGGGAAGGGAAGGGAAGGGAAGCCACACAGAGAGCAGGGCAGTAGCACACAGGCTGTCAGAGGCTGTGTAAAGAGTACATTCATGTCAGCACGTGTGAGGATCTGGAGCCACTTGTTCCAGACTCAAACCACAGTATTTTTCACAGTTAGTATGATTAAGTGTGTTATTTTTCATTATTTCAAATGTTTATACTCACTGAGTGGCTTGGACATTGCAGCAGTGTCCCTGTTCTTGTCACCTCAAAGCACAGTGCAGCGATCTCCAGAGCTTCTGAACCACGTGCTCGTGATGGTCGTTCCTCAGAGGCATGGAGAAGGGACTCGGGACACTGGGGTGGATAGTGAGAGAACTCAGCAGGCAGGGTTGGTGTGTTTAATGGAAAGTGGTTCTTTAGGACAGAGATCAGACTCTGAGAGATGGGGTGAGGGGGGTTCCTTTCACAGAGGACACGCCTGGCCCTGCTCTGAACACGGTTGTTGGGTTTCTTCTGTTGTAGCTGAACTTTCTCTGAGGTACAACCACTGCTGGTGGCTCTGGGATTAGATTTCTCTCTCATATGGTGATCTGAGGCAAATTTCTTTGTTCCTTTTCTTTGCTGTGTCATTTCATTCATTTTCCAAGTTCAAACCAAAAATCAGTGTGCTGTTTTTAGAGTTGGATGATTTCCTGCTAGTGAGCAGATGCAGTCAGGGGCTGCAGCTCGAGCCTTGGCACTGCTCTCGTTACCTTCAGCTGCCGGGGAAGTCACACCTAATACCATCAAACGTGCAGATAAACGAGAACAAGCAGCAAAGCATCAAGTCAATAAGTACCTGGGGTGCAATTTTAGATACACTTTTCACAGTAAAGTCACCAGCAAAACGGAACAAGCTTGAGCCTCCAGTCAGGTAGCAGTTGTTGCAGCATCTCTGTCAGGGGATTGTGTGTCTGGTTTCTGTCTGTTGGAAGGCCCTTGGCAGAGAGCTGATACAAACACCGTTATCTCCAGGTTGTTTGATAACGTTCTTGGCCAAAATTCTGTGCCACAAAATGCTGTCAGGTTCATTTCCAGGGGCTGTGCTGTCAGCACTTACCTGCTGCTGTGCTTGTGCGTGTTTTGAAGCGCTCTGGGGTGGCGGCAGTGGGTGCGTTGCTGCCCCAGCTGCACGGCTGCTGGAGCTCACGCAGCTTGTGCCGCAGTTCTGGCCTGTGCAGATGGGATGTGGGGCAGCAGCCAGGCACCTGTGCTGTGGGAAGCAGTGGTGGCCTTGGTGCTGTCTCCAGGTTGCTTCCAGAGGCAGATCCTCAGCAGCTTGTAGCTGCCAACCAGGGAAACACCATCCTGTGACGTTGGGGCATTGGAGAGTCGAGGCTTTGTGTTCAGAAGGTTCAAAGCCACAGGCATTGCCAAAACTGAATGTATCTTGAACTGTGTCCCCAGTTACGATCCAATCAATCCCTCCTTTGAAACGTGTTGCCGCTGCATCCCAGAGCAGGTGCACTAGCCTTCAGCTGTAACGGGTGAGCGCGGCAGCTGAGGACACGTAACTTCCAGGGTACCCTAAGCAGACGCTGGTGTTGCAATACATAACTGGCACATGTTCTTGTTTTCTGGCTTTTTGTTTGCACTTCATGGTGGGTTTTTTTCCCGTTTCTGTGGGGTTTTTGCTGCTCCCATTCTCTGACGTGGGAGGATGTTTTTAATCAGTGTAATGTGAACCTTTTCCAGGCAGTGTGAAATGATTGCTTGAACATGTCAGATCTTACCTCTGCTGAGAAACAAAAGTAAAGTTAACATCATGATTCTTGCAAATAGATCAATGTGACTGACACTGTTTATTGTACTTCTGTTTTTAGAATAATATATAAATGCTCTATGTGTGACACTGTGTTTACTCTACAACCTTTGCTCTATCGCCACTTTGATCAGCACATTGAAAACCAGAAGGTGTCTGTTTTCAAGTGTCCAGACTGTTCTCTTCTGTATGCACAGAAACAGCTTATGATGGATCACATCAAGGTGTGTAGGCATCTTCTCTTGTTTCGTTCATAGATACCGTTTGTCATGCAATATATGCTGTGAGAAAACGCTGTATGGGGCACAGTAGCAGGACGACTGCTGAAAGACACAGATGTTAATAATTCCCAGAGAGTAACCTGTGAATAATGTTCTCAGATGTTAAAATGTTGTTATCTCCTGTGGTCTCTAGCATACCTGTGTTGTAATCACTGACTCAGTTTTCCTTTTTGCATGTTGCTTTTGGTATAACAGGAGCGTCCCACTGCACCACATCCCATTTTATCAAGGAGATCATGGGCATAGCGAAGCAACTTCGTCCCATCCTGTGAAGTACTGAGCTTTATTTACAGCATTCTCAGTATTGTTCCAACTGTGGGGAGCCGAGCATGCTGAGTGCATGATAAAGTCAAGCCTTTGGTGTTCAGAGCTCACCGTTAGGAACCAGTGTGGCTCTTGAATAGATGTGGAGATTGTGTGCTTCTGTATCAACAGCAACACACGCATGTTTGGAAAAAACCCACTTGAAGCCTGTTTTCTCGTAAATGCCCTTAGAACTGAAGAAGATTTACTGTCATCATCTTTGCAAATCATGTTTTCCAGAATCAGCAGTCCCACAGCTCTAATTTAGTAGCTGGGTGCTTTAAATGCGCTGTGTTACCTTGCTGTGTCGATACCAAACCTGTTAGCAGCGCTGCATTTCTTGTGCCTTATTAGCATCTGCTGCCTGGTAACAGCTGAAGTTGTTTGCACCATTGCAAGGTATTACAAGTGCTCAATTCCATGGGTTTCTCTTCCAGTGACACTTGGTACAATCTGTGTGCAGGATAAGGGGAAGCCAGACACCTTTCTTGTCTGCTAAAACAGGCCTTCAGTTCCAGCCGTGGCACCTGTGGCCTCAGAAACCTCTGAAGCTGTGCTGAAAACAATATCACAAGCCTTGAAAAAGGAGTTGGTCTCAAAGCCAATCTGAAACTGAGGAGGAGATAAGGAAGGGCCGAGCCAAATGCAGAAATACAGGGACCAGACGTTTCTTTGTTTCTGAGGTGGCTGCTAGGTGCTGTAAGAATCGCCCTGCACTTGTGCCAGGCGCCTCAGATGGTGCCTCTCAGGCAGCACTGCAGTCCCCTTGCAAAACTTCCTTTCATCTGCCCTATGGATGATAAGCTCATATGGCAGGTTCTCACACTTTGCCCTCCTGTCATATTTGTGTGATCAGCTTTTCCTGACTCAGGTATTAGTGTGAAAGTATTGTTATATCTGCACAAAGCTACCTTTTTAGACCTGAAAGCAGCTGCTTTTGGAGCATGGTCTGTCTGTATTTAGGGACAGAACCTATTTTTGCATAAATTAGCTCTCATTACAAAGTTAGTCTCAGTTACCCAGGATGTGGGCACTGGCTATTTTGGCTGTAGTGTTGCATGACAGTATTTCCGCTTTCAAACAGTGGTTTTTTAGCATGTTTCACTATAAATGACTCAGGCGTTTTTGAGGATAAAATGAGAGGATTAGAACACACGTGTGCAGGCACAGTCCTGCTGCTTTTACTCAGAGTTGCCAGTGCTGTTACACTGAGGATGTGTGTACAGCAGTAGGGACAGCAGCAGAAAAGCAGAAACCAGACTTTTGGGTAAGGGGAAATGGAGTATAGATAAAACCAGAAAAAGAACTTGTGGAGAGGATGAAAGCCACAGGCAAGGGCAGAGCTTAGCCCGGCTGCACAAAGCATAATTGTTTGGTATAGCTATACAGAGAGCACCAAGGCAGAGAAGAGCTGGGTGAAAACAGCACAGCAAGGGGCAGGAGGGAGCTCAGGAGGTTATTCAGTGCTACGGAAGGAGGAGGTTATCTACCAAAAATAGGCTAGAATAATTCCTGCAGGTGTGAGTGTTTCTTGTTGGCAAAATGTTTGTCCTCTTCTGCAGTGGCTTGCTACAAGGAAACTTCCAACAGCCAGTGAGAGGAGGTGGTGAAGGTCAGGGCCAGAGGTGTACCGCTCCCAGCTCTGCTGGTGATGTGTGCTGTGATCACTGCAACCCCATGTTGTGCTTTGCTGCTTTTTGTTTCCAAAGAAGAAATTAAATGTCAAATGTTGTATTTTAAGGCATTTAAAAGCTGAGCACTAATATCCTACGTGCTGACGAGCTAAGGTGGAGTCTGCAGGTCAGCCTTCAGCTGCCTGGAGGCAGAGGAACCTCCTTCCTCCCACCTTGTGCTTTATCCTCCTTGTCCTGGTGCAGTGGGATGCTAAAGGCAGCCCCCTCGCTTGCCACACAACTGCAGATTGTGCTCAGAGCCAGTCAGCTGGTCCTGTGCACTTTGCTTTGTGATAACACTGCAGTTGTTTAAAGCGCTGGCTTTTCCGCCTGTAGGTCAGGTTGATATTTGCTGTAGAGCCAGCGGGTAGTCCCGAGAGCCACGTGGTCTTCAGAAGAGCTTGGTACTGAGATATTACCCTGGAGCATCAAATTTGTGTCCTTACATTCTCAGAATCAAGAATGTATGTAGTGGGGCTTTTTGTTTCTGAGGTCTGTAGGAAAAATAGCAGTGTTTGGGATGACCAGACGTGGCACCTGGGAGAGGTACTGCAAAGGCCAGGAGATGAGAACACTGTCGTTGCCAAGGGTGTGAAAGGGACCTTTCGGGTGGGTCCATGTCCAGCAGGACGTTCAGTCTGGGCTGCAGTCATTTTCGTTGGCCCAGAGCCTGCTGACTCCCTCCTGCTGTGTCCGTGTCCATGCGTGGAGCAGACATGCAGCTGAAGGCCAGGTCTTCCTAAGCTCAAGTGTCATACCAGCAGGTGACACTGGATCCAGATGCTGGGGAAGAGGAGGTGGGAGAGTTCTTCCCTTCTTACTGGTGGTTAAGTTTAAGTAAACTCAAACTTAGAGTCTGGGAATGAGTCAGTGAGGAAGGATCAGTACTGTAGGGTGCTTGAGAGCAGCTTGTTGGATACCTCTTGGCTGTCTCCTGGTCTTGGGGACCCCATCAGCCCTGCACACCCGTGATTCTAAGCACTGTTAGAACATAGCCCTAAGGTAGAGTGCTCACAGCCTGAGCTTGACTCAGCCAAGGTATAAACTATGAATTCGTCCTAAACAACACAGTTGCCCAATCTTTCCAGAATTGCCTTTTCTTGTCTTATTTACCAGTGTGCCAAGTTCATACTTGGCAGTAAAAACCTTCCCCTCATAGAAGTCTCTAGTCACAAAGTTTGAAATGAGGCTCTGACTGATACATTAGGTGAGTGAAGTGAGCAGTTAACACCAAGCACTTCTCCAGGCCCTTCTTCCTCCTTGTTAAGCAACAATTTGTACTTGGCCTCCAAAATACATCATTTTTGGTGAAGATATCCATGAAAGGAAACTTCTCTTTAGCCATGGATGGTGTCTGTTAGTGTTACCGAATAGTTTCTGTTGATGCTAGGCCTCGTTTCTTTACATTAAGAATGTGATCTGACAATAGACTCTTGTTTTGGAGGGGCTTTGTGTTTTATCAGTACAACTGTATGCTTCTCTGTTAGTTTTGTGCTCCTTGTTTTTTTGTTCTCTTTATTGCAGTCTATGCATGGAACTTTGAAAAGTGTTGAGGGGCCACCAAACCTGGGGATAAACCTGCCTCTCAGCACTAAACCCACAACTCAGAACTCAGCCAGTCACAACAAGGAGGACACAAAACCTGTCAACGGCACAGAAAAGTTAGAGAAGAAATCTCCTTCTCCTATAAGGAAAGCAGAGCCTAAGAAAGTGGCCAATCCTGGCTGGACGTGTTGGGAGTGCGACAGGCTCTTCACGCAGAGAGACGTGTACATCTCTCACATGAGGAAGGAGCACGGGAAGGTAAAGGAGTCACTGACACCTCGAACAGGGAGTCTCTTTCTTTTCAAGCTCAGTTGTACATTTGCAAACGATTCCTTTTAGTCCCACTGTTAGTTCTTGTCCGTTCTCACGTCTGTTTCATCTTCCTCTCTGTGGCTGTTTAGGTTTTGTCATTTTCTGCATAGTCCCACTGATAAAATCTGCACACTCTTACTTCACTGTAGGCTTGTTCTTCCAGCACCAAAATGTCTTCAGGCTAGGAAGAGTGAGGGATGTTCCAGTGTGTCACCCAAGTCATCCAACCTGGCCCAGGTGCTTGCTTCTTCCTTTGTTCCCTCTCAGTTCCCTCTCTGGAAAGTTCTTTTCACCTTGGGGAACAGAATCTTGTTCTGTTGGTGCAGTGAGTGGGGTGCCCGGTGGCATTGCAGTGGGACGGCAGACAGGCTCAGGCTGAGCCCTTGCTCCAGTCTCACACTTGCAGGTTCAGCCAGCAGGTCAGCAGAGCTGGGCAGCTGAGTTTTGCATCTAAAGCAGCTGGGTGCGAGGTGGCTTACTGGAAATGCACTGAAAGTGAAGTACTGGAACGCTGAATTCTCAAGTCAGCAGAAAGACAGGTTATTGCTCCTGCTGCATCCCCTGGCCACTGTTCTCATGTTCCTCCTTGCCTCTGCACCCCTACGTCATTCTTTCAGCCTTCCTGCTGAAGGGTCCTGTAGCCACATTGTGCTGGGCCTCTGGGAACCAAACACACAGAACCAAAGGCTTTTGAGTCACAGAAGGACATTTGTCTTTTACCTTCTTCTGCCTTTACAGCTTGAGGGCAGGGAAGGGAGACAGACAGCTGAGGTCATGTGGTCTCCATTTGATTTCTCCAGCTGCTTTAAAAGACGTTTTTTGCATTTCTGACTTGGAAATCGCTTAGGAGCTGTTAATTGCTTCTAGTTTCCAGCCTGGCAGGTGTACATTCCTGACACTTCTGCCAGGCACTGTCTGTAAAGAAACTCCACAAAGCTATCCCAGCTCCTGGGGCACCTCTGGGTGCTGAATCTTGCTCCTGATCCTGTGACACACACTCACAGCTTAGTTATCTGTCAAAATCAGTCTCTTTATAGCAGCAGATAAGCTGTTGGTCCACTCCCTTGTTCTTGTTAGTCCCAGTATTAACTCAGCTGTGCTTTTACCAGCAGACAAGAACAAGTTTAAGACCAGATTCGTTTTACATTGATGCAATTCCAACACAACCTCTCTGTGAAACTGTCCCTTCCAGGGGAACTGGAGAGTGATGCCCAGCCTGACCCCAAGCTCAGCACAGGGGCAGGAGGTGCAAAAAATAAGGCAGCACACTGAAAATGCTGCCTAAATATTGGCTGAAACATTTGTCTTTCTGCCAATGATGTTTAGTAAGAATGCACCAGGTTACCTCAGGAGCAGCTTTTACTATGGAATACTAGATGATTGCACTCAAATGGTTGCCTAAAGGACTGTTTCAGTGCTCACATTTATGTGGTAACTTGTTCCATTTCAAGCTTTTCCTCAAATAATGTGTGAGGCTTATGTATATCTCATTCAATCACATACTGGTGGGGTTGGAAGATCATCCAGACCAACCCCATGCCAACCCCATGCCAGCCCCAGGTAGGTCAGGTCACATGCGAACGTGTCCAGAGGAGTTTGGAAGCCTCCTGAGAAGGAGCCTCCACACCCTCCCTGGGCAGCCTGGGCCAGGGCTCCCTCACTCAAACACTGACACAGTTTGTCCTGATGTTTCAATGGAACTGTTTGTGTTCCAGCTTCATCCCATCACCCCTTGTCCTGTCACTGGATACAACAGAAAGAAAGTGCTGCCCCAACCTCCTGACACCCACCAGTGAGATATTTGTCAATATTAATGAGATACCCCCCAGTCTCCTCCAGACTAAACAGCCCCAGGTCCCGCAGCCTTTCCTCACAAGGAAGATGCTCCAGTGCCCTGAGCATCTTGCTGGCCCTGCACTGGCCTCTCTGCAGCAGTTCCCTGTCCCTCTGCAGCTGGGGAGCCCACAACTGGACACTGGACTCCAGATGAGGCCTCAGCAGATGTGGCAGAGCAGAGGGGGAGCAGAACCTCCCTGGCCCTGCTGCCCACACTCTGCTGGATGCCCCCAGGCTGCCGTTGGCTTCTTGCCCACGAGGGCACGTTCCTGCTCATGGGCAGTTTATTATCCCCCAGCACTGCCAGGTCTGTCTCTGCAGAGCTGCTCTCCAGCAGCTCACCCCCAGCCTGGCCTGGGGCAGGGGGTTGTTCCTCCCCAGCTGCAGGACTCTGCCCTTGCCCTTGTTGAACCTCAGCAGGTTCCTCTGTGCCCAACTCTCAGCCTGCCCAGCTCTCACTGACTGGCAGCACAGCCTCTGGTGCATCAGCCAGTGCTCCCAGTCTGGTGCCAGCAGGGAACTTGCCGAGGATCCCTCAGTCCCCTCCACCCAGGTGCTTGGTGAAGATGCTGAATCAGAGTGGCCTCAGAACCCATCCCTGTGGAACGTTGTTCCATCATGGTGCAGGGCTGTTTCCTCAGAGCAGCCCCAGTGTGCCTCCACATGTTTTGTTTGCAGGTTCTCACAGTTGCAGCCATCAGCACAGTGCACAGTCTGATGATGCCGTAGTGTTAATGAGCATACACCTTGTGTAAACACTGCCAGGCTTTCACTTGTAGGCATTTAGGAGCAAAATATGTTGATTTCTTTTAATTGGCCTTTAATCATGGAGAGGAAGCGTGGGATGAGCAGTGCTGGGCCTCTACCAGCACTGTGTTGACTGACCCCAGAAAAATTACCATATCGTGTTTCCTGATGGGCTGCTTCACGTTTGCATGAGTGACCTTTCAGAACTGCTTCTCTTTTCCCTTCCCCCACGCTCTGAGTGATCTTGGTCTTGGTAGCAAAAGGTCTCTCCTCTCACTTGAACAGCTCTTACTCCTTTAACCATTCCAGACATAACCTTTCCCTGTGCTCAAACCTTCCACTGTTCACTCCAGACTTTGCAGTAAGTGGTGGTTGTGAGTAACAACATCAGCTCTGCAGGTCCCCGCTGGTTTGCCTGTAGCTGTTCCTGAGCAGCATTCCTGCACATTAGGGAGGATGTGAACATCAACACAAAGCCCAGCACTCTGAGCAGGAGTAGAGGTAGATGGTTTTCAGTTCCTCAGGCATTTCTGCATGGCCTCAGCTTGTTGGTGTTTAGGGTTGGAAACTGGGGTTTTCAAGCTGTTGTCACTATTAATGTGAGTAGCCAGAGGAGCAGAGAATGACCCGTGTGGTACCAGAATGTGCACCTGGATCTTTGTGCCCCTCCATTGCTGAGGAATTGGCCACTTCCTCAGAACCTGAGAGTGAATGAGCCAAACCTTTACATTATTCTATGAACATCTGCTGTGGAGTGCTCTCACCTGACTCTCACCTGACTGCCCTTGCTGATCAGAAGTCATCCGCTGGTCTCCCTTGCTGGTGTGGCCCCACTGCTGTGGGGGAGCTGCAGGTCCCTGGCCTGCAGGGTCTCTGAGGGGGGTGTTGGGGAGGCGCCGTCCCGGGCACCATCAGTGACAGTTCTTCCCTGTTATCAAAGGCTACACACACAGACACACAGAGACACAGACACACAGACAGAGACACACACAGACACAGACACACACACAGACACACACACACAGAGACACACACACAGAGACACACAGACACACACACAGAGACACACAGACACACACACACAGAGACACACACACAGACACACACACAGAGACACACAGACACACACACAGAGACACACACACACACACACACACACACAGAGACACACACACAGACACACACACAGAGACACACAGAGACACACACAGAGACACACAGACACACACACAGAGACACACAGACACACACACACAGAGACACACACACAGAGACACACAGACACACACACACAGAGACACACAGACACACACACAGACACACACACACACACAGACACACACACAGACACACACACAGACACACAGACACACACACACAGAGACACACACACAGAGACACACACAGAGACACACAGACACACACACAGAGACACACAGACACACACACACAGAGACACACACACAGAGACACACACACACAGAGCTTTTAATGAGCTTTTGTAACGAATGTGTTTTGTTGTCTGTTGAAAGCAAATGAAGAAGCATCCGTGTCGACAGTGTGACAAATCCTTCAGCTCGTCCCACAGTTTGTGCCGTCACAACCGCATCAAGCACAAAGGCATCAGGAAGGTGTACACCTGCTCGTGAGTTACACTTCCTCTGCTCTAGGAACCAACACAAGGCCATGCATGGTTGCATTCCTTTTCTTGATTGTCTGAAGACAAGTGTCCCGTTTGTTCCAGTGAATCAGCTGTTTGGGTACAGAGACACACCAAACTGGGCTGTGCTGTGTGTGTAGAGTAGAGCTGGCTGCTGGCCCTGGAGCTCTGGGAGCCCGGCCTGAAACTTCGCTGAGCTGACAGCTTGCAGCCTGCTCTTCCAATGCACAAAAGTCAGTATTTGCAGTGTTTCCCTTTCAGTGTCAAAAAGTCCTTAGTGATGTTTAAATGGCTGGAGAGACAGTAGGTAGTTTAACAGAGAAGTCCATGTCACTCAGGTGAGAATGACAGTGCAGCCTCTGTGCTGTACCTCTGCATTCATAGTCTGGTGTGTGTTTGCACAGCCTGGAGGAGAGTTTGCAGCTCTGAAAAGGAAGCTGCAGAGCATTAGCCCTGTTTTCTGACTGAGGTCTTACCAGTCCCTGCTCTGCCACAGCGGGATCTCTGCTTTGTCCCAGAAAGCACAAGGCCAGGGGGTGTGGGAGCAAGGGATGGCCCCACACACAGCACAGCCATCCCACCAAGGGCTTCTGACACTTTCTGATGTCCCCTCAGCCTGAACTCCAGCCAACGTGAGCTGGCTCTGCTGTTTCTCTTGGTGTATGACAAGTGCCTGTGTTCTGCACATCCCCTGAGCACGTTTACGGTGGTTCTTGCTTTTCATAGAACCATTGCTGTTGGAGAAGACTTTTAAGATCGAGTCCAACTCCTCACCTCACACTGCCAGGCCAGCACTAAACTAAACCACTCCCTCAGCACCTCATCTATGTGTCTTTTAAATCCCTCCAGGGCTGGGCACTCCCCCAGCTCCCTGGGCAGCCTGGCACAGGGGCTCACACCCCTCTCAGGGAAACAGTTCTGCCTCAGCTCCAGCCTCAACCACCCCTGGGGCAACTCCAGCCCCTTTCCTCTTGTCCTGTCATTCACGGCTGGGGAGCAGAGCCCGACCCCCAGCTCCCTGCAGCCTCCTGTCAGGGAGTGTCAGAGAGTGCTGCTGTGTCCCCTCAGGCTCCTCTTCTCCAGGCTCAACACCCCCATTCCCTCAGCCCCTGCCCAGCCCCTTGTGCTCCAGCCCCTTCCCCAGCTCTGTGCCCGGCTCTGGCCACGCTGCAGCCCCTCAGTGTCCCTGTGGCAGTGAGTGAGGGGCCCAGCACTGACACAGCCCTGGAGCTGCAGCCTCCCCAGGGCCCAGCACAGGGGACAATCCCTGCCCTGCTCCTGCTGCCACCCCACTGCTGATCCCAGCCAGGCTGCCCTTCGCCTTCTCACCCCCCTGGGCACGCTGCTGGCTCCTGTTCAGCCCCTGGCACCAACCCCCCCAGGCCCTTTCCCTGCAGCAGTTTCCAGCCCCTCTGCCCCAGCCTGGAGCTGCCTGGGCTTGGGGTGGCCTAACATTTCAAAGTCGTTGGAGCACTGACTTTCCTTCTTCATTGTCTTTTTATCAAGTAAGGTTAAATGAAAGAGCATTTAAAAAGTGACAGCCCAAGAGGAGGGGCTCAGAAAGAGCTACATAGCTGAACTTCTCCCTGCAGTTCTTGTTTGCCCCCCTCTCCAGACCCCTGCACAGTGCAGCCTCAGAGCTCAGGAGAAGCAGCTTCCCCACAGCTGTGAGAGGAGTGGATGTGATGCAGGCAGCTCCCTGGGGAGCACAAAGCACACACTCTGGAGTTCTGCTGGTCAGTTTGAGGCTGGAAAGGGAGCTGAGAAGGAATTGCTAGTTCCAGGAGATTGAGACGTCCCTTTTTTCTATAGTAATTAGCAACAGGACAAGGAGTGATGGGATGAGGATGGAACACAAACAGTTCCACTTAGACATAAGAAAAAACTATTTCCCTGTGAGGGTGAGGGAGCCCTGGCCCAGGCTGCCCAGGGAGGGTGGGGAGGATCCTTCCTTGGAGGGCTTCAAGACCCACCTGGACACGTTCCTGTGTGACCTGATCTAGGTGGGAGCTGCTTCTGCAGGGGATTGGGCTGGATGAGCTCTAAAGGTCCCTTCCAGCCCCACCATGCTGTGATTCTATGAAATGGTTGGGATTTGAATGCAGTGCCCCTTGGAGGTGGCATTCATCCATCATTGCTTACCCTGGAGATTTGAAGGAAGGAGAATTAGGGAGAGTGTCTGCCAGAGTGTTCAGGATGGTGATGTTAGCAGGGGTGACCTCTGAGCCCACCCTGTGCCATTCTGGACATTGTTCTCAGAGAACTTCTCGTTCACACTGAATATCAATTGCTCAGATTCTTCTCCTTGTTCTTGGTGCCAGTTTTCTTTGTAACACCCCTGCAGTGGCCTGGGAGATGCTCCCACAGACTCTGCTCTGGTCTGGAAGTGTTTACCCACCCTGTTTGTATTCCTGAGACCCCGATGACTCCTGTTAGGCCTGACCTCTGAACGTGAGCCTTGTGTTCCTGCAGGCACTGCCCCGACTCCAGACGAACCTTCACCAAACGGCTGATGCTGGAAAAACATATTCAGCTGATGCACGGCATTAAAGACCCTGATGTGAAGGAAATGACGGAATCAACCAACCTGGAAGAAAGGGAAGTAAAAGAGGACACCAAGGTAATCACCCAGGAGATTGACTCAGTCACCAAGAGTGGCTTTGTTGTGAGCACAGGGTCAGGATCTTTACACAGAAGCAGGCATCTTGAGCCCATCCAAGTCTGATCTTTAGTGAAGCAGAGCCCAAAAGTGTGTCAAAGGATCCTGAAACAAGTTCTGCTGTGCTTGAACTGGAACATGTTTTTTGGAAGACTTTCTGTTTGATTTGATCACTGAATGATGCAGAGTATAATTCAAGCCATTAGTGTCTTGCTCTAAGAGCACCTTTCAAATCCTCTGCAGAAAAGTCCTCTCAGAGCTGCAGGAAAGCCACAGGTTATGTGGAAGCAATGTGACCTCCTTCCAGTTACACAGCCTTGAGCTAATGTCATACAGTGAAACTGTGTTCAGCCTGATGGTTGCAGTACAGTGGGGTCTGCTGCTATGGTGTTGGGGCAGCCTCCCCTGTGCCCAGAGCTGGGCTTCCCCATCCAGGAGGGACGAGAGGATCTGCAAATGCACCCAGAGAAGGGCAGCCAAGCTGGTGAAGGGATGGAGGGAGGAGTGGCTGAGGGCTCTGGGTGTGTAGATTGGACAGAAGGAGGCTGAGGGGTGACTCGTTGGAGAGGCAGGTGCTGAGCTCTTCTCCCTGGGACCCAGGGACAGGACACCTGGAGAGGGCTCAAAGCTGCACCAGGGGAGGTTCAGACTGGACATGAGGAAGCATTTCTTTCCTGAGAGCATGGTGAAGCCCCAAAACAGGCTTCCCAAGAGAGGTGGTTGCTGTCCCACGCCTGTAACCATTGAACAGGCATTTAAACACTGTCCTTACGTGGTGGTTCAGCCCTGGTTGGGTGCCAGGTACCCACCAAGTCATTCTATCACTGCTCCCCTCAACTGGACAGGGGAGAGAGAAACATAACGAGAGGCTTCTGAGTGGAGATGAGGGCAGGGAGATGGCTCAGCAATCAGTGTCATGGGCAAAACAGACTCAACTTGGGAGAAAAGGTTTATTAATGAACCACCAGAACAGGGAGAAGCCCCCCCTGTAGCCCCCACACTACCAAAAACCTGGCCCAGGCAAAACCACCACCTGTTAACACCATGGGGTAGCTGCAGGTCAGCCCTGGGGGGTCAGGCAGTTTGACTTGGTGGTTGTAGGGCCCTTCCAGCTGAAACAGTCTCGTCTAACTCTTCTGTTGATGATCATACCTGTGCCTCACAATGCACTGCTGTCCTGTGCATGGCTCCCAGCCCAACTTGCTGTCTCCCTAGTGTTGAAAATATGGCAGCTATTGTACAGTCTTCACAAACACCACGGAGCAACCTGAGCTACAGGGAATGCAGGGGGTTCAGAAGAACAGGGAAGAATACAGGAAATGATGAGTTTCATTAGTTTTGAAGCATGTGCACTGATCAGTCCTTTGGCAATACATGACTGTGGTTACCAACTGCCAGGAGACATCTGCACAGTCACATCTCAGGTGTGAAATAACACCCAGTGATCACAGTGGGGTTCTAGAAGAGAGCTCATCCAGTCCAACCCCCTGCAGAAGCAGGTCCCACATAGATCAGGTCACACAGGAACGTGTCCAGGTGGGTCTTGAAGCCCTCCAGGGAAGGAGCCTCCACACCCTCCCTGGGCAGCCTGGGCCAGGGCTCCCTCACTCAAACACTCAAACAGTTTGTCCTGATGTTTCAATGCAACTGTTTGTGTTCCAGCTTCATCCCATCACCCCTTGTCCTGTCACTGGAGACAACAGAAAAAAAAGTGCTGCCCCAACCTCCTGACACCCACCAGGGAGATATTTGTCAATATTAATGAGCTCCCCCCTCAGTCTCCTCCAGACTGAACAGCCCCAGGTCCCACAGCCTTTCCTCACAAGGAAGATGCTCCAGTGCCCTGAGCATCTTGCTGGCCCTGCACTGGCCTCTCTGCAGCAGTTCCCTGTCCCTCTGCAGCTGGGGAGCCCACAACTGGACACAGGACTCCAGATGAGGCCTCAGCAGATGTGGCAGAGCAGAGGGGGAGCAGAACCTCCCTGGCCCTGCTGCCCACACTCTGCTGGATGCCCCCAGGCTGCCATTGGCTTCTTGCCCACGAGGGCACGTTGCTGCTCATGGGCAGTTTATTATCAGCCAGCACTGCCAGGTCTGTCTCTGCAGAGCTGCTCTCCAGCAGGTCACCCCCAGCCTGGCCTGGCCCAGGGGGTTGTTCCTCCCCAGCTGCAGGACTCTGCCCTTGCCCTTGTTGAACCTCAGCAGGTTCCTCTGTGCCCAACTCTCAGGCTGCCCAGCTCTCACTGAATGGCAGCACAGCCTCTGGTGCATCAGCCAGTGCTCCCAGTTTGGTGCCAGCAGGGAACTTGCTGAGGGGACACTGGAATCTACCGAGGGGAGGTTTTTGAGCTGTGCAAGTCACAGATGGTTGTGAGAAGAAGGGTGCATTGCTGGTACTTGACACCTACCTTTGGCTCTTTGTAGGTTCCCAGTCCCAAGCGTAAGTTGGAAGAACCTGTGTTGGAATTCAGGCCTCCACGAGGTGCAATCACTCAGCCGCTGAAGAAGCTAAAGATAAATGTTTTCAAAGTTCACAAGTGTGCTGTTTGTGGCTTTACCACAGAAAACCTTCTGCAGTTCCATGAACACATCCCTCAGCACAAATCCGACGGCTCTTCCTACCAGTGCAGGGAGTGTGGACTCTGCTACACGTCCCACGTCTCCCTCTCCAGACACCTCTTCATCGTGCACAAGCTGAAGGAGCCTCAGCCAGTGTCGAAGCAGAATGGGTCTGGGGAGGATAACCAGCAAGAGAACAAACCCAGCCACGAGGAGGAGTCGTCAGACAGCGCGGCGTCAGACAGGAAGTGCAAAGTGTGTGCAAAGACCTTTGAAACTGAAGCGGCCTTAAACACTCACATGAGAACACACGGCATGGCCTTCATCAAGTCCAAACGCATGAGCTCGGCTGAGAAGTGACCAGAGTGTCCAGGAGGCAGGAATCTCTCTGCTGGCTGGGACTCGAAGGACGCTTTTGCTCCGGAGAGTTGCAGCGTTGCGGTGTTCCCGGCGCTGCTGAGGCTGCTGCAGTGGGTTCTGCGCCGCCGTCCCCGCCGCCGTCGCGCCCTCCCCTCCGTCCCAGCAGTGTCTGCATTGAAGAGAGTTTGTATATATTTAAACTAGTACCTTTTATACTCTTTGTTATGTGTTTGTATCGGTATCTAGTGGAGAACTTGGGGGTTTCCTGTTCTGTCTGGGTTGGGTTGGCTTTTTTCTAGTGAGTTTAACACAGGGCTCTGGTTGCTGGGGCAGCTCCTCGGGTCCTGCCGAGCCTGGAACGCTCCCGAGGGGGAGCTCGGCGAGGAAGCACATCAGAGGGCAGAGCTGGGAGGGGAGCAGGCCAGGACAGGCTCTGAGAACTTGTGCTGGTGGGTGTCTGATGCAGCTTGTAAGCTTTCTCTTAAAAAGTCTGTATTTAAAAAGAAAACCACACTATAAAACACAACTGCAGAGGTGAAGTGCAGCACTGGCCTTGCACGTGGGCCGGCTTCAGGGGGCACCAGCAGCACGGTGCAGCCCCCTGGGACGCCCAGGCAGTTGCACAGCTCTGCATCCCGAGGGGATCTTTCTGTGGGCCAGGGGGTGCTTGTGGTCAAAGCTCAGGTCATTACAGAAGGGCTGGGCTGGATGTCACACATGAGAGGTAGTGAGAGGAGCAGGTTTGTACTGCTGATGTTCTTGGCCACGTAGCTTATTGAATGCTCTGTAGAGGCGAGTCCCCTTCGTTCCTGGTGGGTAACCCCTGCTCCAGGGCTGGTGCCACCCAGCTCCACGTGCTCCTGCCAAACATCCTGGTGCTGTGTTCCACTGGCTCTCACCCAGCAGCCCAGGGCAGTCCTGGGGCCGCTCAGCCTCAGCTCAGGCTCCGGGGCCGGTTCAGATGCTCTCACAGAGCGCAGCCAGGCCACGCTCTCTCCCCTGACCGCGGTTCTCTGGGGGTTCTGGTTTTGGTTTGGGGTTTTTTGTTGCATTTTATACCTTGTATGTATCCCTCCACAGAGATTTTGTACGTTTTTTAAGGCCCAAGGGCGTGTACATAAGTAGCTGCATGAGATACAGTCGTAGCTGTTCGGTTCCTTCGGAGTCTCGCTGCTGTCAGATGTTGCTATACACGATGTCCATCACAGCTGTATTAAACACATTTCATATGTAAATAAATGTGGAGCATTTTGCCCCTAAAGACCTGTGAGATTCTGTTATTTATCATTAAATTTTAACAGGTGTAAGAATGGAAGTGTTTGAACAAATATGGATCCTTCCCAGCCCCCCGTCTGGCTTCATCACCCTGGAAGCTGAGTGTGGAGACACAGGTTCTGCCTTCTCCCCTCATCCTCATTCTTGCTCTGGCTGGTTAGTACGTGCTTGTTGCCCCGTTGGTGTGACTGAGTGGTCCTGAGGTGCTTCTCCCCCCGAGACCCGGGGCCGGGGCCGCTGCCCCCGTTCCGTGTTTACCTCTTGAACACTTGTTTGTTGATGTGCACTGTCAACTGTACAACAAATGAGTTTTCACTATGCAGAATGGTGTTTTGTACACAGTGAACAGACAATAAAGTTTTCACAGCCACTGCGGATGCCTGTGTCTGCTTCGTGCGCTGCCGGCGCTGCCCAGCCGGAGCACCGCCACTTCCTCACCAGTCGCCTGGGAGCTGCTGGGCACGAGGGGAACCAGCTCCGCGGGTCACAGCCACGGCCCAGGTCTGGGCTGTGCGGCAGCAGCTCCGCTCAGCCTCAGCCCCGGTGGCTGCACAGCCCCGGACGGAGCCCGGCTCCGCTCGGTGGGGACTGGGACGTGGATTTGACTCTCCTGCCACTAATCTCTTGAAAGGTTTAAAGGGCAGTGGGTGTTGAGCAGCTCCATGATCTCTAGATCCACGTCTCTGTGGGAGCTTGCACAGCCTGAGCACGGTAGGAAGGTGCACCGTGTCCTCCAGGCCGTGTGGGAGCACTGACTGGGTGCGGGGTGCGGAGCCCTGCTCAGGAACACGGGCTCCTCCAGACACAGGCCTGGGGAGAAATGGGGGAAAGTGATGTTTCTCACCTGGTATTTCTTGCCAAAAGGATTTTCCTTCTGTGTCTTCTGAGTAACCCAAGGTTCCTAAATATTGGTAATAAAAGAGGCCTTTTGGGCACCTTTTCCCCAGGGCAGGTCTCCACCATCAAAGGTTACCCCAGGAGTGACGCCGCTGCCACCTCCCTGTTGAGATTCCTCTGCTGGAAAGTTGATCTTGTGCAGACAGAGGTTTCCTGGTAACAACCAACCTGTTTGTTTGTTGCTGTTTTGTTCAGTCTTGGCCCAAGGAAGCGTCACACTTTCTTTGGCTGGCCCTGGCAGAAGTCGAGTCTCCTTCCTTTGCTGCTCAGTGTGGGTCTGTCCTGCTGCAAGGAGTGATGGTCTTGCAGGGTGGGCACACGTGCGTATCAGGCAGCAAAGCAAAGGTAAGTAGTGTCCCCAGATCACCCTGGCCATGTTGGAAGTGCAGGGCCTTGTAAGGAACTAGTTTTTTACTGAGCTGGAGGGCAGCCAGTCACCCACCCTCTGATCCAGCAGCTGGTTCCTTGCGGGTTTCCTTCTGGACACTGAGGTGCTGGAGAGGATCCAGAGGCTGCTGCCAAGCCAGGAAAGGATTTGGAGCATGTCTCACATGAGGAAGGGCTGAGGGGTCTGGGGCTGTTGAGCCTGGAGAAAAGAGGCTCAGGGGAGACCTTCTCACTCTCTACATTTACCTGACAGGAACCTGTAGCCAGGTGGGGTCTGTCTGTTCCCCCCAGGAACAAGCAACAGAACAAGGGGAAATGGCCTCAAGTGTCACCAGGGGAGGTTCAGGCTGGATGTGAGCAGGAATTTCTTTGGTGCCAGGGCTGTCAGGCATTGGAAGGGGCTGCCCACGGAGCTGCTGGAGTCACCGTCCCTGGAGGGGTTTCAGAGCTGGGTGGGTGTTGCACTGAGGGCAATGGGCTGGTGGGTGATAGGGCTGGGACAGAGGCTGCACTCCATGGGACGCTGCCAGCTGAAACCTTTGTGATTCCCTGCTGCAGGAGAGGCTGAGCCCAGCCCCACTGCTGGGTGAGGAGATGCCACCCGCCATGGGCTGAGGCCTGTGGCCCGTGCAGAGCGATTTCACAGGGCGACAGCCAGTGAGGGTCACACGGAGAAGGGACGATGTAAGAGAGGTGTCTGTGCATTTGCATTCCCAAGGGGCAGCCACAAGCAGCTGGGTGCAGCCACAGCACACGGGCACCTGAGGAGAGCTGCTGGAGAGCTGCGGGGAGGAGAGCAGAGAGGTGGGGGTGGGTAAGGGGGTGGGAGTGCACATCTCTGCAGCAGGATCCCATCCAGGGCGGCTCACTGCACAGCACTCTGTGACAGGCAAACCCAAACCACCAGCCCCAGCAGCAGCCAGGCCCTGGCACAGCAGAGGCCTGGGGAGGCAGCAGCCAGCGCTGGGGGCCAGGGGAGGCAGCAGCCAGTGGCCACCCGCTGCTGGCAGCCGCTCCACTCCCTGTCTCTGCTCAAAGCCCCCTTTGCCACTGCAGACCCCCACCCCCAGGTCTGTGCTGCCTGTGTGGAGCTGCAGCTCTGCCCAGCAGCTCCTCGAGGTGAGGTGTCTGCCTCAGGGGATGAATTTCTCCTGCAAATGAATTTGTACCTGAGATTTGGCATTGGAATAGTTTGCTTTTATCTAATGCTGCGACACCAACAGTCGATTGCAATGGCATTAATACACCTCTCTCCTACACCTTCTTTCCTCTGAGGATTTAACGGTGATGGATTAGACCTCATAAAACTTCTCTGAGGTAGAACAGGAATCATTTTGGCCTCCACTGTTTTACAGCCACTCTTTTGGTTGAACACAGAGATACTTCATCACTGATTCACAGAATCACTGCAGCTGGAAAGGAGCTGCCGCAGTCCCAGCCCTGCCCTCACCTGCCCAGCCCACCACTAACCCACAGCCCTCAGCACTCAGCCCTCAGACCTCAGCCCCACGGCTTTGGGATCCCTCCAGCCCTGCACTGGGCTATGGGCAGTGACAGCACAGCCCTGCACTCACAGGGGCAGGGGCAGGGGCTGGGGCTGGGGAAGGGGCAGGGGCTGGGGCAGGGGCAGGGACAGGGGCAGAGGCTGGGGCAGGGGCAGGGACAGGGGCTAGGGCTGGGGCAGGGGCTGGGGCAGGGGCAGGGGCAGGGGCTGGGGCAGGGACAGGGGCTGGGGCAGGGGCAGGGGCAGGGGCAGGGGCAGGGACAGGGGCAGGGGCAGGGACAGGGGCAGGGACAGGGGCTGGGGCAGGGACAGGGGCAGGGGCAGGGGCTGGGGCAGGGGCAGGGGCTGGGGCAGGGGCTGGGGCAGGGACAGGGGCAGGGGCAGGGACAGGGGCAGGGACAGGGGCTGGGGCAGGGACAGGGGCTGGGGCAGGGGCAGGGACAGGAGCTGGGGCAGGGGCTGGGGCAGGGGCAGGGGCTGGGGCAGGGGCAGTGCTTGGCCCCCAGGCTCAGGGCTGTGCACATGGGGCCTTTGACACAGCTCAGCACGTCAGTGAGACTGTGGCGTGTGTGCAAAAGCAAAACCCCTGTGCAGGCTCTGAATGCACCGTCGTGGGGACAGGCACTCACAGGGGAAAGCTGTGGCAGACGACAGCACGGGGTGGCAGCAGCCTGGGCTGTGTGGGGCCGGCCCTTCACTTCACACCGTGTGTGGGGCTGGGCTGAGACGCCTCCCAGCACTTCCCTGTGCCAGCAATAGAAATGCCCTTGGGAATGTTGCAAAACACAACTGGGAGGGACAATGAGCATCAGAAGTGGGACACCAGGTCAGGCAGAGCCGTCTGTGCCTGTGCAATCAGCCCCACAGGAGGGAAACGCTGTGCTCTGGGACAGCAGGTGAGCACCAGCCCTGGCACAGAGAGGAGGTGGCAGGAGGCAGGGACACGCTCTGAGCCCAGGTGCAGAGGGGCTTTGCAGTTACAGCTAACGTGAGTGTGGCACCGATCAAAATAAGCACAGGGACACACATCATAAAGGATGTGCTGATACAATGACAGATCTTCTGCTCAGGGGGCAGAGAGCGATGGGCAGCGCCTGGGCGCTCACACCATGGCACGTGTTGGCAGGCAGAGGTAACAGTGTGCGCTGTGTGAGGCTGTGTGTGGGTGGAGGGCAGGGTGTGCTGCTGGTGTGCTGCCAGGCAGCCTGAACCGCAGCAGCCGTCCCAACACCGGCACAGAGAGAAGCCCCGGCGGGCTCTGGGGAGGCGGCTCTGTGGGGGTGGGCTCCCCAGGTAACAGTCCCCAGTAGAGGCTGTGCACCTCGCTGTGCCTCTGACCTCAGCCAGGAGACACACCTGCACTGCCCAGCGCTCGGCCTCTTTCATGACTGCATGTCCATCTGTGTCCTTTCTTCATGGGGTGGTGAGGCAGGACGCACATCTCCACTGCCCATCCCTGCGTGCTGCCCCTGGGCATCCCCTGTGCTCGCAGAGCTGCTCCCGCCTTGCCCAGAGAGGTGTGAAGCCTTGTCTGGGCAGCCAGCCTCCCTGCAGAGCAGGGACAGCAGCGGCTGGCTCTGGCTGACCACAACCACCCCACTTCCAGACGTGTCTGGGGGCGTTTTATTTCTGGGGGGCATTTACAGACGTACAACTTGGCCTGCCAAGGGCCCAAATGTTCTCAGTTCTTAACCTGCGTGTGTCTGTGGGGAATTCAGCACAGCAAGCCTGTTTAGCTTTAAAAGGCTTTTTATATAACCCTGACCTTTCCAGCCAGTGAATATTGCCTCTGGGAGCAGCAGCCACACACGTGCAGCTGCCAGGACAATAACAGGGCACAGCAAAACCTACTTTATTCTAAAACCTTCCTCAAATATTAGGGCAGTTCAGCTCTTTGTATTTGAATTTCAGATTATGACTAAAAGGTTATCTGTCTAGGCTCAGGGAGGACGAGGCGAGGGTAATGGGCTGAAGAGAGAAATAAGCACAGAACAAACACAGAAGGCACAAGCAGACCTGACCTACATCCCTGGGCTGCGCCTGCAAACTGGGTCCTGTCGCCAGTGGTAGGTGCAGGAGTGTGAAAGCAGGAGTAAGCTGTTGGAAACGACCCAGTTCCCCTGGAGAATGAACTGGAGGCACCACAGTTTTCTTCTCTGACCCCCAGGCTTCTAGGTGGAAGGGGAAAATGTATTTGGAGCAGTGATGTGACTCTAGGCAGGACCATCTGAGCAGTGTGTCCCTCACAGACACGTCCCCTAACTGTGCCTTTGTGCAGCTCTTTTATTCCCCACTCTGTGGCTGTGCTGCTGTGTACTCAGTGATGCCACTGTGGTGCTGGGGCTGGGTGCAGTGGCTGCCAGCACCCTGAGCCCAGCCTGCCCTGGCTGCCACGGCTCCACGTGCAGGATGAATGCCTGAGTGCAGGATGAATGCCCGAGGGCAACATCCCCCAGTCTGAAGTGACTGTGGCTTTCTCAGTCAGGATGCAGAGCAGCCCCTGATGAATGCAATCAGGCTGTAGCTGGGGGAGCTACCACCTCAGGACGCCACTGGGCCGTCACGTCTCCATGCTGTGGCTGTAAGGCACGCGAGCAGAGCTCCATCTCTGCACCAGCAGCTCCTGCCTTGCTGCACACAGTGCACCTCACAGACACGTGTGCCACACGGGACGTGCTCCTCTCATCGTGTCAGATGCCCACGAAAGCCAAGGCAGATGCAGCAAAGAGCAAACTCTACAGCCAGAGGCCAGACTCGTCTCCACTGATGCTGGTGACCAGGGGCCAGATCATCTTACATGGTGCTGTGATTTGACACCTTCTACTGCCATCACACCTATGATTTCTGTTTTGCTTTCCTGGGCAGTGTTTTAGCCTCAGTTCTTTGGTGTAGGTGAACCAAACAGCTGACATACACCAGTACTGGTGCTAGTGCAACGCTGCTGACCTTCCCAGGCAACACCATTAGAGATCATGGAAGAGTCATAAACAGTTCAAGACTCTGAGGTGACAAAACACCTCAGGAGAGAGCTGCAGACAAGCTGGGGTGAGGTGTGCGGGAGGGAACCAGAACTGATTAGGGATGAAAATGCACTGGGAAGGCACAGAAGCAACAGGAAGAATTACCTCTGCAGAAGAATTACCAGCAGCCTGGGCCTTCCAGCACTTTGCAGCTGTGGCTCTCGGCACAGCCATGCCCTCAGCCTGGAAGCAGACAGGAGGCTGTGAGGTGTTCCTGCTCTCCCTCACCTCCACCCCTGCGGGCCCTGAGTTAGGGCTGTGGGAGATGGCTCTGTGAGAACTCACAGACCCTCCCAGAGGCAGTTTCACTTAGCAGCAGCAGAGCTCCTGATGTAACCAGAGATGGAGGCTGTCCCTGTGCAGTCGCCCCCAGGATCCTGGCAGAGGTGACAGCACACAGCTGATGGCAGACCCCAGTCCCTGTCAGAGACAACATCGGCACCTCAAGGCCTCTGTGCACATGCTAAAAGCACCTAAGAAGCATTAACCTGTTTAGAAATGCTTGCTACAGACCCCCTGGACAATCTACCTTCCTGCTCCACAGGAGATTCGTCAGGTATCAGTATTTCTATGGCGAGTGTTAATCTGAGCCTGGGCTCGAAGCAGCCACTGGTGTTTCCACGCAGTGCTGCTCTGCAGAGCCCCTCATGCCCCAGGGGCAGGAGCACTGGCACCCCAGCCACTGATGCTGGCAGGCAGGAGCACAGGGTACTGCTGGAAACTGCTGCTGTCCCCAGAATACCTGCGCTCACCCCCTCCAGCCCTGCTGCTGCCCGGCACCAGCCCGGGCGCACTGCGAGCCAGGCTGAGCAGAGCAGCCTCCCACCCTCAGCCCTCCCCAAGCCAGTGCTGCTGGGAGGACATCAGCCCCCTGCAGGGAAAGACAAAGCAGGAGAGGAGTCCAAACCCCAAACGTTGCCAGCAGCAGAGCCGTGGGGTAACACCAACTCAGCGGCAGGACGCAAAGAAGCAGAAGGTGGCAGCGATGGCTTCCTGCAGCGTGTGGCTGTGCTGGCCCCACGTGCTGGGGTGCTGCTCTCACAGCTTGAGGAGATCAAGTGGGCTGCTTCCCACCTAGCGGGGAGAGCAGGTCCAGAGGAAGATGGCAGATCACAGCCTTGACAGATACAGATGAGGCAGCCTCGGGCAAGCTGTGTCAGGCACCTGCAAGAGCGTCCTGTCTCGCTGTGACCATGAGCCCCCAGGCATGACACAGCACCATGACACAGCACCACGACACAGCACCATGACACACAGGAGGTGCAAGGACAGGCATACAGCCTCACAGAACTTACCTTCCACCCTAAAGAGACCCCTGCAACACAGGAGCCCCCAGGCTGATGAAAGACCTGCTCTGGACTTTGCCTCAGGCCTGCTGTGAATGTCACCCTGTGCCAGCTCAGCAGGAGGGGACAGGAGAGCGGGGCTGGGCATTCAGCCACAGCTCAGGTGCTGTGCCTGCTGCAAGGCCCTGGCTTCCCAGGGGCTCTGGACACTGAGGCTGGCGCAGGGGGCAGTGGGGCCGTGCTGCAGGACAGCTGAAGGGACTGAGGTGCTCTGCAGGAAGCTGCCCAGTGCAGTATTGCTGCTGGGGCCTCGCCTCTGCCTCGTGTCCTGATGCAGCACAGCCTTCAGAGTCTGATGTGCCTGTGGGCTGCTGCAGGGCACGACGTGGGCACAGAGCTTCCAAAGAAGTGCCAGTTTAGTTCTCTCACCAGAACTGAGAGCCTTTGGCAAGGAGGCAGGTGAAACCCTTCTGAGGCTGGTGAACTTCATGCACACTGTCCGCTCTGGAGGAGCACAGAGAGCATTTCAGCTCATTTCCCATCCAGGCTACGCTGGTTGTGTGCAGAAGCTGCAGCAGTTCTCAAAGGAAAAAGAAACCAACCCATCAGCCTTCTGGGTGCTTTCCCCTCCCCCAGCAAGAAGCAAAGCCTGAGCACTGCGGCATTTCCAGTTCACCAGGAGATTGTTCCTGAGTAATGTTTAAATATTTCCTTTTGTTACAGTTCTTTCAAACGCTTTTTTAACCTTCCCCTCGCTCTTGGGCAACTTTGAGAACCAAACTTCCCCTCTGCTTGGAAAAGCCTGAACATTTTGTCAAGTTGTTTCTGATTTTCTTCTCTTGGCCCTCAGGGGAAGGAGAAGGGAACATCATTTTCTAAATCCAATTGAGTGCTCAGATAGTTTTGTCCCTCCCTCTCCTTCCCCTTTCCCCCAGAAAAAGAAATTACTTTCACAAATAGCCCATTCCCTGAAACAATCTGCTGGGCTGCAATCGGATTAGCTCTGCACACGGGGCTGCAGAGCAGGCTCAAACGTTGACTCACCCATTTGGAGACGCAGCCCGAGACATTCTGCCTGAGCACTCTGCCCCTGGACAGACCCTTGCCAGCTCCCCAGGGAGAAGCTGATCCCCGAGGGAAGTCACACAAGACCAAAGCCACGTGTGCTCTACGGCAGCTCTGCGAAGCGGGGCCAGCGCCCACTGGGCTGCAGGAAGGAGCCATTTGTTGGTACCACTGAAGACCAGGATGAAATAGAACGAAATAAAACATCAAAATACAACATGTTTTCAAAACGAAAACCTGTTTCAGCTTTGTGCCACCTCCTTCCACTTCGGGGTGTGTTTTGTAAGGTACATAACACATTACCACAGCACTAACAAACGCGGGGGCGCTGTGGGTGTCTGGGTTAACCCTTCCCACGCGTGCTGCTGGTGGGAGTGTGTGATCAGCAACGTCTGCAAGCCACTGCTCTCGAGCAGCGTGAGATAAAAGCCGTTTGCCACGGACAATGGCAGGCATGGTTTTGCAGAAGTCCTTCTAGGTCAGGGGCTGCTGGCAGCAGAGGCACCAGGCTGTGCCAGCAGCCCCGGGAGCAAGGCAGGGACTGTGCAAGGGCAGAGCCCGCCACGCTTCCAGGGCAACCCCCAGGTGGGAAGGACCACCAGAAAGCATTAGAGCTTCGCACCACCTCCAGCACTCTCTGGGTTAGGTAACGACCCCGTGGAGGCTGCTCAGAGGACACAGAGCCCCTTCCTCAGCTGCAGGCAGGGCACAGGCAGGCAGCCCCTTCCTCAGACACTGCTCAGCGGAAGCTGCTGCCTGCCTTAACCTGCCCCAACACGGAGGGGAGACGAGCTCTCAAAGGCAACTTGCCAAGGAACCCTTACTGAGATGTTTGAAACCATAAAACTCTTGCTGACCAGCTAATACCCTTGAAGCAAGGAGAGAATGTTTCTGGGGATGAAGGGCAGACAGATTGGAAAGCCACAAAAAACCAAAATAAGAGGCTAGCAAGATAAAATGGCCCTTGGAGCCCTGCTCAGCAAACAGCAGGTAAACCTGAGCCCTCACCAAGCCCCAGGGAATTTCAGTGGGCTGTCACTGGCTCAGGGGGTGGGGGAGAGTGTGGAAAGGCTCTCAGAAGACTCAGACTCAGGCCAGGAAGGCCCATAAACAACCCCAGAAGCGGAGGTCTCCACCTCCACGGTGACAGCCCATCTGAGTCTTGCCTGCTGGCTGCTCAAGTTTAAGGGTTAACCCGTGACGGGATTTCAGAGGCAAGGCACGCAAAATCGCTTGAGACTGCCTGGAGTGTGGCTTAACTCCTGGAGTGTGGCTTAAGCAGCTGAAAGGACTTCAGAAGAGCAAAGGTGTGGTCCCAAGGTCCTGCTCCTCTGTGTGCTGTCCTCACACAGAAGCACAGCAGTGCATACCGGGCATGTGGAAATGAGCAGGACTGAACGGCTGAAGATAACGAAGCCAGGTGTAAAACACACAAAGTGGAGGAAAAAGAGGTACCCAAGGCTCCCTGCCAGCTGCTACAGGACAGCTGCTGGCATCCCTGTCTCTGTCAGAATCGAGATTGCGTGCAGAAGAAGGCAAGAGTCAGGGCTGTGTTCCCAGTAACCTGCTGTCCCAGCCCATACTGTCAGATCAGCCCTGGGGCTCAGGGACTGATTCTTCTGACAAAATGAAGAGGAGTAGAATGAAGAGAAGTAGAGCCTGGGTCTAGTGTGGAGTCACCTGCAGCTTTGCTCAGGTGTTTAATGTTGGGTGAAAATGTGGTGTGGCAAGATCTGAAGGCTGAGACACTTGGTCCTGCAGAGTTCCTCTGGCCACAACCTAAAGGTAACGGGAAGTATTGGGATGGTGGCCCTGCTCATGGACATGGTACCAGAAAATCAAACTGGGGCTGGCCAAGAAGGTGGAGAGTATTGTCCACTGTGTGAACATGGGACAGTGCTGCTTCCAAAGCAACAAACAGAGCAGGATGAGAGTGTTGCTTGGGTTGAGAGAGGACCTTTAACTCCAAAAATGGGTCAGAGGAGATGTGTTTAGGGGATACTCAAGTTGCCTATTGACATGCACACATTGTTCCCTTTCCTCTGAAATACACCCCTCCCTGACACATCCTTTCCCTGTCAATGCTACTGCTTGGCAGACAGGGCAGAAGCTTCTTTCAGAGCAGAGGAGGCTGCTTTCCACTTGCACTCAGATGCAACTACTCACGCGGGCAGCTGAGTGCTCTGTGTTAGGAGGATCCACAAGAGAGTGTGGTATGGTGTGAGTGGCACCCTGTTGCTTGTGGACAGCGTGGTGTGCTTTAGTGGCTGCCTGAACAACCTGCTGAGCAACAGAGAAGCAGGAGAGGCTCAAAGGCATTTGGAAAGAGTGCTCACTGGGAAATACATTACTGCATTTCTTCTGTGGTTTGAGTGGCTGCAGATGGACTTCTGTGGCTTTCCCTCTTAACCCACATTTTCCAGCTCGGGTGCAAGGTGCTGGTTATTTGCCCATGACCAATCTCTCTCTGAAAACAAGGAGATGTAACTCAAATATTATATATGCTGACAGCACCAAGACCTGGATGTTTGAAAGGGCCTGGCAAACCAGTCAGAATGTCACGAGCTACATTGTTCTGTGTACTAAAAAATTAGCATAACTTCCTAGTTGCAGAGCTCCAGAAGATCTACTGTATAAATATTGAAGTCAAACATGCAGAGTATGGGAAGGTTTCAAAATACATGTAACCTTTAATAATCTAAATCATCCAGATGGCAAAATAACAAAGCCACCAACAGAAGTGTGGCTGATCCCCAGCACCTGTGGAAAAGGAAGAAAAGCACATCCCCGATATGTTTCCCATGACCAATCATGAGCAATGGGTGAGTAAAAGTGTTTTCTGAGCTTTGGAACTCTAATCAATAGCAAATGGACAGGCCAAGATGCTAGCAAAGATGCTGCTGTCTCAGCATGAAGCGTGGGTTTGTGCCTTGGACCAAACAATGTAGCGTCTCTGTGAGCACAAAACTGGGCAGCTTCAACCCGACCAAGGCCCAACACAGAGTCACCTCTTTGCTTTCCTAAACCCTCCATGCCCCAGCTCTGCTTTCTTCCTCTACTTGTTACAAAACTGGATGTGATCACCTGAACTTCCACTTGTAATCCCGTCCGTCAGCAATGGCTGCACGGAATTGCTCTAACACTGCCCAGTCTTTGTCACGTACATGCCCTCTGATGCCCTCATTTCCCTGCTGAATGGCGTCTCCTCCAGCCCCAGCATTAACATATTCCTACTTCACAAGAGGCACCACGAAGTTATAAATGGGCTTTATATGCAGAGTGAAAAAGAACACAAGAAGGCTGGGTATAAATCTCTGTTCATTTTGATGCCTGGTTGGACATTGTTTGGGAAGGATCCCTTGTCCCCAGTGCATCGTCAAACAAAGGATGTCTCTGCTTACCTAAGTCTGGCTGCAGCATGAGGTCACAACCACGCAGCACAATGCCATGCTGCTCAGTTGCTGCACCAGGAGAAACAGTCTGAAAGAGTTTACTGGAGCCTTCTTAACCAACCCAAACTGCTTTGAACGTCACAACCAGTGTAAAATAACCTGGCAAACACGGTTAGACAGATGCTGAGAGGAACTGGATGATGGAAATCTGACAAATATTTGCCATTAAATCATAGAATCACAGAAAGGTTTCAGCTGGCAGAGACCTTTCAGCCCATGGAGTGCAGCCTCTGTCCCAGCCCCATCACCCACCAGCCCATTGCCCTCAGGGCAACACCCACCCAGCTCTGACACCCCTCCAGGGACGGTGACTCCAGCAGCTCCCTGGGCAGCCCCTGCCAATGCCTGACAGCCCTGGCAGCAAAGAAATTCCTGCTCACATCCAGCCTGAACCTCCCCTGGTGACACTTGAGGCTGTTTCCTCCTGTAAACACACAGTGAAATGCAAAGGCTGAAACCTACTCTGCTTTAGTAGGAATTTGAGAGGCATGTGGTACTTTGGAACAAAACCTGGTTTGTTTCGTGGGTTTTTGTATACTAAGGCAAAGATGACACTCTGGATTGAGACAATTCATTATTTTAACAGATAAGGTGAGAGGTGCATCTGCAGCCATCAGAGATAACACAAAGATGTCACTGCATGGAAGAGTTAATTCCACAAAGATTTAATTGTCAGATTGTTTGTAAGTGCCTATGACGCACTGATGTAACTCAGCTCTGCTCCCCTGATGTACATGAATGGTGTAGTTGTCGCAAATCTGCTGGGAAGAAAAACTTACCTACAGCAGCTTAGATAAGCAGAGATGTCCTTTATGGACAATGTACTGGGAACACAGGATCATTCCCAAAGAATGTCCAACCAAGCACTAAAATTAACAGATATTTATCCCCAACATTCTTTTGTTCTTCATTACTCTGCATAAAAGCCCACTTGGAATTGTTCATTAAATTTACCCTTTACCTGGATTGATCATTTGTTACTTTCACACGTTACATCACTCTAATCAACTGGTCCCTTATTACACAGGTTATACATATTCATATATATTTCACAATCACTTGGCCAGTTGACTGATTTCAGCTGTAGATTATCTGGTGCTCTGAACCAGAATGGTACTAATTATCTGGTGCTCAGAACCAGAATGTTACCTGGTGCTCAGCACCAGAAAGCTACAGGGGTTCAGGACAGCAAACAGCCTAATGGCTAATACAACAAACTCTTTTCTTCCTCTGAAGCAATCACTCCCAACGTTGTTTTGGGGTGTTTCATGGCTTGCAGGTGCATGGATCTAAACAATCCCCCTCGCTACCACTCTTACAGTCACTGTGCCTGATTTCTCACGCGTGTTCCTCTCCTTGGGAGCAGCTTCACCAAGCAGGCCTGGTTTTGCTTATTTGTGCTGACTTTTTATGAGTTTTACTGAAAAAGTGACTATTCAGTAAGACCACTTGAACTTTTATACCTTCTATAACAGAGGCAGTGAGGCTTTTAAGATTTACACCAAGCACAATTATTTCTGGTGAGCAGGCACAATTTCCTGGGAGAGGAATGTAATTAGACAGAGGGCATCTGATGTGTTACATATTGTAATTAGCCGTTTTGTGATCATGATTTCCCAGTTGTATCAATACAAGACTGAAAAAAGCATTTCTGGGAGCAGTCAGCCCTTGAAAAGCAGGATTTAGCTAGCACTGAAAAGGTGCTAAATCACCACAGCACAATTCAGAAGCAATCCAGGGTTTATTCATCATGAAGAGGCTCATTTGAAACACGAGAACACGGTGAAACACTCTGAGTTCCTTCAAGAGAAGCAGCAATTAGCTTCTCTTAGAGGAGGAAATGAAAACCCACAGACCTGAATGGCCACCTCCTTGCAACAGCAGCTCCCATGTTTGTGTCATGGGCAGAAGGTAACCAGCAGGCATTTGGATTGTTCCTGTCACTGAACTGTTATGTTTGTTGCTCCTTTTCTGTATCACAGGTGCACACCTCTGTAAACGCTGCAAAAGGACTCAATGCACGTGTTGAGGCTGCAAAACACCTTGAAGAGTCCAACCAGGAACCCAGCACTGCCACCTCATACCAGAGCCACGAAAAGCAACACGCAGCAGGCACCCAAGAGAGACTGACATTTGTTACTCTCCCTTATACTGATTCTACTGTTAGGTCACTGTGTTCAAGTCACCATTTCTCATCTTGTCAGTTAAAAAACAATCCCAAACAACTGGCAAGCAGATTTGCACACAACGGGGAAAGCCTCGTAGGTTCAGCAAGATGCCAGCCCCAGGGGAGCTGTGGAGGACCTTCTGCTGGACAAGGCTCCATCAATCACACCTTTCAGAGGCCAGACCACACTCTCAATCATGCCTTCCTTCCACATCTTTTTAATTAAAATCTTAATGACACAAAGAAGATTCAGAAGTCTCCCAGACCCCTTTGAGGTTGCTCTTGTGCATTTTTCTTCTCTGTGCCCTAGTTGGTCATGACCTCTGAGTGTTGCATCTGCCCCACGAGGGATAATGACAAACTGTGTCCTGCAATCTGTAGTGGCTCAAGAGGCCTGTCTCAGCCCTGTTCTGTGGTGAAGGACATCTGTGTGACTCAGGCTGAGCAGCCAGGGCAGCCAGGTGTGACGCTGGCTACAGAACCATCAACTGTGCCCTGGCTGCAGTGCACTGACAAAGCTTGGAGGGACCATAGAATCACAGAATGGTGGGGCTTGGAAGGCACCTTTAGAGATCATCCAGTCCAACCCCCTGCCAGAGGAGGTCCCACCTAGATCAGATCACACAGGAACATGTCCAGGTGGGTTTGGAAACCTCCTGAGAAGGAGCCTCCACACCCTCCCTGGGCAGCCTGGGCCAGGGCTCCCTCACTCAAACACTGACACAGTTTGTCCTGATGTTTCAATGGAACTGTTTGTGTTCCAGCTTCATCCCATCACCCCTTGTCCTGTTGCTACATACAACAGAAAAAAAGTGCTGCCCCAACCTCCTGACACCCACCAGTGAGATATTTGTAACTATTAATGAGTTCCCCCCTCAGTCTCCTCCAGACTGAACAGCCCCAGGTCCCGCAGCCTTTCCTCACAAGGAAGATGCTCCAGTGCCCTGAGCATCTTGCTGGCCCTGCACTGGCCTCTCTGCAGCAGTTCCCTGTCCCTCTGCAGCTGGGGAGCCCACAACTGGACACCCAGGTCTTTGGACATACGAGGGCAAGGTGCAGCTGCTCTGACGTGCTCGTTCCAGTGCTGCTGCTGGGGTTCCTGGTAAGACAGTTGTCCTCCAGAGACTAAGCACCACGTTCCAGGGCTTGACCACCCTCACAGTAAAGTGTGTGATTCCTCACACAATCCTTAATGCAGGCCCTAGGGGGCATGGTTACAGTTTTCCAACTGTTTGCTGACAGGAAGTCTTGAACAACTTCTGGCAAACTGTGGACAAACCTTTCTGATGCTCCTTCACACAATTTGCTTCCATTTATCTCAGTAGCATTTCCCTGTGTCCTTTGTTCCCCCACTGTCATTCCCAGTCTTCAGAAGCTAAAACAAGGTAAAAATCTCACTCATTTAATTCCCAGGAAGCCAACAAGCTCTGGGCAAGGCCCTGTGCCTGTTTGTCTGGTAGCTGCTTCAGACTTATGCAATCACTCGAATGCAGAAAGGGAAGAGGCTTCCAGATATCCTCTGGTCATCCCTCCTGCACACAGACGTTAACTTCCAACAGATGTTGGTCTGCTTGTGGCAATTAACTGAACCTGGGAGAAACTGCAGTTTAAAAATACTCCCCTCTTCACAATCCTCATCTTTTTTATACCTGGAAGTATTTTCACACGGATCAGCTGAAAACCCAGTTCACTGCATGAGTCACACACACAGCAGGGCAGAGCTACACCTGGCATTCCTACTGACAGAAATGCTCATGAAACCGTCCCCACACCAAATCCAGCTCCCTCAGCACTTTCTAGTTGGTCATCTTTTTTAATAAACGAGCTCAGGACAGAGGGAAGACTGTGATTGCTACAGCTGCGTGTACAAACTCACCCTGTCCTGCCTGGGAGGACATGAGCTGCTGCTGGCAACCTTCTGTAGGGCACAAGCCCAGCCCTGCGGTAGCCAGGCCTGTGGGAAGGACACGAAGCGCAGATTTCCTAAGGCTCTGTGGTTCTGTTTCCAACACCGTGTAGCAGCCTCCGAACGCTGAGGCAGGTGAGTGACGCGCCGGGACGAGATGCCCTCGATCCCTCCTGCAGCCAGTGTGCCAGACTCCCCGAGCCATCCCCATTCCCGATCGCTCACACCGCCCAAGGTCAATCTCCCACCGCCCGGGGCCGATCCCTCACCCTCCATGCCCGTTCCTTCACCCCCTGGGGCCGCTCCCTCGCCCCAGGCCCCTTCCCTCAGCCCCAGGCAGGTTCCCTCACGCCGGCATTCCCGTTCCCTCAGCCCCGGGCCCGTTCCCTCCCCCAGCACCTTCCCCCGCCCAGCCGCCCCATTCCCGTTCCCTCAGCCCCAGCCCCGGGCCCGCTCCCTCCCCCAGCACCTTCCCTCCCCCAGCACCTTCCCCCGCCCAGCCGCCCCCGGCCCGGCCTTTCCCCGCCCCGCGGGGCCTTTCCCGGCGCGTCCCGCCCGCTCCGCTGCGGCCAATGAGGGGCGGCCACGCCGCGCCGGCCCCGGCGCGAGGTGCCGGGCAGCCGCCTGACCCGCGGGCCGGGGCCGCCGCCGCCGCTGTGTCGCCGCTGTGTCGCTCCGCAGCCGCGTCCGTCTCACTGTGCCGTGCCGCGGGGTGTCCGCTGCCACGGGGAGCGCCTTCGCGCAAGCAAAACGGTCGGGCGGCTGCAGGGCCAGGAGGCGAGGGCCCTCGCGGGCAGGCCCCTTTGCCGCGGTGCATGCTGGGAACTGTAGTTCAGGTGGCCGCCGAGCCCGCCTCCGCGAGCGGGGCGGGGGTGGCGGAAGGAGACTACAACTCCCGGGGAGCAGCGCTGCCGCCGCGCCCCCGTTAACCGGCGCCGGCTGCGGGCGGGGGTTCGCGCTGGGCCCCGCGCTGCGCGTGTTCCGAGGAGCCGCTCGGGAGGCCGCGGGCAGCTTCCCGCCGCCGGTCGGGCGCGGCGCTGAGCGGCGGCCCCGCCATGGATCTCTTCGGGGACCTGCGGCGCATGAACAAGCGGCAGGTAGCGGCCGGGAGCCAGCGTCGCGGCGCAGAGAGCTGCGCTGGGCCGCGCCGGGGCCCCTCGGGACGCCTGCGCACGGCCGCGGCCTCGCCCGGTCCTTGCCCGGGAGCCGGTGGAGGCGGCGGGGCCGCGTTGAAGCTGAGCGGCCGCGTTGCTGCGCCGCGCACGGGACCGCTCCGCTGGGCAGCCGCGGCGTCTGGGGCGAGGGCGCGTTCTGGGCCCTTCAGAGCGGGCGGCTTTGCGTTCTGTTGTGCTGTGGTCGTGCGAGTATCTGGAAGGGAGGCTGTGAGACTGGTGACAGACCTGGTGATGCCGTGACAGGGCCCTGGTTTGCGCTTTTGTAGTGTCAGTCGCTTAACGCCAAAGCTTCAGAGCGGCTTTTGAAGTCTGACCAGTGCTGAGCCCTGCCCGTCCCAGGACCTGTGTCTTTCAGCTGGAGTCTGGGAATTTCTGGCTCCGTACCTTGCCCAGACACTGGCACAATCGTTTCCCACCAGGGTATCTTTTTACATGGCCAAGAAGGAGAAAGACCAGAAAGGGCGTAGTGTGAGGTGTCTGCACTGCTGCAGCGGCTGCCGAGGCAGCAGGCTTCGGCACAGCGAGTACGATCAATAAAATATCTCCCACGTCAGAAATTTCTGCCTGACAATACGAGGAAACCGTCTTTTTATCGTCTCTCTTAGCTCCCCCACCTCCTCTTGTAAAACAAAACCAACTGCTCCGAGTCTGCTGCTGCTGGGCTGCAGCATTTCCTCTGCGTGTGTGCTGAATGCTTATGAGCTCAGGTGGAAGTCAGGGACACGTCATCAAAATAGGTCTAATCACGTCCTGTATAGCTTCTGATACTCGAGGAGCCTGCCAGTGGGTTCCACGGCTTCTGGCAGCAGCGAATGGGAGCGTGGCAGAGGCAGAGGGGAGGATTGACTCCGTGCTGCAGTGTGGTGTGTGTGCCCACACGCCTTCTGCTGGAGCATGACTTCAGCATGCGGTGTGCCTGGGCTGGGGCTCGGGGCTGTGCAGGGGTTGAAATGCTGCGTTGTGCTTCTAAATACCACACAGTAACTTCTGAACCCAATTTTCTCGTTTCATATAGCTGTATTACCAAGTCTTAAATTTTGCTATGATAGTGTCTTCCGCCCTGATGATCTGGAAGGGGCTGATTGTGGTGACGGGGAGCGAGAGCCCGATCGTTGTGGTGCTCAGGTAAGTCACTGCAACGGCTCTTTCGTTGAAGTCCAAATGTTTCTTTGTCCTTTTTCTCCTCCCTGTCCCCCTTGGATAGATTTGGAGTTGGAAATTTCACCTGCTTAAAGAAGCACTCAGACATGGATCTTAGAATCACAGAATGGCTTCAGCTGGCAGAAAAGCTCATGGAGTGCAGCCTCTGTCCCAGCCCATCACCCACCAGCCCATTGCCCTCAGTGCAACACCCACCCGGCTCTGAAACCCCTCCAGGGATGGTGACTCCAGCAGCTCCCTGGGCAGCCCCTGTCAATGCCTGACAGCCCTGGCACCAAAGAAATTCCTGCTCACATCCAGCCCGAACCTCCCCTGGTGACACTTGAGGCCGTTTCCCCTTGTTCTGTTGCTTGTTACCAGGGAGAACAGACTGACCCCACCTGGCTACAGCTTCCTGTCAGGTAGTTGTAGGGAGTGAGAAGCTCTCCCCTGAGCCTCTTTTCTCCAGGCTCAACAGCCCCAGATCTTCCCAGTGCCCTTCCTCACAGGAGATGTGTGCCAAATCCTTTCCTAGCTTGGTAGCCACCTCTGGATCCTCTCCAGCATTTCAGTGTATCTTCTTCTAACCCTCAGCAAAGATTGCTCTTGTAATTGCAGTCTGATGTTCACTGCACATCTGCTGCTTCTAAAAATGTCAAAAACGTTGAGAAATTAGTTTTCTTCACTCAATTAATAGATGCAGTACTCGAGATGACTTAGTGTGTGCATCGCTGCTCAGGGACAGCAGTCCCTGGATAGGAGTTAGCATTCAAAAACATTAACTCTACTTTAACATAAATCCACGTAATGCTCTGAAGAAAACAAGAAGTGTGACACGTCCTGAAGCCACTGAACACTTTCCCATCGATTCGTTGGGTTTTTGTTTGTTGGGGCTGTTTTTTTACTCGTATGTTTGTTTGTTTTTACGTTGTATTACAGTGAAACTCCTTTGATGAGTAAATTGTACTTACATGTTGCTTCTCTCTCAGTGGTACCTCACTGCAGGGACATAAAGAGCCAGTGGTGCAGGCCTGTGAGTGCTGGTCAAATGTATGACATTAAACATGTTCATGGAAGATTCAGCCTTTCAGAAACTGAATGTGTGTCAGCAAGGAATGCATGTAGTGAATAACAGTGTTTCAGTGAGAGTTGCCTGTTGGTGCTGTTAGTTAAGGGGTCTGGAATGCTACTTTAAAGCTTGTTACAAGCCATACTGCAGCTGGGCCTTGATCTGACCATTAACAGTAGTCACTGATGTCAGCGTAACCCTTGCTCCTGGCAAACTCTTTTTGTGTACAGAACTACCTCCTGTTGTACTGGGAAACGTTCTTCTTTTGGCTTTTCACTAATGGATTGGTTTTCTTAACCAGAGTGGCTTGTTTTTTCCTTCATCATAGCCACAATACTGTTACTTTCCTACACAGCTTCTGTCTGTCAGGCTTCTGCAGGCTCAGCTGGGTGACTTACTGAGGTTTGGATTGTGTTAAAGATCTGTGTAGATATTTCACGTTAAATTCTGAGTTTATCTGTAAGATTTAACTGTCCTGGGGTCTTATGATGCTTCCTTCATTTACCATCGTGCCAATAAACTCTCTTTTTGTTTGCAGTGGCAGCATGGAACCGGCTTTTCACAGAGGAGACCTGTTGTTCTTAACCAATTTCCACAATGACCCAATCAAAGCTGGTGAAATAGTTGTTTTCAAAGTCGAAGGCAGAGACATTCCAATAGTTCACAGAGTAATCAAAGTGCATGCAAAGTAATGCAGCTTGACATTTTCCTTCTTTCTGAATAACATGCCCTTCCCCGACTCTCAATTGCACTTTAGTTTGATAGTGTTTGACAAAAAGGGCAAGTGAATATATGCTGTAGAGTGTGGTCTGCTTGGAGGCCCTGACTCCCCTCCCTCAGCAGAGCTGTGCAGGTTCCAGGCATGTGACTGTGCCATAGACGAGTCCAGGAACACGAGATGTGCAGGCTCCTTTAGCCAGCAGCAACGTCTGTGTGAGCAGAGTCCGCTTCTGTGCTGACTGTGATTTTGGTTATAGAGAGAGCTGCTTCTAAAAGCCAATCTCTAAGAGCTCTTGTCTCAAGGTCGGACCTGTAGATAAAGTCTGACAAGTGAGTGGTCTTTGCTAAGTGAAGTTCTTCAGAAAGCAGATTTGAGTGGGAATAACAGAAAAGGTTCTGTGTGTGTCCACGAGTCACAATGCCAACAGCAGCTCATGCTGAAAAGCACCTGGTAGATGCTTATTTTTACCTTCCTTGCATAGACCTGGTGTGATAAACAGTTCCCCCTTAAACCAGAGATGCAGTTCTGGTTCTGTGTGCAGCCAGAGGCTGACCTGGAGGTGGCCAGCGTATTTGCTCCTCAGGAAGTGCTGTCTTTGTAACGCTCTGTTTCTTAATATTGTTACTTGCAATTAGCAGCTTCTGGAGCACAATATGACTGAACTTCACTGTATTTAAACAGGAGTGTGAGAGCCCAGCCCTGCAGGCATCACCTGCCTGGTAGTGAAATGGGGCAGGTTTTCTGAGCCATTACTTCTGTGGGTTTTTTAATTTGCCACATGAACTAATACCAAACTATAGCGAGGTTTTGCCTGGAACTCACCCTCTTGTTTGACAGTGAGAGAGTGACCTGAGACTGTTGCAGTATTAGTGACAAAATACTGAACTTGATGTGAATCTGCAGCTGCTTTCGAAGGCTTTTGTTGTTTATTTCCATCAAAAGAAGAGCAAAGCTGTGTTTTGGCAGAGCTGTAGTTAGTGAGAGTTAAAGTGTACAGAACTTAGAAGAAAATTGCCTAAAGCTTTCTATTACTCTACCACTGTCCATCCTGACAGAGTGTTTTTAGGGTCCACCTCGTGTGAGATTTGTGGGTGAGATTCAGTTAAGTTCATTCTCTAATATGTGATTACTAGAGAGTAAGGGTCTTATTCCACCATTTGTTAAAAAACCCCTTTTACTACAGTGTTGTTTGGTGACATTTCTGTTCTGTTGAAAGTGCAGTTTTTTTCTGTCCCAGATAGGCACACAGTGCTTTTGTTGAGGGGGGTTAGTGCCTGCTGTGGGGTGGAGAATATCCCCTTCCTGTCCATCATTTAGTTACTTTCAGCAATTGACAATCTGAGGAGCATGTTAACACTTTTTGTTCACAATCTGTTGACTTGTCAGTGAAGTCTGTAATGTTGATGATTTAATGGTGTTTGTTAAATAAGCAGGACTGGAAGTAAATATTGGTATCTAATCATGTAGCACTTTTCATCTTCATTGTGTTTTCTAGATGTTAATTGAGGTTTTTTTAATTAAGTCATGTTTAGCTTATCACCTTGTTGCCTTCTAGAGAGACTGGGTACATCAAATTTCTGACTAAAGGTGATAATAATGAAGTTGATGATAGAGGCTTGTACAAAGAAGGTCAGAACTGGTTAGAGAAGAAGGATGTTGTTGGAAGAGCAAGAGGGTAGGTAATGCAAAATGTCTGTGTACTTTGTAATTAAATACAAAGAAAAATCATAACTTAGCTCCATGGGTGCTAAAAACTAGATATGGTCTAGTATTTGCTTAATTTCTCCCAATGAAATAGTAACTGCAAAAAACTACCTGGGCAGGTTGTTTCTGTGGGGCTGTCCCTGATGGGGAGAGTGGAAATTCCATTCCTGGAAAAAAAGTCACACTGAAAAAGAATTCACCAGTACAAACAAAATTAAACAACTTGCCCTTGTAACTGCTAGAAGTTACTAGGAAATTATTTCATGGAATCACAGGATGGTGGGGGCTGGAAAGGACCATCCAGCCCAACCCCCTGCCAAAGCAGATCCCATCTAGATCAGGTCACACGGGAACGTGTCCAGATGGGTTTGAAACCTCCTGAGAATGAGCCTCCACACCCTCCCTGGGCAGCCTGTGCCAGGGCTCCCTCACTGAAACACTCAAACAATCTTCCCTTATCTTTAAATGGAACTGTTTGAGTTCCAGCTTCATCCCATCACCCCTTGTCCTGTCACTGGATACAACAGAAAGAAAGTGCTGCCCCAACCTCCTGACACCCACCAGTGAGATATTTGTAACTATTACTGAGCTCCCCCCTCAGTCTCCTCCAGACTGAACAGCCCCAGGTCCCGCAGCCTTTCCTCACAAGGAAGATGCTCCAGTGCCCTGAGCATCTTGCTGGCCCTGCACTGGCCTCTCTGCAGCAGTTCCCTGTCCCTCTGCAGCTGGGGAGCCCACAACTGGACACAGGACTCCAGATGAGGCCTCAGCAGATGTGGCAGAGCAGAGGGGGAGCAGAACCTCCCTGGCCCTGCTGCCCACACTCTGCTGGATGCCCCCAGGCTGCCATTGGCTTCTTGCCCACGAGGGCACTCAAATAACAAGTTTTTGTATCTAAGGGGAAAAAACCTATTTCCCATTCAGATGTGCATCAGTGATGGGTGTAAAGCATTGTCCTACACGGGAGTATTCAAGGCTGAGTAACACTGAGACGTTTGTGTGGTACTGGAGGGTTAATTTTACCTTCATGTGTTTTGTCCATTGCAGGTTTTTGCCTTATGTTGGGATGGTAACAATAGTCATGAACGACTATCCGAAGTTTAAGGTACGTACACGGACATTGTGGGTGCTGGAGTTTAAACTGGGCAACAGCAAGCAAAGGCAGAGTTTGCTTATAGGAATGAGGATTAGTGGATTTCTTTCTGTAGCTTGGTAGGTAGAATAAAATGCACTGTGTTTTCTTGCTTATTGTTATCCAGTAGAACTGAGCACCTGGAGTGATTTGGAAACATCTAATTTGTGGGAGTTTCATTAAGTGAGTGCAGCCTGATGCCTCTTTGGGGTCCACATGGTCACATTCCTGCAGCCCCACAGGAACACAGCTCTCCAATTGTGTACTCCTCTGGAAGATGTAGATGGAGAACACTTTGAACAATCTGTAATTTCAGAACTTCTCTGCAGACAAATTCTAATGAGGCTGTATCCTGTGTTTGTCTTTCAGTACGCTCTGCTGGCAGTGATGGGGGCGTACGTGCTGCTCAAACGGGAATCCTAAAGACAAACGGCACTGTTCCAAGATCAAAGGACAGAGTTAAATACATGGGGGGGGGGGGAAACTAATATATTTCAGACGTTTTCATTATGTATGCGGTGACCAAACTGTGCAAGCTTCTGTCTTGTCTAAATAAACTGCAACTAAAATGAGTAAAGCTGCTGATCAGTGATGTAACGGTGTATTTACTGCCTTAAATAGCTGCTGCTTTCAGTGTGCTCCTTTGAACAGCACTGACTGCCAGTGCTAAAGCAGCTTATGGCACTCCTAAACATGCTGTGTTGTTTTCTTCTTCAGTGGTACTGCATCTGAACGTCCTTTCTCCCTCCTGTCTGTTAACTATTGGCTTATTTTGAATCTCTGTGGGTACTCCCTCTTTTCACAACCAAACTGGTTTTATCAGCATATGAGGTTTGGAACAAGTCAGACTTGATTACAGAGTCACAGAATGGGGGGGTTGGAAAGGGACCTGTAAAGATCATCCAATCCAACCCCCTGCCAAAGCAGCTCCCACCTAGATCAGGTCACACAGGAACGTGTCCAGGTGGGTTTGGAAACCTCCTGAGAAGGAGCCTCCACACCCTCCCCGGGCAGCCTGGGCCAGGGCTCCCTCACCTCAGCACTGAAAAGGTTTTTTCCTTGTGCTTAAGTACAGTTGTCTGGGTATTTCTGAGTAACACAGGTGATAAAGGATTCATCTTTCTGAGGAAGAACTGAGAAATGGAGCTTTTCCCGTTTGAAACTTGCTCCTCTGTGGCACAGGGACAAAAAAGCCTGATGGCCTGATTTCTAGAGGCTCAGTTGTAGGAACTGTGTATGTTTCTTGAATTCAGGCTCTTTACCATTCTCCCTTTGTGTTCCTAGCTGGGAAACAAACCTTAACAGAAAGGTTTTGTGGGGCTTTAGTAACATTTGTGAATTACTGGATGAACACAGTAGTGCACTGAAGTCCTGTTGCCAGTAAGGGTAGGGCACCACTCCTCTCCCAGCTCTGAGGATATGTTGCTCCCTCCTGTCCTACACTACCTGAAACAAAAATTATTGTTTGTTTTAAATCTTACTTGGCAACTGGCATGAAATTCTGGACTTTTCTTGGATTCACGTGTCAGTGTTTTACCTTCAGCAAAGCAGAACTTATTTTCCTCGCTTACTGTGGTTCTGTGGCTCTGAGGAACAGCACGATGCTGTTTACTGTTATTTCTTCTGTACTCCCTTACCTCTGCAAAAATACACAGTAATGGCACCTCTCTGTTGTAACAGCTGGTGCTGAAAGGCAGAGAACTGCTGCATTTTTCCGGGTTGTATTACTTCTTCTCTGCCCTCCCAAGCAGCTTTTGTGCACACGGCATCATCAAAATCACTTATTTTGTGTCAAATCGTGTGGAAATACAATTTATAGTAAACATCACATCAGAATAAATGAGATATGCTTGGTGCAGCCTTCCCAGAAGTGTACCATCACATTCAGCACAAACTCATGTAATGCTGGAGACAGACTGTGTGTAATAAATCACCTCCCCTGCCCCCAATAGTGCCAAAATCGGGATGGGTCCCTGTCTACCTTCACCCAGGCAGCTGCAGTCAGCTCTGACCTTGAGGGTGGTGTTTTGGATATTACTCCAGCGACAAATCCAGCACCTTACCATGGGAAGCTGTTCAGTCTAGGGGAAACGTGGATTAGTATAAAGATGTCAGGGTAACATTTAAATATGTGGGTTCATGCTCAAGGGGAAAAACAAAGGTGGTATTTCCTGGGTGTGATATCTTGTGTCTCGTTTTCGCTCTCTTCCACAAGTCAGCCTGCCGCAGTGGCTGCAGTGATGTGCTGGGCCATGGCACAGCCACCGTTTGTCTTCTTGCGTTTAGCTGGAAGCCTCGAGATCTGCTGCTTGCACCTAGCGAAGCAGCTGTGGTCAGACACCCACCATCACTTGTTCAGACACGTAGGTTATCTGGTTTCTCTTGCAGAAAAAGAAAAAGCAGAGCTGCTTCTCTTCAGCTAGGAGGAGCAGATGCTGTGATAACAAATCTGCTTTAGATCTGAAAAGTTGCTGCCTGCATGGGAAAGGTAGAAAAGATGGAGCTTGCTTCTCCTCAGTCATTCCTGGTGCTGAGGCAAGACACAGTTCCATCTGAATGGTAACTAAAATGTTGCTGAGAGGTGGTTGGACACCGACATGGGCTGAACTGTGGCGAAACCCCTGGGACAAGGAACAACGGTTCTTGTGCAGGATAAAAGATGTTTTTTGTTCTTCAGATTGAGGCATAATCATTTCTAACAAAAACATCATGCTGCTTACATGGCTCATCAACAAACTTACCAACTCGATGAAGAAACACTTCAGGTTGCTGGCTGGTGGCTGCCTTGTTGGGCCTGTTGGGTTGTCTGCCTGGGAACGCTTAGAGGTCACTCCTGACCAGACAGATTGGGCTGCTCCTGACTTTCATTCCCATAATTGTCTGAGCTCCTTTAAGCCAGCCATTTCCACTGCTGATGCCCTAGTTAGTGCTGCTCATTAATTTCCATAGCCTAGCAGTCAGTGAGGGAAGCAGTGTCAGAGGTTTTGACCACGTTTTACATTTCTGGCATAAACTCTCCTGCTGGATGGCAGTACGGAGTGGTTTTAGGACTTAGGCTGGTGAGCATCAGCATCGAAGGTGAGACGCATATCAGGACAATGTTTTCTTTCTCCTGTGAGTAAATTGCACTGTGTGATGCTTGAAAGATTTAATGTCCACTCAATCTTGGTTTTTGCAGCAGGGAGGATGCAGTTGGGTATTTGATACGCCTTGGACACTACCAGCTTTTCCAGTCTTGCAGAGAACAAGTTAGAAGGTGACTTTACATGATGAACTTTCCCACCTGTTCTAGTTCTTGAGGTGAGATGATCCTCCTGCGGCAGACAACATGGTCCTGTTTCTCTCTCTGTGCAAGTTCTCACGGTCAGCAGAGCCAGTGCAGCTTCTGAGCCCAGGAAGCAGTAGTTCTCTGCTGGGCTTGTGAGTTGAGTGAGCCCAACAAAGCATGAGGTGAGAGGGGCATGACACAGGAGCATGGTAGAGGGAAAGGACACAGGGTTTAGCCTTTAGGAACACTGAGCTGTTAGATTTTACCAGCTATTAACAAGTAACTGTGTTTAAGAAAGATGTTGAGGTCCTCAAGTGTGTCCAGAGAACAATACATTTGAGCAGCAGAACAAGAGGAAACGGCCTCAAGTTGCACCAGGGGAGGTTCAGGCTGGATGTGAGCAGGAATTTCTTTGCTGTTCAGAGGTAAAGGACAAACTGTGTGTGTGTGAGGGGGGTGTCTGTGTGGGTGTGGGTGTGTGTGGGTGTCTGTGTGGGTGTGTCTCTGTGTGTGGGGGTGTGTGAGCAGGTTGTAGGTGTGCAGATGACTAATAAAAAGAAGTGGGGTAAGATCCTACAGATTTGATGCATCAAAGTCTTTCCCTTTGCTACAAATACAACTTTCCTCAACTGGCTGCTCTGCTTCTAGGCTGCAGCTTCCCTTTGAAGTCAGGACAGATTAAGGGATTAATTGGTGGATGTACCGGCTTATTAACTGGAGTCAGAGTGCTCCATCGATCCTTGAGGCTGTGCTAACTGGTACACCTCAGCTCACAGGCTGCTTAGCAATACTCCCAACTGGCTGGGCTGTGGATGTAAAATACTGTGCGCTGCAGAATCAGTGTGTTTAACTGAGCACTTAGGAGTAGGAGAAGCTCAGACTTTGGTCAAAGTGGTTTGGTTTTTTCTTTCTGGTTAACTGCCTCCTCAGAGCTTGGCTGAAAACTGGTCCCTCCATCCCTCCATCCAGAGCTGCACAGGCTGCAGCATGGGCAGAAGGGGCCACAGACATCACAGACACCTGGGCAAGGGCCATGAATGAGGGCTGGACACTGGCACAGGCCCCAGGGGCAAGGGCAGGGACTCAGGGCCACAGGAGCAGCCTGAGCAGGAACTTGGCTTAATTCAGTCTCCTTCACTTCAGCACTGTGGGGTTTGATGTGAGGGTCAGCAATGCTGGGGGTGTGCAGGGCAGCCCTGGCACTGCTCACTGGGTGCCCATCTGCTCCTCACAGCCCTTCTGGCAGGACAGCGCTGGAGGTGTCCAAGTCCTGGCTACCAGACCCTCAGGCTGAACCACTGCCTCGTTGGGAGAGAGAAAACAAGCACACGGATCAACTGCAGAGAGAACTCGAGCCGTTTCTCTCTATGTATAATCCAGGTAGTGAGCAGTAGTGGTGAAAAGGACCTCTGCACATGTGGATTTTTTTCAGTGTTCCTTTGAACATCTTAGGGGCCAAAAGCAAGCAAGATGTAAAGCATCCACAGGGCAAAAATTCCATGTTTCTCTGCCACACAGCTTGGCGTTAAGTATATTCCATCTCTCTGTCACCATTTGTGCTCCAGGATGTTGCTTTTGTACATGGAACCGTCTCTGCTTCTCTGTCACTTACGTGTGAATGTGCCACCAGTAGAAACTACGTACAGATATACTGTATATAGCCTGTATCTAGACACAGGTACAGGGAAGCGTGACATGGACGTGACTGGCAGCTGCATTTTGAAGCTGCTTGAAATACAAACCGCTGTCTGGATTGCAGTTCTATCAAAAAAGCACCTGTGGGCAAAGCTTTGTTTCTTTTGGGGTGACATTGGGACGTTTCCAGTGCTGATGGCTATGTTTGCTAGAACGAAAATGAAAAGTACATGTGGAAAATCATGTGCTGGCAAGGGGGCCTGTGCAAGAGGAGCAGGACCCACACACCTCCTGCCTGTCCCCTGTGCTGCAGGGGCTTTTTCCACTGAGTGCAAGCAGGGGTGAGGAAGAGGAGGCAAAAGCATGTTTTTACTGCTCTGGGAAGGATGTGTGGTGTGCCTCAGGGATGCCCAAAGCCTCTGCTCCCCTCCCACGTCCATTCCATGCTGCAGCAGTCGCAGGGCAGCTGGGGCTGTGGTGGGCACCTGAATGTGCTGCAGGGGCTTGTGCTGGCCACGGCGCTCCCGGCTTCTACAGAACAGCAGCCTTTGACAGCTGCTGGATGTGGTGCTGTTTTCCTCTTTGGGTCTTGTGGTGGGAGTCTGGGGCCACTTCATGGCCTTCCAGTGTGCTAATGCCTGTCCTCTCTGTCACCTGCACTTGTCCTGCTTTCGCTCTTGTGTCACACAGGTGCCTCAGGTCTATTTTCTCCAGCACATATGATTGTAAATCCAGCATTGGCAGCTACCTTTGGAAGTTGACATTTGGGGAAACAAAACTTGTGGTTTCAAGTTTCCAGGGTGCTTATTTTCCATAGATTCAGTTGCAAACTAGCAACGTGACAGAAGTGTCAAGTTCTGGTTGCGGCGCTGTCCCAGCCCCAGCTCATGCGGAAATCCTGCTGAAATGGCTCAGGCTGTCCAGGGAACACGAGCCCTGCTCCCTTACCATGCATCCCATGCTGAACCTGCTCCCTGAGACCTTCCCCATTGGGAGAGCTTTTGGCTCTGGGTGAGAAGCAGCCTCTACCACCCTGCTCTCCCACAAAAGCCTGACGGGGCTCACGTCCAGTGAGCACTTAGAACTGGAGGGGCAGGGTGTAAGTATCACACAGACCTGTGTCAGCCCTCCTCCAACCCTGGCAGCCCTCACAAGTCCACATCCTGGCCCCAGACTGGGCCATGTTATCTGATGGACTGAGTGAGCCCGAGACATGCTCTGTGCACCAGGGACTTGAAAATATGGTGTGAGCTGGCACTTGTGTGCAGCCCAGAAAGCCAGCCACGGCCCGGGCTGCTTCACCAGCAGCGTGGCCAGCAGGGACAGGCGCCGACTCTCACCCTCTGCTCTGCTGAGACCTCACTTGGAGCACGGTGTCCAGTCCTGGGGTCCCCAGCCCAAGGAGGACATGGGCCTATTAGAGCAGGCCCAGAGGAGGCTGCAGAAGTGACCAAGAGCTGGAACATGGAACACCTCTCCTGTGAAGGAAGGCTGTGAGACAGGGATGCACAGCCTGGACTAGAGATGGCTCTGGGGAGGCTTTGCAGCCTCTCACTATATAAAGGGGCTTATCAGAAAGATGGAGAAAGACTTTTTTATCAGGGCCTGCAATGACGAGACAAAGGGCAACAGTTTTGAAATGAAAGAGCTGGGACTGCTCAGCTGGGACTGCCTCTGTCCAGCCAGCAACAGGTCCTGAGAATTCAGAAGCATAAATGCCTCCTAGTCATTTGAATTCTCACAATGTTGAACCCCTTCACCACAAAGATCACAAAAACAAAGTCTGGTGGCTAAATGTGCAATAAGCAGTTGCTTCAGTTGAGCTTCAACTGTCTGGGTCTAGGACTTCCTAAAACACAGCACAGAAAGTATCAAACATCTTAAGCTATGCCTTATTAAATAGAGGTTTATTATTTCCCATTGCTCAGCCCTGGTGAAGTTGTGGAGCTCTTTTCTGAAAAATGTCTTTGGTTCTTCAGGGAGCTGTTCCTGCAGAGTCGGGTTTGGGGCTATTTGCAGAACGCCTGCGCTGGCTGCACGTTTGCAGTGCTGGAGATTAGTCTATTCAGCATATTCAACATTTACAAAGTATTCCTGAGTGATCGTGCCCTGTTATTACGTTGGTGATGTGCTGAAACCATTGTTTGTTCTGTACATATCGCTGTCCTGAACGTCAGGATCACCACAAAGACGACGGTGAAAGGCACCATTCGCCTTTTGTCCGTCTCTAGTGCCATAAAACCTGCCTTGCTGATAGAACAACAGCAGTTGTCTGAGATGTAAAGGAAGCAAATTAAAGAATGTTGCCGTGGTAATAGCATTTAAAACCCACTGATATCTTCCTACCACGGAGCACAAAAAATAGTTCACTTTGCCATGGGACGTATGGGAAGGTGCTCTAGGATGGAGAGAGAGCTGCTTCCCGATGTTCCAACACAAATCCATGTGACCACATTTCTTCCTTAAGAAATGAAGTTTGTCTGGAGTGAATGTGTCTCAGCTGATAACACGTATTTACTGTTTCTTGATCCTTCTGTGTTGTGGGGAGTCCACATGCATTTGTTTCTGGGTATTGTCACAGTATCACTTTCGGAAAAAGCTAATGAAAATAGAAGTTAGAATAAATCCTTACAAAGAAGTAAAGGAAGAACTGCTGACGATGCACAAATGTATTCAAGGAGTGGGCTGAGTAAATGGTGATGGGGCCAAGGAGACAGGAGGGGTTCCTATGCGACCTGATCTAGGTGACCCTGCTTCTGCAGGGAGCTGGACTAGATGATCTCTAAAGGTCCATTCCAACCCCTACCATTCTATGATTCTATGGTTTGTGAGCTGTCCCTGCCTGCTCAGACCTGGCTGTCCAGCACCCAAATAACCCCAGCACAGACCAGCCCCTCATCATCCCCTGTGTGGTCCCAACAGTGGGAGCTTCCACAGCCTCTTCTGTGCCCATGACTATGCCCACTGCTGTGCCACCAGCTCCCTGCCTGCAGCTAGGACCCTTCCGCTGCCACACAGCCCAGATGTGCCTGCAGCTGAGCTTTCCCTGCATCATCCTCTTCATCCAAGGGAGTGCTGCCGGTGGGGGCACATGAGACTGCACTTCAACCCACTTTATCTACTCTTTGTGCTCAGGGGAGGGATGGGGTCTGTGATAGGGATTCTCCTGCCGTCTCCCCTGCCCAGGGTGGGCCCCATCCCCAGCTGTGCTGCAGGTGAGGCTGGGCTGGGGTTCCGTGTGCATGCAGGAGCAGGTGACGTGTCTCTGCTCTGCTCTGGATGGAGATTTGTTGCAGCTGCTGTTTTACCTGGTTTCTCCCCGTTGTGTTGGTGGAGCTCCCAGCCACCACTGTCTCAAATGTGCTGCTCTTGACAGATTCCACACTGGATTGTTTCAGTATCTTTGCAGTGATTTGGCTTAGGTGTAAATAGATGCTTTGGTTTAGTATGAGGGATTGGGTTACTCTGCTGCACTGCTGAGCTCTTTTTCTACTCAAATTTCCCTTTGCTGAATTGTTTGCAACCCAGTTCTACATGTCACCCCACAAAAGACCTACCAGGCTACAGAATGCATTAATTCATACATAAAGCATTAATTCATGCCCCCTGAAGTCCAAAGTGCTAGCAGGGAAAGGCACACAATAAAAAGAGAAACTACCAGCCTGGGCCAAGTAAATCCCTGGAGCTGGAGGAGACTTGAGCCATGGTGTGCAGACAACAATCCTGCCTATGAAGAGTCATCAAAGCCTACAGTTCCCATAGATCATGATATAATAAATGTGTCAAAGAGCAGCTTCATCCTTCACAGCTCAACCTGCTCCCAAGAGCCATTGGTTGTGGCAAGCAGAGCATCCCTGTGGGCAACCAGTCAGGTCTGGGACAGTGCCAGACAGCCCCAGAGGTCTCGCCAGGGAAGCCGTAGTCAGAGACCTGGTACTGTCACACTCACCACAGGCCAAGGAATGCAGAGGTACTGCCCATCACAAAGCTAAATCATACATTTTCTCCTGCTCAACAAAAGCCACTTTGGCCCAAACGGGATTGGGGTGGTGTCAAGCCACACTCACATTGAGAAGAGAAGAGAAGAGAAGAGAAGAGAAGAGAAGAGAAGAGAAGAGAAGAGAAGAGAAGAGAAGAGAAGAGAAGAGAAGAGAAGAGAAGAGAAGAGAAGAGAAGAGAAGAGAAGAGAAGAGAAGAGAAGAGAAGAGAAGAGAAGAGAAGAGAAGAGAAGAGAAGAGAAGAGAAGAGAAGAGAAGAGAAGAGAGAAGAGGCTGTTGTGATGGTTGTCAATATAGAAGCAAAGGAAAATACTAGAAGAGATAAATAGGCCTGTAGGGTGGCTTTAGTCTGGGGAAATTGTTTTATCTTTCCAGAAAAACCCTCACACTGAGATTTCCTTGGTGTTTTCCTTCAAAGAACCCAGTTTGGTTGGTTGGAGGAGTCAGTTAAACTGATTTTTGTGGGGTTTTTTTTGACAGAACCCTGGAAAAAAAAAGGGGTTTTCTTGGAAAAAATACTCTTCCACTCAAACAGCTAGTCCCAGTCAAAAAGAAGATTCAATCCCAAATTTGATCAGCTCTCCAAATCAGCCTTTGTGCCTATAACTTCAGTCACCTAAAGGGCAAACTAATTCAGACTTTCATCAAGTCCATAACACAAGGTATGAAAATTGAAGTGTATGAGAAACAATTCCTACTTAAAGCAGCTGAAGGTGGTGCAGAAGGAGATTCAATGTGAGAGCACAGTCTTTAACACAGGAAATGGGTGAAGACACAGTGTACATACAAAAAGATGTCGTATGCACGCAAAACGTGAGAAAGGTTTATTTGTTTGCACAGTGTTTGTGCTAGAAGAGACCTTGGACTACTGAGCAGCAAGGAGCTGAGTAAGAATTCCTGGTGGACTTGCTTTAGCAGAGGAGTTTGGCTGGATGATCTCTAAAGGTCCCTTCCAACCCTGCCATTCTGTGTGTGTGAGTGTGGCATTACTGGCCAAAGCTTACTAGTAGCCCAGATGGGCTGTGGAGGTTCCTTCTCTGGAGACATTCAACCCCAGCTGGATGAGTTCCTGTGTGCCCTACTCTAGGTGGCCCTGCCCTGTCAGGGGGTTGGAGTCAGATCATCTTTCAAGGTGTGATCCACCTCTGCAAACGTGGCATTCACAGGGTCGTGTCCTGCTTGGGACAGACAGATATTTTGCTTTGTCTTGGCTTGGTTTTTTTTTTTTACCTGAAAAAGGATAGTTTCCTGAATTTTCCATTTCCTGTCTTGAATTGCAGTGAACAACCAGATGTTCTCATGGGTGGCAATGCTGTTCTTGACCAGCTGCCACTCAGCACAGAGCACGTGCTGTCCGTAGCTGTACCACAGGCTGCATAAACTCGTGATTGAGGCAAGAGAATACCGTTGAAAATTAAACATGAATGCATAATTAATAACCAAAATAAAAGAATGAATCACATTAATCAGGAAAAGAAGACGCAACAAACTAAGACAAAGAAAGGGAACAATTTAGCTCATACAGTAGGACACACAATTGACTTTGAAAGCGATTGCACTGGATAGTTTGCCCAGTAAAATTATGCTAATCCATATCCATGGCAGTTTCCATCAGGTATAGCTCAGCTCTACTCCTGCAGGGTTAGCTGGAGGATCTGTCAAGTTCCTTGCAGCCAGGGCTGTTAACGGCAGATCCCACTTCCTGGCAGTTCTCTAGACTGCCAAAGCATCACATAAACCATACTAATCCCATGCGACTTCATGCCTTTCCCTGTGTTCTCCTTTGGGACAAACGGTGCATCAGGACTTTATATCCCTCTGCTACTCATCCACCTTCACTGCAGTGACACTGCCAACACACTTGAAGTTTGTGTGAATGCAAGCACCCCACTCCACAGCTGTATGTTGTCTTCTTCAGAAATTCATTTGTCCTTTCCTCTGTACTCCCTCTTCACGATGGAGATTTTTTTCCTCCAACTATTACAAATTTGGCCAGTTCCAAGTGCTTTAGAGTGCTGGAAAGTTTGCAAGGTCTCAGTGCAAGGAAAGAAGAAAGTCCTGTAAATCTGTGAGTTGCATCTGAGACAGTAAATTTAAGTAGTGTTGGAAATGAAAAGAAACTCTCATCACAAGGTCTGTTTCAATGAGGTTCAAGTGCTGTTTGTCCTTGGAGTCTGGTGGTTTTACAGCCATACTTCCCAATGAAAAATGCTGAGGCTTTTTCTTTTTTCGCATAAGCTCTTGTAAAAATGTTTCAACCTGTTTTTGGTTATTTCAGTCTAGGGCAGCAAATCACTTCTGCGAACATTTTCACGCTCTCTGTGAAGACAATAGATTCAATTTAACAGAAACAACCTCGTCAGAAAATCAGTTGTTGTAAGAGAGCCACCACGGAGTCACCTCGCTGCCCGGTCCATCGGTCCGTGGCAGCAGCCTGGGACTCTTTCTATTAAATGAAAAAGCTAAAGAGAGGTGCGGGCACGGTGCGGAGGGTGCGAGCGCACACGGGCTAAAGAGAGGTGCGGGCACGGTGCGGAGGGTGCGAGCGCACACGGGCACCGCATCCCCCCGGCGGCGGCCGGGACGGGGCCGCCCTGCTGCCTCCCACCCTCACTGCGGGTCCTTCTGGGCAGCTCCGGGGTCCCTCGCAGTGGCCCGGGCCCCCTCAGAGCACCAAAACAGCCGAAGGGAGGGAGGGGTGGGGAAAACAAACTTCGGGGAAGTTCCTGGTGTTCGAGTACAATCGCGGAAATAGCGGCCTGGGAAGCGCTGGTCGCCGCCGGAGCAGCAGCGCGCCCCGGGGCGGGAGGCGGGCGGGGGGCCGGCAGCCGCCTCCGCCCCGCACGGAGGCAGGACGGGGGCGCGGGGCAGCGTGGGCGGCCGCAGCCGCGGCCCCGCGAGGCGGCGTCAGGCGCGGGAGCCCGGTCCCGGCTCCATATAAACGGGCGGCGGCGGCGGCGGCGGCGTCTCGCTCAGCCCGAGCCCGAGCGGAGCCGTGCCGTGCCGGGCGGAGGGCGGCTGGGCGGCAGCGGCACGATGGGCAGCGCGGCGCGTCCCGGCGCGGTGCCGCTGCTGGCGCTGGCGCTGCTGGCGGCTCAGGGCGGCGCGGCGCCGCTGCAGCCCGGCGGCCCCCCCGCGCTCACCAAGATCTACCCGCGCGGCAGCCACTGGGCTGTGGGTAAGTGTCCGGCGCTGCCGCCGCTCCCCGACGGTGCCCGCGCCGCTCCAATGCCCGTGCCCACCGGGGCGAGCTGCCGCGGCGGCTCGGCGGGGCGGACGGGGCGCGACAGCCCGCGTCCGGCGCTCGGGACGGCGCGGGAGGGCCGCGGGGAGAGCCCCGGCGCTGGGGAAGCGGCCGCTGCCGTACCGGAACGCCTCCGGTCCCCGGGCAGTGCCCGCCCCGCTCGGCGCGGGTCCCGTCCCACCGGCGCCCCAAGCCCCGCAGCCGGCGGGACCGTGCGAGCGCGTCCCCGCCGGGCGCTACCCGGTGCCGGCGCTGGGCTTGGGGCAGCGCGCCCCTGGGTGGGCTGTAGCCGCCGCGCCAGAGCCCTCGGGCGGCATCCAGCCGAGAGCAGCGGGCTCGGAGCCGCGCTGCCGCGGGAATGACCTGCGTCCCGGGGAGCTTTTGGGCTCCAGCCTTCCCCCGGATTCGGGCGGGACAGAGGGTGCGGGGTAGCGCGGCTTTCCGCGCTACCTTTGACATTTATTTGACGGTTGTGTTCCCTGCCCCTATCTCTCTTCAGAGACACGAGAACCCAGAGCCAAGCTCGGAGGCAAATGACTTGCAGCCCTGGGCTCTCCATCACCCCGAGGCGCAGCCAGCGCCCCGGGCAGCCCCAGTCCCAGCCGCAGCCCTGGACCACTCAGCCCGGAGGAGGCTCCTCCGGTGCTACCTCTCCTCTATCCTTTCCCAATAGCCTATTTTTTTGTAGCCTGAAGCCAACTAGGATGTCATTGTGATGATGGTAAAGTATGGTACACCAAAAGTGCACCCAGTGCTCCTAGAAAGGCACTGGCACACAGGCTTACGCTGGAGTTCCCACAAGGAACAGAGAAAGTCTAAAACCTACAGCTTCTTCGTCCACTTCTTCCAGCAGCTCTTACCAGGTACTCTCCCTAGCCCCAGGAAAATACTTGGTTATCTTTGTCCCACTCTCAGCAACATTTTCTCTGACCAGGTAGCATAAAATTCTGTGTGACACTGTGACAAAATCTCCAGTTCCAGTTGTGTGTCAGCTTCGATATCACCTAACCCTTTCCCTTCCATACTGTCAGTCAAGAACAACTTCCAGATGAGGTTTCAGCAATGTAATACTACCAATTCTCATGAATTTCATGCTGCTGTCTTTGTCACAGGGCATTTAATGGGGAAAAAGAGCACTGGGGATTTTCCTGATGTTTATGAAGAAGAAACCAAGACACCATCTTCAGCATTACCTGAAAACATGAAGCAGCTGGAAGACTATATGCAGTGGGAAGAAATCTCAAAATACTTGCTACGTCTGCTGGAAGGGAATGAAAATAAAAGTGCTCACTTTTCAAAAGGAGGGCTTCCCTGGCATGCCAGGAGCAGCTGGGAGGCAGGAGACAACAGCAGCTGGAAAGACGTGAGTAAGACAGAACCTGTAAAAACACTCCAGGTTTTGTTTCACAGTGATGTCTCAGCTTTCTCTGACTTGTGGATTGACTGGGAACCTGGTGGCAATGCCTTTCATGCACTAAAATTCAGTAAAATAAGACTCTGCTCTTAACTGCAGATTGTCACTCACGGGTTGTATTTTTCATGAGATAGTTTGCTACTGGGCATAAACTTGGCAAATGTTAAGCAGCTTTTAGTGTCTAGATTCCCTTCAAGCTGCTTTGCCGTTCCACTCCTCTTTTCTAGCACATGATGCTCTGATGGCCGTGTCAGCAGCAGGTTCTGCACTAGCCCAGCAGAAACCAGCCAGGCTGCTGTGAATAGAGGGCAGAGGTGCTGTGTGTAAAGCCACCTCACAGGGACCATCTCCCTTGTCTGGCTGGTGGGGTTGTGTCCATCCAGGGGACAGAGCAGCTGGGCTGCAGAGTTTCTTCTCTTCCCAGCTTTGCCTTTGTCTCCTGCAAGCCTTTCCACCTCTCCACCGATGGTGTTGGCCACTGCTGTGGTCACTTGTGGTCTTGCAAAATGAGTCTGTGGCTACTGATGATCTCTAACATACACTTACAACCCCCTTCATCTTCCTTCAGGTTAATGCACTCAGCAGCACTGTTTCACTATGTAACAAGGCTTTGGAACAGATTCACCCCTATTCTTTTGCTAAATCCTGTAAGATACACTTAGAAGTGTGTCAGTGAGGTTTCGCAGAAGGGAATCAGGGTCTAAATGACATAATGAAGATTGCAGAATTGACTGGAAAACCCCTTTCTTTATAATGCATCAGGTACAGTAGTGGTGATGTGTATATGCAAAATGGTTTTCAGTGGCACTGAAATAGAACAGAAACACTAATTCATTCCCTTAGAGATGTTAATGACAAGACTTCTTCCTTCCCATATTCTACTCTAATGTGATGTAATTAATATTCTTGGGCTAACTTCAACCTGCTCTTCCTCCTGAAATCCTGGCACAGTAAGCTCAGTGAATACTCTGGTTTTTACTTCATTATGGGTAAAAATTTCCCCACTAAATTAAGCCATGATTTAAGTCTCTTACACCACTAATGTGGAGGTTGTCCCTAGGTTTCTTTCTGGTTACAGCTTTGTGGTAGTGATGCTTATAATAACAGTGAATAATATTACCTAAAAAGTAAACTATTTATCTCATCTTCAGTTCTGCAGTGTGCAGCTTTGTAATCAAATTAGGTGAAGAGATTCCATTATGCTATGGTTTCTGAAAGTATCTGTTACTCAATCATACTTTCCAAGGCTCAAAGTTGCCTCCAGTAAGTTGATTAATATCCACATGTCTGTACTTTCACCCTAAATTAATACTCACATTTTTGTAGTCAGACATTGAGCATATGTGTGGAATAATGAGATTATTGCCGTAAATATCCAAATTTCTGCTGTGATTAGTGTAAAAAAATCTCGGATTTCGTGTGACTAAGGTACAGACAGCTTGCAGGACCTCGTTTTGCCGTAGAACTTTGGCTTCCAGCAGTAAACAGTTACTTTGTCTCCATCCTGAAGTAAAAGGCAATCATTAAACCAGCACGTAACCTGTTCCTTCCTACCGTTAGACACAAATACTCAATTACAGGCAGCCTAGATAAGACAGGGTGTCCTGTTTTCGCTTTGGCTTCAGAAAGGAGAAAAAGTCAGACACCACCTTTATTGCGGGTTAGTGCTTGCTGTGAAACAGCCCGTTGAGCTGAGGTATTGAAATGTGACCAAAAAAAGGCAAATTGTGGACCCTACAGTCGGCTGCTGGAACAACTGTTCCCAGAGCTACCACCACCGAGGGGGCTGAGGTTCCCACAGGCTGAGCTCACACTTGCAGAGGTGCCTGTCTCTGTGTGGGTGCAGTCCTGCCTTCCCCAGGGCAGCAGACACAGGCTGTGTTGGGAGGAAACAGGCTGTGTTGTGAAGAAATGTGCAAAAACTTTGGTCTATGGAGCCTTTCAAATTTACTCAATTTAATTTAACATTTGAGTTTTAAATGCAAGATCAGAAATCCCCAAAGAAAAAGGCTGCAGAAGGAAACAGAGAAGTTCTTATGGCAACTCGATTGAGGGTCTTGTTCATTAGCTGCATCCTGTGCATCACTTGCCATTGATGCTCAAACTGTGCTGTACATTTCTGACAATGTTTTTTCTTTAGATCTTTCTAAAGACTCACCCAGGCAGATGGAAAGTGCTGTAACACATATATAGTCAAAACAGCCAAAGAGATGAGGGTAATGGTTCTGGGAGTCAGGCTCAGGGTGCTGCGTCTGAACTCCTTTCCTCTGCCTTTGGTTAATGCGGGCCAAACGAAGGTCTCGCCTGCTCTCTGCTCTTTGAATAAATTGCGGTTAAAGCTCAGGAAGGAAATCTCTCCTGTAAGCTGGCCTAAGCATACAAGTAAGTAGGCAAATAAGCTTTAAATTGTTTCCATGACTTGGCTTTTTAACACTAATGAGACACTATATAAATGGGATGGCAGAGGGAGAATTACTTGGGAGAATGACTTTCCTCATCCTTTGGCAGTTGGCTGTGACAGTAACCGAGACAGATGAGGTCTGTCTTTGAAAGATGATTAGGAATGTGCTTGTTATGTGAATGCACAGAGCAGATCTATATTAGGCTTATTAACTTAGTGAGTTGCTTTTTTTCAGGATGGGTCTATAAACGATATTTTTCTCTTTTTATTAGATGATGGACTATCTGCTTCAAGTGGTGAATATGAAAGAAAGCACTCCAAGCTGAAGGAAGGTCTCTAAATCACGAAGAAATTGAATGCTTTCTGTAAGAGACTATATTTCACAAGCACTTGATTGTATCAGATAATCAACAAGGTCTCTTTTCTGTAAACAAGATTTCCTTTGTGTAAAATACCTAAATACACATATTCTTGTATGTTTCAGCAGTGACTAAACTCTCCACTTCATTTTCAAGGTTACATTTTCTCACCTGAATGGCTTTGACATACATACATGTAAAATTGTCACGGAAGGGTCTTCCAATTAATTAAATGACTTACCTATCTAATCAGTTCATCTCCTAGTTCAAAACTACACCGCATCTCAACACTCACAATAAACAGTACTAATAAAAAGGCTGAGTTTATACTTTCATTTGAGGCAATAAAAGGGAAATAGACTGCGCCACAGCTAGTAACGAAGAGAACCAGAATGATTCATGTTCCACTGAGGCTTTCCTCCTCCCTGAGTTGCTCCCTGGTCTGTCACTTCTGAAGCTGACACTGCATTCCCCAGGCACCGATGGGCCAGGTACAGAGCGTGTGACACAGTTCCACGTGCAGGCAGCAGGGAGACCTGCTGGAAGATACTCTGTCTCCTTGTTTGACTCAGAGGTGACGAGGCAGCTCTGCATATTCGCACCACACATCTAACCATGTGTTAGCAGCTCCCGTACCATCTTATGTCCACGGGGGACTGAAGGAAGAAAGGGGCCTTACAGGAGAACGAGCTCATGACACCTTCTGTGGGGCTGCAGCACACTGTAGCCAAGCCGTGATCCTTGCTCACTTGTACATTCTGGAGTGGACAGTCTTGCACCAGGGCCCTGGCAAGGAGACAGTGGGCTGCCACCTTTCCTCAAAGGAGAGGATTGACAGACCAGACTGTGGGGAGGGCAGGAAGCATACGTCCACGCACAGCTTGACACTGAGCAGGAGAAGCAGGTCTGGATAAGCACTTAGCACTGCTTGGCACTGATGGGGCCACTCCTGCAGTACTAAGACCAGTTCTGAGCACCCAGTATGTGAAGGACATGGGTAAACTACAGGAGAAGTCCAACAAAGGGCCACAGAATATGATTAAGAGGCTGGAGCATCTCTCCTGCAAGGGCAGGCTGCACTGTTCAGCCTGGAGAAGGCTCAGGAGTTCTTGTCAGTGGGTATAAATACCAGAAGGGAGGATATAAAGAAGAGAGGCTCTTCCCAAGCATAAGCAGTGGCACCTCTGAACATCAGGGAATGCCTTTCACTGTAAGGATGACTTCAGCATTGGTGCAGGTTTCTCTGAGGAGCGGTGAGGTCGTTGAAATATCACTCTCCTTGGAGATACTCGAAAGCTATCTGGACATGGTCCTGGGCAACTGGTCCCAGGTAACCCTGTCTGAGAGGGGGATTGGACAAGGTGACCCCTCCAGAGGCCTCTCCCAACCTCAACTGTTCTCCCCAGCTCGAGAGACTGAGAACTTCTAGGGAGAGTCCAGTGCAGAGCTACAAAGGTGATCAGGGGACTGGAGCATCTTTCTTATGAGGAAAGACTGTGGGACCTGAAGATGTTAAGCCTAGAAAAGAGAAGTCTGAGGGGAGACCCTAGCATCACTGACAGGTACATAAAGGGTGGGTGTCAGGAGAATGAGGTGACATCTTTTTTCTGCCCAGTGACAGGACAAGGGGTGATGGACATCAGCTGGAACACAAATAGTTAAACACAAGGAGAAACTGCTTTGGTGCTGAGGTGAGGGAGCCCTGGCCCAGGCTGCCCAGGGAGGGTGTGGAGGCTCCTTCTTGGGAGGTTTCCAACCCCACCTGGACACGTTCCTGTGCCCCCTGAGCAAGGGGAACCTGCTTGAGCAGGGGCTGGTGCTGGGTGAGCTCTGGAGGATCCTTCCAATCCCCACCGTCCTGTGATGAAACAGAACAGACAAAGATACGAATTAGCCAAACGCACGGGCCGTGTGGCGCAGCTCGGGGGCCGCTTCCCGCAGCCCGGCGGCAGCGGCTGTGCGGCCGCGTCCGGCAGGAGGCGCCCTCGGGCCACGGACGGGACGCGGGGCGCTGCGGGGCAGCCGTGGGGGGGGCGCTGCGGGGCAGCCGTGGGGGGGGCGCTGCGGGGCAGCCGTGGGGGGGGGGGCGATGCGGGAGCAGCCCTGGGGTTGGGGGGGCGATGCGGGGGGGCAGCCGTGGGGCAGACGGGGGCGATGTGGGGGGGAGGTGCGGGAGGGGCAATGGGGTGGTGCGGGGGAGGGCGATGGGGAGATGCGGGGGGACGATGGGGTGTGGCGGGGCGCGAGGGGCGGCGGGGGGCTGCGGCAGCCCGAGAGCGGAGTCACGGGGGTCCGGTGCCCCGGGTGTCGGAGCCCAGCCCGGTGCCCCCCGCGCCGCACCGCAGGTCTCAGGCGCAGCCGTGGAGCCGGACGGGCTGGGTGCCGACAAAGCACACGAGACTGCCGAGTTCGCTGACGGCGTTTCCACCGCAGTTCATTCAGAGAGCTTCAAAGCTCTGGACGACGACTGTCTTCCCTCCTGCACAGCTCACGCCACTGACCTGTGACAAACTTTCCACTTCTCTGTGTTACACCTCGGATTTCTGATCCAGGCAAAGCCAGGCCTAAGGGGAAGAGTTCCCATCAGAGTCACCTCCTCTGCCCCTCACCTGTGAAGCAGAAACCCCCCGGGATTAACCCCCATTTGCCAGGGGAGACATTGCTACAGGTGAAGCAGATGCAGAGATGATGAAGTACTTTTAGTTTTCCACAACTTTGAAGCAAGTGCCAAGTGGACAATTTAAGAAATGTAAATCCACCTACCCATCCTCTCCCCAGCTGAAAAACAGGATGCTCAGACTGACCATGTGGGGCTCATCTGGGAATGAATGAGGCTTTCCAGACATAGCTAGAGCCCCTTCACCCAGTGAAAGATAGTGGGGAAAGAAAGGGGAAAGGAGCTCCTCAGCTTCTGACACTGGCTGTCCTTCCCCCATCTGATGATGGGGTAGTTCAGTTTGGCTGGTGGTAGGCACAGACTATCTTGCTTCCCATTCCCAGACAGGTTTGCCCTTCCTTTCTAGTCGTTTGCCCTGTTGGGATGGGAGGTGCAATGTGCCCAGGAGCAGGTATCTTTGTCCCTGGGAGGATGGCAAGCATTCATTTCCGTGTAGCAGTTCCTCCCAGGAACCTCTTGCAGCAGCCTTTGTCAACTGCATCAGGCTCAGGACACTGAGCAAAGACCAAGCTGCTTTTGGGACAACTCTAAGAAGTATTTACAGCGTCACCCACCAAAGCCTACACACTGTCACAAGCAGCTGGAACTGCTGACAAGCCCTGTCCTGCAAGTCCATCTTTCCTGGTGTGACAGTAACAGTCACTGTCTGCAACTGTCTCATTGCAAAGGAGTAAAGTTCTTAATATTTCCCCTGGCAGTCTTTTAACAGTATTATTCTGCCTTAGAACTTCAGATGTTGCAAACAAAATCAGACACACACACTAAAAATACCGTCTTGCTAAGACAGTTTAAGCAAAAGAGGAAACAGATCACTCAGAACCGGCTGGGCTAATAGCCTTAGCAAAGTTAGAGTAAAGAAGTGGTTAAGGATCTAGATGATTTAATCCAGTTTTAAGAAAAGGTTTTACAGTGAGCAATTAGATGCTGTTTAAGGAATTAATCACTAATGGGTCATTAACTCTGACTGCTATTGTACAGTTAACAAGCCGAGGCAGGATTATTAGACTCAGCACCCAATTAAGAAGGAGAAGATATTTACAACAAAATGAACAAATGAGCTTTTAGAATGGAATGGGACAATGTGAAAGAAAGTGTAGGAACACAGAAAACCAGACAGGGTGCACAAAAGAGAGGCGTTTATGTGTGCCTCCGTCTCTTTGTTTGAGGAACATTTACCTGCCTGTGCCCACTTACATTTATCTGGTTAAGACACTTAGTTTTAGCAGTAAACTCGCAACTGTCTCTGCAGGACGTGACTGCACATGGTTTGTCCACCGCAGGGTCGCTTGTACAGCGGCTGACAAAGCGCCTGCTTGCTTTGTCAGTAACACAACAATCACCACGGCCTGACATAATCTTTCCAATTTTTTGCTCGCAGGTGTTGGATCAGGAGCTTAATAAAAGTGAGCAGATGTCTTCAGCTGCAGCTTCTGTTGTCCTGTTATCAAGGGTTTTATCTGCTGCTAGTCCCCAACTACATCCAGTAGCCAAGTACCAGTGCTTGTTACAGGACTGACCAGAAAGTCAGGGTCTTTACAATGGCTCTGCAGGATACAGAAGAACTGGAGGCAACAGGGAGAGGCAGCAGTAGTGGCTAAAGGTGGGAGAGCACCACTGGAGTCTTGGGGAGCTGCGGGCTAACAGTGAGCAACAAGCACAGGTAAGAAGGCAACAGTTAAACGTGTTCACATGCAGGATGGTCTGCAGTATCAGAGATGCAGTTGCACTGCAGCCAGGTAATGACAAGTGGGATTGCTCCAGCCCATGAAGAAGAAGAGAATGCAGTTTCCCCTCTCCTTTCCATCCAGAACTTTACTCAGGTTAGCACAATGTGCCCCTGGTCCCTACAGAGATGGCATTTTCCTTGCCATGGAAGCAGAAGCATGCACTGAGGAAGCTGAGCCCACACACACCATGTCCCCACGCAGTTCAGCAGGGATCACCCACTGGGCCTCCCTGCACCCCTTGGCCCAGTACAGCCCTGGGAAGCAAAGCCTGAGGGCCTGGGCACAGCACATCGTGACAGGTTGGATCTGCAGGGAGAGAGGAGAAAGCTTCAAAATAGAGGGATTTTTATTATCTCTCAGAGCAGCTCTACACAAAATGGATGGGGACTGCTGCAGAGAAGACTGTGAAGGGATGTTTAGAAACTGCTGTCTGAGGTTAAAAAGCTCTCTGAAGTGAACAAAGCTGATGTACTTGTTTCTGACAGGACTCTTAAAAGATACGCACAGATTGTGAAAATATAATTAGACGCCAGCCTTTGTATGGCCACAACGAGTGGGAAACGGTGAAAGGAGAGGTCTCCCAGTCCGCATTGAATCATCCCCAGGACACAATGAGGGCGCTTGTGCGTCCTTCTCTCTTCCCTAATGAGAAACGTTAATTGCCACAACCTCCAGAGTGTGTGGAGCACCCCGTGCCCAGCGCAGGAGAAGGGGGGTTTCATTACAGCTTCTCAGCCCCATTACAGGCAGTAACGGAGATAATGGAAAACAAAGGTGCCGCAGGTTTACTTTCAGCAGCCTGGCGATGGGCAGAGGGTGGGCAGGGGAGTGAGGACCAGCACCATGCCAGGGGCTGCGCTGGGCAGCCGCTGTGGGCAGGATGCACACAGTGTTCCCCCGCACAGCTCCAGCCCCCAGCACCCTGTCAGTCAGGGCTGCGGGGACACTGGGTCCTGCAGCACCCAATGGCCCCATGTCCCAGGAGGCAGCAAGGACCAAAGGCCTGGCACCAACCCCAGCCTACTGCAACACAGGTGGGCAAAGCCCATCCGACCCTGGGGCTGCCCTGCAAAGGCAGCTGTGGGAGCGCTGTTGCAGTCCCCAGGCTGTCAGGTCTCAGGTCCCTGCGTGCTTAGCAGAGAGCCCTGCGGGATGTGCTGCCGGCTGTGGGGCTGCAGCCACTGCCCCCAGCGCTCACACACACCCCAGGCAGGGTCCTGCTGTTGGAGAGCCGGCGACAAGGCCCCATGGCCAGGCCTATTGCACCCCACAGGGTGCAAGTAGCCTGTGCCTGTGTGCCCAGAGACGTTGCACAGCCCTGGTGCAGGCTGTAGCTTGGTGCCCGTGTGCCCGGACATGATGCACAGCCCTGGTGCAGGCTGTAGCTCGGTGCCCTGGTGCAGGCTGTGGCTCAGTGCCTGTGTGCCCAGACACACTGCACAGCCCTGGTGCAGGTTGTGGCTCGGTGCCCGTGTGCCCAGACACGGTGCACAGCCCTGGTGCAGGCTGTGGCTCAGTACCTGTGTGCCCAGACACGGTGCACAGCCCTGGTGCAGGTTGTAGCTCGGTGCCCATGTGCCCAGACACGGTGCACAGCCCTGGTGCAGGCTGTGGCTCAGTACCTGTGTGCCCAGACACGGTGCACAGCCCTGGTGCAGGTTGTAGCTCGGTGCCCGTGTGCCCAGACACGGTGCACAGCCCTGGTGCAGGCTGTGGCTCAGTACCTGTGTGCCCAGACACGGTGCACAGCCCTGGTGCAGGTTGTAGCTCGGTGCCCATGTGCCCAGACACGGTGCACAGCCCTGGTAGAGGCTGTGGCTCGGTGCCCGTGTGCCCAGACACACTGCACAGCCCTGGTGCAGGCTGTGGCTCGGTGCCCTGGTGCAGGCTGTGGCTCGGTGCCCGTGTGCCCAGACACACTGCACAGCCCTGGTGCAGGCTGTGGCTCGGAGCCCTGGTGCAGGCTGTGGCTCGGTGCCCGTGTGCCCAGACACACTGCACAGCCCTGGTGCAGGCTGTGGCTCGGAGCCCTGGTGCAGGCTGTGGCTCGGTGCCTGTGTGCCCAGACACACTGCACAGCCCTGGTGCAGGCTGTGGCTCGGAGCCCTGGTGCAGGCTGTGGCTCGGTGCCTGTGTGCCCGGACACACTGCACAGCCCTGGTGCAGGCTGTGGCTCGGAGCCCTGGTGCAGGCTGTGGCTCGGTGCCTGTGTGCCCAGACACACTGCACAGCCCTGGTGCAGGTTGGGCCCTGGAATGGTGCAAAAGTAGACACCCCTCCCCAGGTAACACAGAACTTGGTTCCCAGCCACCTGACACAGCTCTTCACTCTACTGCAGCTTTTATTGCAACTAAAGTGTCCAGCCAAGGAGGGAGAGCAAAAGAGATTTCTTTTTGTTTGTTTGCTTTCCTAAGCTATGGTCAGGCCCCTATCCCTGCAGGGCATGTGGAAGAGGGAATTAAAAGGACCACAAAACACAAAGCGAGTCAAGGCATGGGGAAAGGCTGGTGCAAGTAACAGCCCTCCCTTGCCTCCCTGTTCAGGGGAGCCAGAGTGGGGCAAGGGGGTCCCTTGGTCTTCCCAGGACCAGCCTTGCCCACGGGGTTTCTCCCAGGTGGTGCTGAAGACGGCATTCAGATTGTCTGCCAGGGTTTGCCGATGGACTGGATGTGCTCCTTGGCTTTCATCCGCAGGGCGGCAATGCTGGTGTTGCGGGGATCTGCCTCGTCCAAGGGGAACTTGTCCACAAAGGCGGCTCCGCACTGGTAGGGCGGCGGCGGCCCCATGGCCCCCAGCGGCTGCAGCGCGTGGGTCACCACCGGAGAGTTCAGGAAGGGCGGCGGCGTGTAGCTGCCAGGAAGGCTCTGTGGCGAGGCCACGAAGCTGGGCAGCGTCTGCAGGGCCGTGCTGCTGGGCACCGGCGGGCTGAGCCACGACTCCAGCGGCAGGTTGCTGCTGAGAGGACCCATGGGCGCTGCCTGTGGCGAGCGGCTGAAGGAGAGGATGGGCGAGTCCTGCAGCTTCATGGAGGTCACCTCCAGCTTCTCCTGACGCCTCCACTTGGCCCGTCTGTTTTGAAACCACACCTGCAAGCACAGCCGCGTTAGCTGGGCCGTGAGGCAGCACCACGGTGGCAGCCACAGAGAGCACCAGCACCTAGAGAAGGCAGTGGCCCCCAGGGAGGGCAGCGGCACCCACGGAGAGCAGCGGCGCCCACGGAGGGCACAGCATCTCTCCCCTGGGGGCTGCGGTACAGGTGAACAGAGTGAGCAGAACACGATGGAGCAGTGGATGGCACATCATGCTCAGCAGGTTCAGCAGTGCTTCCCCGGGGGAGGCCATGTGGCCACTGTCCCGTGCTGAGACCAGCCCACCCTGCCCTGCCCTGCCCTGCCCTGCCTGGCCCGGCCTGGCTCGGCTCGGCTCGGCTCGGCTCAGCCGCCCTCACCACGGTTCCGGACATACCAGTCAAAGCGCAGTGGTGCGGCAGCCAAGCGGAACACTGCCCCGGGGTCCACAGCGTCCCGCTGGGCCGTGCAGGGTCCGGGCCGCCGCTTGGGACGTTCCAGCGGCGTCCCACGGAGCCGCTCAGCGCGCTCCGGCCGCGGCTGCGGCGCGGGGCCGGGCGGGCGGGACGCTGCGGACCCCAGGGCTGTCCGCACGTCGGGCCGGGCCGGCTCCGGAGCGCGGGTCCACACCGGGCCGGGGGCTCCCGGGGCCGGGAATGCGGGGCTGCGCCGGGGCCGGGCCGGGCCAGGAACGCGGGGCAGTGCCGAGACGCGCTGTGCCGGGCCGTGCAGGGGATCCCGAGCCCGGGGCCCCCGGGGCTGCCGGGGCCGGGCCGGGGGGCGGGGGCGGGCGTTACCTGCACGCGAACTTCGGGCAGGTTGACCTTCATGGCCAGCTCCTCGCGGCTGTACACGTCGGGGTAGTGGGACTTCTCGAAGGCGCGCTCCAGCTCGTGGAGCTGGTATGTGGTGAAAGTGGTGCGGTTCCGACGGTGCTTCTTCTTGGGTTGCTCCTCGTCCGACGGCTTCGCCTCGCCGCTGCTGCCGGCAGGCAGCTCGGGGCTGGCGCTGCTGGGACAGAACGGCTCTGCGAGGGGAAGACAGGCGGGTCACCGGGAGGGCGATCGCGCCCGCCCTGCCCGCCCCCCGGCCAGCCGCCCCTCACCTTGGAAGCGCTCGGCGCGGCCCTGGGGCTCGGCCGGCGGCGGCTCCCCGGGCATCTTGGCGAGGCAGTGCCGCGGAGCCCGTCTGTCCGCGTCCTTAGCGCTGCCGGCGCTGCCGTCGGGCAGGAAGGGACCCAGCAGGCCGTCTTCCTTGGTGAACCCCAGGATGGCCTCGATGCTGTGCAGCCTCGACGGGTTCCCCCCGGGGCTCCGCGCCGCCTGAGCGGACAGCGAGAAGGCTCCCTCGGCCATGGCGAGCGGGGCGCCGGGCGCGGGCATGGGGCGGCCGGCCCGGGGCCCCGGCGCTGCGGTCCCGCCCGGCCCCGGGGCGGCTCTGGCGAGGCACGGCCCGGCGGGGCTGGCGTCCTTGGGGCGGGGGAGGAGTGCCGGGGGGCGGTGGGCGAAGGGGAAGGCGAGGCCCCGCACGGCTGCGGCCCGGCGGGGGAGGCAGGGCATCCCCGGGGCCCCGCGGCAGCGCCCGCCGCGCCCCCCCCCCGCCGCGGCCGCTCCGCTCCGCTCCGCCCCGCCGGCCCCGGCCCCAGACGGCGCCGGGCGCTGCCATCCGGGGCCCGCGGGGCGGGGCGGGCCCGGGCGGCTGCGGGGGGATGGCCCGGGCCGGGCGCCCCGCCGAGCCCCGCGGCCGGAGCTGGGGCCGGGGCCGCGCCGGCCGCGCCGTCGGGAATCGCCGCGAGACACGCGGCTGCCGGGGCGCGGCGGCACCGACCCCGCCGGGCAGCGCCGGGACGAGCCGGGACGGGGGGGCTGCGCGGTGCCTCGCCGGCGCTGCGGGCTCTCGGAGCCGCGCTGGGTTTCTCTGCGCCGCCAGCTCCAGCCGCTGCCCGTCCCAGGCTCCTGTTAAGTGCGGCGGTTGCGTGGGTCGCCTCTGCACAGGTGACACGCAGGAGCGTCCCGCGGCACTGCTCTGGGTCAAGTGCCCAGGGTGAAAAACACAGGGGGGTAAAAGGCAGTGGTGGGATCCCCGCCAGGATGCCAGCCCTGTGCCCAGCAGCCTGCACAGCCGGGTTTCAGGCCAAGTGCAAGTACAGGCGAACTCGGGGGACATCTGAGGGAGATGGGCTCAGCCTTTCAGCCTTTACAAGTCTGGAGAAAGCACTAGGCAGTATTTCTGAGGAACTTTTTTAGGGGACAGGACAGACCCTGCGAGAAGAGCTGGTTCTGTGACCCTCCCTGTCTTTTACAGCCTGAGTGGGGCTAGAAGTCTAGAGAGCAGAGCTTTAAAGTGGTTTTGGAAGTAAAGCAGAGACCCAAATCCCAGACCTTACTTTGTGTTTGGCTTGTTAGAAGGTACAGACTCAGGAGCATACAACAGCATTGTGTCTCCTGCCTCCAGCATACTCCTTCATGCACCAGTATTTTTCCTGCTTTTCTCTTTACATCACTTTATCACTTTTTAGGCTAGCACTTGCCAGTTCCCGAAGCCACCAGCTGTCCTTAGTCCCAGATGTCCCAAACACAAGTAACATTCAGAGTGGTTTTCAGCCTGCATTGACGGTGCTTTCGTTTCAAGCCCAAGGAGACTGTATGTGAATGCAAACCACCACTGCTGCTTTCTTTTCGAGATGTAACAGCTAGTCTAATAATAAAGGTATGACTCTCTCAACACATCTGCATGTTTACTTTCCCCTCTGCCCCGACAGGATGCATTTGGTGTAGATTTTTCAGGGGAAATCGCTTCAAAACAGATTAGCAATGCTTGCCTCTGCCAGTGCCTATGTCTTTTTAAGGTGTAAGGTCTGATGTCCCAAAGTTAACTCCTTTTAGAAGCACTGGGCTTTTCCTCCTAGCTCCAGGTGAGGTTTGCCTTCCCTGACTGCTTGGGGTGGGGGGAGGTGGTGCTGTGGTTGAAGGAACCCAGCCATGTGTTGGCAAAGAGGGAAGAGGCCAACAGAAGAGACAAGAAAAGGTTAGTGTGGCTTTTGTGCACAATATGAAAAGCAAGTCAATACCATTGTAGGGGCATTGGAGGGTACTCAAAGCAATCAGCCAGGGGTCATTGTGTTCCTTTAATCTACATTTGTATTTCCCAAGAACTCTATTAGTGAAGATGAATGAACTGTGCAATGTCCCTAATTTCTTCTAATTTGGAGCTGGGGCTTTATGGCACTCACAGGCAGCACAAAACACTCCTGCCCTTCCAGAAGCCTTGGGCAAATCTGGGAATCCTTTTTTTGCTCATAGAAAAAAAATGATAGCAAGGTGAGACGAAGGAGCAAAAGCCCTTCAGTCAGACTCAAGTCTGTCAGTACAGACTGGAGGCCACAGAGAGCGTCGGGTCCTGGCACAGCTGCAGCTTGGAGGGCACCTGCCAAAGTTCTCAAACACCAGGACAGATCTCCTTTTTAATGCTGTTAGTCACCACGTAAATGTAGAGCACAAACCCCTCCACTCCACAAAGCAGGGTACACATCCCACGCAAGACATGAGAGACCTTCCTCTCTAATAGGGAAGGTTTCCCTTCCCTTGGCAGCAGGTTCTGACAGTCCATGTTTTCTGTGTGGAGCTGCATTGGTCACTGCCTTGTTCTTCTTGCAGGGGAGTGGAGCTGTCAAAAGAAGCAGCAACTCTCTTGGTCACGGTCTGTAAAATCTGGGAATAACCCCAGCCCTGTGGTAGAGCAGAAAGCAGCTCTGACCCTTTCAGCTCCAAATCTATCTCTTGTCATGCTGCAGGCACAGGCTGTGGTGTCCTGACACACGTGAGGCATCGCAGTACTCTGGGGATGGAGGAACTCTTAACAGTTCCTCTGATAATCAGAGACTACCACAGAGAGTTAAGGATGGCAGAGGAAACGAAACATTTCCCTTGGGGTCTGTTGTACTGGCTGTGAAGCTGAATTACCCACTGCCATGGGTGTGAAGCCTCAGAAGGGGGCACCCTGGTACATCACAGCTTTGCCAAGACCACTTCCCTTTGGAAATTTACAGGGGCAACCAAGATCAGATTTGAGAATATTTGTTAGAAATGCATGGGATTTGTTACTTGCCTTTCCAAGGACAGCCCCCAGTCTGCAAAATGGGCAGGAAGGAGAACGCAGGAAACTCCAGGCCGGTCAGCCGCACCCTCATCCCTGGAAAGGTGATGGAACAACTCGAATGTTGTCACTGAACATGTGAAGGATAAGATGGTTATCAGGGGCAATCAGCATGGATTCACCAAGGGGAAATCCTACTTGACCAACCTGATATCCTTCTATGAGTGCATAACTGGCTGGCTGGATGAGGGGAGAGCAGCGGATGTCATCTACCTTGACTTCAGCAAGGCTTTGGACACTGTCTCCCACAACATCCTCATCAGAAAGCTCAGGCAGTGTGGCTGGATGAGTGGACAGTGAGGTGGATGGAGAGCTGGCTGAATGACAGAGCCCAGAGGGTGGGGATCAATGGCACAGAATGGAGTTGGAGGCCTGTGGCCAGTGGAGTTCCACAGGGATGGGTTCTGGGGCCAGTCTGGTTCAACATCTTCATCTGCAGGGCCAGCAAGATGCTCAGGGCACTGGAGCATCTTCCCTGTGAGGAAAGGCTGTGGGACCTGGGGCTGTTTAGTCTGGAGAAGGGGAGACTGAGTGAGGATCTCATTAATAGTTACAAATATCTCAATGGTGGGTGTCAGGATGTTGGGGCAGCACTTTTTTCTGGACACGTTCCTGTGTGACCTGATCTGGGTGGAACCTGCTTTTCCAGCGGGGTTGGACTGGATGTTCTCTAAAGGTCCTTTCCAGCCCTCACCATTCTGTGATTCTGATTCCATCCCCTTCTCAAGTCTTTTTCTTTCCCAACGTGTTACCAGAATAATTACATCTGAAATTATGTTTGGAGGCAAACAAAAGCTCAGGATGGACAGCCTCTAAAGCACAGCTCTCTACTCTGCCTCCTTCATCTGCATGCATAGTGAAGACTCAAGGGGAACAGTTTTGGTCTTGTTGGTACTATTCAGACGTAGCTGTGGGTTGTGAATTCACGCAGTAAGTCAGCACCATCAATGCTACATGTTCTTGCCTCCTTTCCTCCTGTCTTGTCTGTATGTCAAGCTGAAATAACTGCTGCCCTATAGAGCAGATGTTTGAAGCTCAATTTGCTCTGCAGGTGGGACTTCACCCTCTAGACCAGTGGTGTGCAGATAAAATAGACTTTCAAGGTCGGTTGGCAAACTGAGGGTCACGCAGCAAGGAAAAAGGGCAACACTGACCTGGGAGGAGCCTGCACTCTGCTGCTTTTGCATCATCTGTATCATCCAACAGAGTGTTAAAAACCGAAGGGAAAAGCAAAGCTTTGTTTTTTTCTCCCCAGAGATTCCCGAGTGTGCTGCTTCAGAGCCTGCTTGAGAGCTCACTGTGTGAGGGAGCTGCTGCCTCCTCTGCATCACCTCCTGCTCGGGGGTTTCTCTGGTGAAGTTTTTTTCTCCCTGCCCCTAGGAGGGCTGTTTCTCCACCACTTACAAGGTGCCCTGTGGCATGCAGGAATCCCACAGAGAGTGAGGAGCAGGCTGCCTGCAGCACCATGTCCGGGGCTCCCCAGAGCCCGTCCCGGGTGGGTGACCAGCCGTGGCTGCTGGGTGAGGGGGCAGCTCTGCCTGCGGCCAAGGCTGTGTGTGGGCTCGGCACACGCTGCCATCCCTCCACAGGGACCTGAGCTTCATGCTGTAAGGCTATATTAATGCAATCCTTCTTTGCTTGTTTTCCAATTAGCCTAATTGAATTCAGATTGCTTAAAAGTGGACACTAGAGACATTTATCTTGATGGGATGACGGCCTTGAGCTCCAGCGATCCTATTAACTCTAAGAACCCAAATCCCAGGTAGGGTCCGTCCAGCAGTAGCTCCCATGTGACCTGACGCTTTAATCTGCTCCTCTTCCTTGCAGCACACGTCCCCTCAGACACGGACAACGCTCCCCACACACAGACCTGTGCACAGGCATGCACACATGTGTGTAGGGGCATGCACACACATACACATGCACACGTGCACAGACATGCACACACACCTTTAGGGGCATGCACACACATGTACACATGCACAGACATGCACGCACATGTGTAGGGGCATGCACACTTGTGCACAGACATGCACACCAGCGTCCTGCACGCACACACCAGCGCACACACACACACGCACTGACCTCCTTTACTTTCCCTTGGTAGCTGGTGCAGTGTGTGTGCTGACTCCCTGCCTGCACTGCCCCAGGCTCCCGTGGTCTGTGTCAGGGCCTGGCATCCAGGGAGTGGGTGGGCAGTGACCTGCACCCCATGTAGCCTGGCCACTCCCTGCCCACCTGCCTGGGCCCACAGTGGTGGTGCAGCTCCTCCAGCACACTGCAAATCCCCCTCCTGCTGAGGGCAGGACAGACCTGCAGCCCCAGCCATCACTGCCCTGCACCAGCACTCTAAAGGGCATTTGGGGGGAGGGTGCTGGCCCCTCCTGGGGCTAGGACCCACGGTGCCTCACCACTCCTGTGCAGACCCTGATGCAGACCTAGGGCTGGTACAAATCCTGCCCCCAACACCCCTGTGTCTGTGCACAGGAGCTTAGGGCAGAAACCAGCTCTGCCAGTCCAGATGAAGAGGTTTTATGTCTCTGGCTCTAAAAATGGTGCATGACTCAGCCCACTCTCCTCCCAGTAGCAGATCAGCATGTGAGTGGCCAGTGCCAGGGCTGGAGGGCATTCCAGGCTGGGGGAGTGGAGGGCGTCTTAAGCCCTGGAGAGTGAGCACCCCACACCCTGGGCTGGGGGGGAGGTATCCCACCCTGTGGGCAGAGGGGGCTGGGCACGCTGTGGGGGGCAGGGCCCCATCCGGAGCCAGCCCGCAGCTCCCTCCCAGCCCCATCACCTCTGCCAGCCCTCACTTTTTTCTTTTGGTGGAATCCCATTAATCCCTTGTTTGGTGATTCTAACTGTACTTTCTTCTCTGACCCTTTAAACCGTGAAAACGCTGATCCTATATGTGCTGATGAATTTAATTAGCTCCTTTAAACCACCAGATGCTTTCGGTCAGATTGTCAGGACGTCCCAGGCACATTTTAATTCGAGGGGTTGGAAGCCTTAGGACTGTTTACCTTGGTGTTCTATAGACAATACAGTCTGTGCAGTAACAGAATGGGATGGAGAAACCAACCAGATTTGCACAAATGCAGAGGAAAGAGGGTTGATCCTTACAAACCAAAGGCTGGTTGACCTGAGCAGAAATGATTTTAACTACTTTAAAAGACCTCCTAAAACTATTTAAGGTATTTTGAAGACCTCCTAAAAAAGCCCATTTGTCTTTGCATACAGATGCTTTAATTATCTGGTGACATGTCAGGGAAGGATCCCAAGAGAGAAACAAACTTAGATCAGGATCCTTGTTGGTTTTAGGCAGAGTGTTTGAGGCTGAGTTAGCATTTACGAGCTCTGAACGTGCTGAAGATAGATCTTCACTGAAGAAATGACTGACATTCCTCTCCAGATGGACCAGGGCATCCTCTGAAAAAAAAACAGGGTAAACTTGACAACTTCTGTGTTTCTTAAGTAAGAATGAAGTGAGCACGAGGAAAAGGCCTGTTTTCCTGAGGCTGCTGTGGGGAAAACACTTGACAACAGGCTTTCAAAGAAGTCTGTGCAACTTGAATTTCAATAGTGGTTGCTGAAGGGGCTTTTCCAAGGTGATCTCTTGCATCCCCTGCACAGAGACGTGCCATGGAGCACCGGGCCAACACCAGCTACTTCTCCCTGTGCCTCAGCCAGCGGCTGCAGGGCCGGTGAGGGGGTGTGTGGCTGGCAGGGCTCGGCTGAGCCAGTGTCTTTGTGCACAGGGGGGTCTGCACGGCCAAGCAGGGCCAAGTCCAAGCTGGGAAGTCCACCTATGGGTCAGGCTCAGGGACCAGCAAGCAGGTACCAGGTCCCACTGCTTTGCCCTGGCTGTGCCGGGGACAGGCGCAGGCGCGGCCCAGCCCAGGCCCCTCCTGGGCTCAACTGGAGTCACAGGGCCCATGGACAGAGGTGAAAGTTCTCTGGCCGCCAGACTTGTAGAAGAAAGAAATGTCTCTGGCAGAGGGCAAAAGCAGTCATCAGTGCTTGATTGCCCTTAGCCAGGGCTGATACAGTGGGTAAAGGTGAGTGTCACAGGCCCTTGCTGGCAGTTGGCATCATGGCAGCCTGGGGCAGTCAGCAGCTCTATTAAAAACATCCTTACAAAATCTGCTCATGTTAAAAGCCAGAGAAATCATTGGATGTTTTCTGTGGCTTCTGAAGGTCCTTTCTGCCCTTCTTGCCATCTGGCTTTCCTGCCTTTTTTGTCTCGAGGACTTTTGTGTCGAACAGCAAAGCAGAAACAGACCCCATCCCCAGCCCATGCAGAAGGCAGCCTTCCTTCTGCTCCCTGCCAGGGGCACAGGTACACTTCTGTGTTGGCAACACTGTGGGAGCCAGCAATGTGCCCTCGTGGGCAAGAAGCCAATGGCAGGCTGGGGGCATCCAGCAGAGTGTGGGCAGCAGGGCCAGGGAGGTTCTGCTCCCCCTCTGCTCTGCCACATCTGCTGAGGCCTCATCTGGAGTCCCGTGTCCAGTTGTGGGCTCCCCAGCTGCAGAGGGACAGGGAACTGCTGCAGAGAGGCCAGTGCAGGGCCAGCAAGATGCTCAGGGCACTGGAGCATCTTCCTTGTGAGGAAAGGCTGCGGGACCTGGGGCTGTTTAGTCTGGAGAAGGGGAGACTGAGGATCTCATTAATAGTTACAAATATCTCACTGGTGAGTGTCAGGAGTTTGGGGCAGCGCTTTTTTCTATGCATCTAGCATCTGTGTATCTAGCAGCAGGACAAGGGGTGATGGGATGAAGCTGGAACACAAACAGTTCCATTGAAACATAAAGACAAACTTTCAGTGTTTGAGTGAGGGAGCCCTGGCCCAGGCTGCCCAGGGAGGGTGTGGAGGCTCCTTCTCAGGAGGTTTCCAAACCCACCTGGACACATTCCTGTGTGAGCTGATCTAGATGGACCTGCTTTAGCAGGGGGGTTGGACTGGATGATCTCCAAAGGTCCCTTCCAGCACCTGCGATTCTATGATTGTATGACTCTATGATCCATAAAGGCACAGTGCATCTCCTCTCCTCCCAGTAAACAAGTGGCAAAAGCAAGAGGTCCAGCTTTGTCAGCTGACAATGATGCAACTCCTCATCTTTTTCCTAGTCACCACCCTTCCTCAAGTACCCTTCCCATCCCAGTGCTGAGGATGCTCTCTGGACCCAGGGCAAGGGCTTGACCTCTGAGCAGTGGTATGGGCAGCTGGGCAGCTGCAGGATGAGGCACCATCCAGCGAGCTTCTAGGCTGGGGAAAGAGGCAGAACTGGCCCCATGCAGTCACATGAGATAAACTCACTCCTTGGCAGGTAAAATACAGGCACCAGTTCGGTCTTGTGTCTTGCTCTATCTGCAGGAAATGATCTTAGCTTCCTTTTCCCGTTAGCAAACTGGCTGCATACAGGGAACCTCGAAACTATCTACCTCTGTCTCTTGCTGGCAGCTCAGAGCTCTCCTCTCCAATGCACCAAAGTATGGTAAGTGATCTGCATGTCTCACAGACCTGGACTGATGTTCTTCGTGATGCTAATTCCCCAGAAGCCTGGAGCTGATTCTCTTCAAGTCACTTCTGGCTAGAGAGAAGCTGGAGATTCACAGTTCTCCCCTCATTGGCTCAGCATCAGACAGGCAGGCACACAAAATGAAGGTAGAAGTGGTGTCATGGGCTCAAGATACATGAAGGTTCCAGTGACAGCATTCTTTGGATCTGCACTTCAGCCACTCAGAGATGTCATAACAAAAAAGAACTTTGAATCATACGTGTGGGAGGGGTGTTTGCAGAACGTGTTTTCCTGTGTGCTTACCAGTACACCGAGGGAAAAATGATCAGCTTGAAATGCTATAAACGATTCTAGCAAGAAATGAGAGGACATGAAAGGAGAGGAGAAAGGGAGAAAAGAAAGATGCAAAAGATTGAAGATACAGGAAGAGAAAAGAAAAGCAGGAAAGCAGGAGGGAAGGCAGGAAAGGGAGAAAGGAAGAAAGGAAAAAAGGAGAGAGAGAAAGGAAGAAAGATAGCAAAAGAAAGAAAGAAGAGAAAGAGAGAAGAAGGAAGGAGAAAGAGAGAAGAAGGAAGGAGAAAGGGAAGGGAAGGGAAGGGAAGGGAAGGGAAGGGAAGGGAAGGGAAGGGAAGGGAAGGGAAGGGAAGGGAAGGGAAGGGAAGGGAAGGGAAGGGAAGGGAAGGGAAGGGAAGGGAAGGGAAGGGAAGGAAAGGAAAGGAAAGGAAAGGAAAGGAAAGGAAAGGAAAGGAAAGGAAAGGAAAGGAAAGGAAAGGAAAGGAAAGGAAAGGAAAGGAAAGGAAAGGAAAGGAAAGGAAAGGAAAGGAAAGGAAAGGAGAAGGAGGGAAGGAAGGGAAGAGAAAGAAAGAAAGACACAAACCATACTCAGTGCATTTATTACTTGATTGGGTGGAGATAAAGAGAGACATAAACCTGCAGGAAGGTGATACACGTGTTTGTTTGCAAGTTTCATTCCCAGGCAAGCTCTGAACTTACAAAGTGCTGAATTGTATAGAACAGTGGAGGCCCTTGGGTGCAGCACTGGTTGCTGCATGCACGTGCAAGGGCTGCACAGCTTCTGTGGGGGCTGTCACACAGGGTGACTGCCACAGCTCCCGAAGCACAGTGCTGGTGGGGAAGTCCTCTGCTGCCTTGTCATCACCTGTCCAGGCTGCCTGGGGCTCCAGAAAGTCTCACTTAGTCTGAAATCTGAAACTATAGGCCTGGATCCTGTAGCCTCAGTCAGACTTGGCAGTAGCAAAAGCCACGCTTCTCCTCAGGGTTCAGGTGCCCTGCTCTGGCAGAACCTTCCAGGCAGGCCAGGTTTCTGCTTAGCCATGTGTGGAGACAACTCCTGGGATAAAGGAGTTACTACCAACTGCACATGGGGAGATCACTTGCGCCTATACAAGCTATCTGCTGGTACCCCAAGCCGCAGAACTGGCACACAAAGCAGCCAAAACGCTGCTGTGACGTGGAATCTGAGTCGTGTTTGAAGCCCAAGGGACTGTGAAGTTGAAACAGCCTGGAGAAGTTTATGTTACTGACTGACCATAGTCCACTGAGAGCTACCAAGCCTTGGTTTCCTGCAGGTCGCCACTCAGGGCTATGTGTATGATGGCATTTTGGTCCCAAGCTGTAGTTACACACTTCACTTTTTGCCTTTTGCTGTATTTAGTTCAGAGATCGTCAACACCATTTTCTGCTAAAGCTTTTACAGGACAGGTTGACGTTGGACACGGGGTTTGTTTCTACATGCCTGAAACAGACACGTTTTTGCTGGGAAGTGATGTGTTTCTGTGTGTTAAATGGGAGGTTACCCAGGTGTTATGCACCAGCAGCACAACGTTGCAAAAGCACACACGTTTAATGCATTTTGATAGCTTTGAAAAAGGTGGGAAAAGGCACATTTTATCCCCAAATTAGCTCTTTTTAAAGACCTTTTTTTTTTTTTTCCCACAAGGAAAATGTTATGTTAAACACAAGGATCAGCTCTAACTCTGCACTAAGCACTGGCAACACGTACGTTTTTCTCCTCTTGAGGTTTTAAGTGTCTCTCTCTCTATCTACTTTTAGACTGATACAGAGCTACGTGCACTTCTCTGCCTGCTCTCTGCAGCCTCTGCAAGACAAGACAATTCACAGCCCTTGGAGAGTGATGTGTCTCCTACATCACAGAACATTTCTGTTCAGCTGCCTGTTTCATTTCGGTGAAGGTGGCTTGTGCCTTCTCTTTGATCGCATCCATGTCCATGTTCTGGATGTTCTGCAGTTGTCCCAGGATCGAGTCCTTGTCCTCCTCCTCCACTTGATCTTCTGCCACCATCTTTTGAAGGTCTTCTGGCAAACCCACATCATCTCCAGCCATCTGTATTTGATTCTCATCCAGTTCACTCTGATACAAAAAGCAGAGAGCAAAAACAGCACATGAGAGCATTTCTGCTGCCACAGGATCTTCCAAAGAGTCTCTTTTTTGTTCATTTATTCGTTTTATGGAGAACTGAAACTAATGTTCGTGCATCTGGGACAGAACAACCCCATGTGCCAGCACAGGCTGGGAAATGAACTGTTAGAGAGTGGTGTAGGGGAAAGGGAGCTGGGGGTGCTGGTGGGCAGCAGGATGAGCCTGAGCCAGCAACGTGCCCTTGTGGGCAAGAAGGCCAATGGCAGCCTGGGGTGTACCAGAAGGGCTGTGGGCAGGAGGTCAGAGAGGTTCTGCTCCCCCTCTACTCTGCCATAGTGAGACCACACCTGGAATGTGGGTCCAGTTCTGGGCCCTTCAGTTGCAGAAGGACAGGGAGCTGCTGGAGAGAGTTCAGTGCAGGGCCACAGAGGTGATGGAGTGGAGCATCTGCCTTGTGCTGAAAGGCTGAGGGAGCTGGGGCTCTGCAGCTTGGAGGAGACTGAGGGGTGACCTCATTCAAGTTACAAATCCATCAAGGGTGAGTGTCATAGGCTGTGCTCAGTGATGGCCAATAACAGGACAATGGGAAATGGGGACAGGATGGAACAGAAGAGGTTCCAAAGAAACACAAGGACAAACTTGTTCCCTGTTGAGGTGAGGGAGCACTGGCAGGGGCTGCCCAGATGGGCTGTGGAGGCTCCTTCTCTGGAGACATTCAACCCCAGCTGGATGAGTCCCTGTGTGCCCTGCTCTAGGTGGTGCTGCTCTGGCAGGGGGTTGCACTGGATGAGCTTTCCAGGTCCCTTCCAGCCCTTGGGATTCTGTGATTATGTGAAATGCACAGATCTTGCTGCTGCGACCTGCTGCCTGGGCTTGTCTTCTGTGCTGCTATTTGGTCAGTGAAACAAGAGTTTTAGAAAAACTGTGTGGCTGCCATTTCCCCTTCTTGAGCAGGAGGTTGGGCTGGACGATCTCTAAAGCTCCCTTCCAACCCCTACCCTTCTGTGATTCTGTGGTTCCCTGTTCCTTTGTTGTTGGCAGGTATTTTTCAGTATTCCTGAAGAATACTTCCTGAGGAAAGAGACATTAAGCTTGTGTAAGGATTACTGGGGAAAAAAAGGTCCCCATCTTCCCAAACCACATCTAAACTACATCTAGGTCGGTGGTTGGCATCTCTAGTTGTGAGGAGGAGCAGAGGCTGCCTGGCACACACTCAGAGCAGTGTTGCAGTGCTGGTAAGTGGGGTAATAGGAGGACTTGGACAACAAAAGAGAGGATGGAGGTTGGGTGTGAGTCTGAGAAAGAGAGAGGAGGCAGGAGAAGGAGCTGGTTAAGCAATTGGAAGGGCCGAGGGCAGTCGGTGCTGCCCACGCTTGCTCAGATGCTGTCAGAGGGGCTGCGTCCTCTGGCACACAATGGTGGGTTTGTTCACGTTCTGTGGTGGATTCTGATGGATCCAGAGCTCAGAAGAAGAGGATATTTTGACATAGTTCACACATCAAAGATAAGCATTAATGCCTCATTACATCTCCGAAATGAAGCATGACAGCAGCAAAGGGCCGACCCGAACAAGCAGCAACGCTGTCGGCAGGAGGTGTTCCTGAGAGTGAGAGGGGTCTAGGGTCTGTGTGCATGAATGAAGGGATGGACATGAGCAATGTCTGTGTAGTTTTAGGCCTTTAGCAAGGACAGACAGACTAGGATGCTTGACTGCATCACCACTGTTTCCTGTTACATAGGTTGGCACAGCTTCACGTTTGCAATAACTGCACTTCTCTTTAACCTGGTTTCTCCCTGTACCTCTGAGGAAAACACAGAGAGGTGTACCATGACCATTACTACTGTATGGCTGAAGTGGGTGAGGATGCCTCTTGACCCCTCGGGGTAAAGGTTGCTGCTTTGAGATCTGTGGGAGCTAGAAACAATTTCCCAAGTGGCAGAGTATGCCTCGCTGATTGTGTAGCAGATAAAAAAAGAACGTGTTAAGCTTTTAATCAGCAAGTGCTGGCTGTGGAAAGAGCTGATGGCCCTTTCAAATCCTCCCAGGTAGCAGAAGAGTCTGATAGATCCTGGGCTAATTACTGAAAAAGTCTCCCTAAGCAATCACACATGTGAGGATGTGAACACACTTTGGGGATGTGAACAATCTTTTGGCATGTTCTTGCACCAAAGCTCCTTGTCCCACCTGAGATATGGTGCACAACAGAGTTTAGGGGTTGAAAGTACTCTCTGACTGAAGAAGAACATATTCAAATGTAGTCTAAAGCATTACAGTTCTGCACAAGTCACCTGCCTCTACCCAGCTGGCATTTAGGCTTTCCTTGGAAAGACCTGGTATGAGCTTTCACAGGGTAGAGTCACCCAACACAAGCCAAGCAGCACATCAGACGTGTGTGGTCTCTTTCTTCTGAGGTTCATCAGATCTTGTTCTGTTATTGAATAATTTTGATTCGAAAAGCCCCTGAAGCTGCTGCAGTCCCAGCCCTGCCCTCACCCTGCCCAGCCCAGCACTGACCCACAGCCCTCAGCACCTCAGCCCCACGGCTTTGGGATCCCTCCAGGGCTGGGCACTCCCCCAGCTCCCTGGGCAGCCTGGCACAGGGGCTCACACCCCTCTCAGGGAAACAGTTCTGCCTCAGCTCCAGCCTCAGCCTCCCCTGGGGCAACTCCAGCCCCTTTCCTCTCGTCCTGTCATTCATTGCTGGGGAGCAGAGCCTGACCCCCAGCTCCCTGCAGCCTCCTGTCAGGGAGTGTCAGAGAGTGCTGCTGTCTCCCCTCAGGCTCCTCTTCTCCAGGCTCAACACCCCCATTCCCTCAGCCCCTCCCCAGCACCCTTGTGTTCCAGCCCCTTCCCCAGCTCTGTTGCTTTGATTTGGAATGGAAGCATAGAATTAGGTTTCTCGGTTTACTTGTTGGGATTTATGCTGGGTTTTATGCTTTTTTTAAAGCCTAGTGGAGATCAGTTGAAGCCAGTTTTCTCACAAGGCCAGATTTTCCCCCAGGATGAAAAATCAGGCTAATGTTGCAAATTGCTAAATACACAGTGAGGCTGCAGCTCCAAGCCCTCCTGGAAGTCAGGGTCAGGAATGTGATGCTGGAAATGCACCGTGTCTGTTAGTTTCAGACAGCAGCTTGCTATCAGTGTGACCAAGGCGTGTAGGTCCCAGCTGTCCCAGCATGTGCACACACAGGGATTGTTCCTCTCCCAAGGCCAGACGTGGCTCTGACAGTGGTCGAGGCATTACCCAGCCACACACCTCCGCAGTTTGGACTACAGAGAGCATAAAGAGCAGGGAGATCTCACAGGCAGGACAGTGGGGCCGTGGGCTCTAACCATCCCACACAGAGTATGCCTTTGGGTCCTGGCAAACCTGCTCTGGATGGGGTGGCCTCTCTCCAGATGACTTTAATCTCCATAGTCTCCAGGTCTCTGCAAGTGTTCAGACACCCTTTTAGGAGCTCTGAGAACACGGAAGAAACCTCTATTCTAGGAAATGAAATATGCCTGGCACTGGTCTCTTGCCTCAAGGCCAGCTGGCCTGGAGCAGCCCACTGCCATGCTATTGGACTCTCACCCTACCAAACAGGGTGGTCCCATCTTGCTGCCCGTTGGGAATGCCTATCCTCACTCCCAGGCTGGCCCTGGGAACTGCTTGGGAGAGTGCCCAGGCCAAAACTGGGTCAGACACTATTCTGACAACTCCACAGCACAGGCGACAGAGTCCTAGTGCCTGGTAACATTCTTTGACCCTGACTATGCATCTGATGTCGCCACACTGGGATCTGCTCTGTTGTAGGTGCAATACAACACAGAGCTCTTTACACATACCTGGTATACAGGTGTAAGCAGAAAACAGTCTGAGCACCTGTTTAGATGAACCCTGGTTGTAAAGAAAACACATCAAAGCTCACAGACTAATCCATGGAGGAAACAACTCGTTTTCCACCGTAACTCTGTGAGGTACTGCTTTCCTTATGTCTAACTCATGCCCATGTGCACATAACATCAGGCAGCTGAATCCTGTTATTCAACACCAATTACACGCCAAAATCAGAGTTCATCTTGCCTTGACCTGCAAGTGGGGTTTTTGGTGAGTAGAACAGCAGCCCCATACTGGGCTGAGCCAAGGGCTGCAAAGTAGGTACCAGGTGCCACAGGCTGGAAACATCAGCCTCTCCCCTACCAACACCCTCTTGTGCTGTCCCTACTGCAGGATCACAGCTTGGAGCACAGGGAAGGTGTGCAGAGGTCTTTTGGCATCCCAGCTGTTGGGGCCTCAGAGGTACCATGTCATTGCCCAAACCAGCTGAAATGAGAACCCTCTTACCCCTGGGGCCCAGGAGCTCCATTTCAGCTCACTCCAGGCCCTTGCTCCTGCCCGAAGCTGCATTGTCACAGCTGTGCTCGTGTCAAAGTGGCCCCCGCTGAGCCTGGCTTGTGGGCTGGTTTTCCAGTCTGTGCTTTGCCTTCCCTGGCAATGTCTGTGCTGTCACTGGGCTGCAGCCCCAGCTCTTCCCAGAGCCTGGGGGCTGTGCTGTGGGTGAGGACACGGCTTATGCTGGGGTCTCGCATCGCCCTGGCTGGGCCTTCTCAGGGAACACCCCCCATCCTGCTGCCTCCTGACATCCAGCTTCTCACTCTGTCACCATGAAGCCACAGATGTTTCACTCTGGCCTATCAGGAAAACGTGTAGATCAGCAAAAGAACTCTTCAAGCTTAGAAAATACTTGTTTTCAGATGCTTATCTGAAGCTGAAGAGCTTCTCCTGAGACAAGTTTCTCTTCTCTTTCAACACACACACCCCGTGGAACAGACAGGGCTTATGGAATGGATGCACGCAAGTACAGCCCTTTAATTCTGGAATGGTGCTATTCATGAAACCCAGCCTTAACAATATTCCCATCACAGTACAATAGAGCAGGAGCTGTTTGAGACTACGAGTCCCTTTCATGGCGAGAAGCCTTCCTTCGTAACGCCTCTAGCAGCACTTGGCATTGAAAAGACACCTGACTGCATCTGAGTGCTCTAAATAGTGAATGGAAAACATCCTGCTGACGAGCATCTCAGGATCTTGTAGAGCTGTGCTCACAGAAATGGTTTGACTGGGGGAAGGGACCCATCTGCTTGGAGCAGATGACATAGCCCCTTCCTGTACCACCACAGCACGCTCAGCACTCGGGCAGTGGAACGGCACCAAAGTGGCAAAGCTCAGACTGAGAGCAGCGGCACCCGAGGTGACATGTGGGCACATCTGCAGAGGAGTGATGTGCTGGGGCCTGTGGGGAGGGGTGCTGGGGCCTGTGGGGAGGAGTGCGGGGGCCCGTGGGGAGGAGTGTGGGGGACTGTGGGGAGAGGTTGCCACCTTGTACACCAGGTATTTGGTCGTGGTGAATGGGGCTGTGGTCAGATGTTCCTCTCCTGCATCATGGGCACCAAAAGCCCTCAAAGCCCTGTGTTTAGACCTTGCAGAAATTGATTACTGGACCCTAGCCCAATCAAGCAGGCAGTAAAGGAATAAAGGCTTAGGTGTGGGCTTTTGAAAATGAAAATATTCATGTCTGTATTTACATAATACTTTAACATTGCTTTGCGTGGAGGTGATGCACCAAGTACTCTGAAGATTAAGAAGTTGTCCATAGATCAAATGTCTCATGGCTAAAAGCACCTTTCTGATGACAAACCTAAGTTGACAATTCTGTTAATAGGATTAGGTTCATTAGGGGACGGCTTTCTCTTATAAATCTGGCCCAGATAGCACAGAGCTTTAGATTTTGCACTAAAAAGGGGGCCTTGCCTAGTCCTGAATTTCACGCTTCCATTTGCAATGTCTGCTAGTGATTGATACTGGTAACGTTCAGGGTTTCTATCCTATACCAGGCTACCTTAAATGACTTTCCTTTTCACAATAAGTAATGCATTATCACAGGCATTTTGCTGCCATGACGTTGCATCACAGAGCTGAAACATATTTCAGAGACATACAGCGTGTATGTTCAGTTTTCCTCCTGGTGGGTATTGTCATAAGGGCTGATCAAAAGGAAGCTGCCCTGCAGCCACTATGACCACACAGGCACACACAAATGCAGAAAAGCATATCTTGCAAAGTTCACTTGCAACTACTGCGAGACCACAAAGGCCAGCGTGTGGCTGGTATCTTCTTTGGTGGCTTAGAGCTCCTGTCCTGCTTTAGAGGCAAGCCTTCTGCTGCTAATACTGAAATCTGGCCCCAAAGAGCACTTACTGTCACTATAGTGAAGTCAAGACTCTGCCGGAGCTGGGGCAGATCCCCTTTGCGTGCTCCTGGGTGCTGTAGGTGGCAGTGCCCTCGTCAGATGTCAGCCAAGGTGATGGTGCAGACCTGAGCACCATCTGCTTGGAAGCACGTACAACGGACGGCGGGCTTTCAAAATCACAGAGAGACCCAGATCACTGACTTTTGGTGCAGAGCTGGGCACATGAGTGTCCTGAAGTCCTTGAAAGTAGCCCTTCTGGGGATTTAAAGCTAGGGCCTCCCAGAGTGCGGTGAGACCGTGGGGAAGTGCTGTCCTGTAGCTGGCTCAGCATGTGCCTCCAAAAGGGAAACAAAGCCTAATGACATTTTACTACTCAGCTGCTAATTAAAATGCTGGTGTTTAGAGACTTAGGCCCTACAATCCAATCATCCACTTAAAATCTGGTACTTCATTTTTTTTGGCATAATTAATCTTTCTGTAATTAAACTCACCCTCAGGATGTGTTTTTCTCTTTCTTAGTACTATGCTGGGCATTCACAGCCCAGAGCAAATGGTGCCTTGCAACTGACCAATGCAGAAGGGCACAGTGCACAATCTGCCCTCACTCCTTCTGCCCCTGTATATGACACCAGCCCTGCACTAACACACCCGTGTTCCGCCAGGCTTATCCCTTTCTCTTCCAGATGGATTCTCTGTCTGGGGAGAATCTGAAGATGTGGTGCACTTCTGGAGTCTTTTTGGTTCCAGGCTATAGCTATGAGTGAGCACCAGCAATTCCCTAACACATCTACTGCAGGAACAGGTATCAGCCTTTCAGATGAGGCACAGATCCTGTGCTTGCCCTGGGCCCTGTGATGGTGCAGGGCTTGTGCTGTGCACACATGGCCTCTGTCTGCCCTGGCAATGCACTGTTGAGCTGAAAGAGCAGCACCGTTGATTCCTCCCAGATGAGCAGGGTATGTTACAGATGACCTGTGCGGTTTGCAGGAGGTAATGCAGGTTTGACAAGGCTTGGGAACATCAGACCACACAAGGCAGATGTGTTTCTACAGAGAGGCCCACAGCCGTGATAACAACACCTCTGTGAGTGAAACAGAGATGGAAGGTCAAGTATAAATAACCATGTGGCCTTGATAACCACCTGCAAAAAGACTCACCAGCTAGTCAGACTTCCACTTAAAGGAGTCATCTTCATTAGGAGCTGCAGGTGTAGCAACACATCTTTGTGAAGATGACAAACTGCCCTCAGGTAACTTTAAAAGTCGAATGTCCTTAAAGGAGTTTGTTGATCTCAAAGGAGCTCTCATACAGAATTGTATTCCCTTCAGATTTGCCTGAGAAAGCTTTGGCCAATGCTGACACACTGGGAGGCCAAGTAGAGTCAGCTTGATTGAGGGTTCTCCATGGCCATTTTCCCATTGCTTTGTCTCCCCAGTACCTGTCCCAGAGCATTCTGCCACACTGTTTTAAAATAGCAGTTCTCTTTCTTGGAAAGTCAGCTAGCAAGGTTTTGGTTGCAAAAAACCATGTTTTCAAAGACAGAGGCATTTGTCATCACTGATGAGGAACGAGGCCTGCCCGGCTGCAGAAATGCAGACGGTGTAATTTTATCTGTCACACAATTGATTTAGTTTTCATCCAAATTGTAATCTGCCTTCAGGGCTCAAGTGAATGATTAAAGCTGGTGCAATGTGATGAGCGTGGCACTAGAGGGCCCGTGGTGGCCCAGGGTTAGAAACGAGCATCAGACTAACACGGTAGCAGAAGGACAGGATTTACAAGTTGCGTTTACATCAAGGAATCACTTTGTGAGCCCAGGTGACGTTGTTAATTTCTAATTGCTTGGCTGCTGGGTCCTTTGCTTCTGGCATTTCGGATTCTCTACTGGGAAATGTACACGGTTCATCAGAGACAGCTGCAAGTGTTTTAGCATTCAGTTGTGCTTGCCACAGAAAATGCATAAACATTCAACTCTGCTGCTTGCAAGTTCTAAGAGAGGTTTTAAAATCCCTCAGTGAGATTTGCCTTTGCTCCCAAGTCATGCCGGGCAATGGAATCTAAGAGGCTCTGACCAAAACTGTGTCAGGGACTGTCATGTAGTTGAACAGCAGAGGCCATAGCAATCCAGCACCAGAGAGCACGAACTCGTCTAGGGTATTAGATTTAGCACTAGATCCACAGAGCACTGAGGAAACTGTTCAAAAAGCCCTTTGCCAGCAAGTGGTGGACCTTAAAATGCATCCTCCACATCCTTGTGCATCCCACCCTACATATCTGTTTCCTGCCGTCAAGCTGGAGGGATTGTATGAACCTAGGCCAGAAGAACCACCAAAGGCCCCTGACAGGAAAGGGAACAAGTAGAATTATTAAGCCCACTGCTTACAGCCAGACAACAAAAGCAGCCCCTTAGGTCTGGATGTAGACAGAAGCGACTGAATGAGATCTCTCATCACTTATTAGCTGACTTGGAGAAGTGGTACCTGGAGCAGCTGTCCGGAAAGGTTCAGCGCTGTGGAAGAAGGTCACAGAGATGACATGTGTTGAGGTGGCTACAAAGTCAAGGACTAGTCCTTGATGATAGTGGGATTCTGATGGTTTTAACTGACATGCTGTGAAGGCCCAGCTTATTGGTGAACTCTTCAGTTTGGTGTCTGTGGATGGGACTCCAGAGCACTAGGTCTGGAAACCTGATACATGTAGTTTTCAGACCAAGGTCTGATGAATTTGAGCAGTGCCATCACACTGCTTGTGCATCCCTCAGGGTCTTACTTGTCAGTGAGCATTACAAAAACATTTTTCACAGTGAAACTTTCACCAAGTTCAGCTAGGACTTCTGCTTCAAACCAAGAGCTGCGCGTGGTTCTTGCTCACAGACACAAACTCCCACATCAAACAGCACAATACACTTTGGTTCATCTAAAATACAAATTAGGTACAAGAAAATAGATTAGATAATTGTAATGTGAATTAAATATTTTGAACTGAATGCCATTGACTCAGCTTCCAGTAAATAACAGACAGGCTTAATGAGGTGAGTCTGGACAGCAAACACTAAGCCACGGGAACCAAATCGCTACGAAAGACCAACACTTCAACTCAGTTTCTCAAATTCCTTTTAGATCAAGGGTAAGAAGGGATGGAAAATATCTTTCGTATCTTTAATACTTTTGGCCAGGTTAAATTCTTCCCACTCAGTTCAAAGAGGCAAGAAGGAATAATTGCTATGAGGAGGTCTAATATGGATAAAACCACAGAATCACAGAACGGTGGGGGTTGGAAAGGACCTGCAGAGATCATCCAGCCCAACCCCCAAGGCTTAGGGTAGGTTTGATAGAAACTTTTTACACCAACGCCTGTTTCTGCACAAAAGCATTGGCTTTTTAACACACTGTAATTTTGGCAACATCCATAAGCTCTGACTCTGGAAAATAACAGTTATAATGTTTATTCTTTTTTACAGTCACTGTTGGAAGTGTTTGTTGCCAAAAAGAAGCCCCTTTGCAAAGTGGTGGGGGTTTTATAACAGACTTACTATAGGGTTTTCATTAAAAACATTCTGAAGAAATAGCCCAAAAATCTCAGGGAAAAAGTATCTCCTTGTAAACCCTGCACAGCAGTACAACAGAAAGAAGTGTCTGCAAAGCTCTTCCTCAGCTCCAGCTGCTCCAGTGGTTACTCTGGGCCACAAACTAGCTTTTATAGCACAGCTTACTTCCTCCAACTTGAGCCAATATTCAAGGGAATGCTGAGCAGATAAAAAGTGCAGAAAGTTTCCAGGTAACCGAGGGCAGTGAAGGATGGAGCCAAAGTCAGGACACGGGCGGCCTTCAGACAGCAGGACCTGCCTCTTCCTCCTGCTGTAGGAGAACCCGTCCTCCTGCAGCTGCCACGAGATGCAAGAGATGTTTCAGGCTTGGACAATCCCCCTGACAGTGATCATGATTTTACAAAGCCAAAACCTTAAGGCTTAGGCAGCTCCTGGGAAGACTTTTCTCTTAACTTTTATTTGTGCTGTGTCCTCATGAGGCTGATGCCTCCAGGCCTCAGGTTGGCGCTGGGCTCCCTGCTCTTAGGCAGCCCCCAGCAATTACACGTTAATTGCCCTAGGGCACTATTAATATGTCAGCTGATCATACTTTGAACGTGTTGAACTCCCTTGTTGATAATTTCATTACTGCCGCTTAATTATTATAGGCTAACCAGTGGCTTGGATAGATCTCCATCTTGACTAGAGCCATCACCCCAAAGGGGAAGGGTCTGGGAAGTCCAAGCCATATACTGCTAGATTATTCCAATGACACTGGTGTAATAATCAGGCTTCTGTCTACCTGGGCTCACGTTCACAGGGGCTCTTAATTTTCCTGAATTGCCTCGTAGTACAGCTTGGAGCAGGGACACAGGCCTTTGCTGAAACCTCTCAGGTCATCCTGTTTGTAAGCTGGGCAATATGAAAAACTTTGATAAACAAGAGTTCTGCCGTTAAATCCCTGAAAACGTGGGAAATCAGTCAGAAAACAGAGAGGAGCAAGTCTTCCCTCTAAACTAGGCTGACACTTAGTACCATAGAGAGCTATCCATATGTCCTTAGGTCAGGGAAATATTATCAACCAAAATGTTAGCTATGCTTTCTGTCATGATCCAGAAGCTATTGCAGCTGCTTTTAACAAACCTCCAGATTTCTCTGTTGCTTGAAGTTTCTGTTGTCTCTGTTTTGGTTTTCCTGAGAATATTTGACAGTGTCAGAAGTGCTAAAGAAGGAAAAGATGGACAGTCTGCTTGCAGCTCTTGGAAGAAGATGGCAAAAATGAGCCTTCAGAAGTTTATCAGAACTCAGATGTACACCTTGTAGAGCAGTTTTCATGGGCTTTGCTTATTTACTGTACTAACTGTGAGACATAATCACACCAGATACTCAACTTGCCCACTCACCTGTTTCAGGTCTGACAACATAGTGAGCGATTACCAGGACCTTTCCATTAGATTAATCTACTGAGCAGAGATAAAAAAAGGTCTAAATGAAGCAGTCACTAGGGAAAACTATGGCTCTGACCTCCATTTCTGCTCTGAGCTGCAGTGGGGATCCCACTAACAAAGACAATTTGCCATTGTCAGAACTCAGCCTTGGTAGTCAAATTGGCCACTTGGTAGTTAAAATTGGCCCCTGAACTAGGAAAGATCAGGAACCACAGGCTTACCTTAGGCAGTCTGTATTTTTCTCTCAGATGGACCCTCAGACAGGCTCGCTCTGCTTTCTTCTGTGCAAAAGCTGCATCTCTTTCCATCCTGAAAATCAGGAAAAAGTTTCCTCAAGATACTACTGAGATACCGTCTTTTACACCCAGCTAGTTGCTCAGTTGCAAAAAGCTACAGGCAGCAGCTGTTCCCAAAGTTGTGTAACGTTCTGCATCCATTGTTTGTTTCAGAACATTCACTGGCCATGAGCTCTCTGTGTGGAGAGCTGCTGCTTTTATCTCTGATTTTATACAATGCTTTCGTTAGATTCAAGAACTTTTCAGCACAATTGTTACTTATTTATGTATTCATTTGACTTATTTTTGGTAACATGTGTTAACATTCACCTTCTCCCCTCCCCCCCTTCAATTTTTTCTCCCAGAAGCATTCTCATGGAAGTTCTATGGCAAAAAGAATTTTGTTCCAATGTATTTTGTCAGATAAAAGCTACTTGCAAGATGAAATGGTGTTTTTCCCTGCTTCCACAAATCACTTTTGGAGTTTCTCCCTCTCTAAGAAGAGCAACTTGCCTTAAACTTCCTTCAGCCAGTCTTTGATCAGAAGAAGTTTTTTGAGACCCTCTGGCATATTTTCCCTCTCTTTCTCAACCTTCCTCTTCTGTGGCACACTCCTTCTCCAGAGAACCCATTAGCAGCCATAGCTGATGGTGGGATACATTCCCACAGCATCCCTACACATCCCTTCATGTGTCCCGTGAGGCTGTGTGGCAGGAGATACTCTGCGGGAGCAGATTTGAGCTTTTCACTTGTCCTGGCACCATGGGAGACACGGTAAAACTCACATAGTCAACCTCCCCCCATTGCCTGGGCCCCAGTGCCTGGCCTAATCTCACATCATTTTGTTCTGGAGGATCCAATTATTCCGTGGAACATGAAATGTAGGAACAGAAAGCGTGCATAACAGTAGCTGCGTGACAGCCTGTGATGCACAGCACAAACTAGTGCACCTCTCGCTTAAACTCTTGTGGTGCTGGAAGCAGATTCTGTGTGACCACGCTGGAGACTGCCAGCACAAGCACCTGTTTGTTCCTCTGGATTACAGATTTCCTTGGGAAACAGTAACTTGTGCATTTTTGTATTTAATCACAGAAAAAACCCTGACCTGAGAAGAACCCAAAGCCTAGATGGTCATGCATCAAAGGCCACACTCTGCCCGAGTGTGACTCCGGTAAGGCTCTTCTGCACCTCCACTCCCGTACAGCTGAAAGCTGGGTAAAATCCAGAGCCCTGAGACAGGTGCTGTGCCCATGACAAAAGATCTGTGGCACACGTTTACATAAGCACACCAGTGTGCACTGTCCTGAGGGAAGTTTTTCTCTTTGAGAGTGCTTCAAATACTCCTGTTAGGGTTCCAGGCTGCCCTTTCAGCAGCACTCCTGCACCAATTCCTCAGTACAGCTCAGCAAGTAACAGACATGTCGTGCATTATAGAAATGATTCTTTTCCCAAGGCTTTCCTTGTTTCAGGAATCCTGTTTTCTCTGTCTCCTGCATCTTCCTGATGGCAGGTCATTATTTTTCTGTCAAACATCCCCTGACAAAACATAGAGCAGAACCTCCTGTGTTTTATCCCACACCAAGGGATAACCCATCCAGGGTTTTATGATAGCAATGGCTGCTGCTAAATACAGACCTGTATACCTCAGATTCCGTTAGTCATTAACCTTTCACCTATAATCATCTTACACGAAGGATTTACACAACCATTATGTAATTGACCATTAGAGGAACAGATGCATTTGAGATTTAGAAGCCAATCGTTTTATTTATAATTACACATGATCTGAACTCCTATGTGTCAAGTCCTTTATTTTACTTCTTTTTTTCTTTTCTACTTAGACATAGCAAGTGGTAAAGATTGTAACTGCAGGCGATAAAATAAAGATTCAATCACTTGAAAAGTTCTGCTGTATTTAGAAAAAACATCTGAAAATGCAGCTACAAAAAATAACCATCTTTAAACTTTCCTCAAGATAAGTATCATCCACTCAACACAGCACTCCTTGCTTTTCCATGTCTGCCACAACAGATGTGGATGAGGAAAAGCTTATCTATTGGAAGTGTCCTCCACATGGAACTGCAGGATGACAAATCACACACATTTCAGGATCAGCTGCTGCACTACAAAAAGCTTTGTACCTACGGGAAAAATCTGAGTGCTAAGGTAAGGTCAGCTAGGAATGAACTGGCATATCGAGGTGTGGAGGTAGCAGGAAAGTGTAGGAGAGAGCTGCAGGATGAAGGTGGGTGGGGAAGGGGAACAGAGTATTTGATCATTTCCAGCTAGTGAACTTTTATTTCAGAAAGCCTCTTCAGCAAAGATCTGTCTGCTTTTTAGAAAGGGAAGAGATGGATGTTTGGCTTTTTCTCGGGATATTTTTAGCTGCACCAAGTTACCAAGAATCATCCCCATACGGATAATAAGGGAACAGGTACTCACTTCTCCTCAACCACTTGCTTTTGATACTCCTCATACTCCTCTCTGGTCATTCCTGCAGCTGCTGCTGGATCAGAAGGAGTGCTTTCTTCTTTGCTTTCTTCCCCTCCACCTCCAAGTCCCAAATTCTTTACCTGGTTGCTCAACATACTTTTCATTAGAAAGGCCATCTTCTCCAGAAAAAAAGAAGAGCTACAAGCAAACCGGCTACACGAAAGCCAAACCAAACCAGAAATGTGTTCAAAACCAGCACTGTAAGCAAGAGTTTCTACAGCCACACCAGCTCTTCAAGGGCACAATGCTAGTGAAACATGAATGCCAAAACCAGTTTGTCAGCCATAATCTGGATTAAAGAGTGAACTCCTTAATATGTAGAGGCAGATGGTTCAGATTACTCAAAAAAAATCATTAGATGCAGCTACCTACTTTTTGCATTAATACCTTCAGCTAATCGTACACACACACAAATCAATTACAGCGTGCAGCAGCATTTTGACTTCTTCAGTCTCAAAACTCCCCTTTCACAGAGATGAAAACGCTCCCTGGAACACAATGGATCACAATTGAAAACTTGGCTGTCAAGTGGCCATAGAAGTTGTAAAATTCAGGGTGGTGATTCCATCTGTGGTAACACGGCTTTGATGCCTCTGTTTGTGCATTTCTTGTGTAGCTCTTCATCTTTCAAACTTTTATCCACATCACTGACCTCACTAGATCTATTCAGGGGAAGATTGGCAGGATCTGCTACCTAGATCACAGACTGTTTTGGGAAAGAAAAACACCTGCTGTTCACAAAAGTTCATGATTTTGGGTTCTGAGCATTTGCCCCGTGACTGACTGCACATGCATTAAATGAAACATTCCATAGTTTTGATTATCTAAATGGTTCTCCCAGCACTCTCATCATTTTACTGAGATGGGAGGATTCCAGTTTGCCTAATGCCTTAATCTGTATTAGAGCTTTTCTAATTAAAGCAGACCTGTTACTAAAATAAAACAGACAGAAAACGCAGGACGTTCAGTAATCCTGGAGTGTCAGTGACCAAACAAGGAACTTCACGGTTCTTTTTGGAGTTATCACTCAGAAGCACCACCTCCAAATCACAACAAAACTACTTTGATACGCTACAAATACCTAGAAAGTGTTTTTCTTACATCAAAATGGGTTGTTATAGCCACTGTGCAGTTCCAGAAACGTGGGTAAATTGCAAGAACTTCTGATAAGTCAGCTTGTCACAACTGACCGACTCTGACCTTCATTACCAAAACTGTGCTGTGCTTGCCCAAGTCGCCAGAACACGGACGTCAGACAGCTAATCCCAGTTTAAGCAGAGAATGCTGAGCTTGGCCGTGCATTAGTCCCAAGCTGAACACATAAAGGTAAAGAAAATTTGCTATGTGGAAACCCTAAAAATGCAGGGTTCAGTTTATTCATAAGGCATCACTGCTCCTGCCTCAGAGTGACTTGGAAGCAGGCTTGGCAAAGGCAGTCTGATGTTCTGTCGTGTCCAAAGGTTCTCCTGGCTGTGCGTGCTGCCTCTGAGGTATCTGAAGGGCAAAGGCTTCTTTCCCCTCCCTTCTGCATTTGAGAAGGCTGCGTTTGCTCAAGAGAGCCACAAGTAGCTCGTGCTGTAGCTGCAGTGGCTGCCCTGGAGAGAGGCCCAGCAGGACGCAGCGTGGCCTCCGCCACTGCCACGTCATTATCTGCCTGTGTCACTGGCAAGTGCTGCCCGACTGTGCAGCCTGCAGACTCTTTTCCTAGCCTAGGGAGAAGCAGGCATGGCTCTAACCTACAAACCTTCTGACTTCTGTGAAAACCAAGACCTTGCTTCCTTTGCTGGCATTTCCTGCAAATGGCCTCATCGAGCTTCTCTTCCAGGAGCTGTCTGTGGACGAGCACTCTCGAGTGCGGAACAGTAGTGGCAACATCACAACCCAGCACAGGACCACAAGAGGTCCCCTCTGTTACGCACACAACTTCAAAAGGAAGACATTAAAACATGGGGTTATTTCTAGAAAATGGAATGAAATATGGCTCCAAGGGCAAAAGAAAAAAAGACGCCCCGGTGCTCAGTTCCTGATCTGCAGCCTGGCTCACGTAAGTAACCTGCCTCACTTGCTCAGAGCACAGTGGTTCTCAGAATGGGAGAGTGAAAACCCTATGTGAGGGGAGAAGGTGCTTGGCCAATTCAGGCATCCCTAGACACAGGGGCTCACTTCACCCTGGGTTCAGTCATTTGTCTCAAATCTATGTATACAAATAATGATGAAACAGGCTGAAAAGGAACTGATTGCTTACCGAGTACTCAAAGCACTTACCTTGGCTGCCAACAAGGACCAGTATCTCCAGGGTAATTCCTGTTCCTGGCAGGTGCTTTAACTGCTGCCTACACCATGCTTTTTGTTGATTATGAGGATCACAGGTTTGATGAAAACATGCAGACAGCTGCTGACTAAATACCTCATGTGGTCACTTCCTTCGCTTTAAACCAACATCCTTTCCCCTTGCTTAAGTGAAATCAAAATTAGAGGCTCTGTTTCCATTCCATCTGCTCTAACTGGGCAACATGAAAAGCCTGTGTTCACGCCCAAAGAATGCAGGCTCCTCTGACTCGGTCTCAAAGCAGGAAAACCACAGCCAGCAAAACCTAAACACCTCACAGGAGACCAGTATGACAATGCTGTAGGCAGGCAAGAAACTTCCAGCCTCTTCTGGAGACTGTTCCCAAAGCACAGAGACAGCAGACAGCTTCAACCACACGACTCAGCCGTGCCCACAGCACTAGATCTGCTGTTACAAGACCACAGAAGTTGATGTACCACTGTACACTTGACCCCAAGTGTCTGATACTCTTCATATAAGTCTTTGAGCTTAGGTTAGACTCATTCTTGCATTAGACTGCAACAGAGAGGATTCAACCTCTTTGTACAGAGTGAGAGGAGGGGACTGAGCACAGATGCTCATCTCTCCCTTTAGCACAGGCCAAGCCTCTGCCTCCAAACGCCAGCACCTTCCCAGCACCAGGCAGGACTGAGCCCAGAAGTCAAAGCATTCAAGCTCTGTGAGCAACAGAGGGTGAGGAATGCTTCAAATACACTTGCATGGACAGGTACCCAAACTAAAAGAGAAGAGCTTACTAAAATATGCATCTTTATTCAAACAAGGTTATCTCTGAACTCTGAAGTGTCAATTTACATTAGTCAGAAACAACATATGAAAATGTCAGCTGTTTGAATTTTAAGATCCCCAGAACAGTGAACAGTCTTCAGTGTTACACAACTGGTGCATCGATAAGCCTCAGATTCTCTTCAAGCAGGAAGCCAGGTAACTTACAAACCATATTGTGAATTCTACTTTTGAACACTCAGTTGTGACCATGTACTTCATACGCCCTGATCAGTACAACAAGATTCTCTTGTCACTGCTAAATATTTGCTACTTATCACCCACAATTCAAACACAATTATTAGACTTGTTCTCCCCCATACTGTGAAACTTCATCCCAAGGCGTCTTCTCTTACTTTTTAAGAACCAAACATGCTATCCTTGTTGAAAGAGGCTTGTAGCAGCCAGCGTAACAGGAGGCTGCACTGACTGACAAGCATTTGAGTCCAAATTTGTTGCAGTCACTTCAAGAACAGAGATGACACTTGAGCTGGGCAGTCAGGAGCTTTCCTTTGATCCAGCGAGTTGAGGAGGCAGCAGTGGAAGTTCCAAGGAGAGATGACTGAAATGAAGCACGAAGCAAAGTTATCAGTCTTTGGATGTTATGCTTTAGACCTTCTGCTCCCCATTACAACACTTTCCTAGTTGCACATGGGCGATGTGTCAGATCTACGGGCAATACGAACACACGAGCTGAGCCTCACACTGCAGATGTAACTGTAGGTTCCAGTTTTCCCCTAGACACCATGCCCAGCCTTCTGTTCTGTCTAATGGAAGAATAAAAGCATGGGCTGCTCCAGCTTTAAAACAAAGTTACAGCTGGATGCATTCACAGTACCAGAAGGTACAGGCTTTGCCCAATGGACACAGAGGTCTTCCTCATTACACTGGTATATTCGCCTGCTTATCAAAGTGCCACTGGCAGCCTGCCTGTGTGAAGGGTCTTGCAAAGCCTCCTGTGAGAGGGAGTTCTGTCCAGGTGATGCAAGGATGCAAAAGGCTCACAACCGGGAGGAACAAGACTGTACATTTCCAGAACCACCTAAGAAGCTATTTGACATTTAGCTGGAGGAGTCAGGGTTGTAACAGCTTAGACTCAAGGCACCTGTAAGTATTTGCTGGTGTTGAAAGAACTGAATGGATAAACCTCTATGTGCTATTCTAGCTTATCTGAAAAGGTTTTTTTCATTGATTTACCATATTTATCAGCATGGTTAGTTTGAGGCAGTAGTTTCTCCAATTAGTACAGCAAAATCTTCTGACATTTAGAAGCGAATCCATAAAGCTGCACCACTCCCAGTACACCACCCACTGCAGCTGCTGAAATAGGTGCGTAGGAAGCACCATTCACTGGAATAGCACACACCCCTTCCTTTTGGACAATGTATTTGAAGGAACAAAGCAAATTGCATAGATTTGTGATTTCTCCAAACTGACAGGCACAGTACTGAAGTGTTCTTCTTCACAGCGAGTTTGGCAGCATGTCACACTCCCAGGGAGCAGACTGTAGGGATGCAGTAGTAGAATGCTAGATCCCAGGAAATTTTTGCTGATTCAGACAAACACACTGATAATTAAAGGTGAAATATGCTGTGTATGTTTTGTATTTTTATAAACCAAATCCCCCTATTCTAACTCTACACACAAACAACTCAAGGACAAAGGTACCACAGACACATAAACGAGGCAGAATTAGTTCCTTTCACATTCCTAATTTGGACTACCTTCTTTGCTTCTTTCCCAAAGCAAATGTTCACCTGGTAAGCAGTATCAAAAACACATGTTCAGTCTTATGCTTGTGATATGAAAGCAGGAATTGACACAAAACATTGGTTCTACAATAGCTGCTTGGATTAACAATCAAGTCTGAAGTAATAGTTGGTGAAGAAATGGGTTAACACTCAACACCTGCAGTTTAGAATACTTGCCACTCAAAGACTTAAATCAAGGCATCTGTAACTTGATTCATGAAAGACACAAGACAGCATTATAAAGGTAAAGACCTATTCATACACTAAACATATTCTTAATAAAACCAATGACATCTTTGCTGAGAAAGTGCCACAGATCCCCAAACAAAATTACAGACTGGCTTGAAAGAGGAAAAAATACCAATCGGTCCCACAATATACTTGAAGAAACCACCTGATCATGTTTTCTCTCACTGTCTAACATCACAGCCCAAAACAAGGCAATAAGCCTTTATCTGCACCTCTGTGTAGTTGTTTTCTAGATCAGGTTTTAAGAGTCAGACTCTTAAGAACTCCTGTGTTTGTGATCACGTATTTACAAGTGTTGGTATTTCAGGAAGGATTAGAATTAACTAAATAATTCTTAAACCATTAAATCCAAATGGTAAAGAAATGAAATGTTGGTTACAAATTTTTGCACCCCTCCAGAAACAGAGGATAACACTGTCTGGGGCTGTGGTTTTTTGGAGGGTTTTGTTGTTGTTGTTTGCTTTTGTTTTCTTAAATTGATACGCCAGGACACTTGGTGGCAAGCTTTCTGCACAAATCACCCATCTCCAGTTTTCGTTATGAACAACCACCAGACCTGTGTGTCTCAATTCCCTCCTCTCGCATCTTAATAAACCAGAAGAGGAACATGGCATTTGTCTTCTAGTATTTGTGAGAAAATTGGCTGAAAGCACAGACCTGGACAGGGTCTGCAGTCTCCTCCTATCTCGCATTTGCTTCACTCTTCCCCAGTCTGTTTTCATCATTAACAGTTTAAATGATAATTTGTTTAGCAAGATTCAATAATTTACAACATTGAAGTGTAACACACACTAAAATTCCCCTCATTTACAGAACTGTATAATTTTCTGTGCATACATACTGCTGTTATGTACACACAAAAGGGACAGGTCATCAAAAGAACTTTTTGGCTGCTGCTTCTTGTTGACTCCTGAAAGAAAAAGCAGACGAGAATTCATCAAGTACTTGGAGTATAAAACTAGCTAACTGGTTCCAGTTTCACATCAGACACAGAAGGAAAAAGTTCTAGACAGAAGCCAGAAACTGTGAAAGAACAGATGAACTGATTTATAAATGGAATACGTCAGCTAAAATTTTCTAAAGCTTCTCAGTATCTGATTGGCCTAAAGACGATCACAGAAAAGGAAATACATGCAGCTAAGGAGTGAAAGACTTCACTTGAAACAGGACTTCCTTTTCCCTCTGGTACAGAATACATTCATTTTCTTACTGGATACAGATATTGTGGATCAATCACACAGAGATGCTCAAAAAACGAGCTGGAGGGGACCAGCTCTGCATGTGTCCATTCAACTCAAGAGATGGCTTCCATGGCATAAGTAGGAAATGCACTCTGTCCACTTTGCAGAGCAGCAGACACACAACAAAAGTTACTGCTACCGGCAGCACTGGCCTTATGTTAACACTAGTTACTCTTATATGGAGGTGACAAACAGAATTTTGTCTTTGAAGGGCAATGCAGCTATTCTGGTCTCCTTATCCAGCATACTTATACTCCTTATCCTGATTAGTAGGTGTGAGAGGCAGAAGGGAAGAGCACTAAGCAGGAAAGTCCTTACTGTCAATGGGTTTTCCTTTCCATCAATGCAAATTTCATTTAAACATTATGACATTACAAGGAGGAGGGAGAGAGCAGAGAAAACATCCAAATTAGATTAGAGGGGAAAAAAAACCCAACAAAAACAAGCCAGAAAAGAAGTCCATCCACAATCAAGGTCATATGCAGGAGAAGAACAAAGGGATATTTAACATGGAACCCTGAAGAATCTCTAAGATGGGGGCAGTGGCTTACAGGTACAGACAGCAGAAACAAATTACAAAAAATCCCATCAGATTCTGTGAAGATTCACAAACTCCAGTAAGTCCATCAAAAAACCACCAAGGATAGCGGCTGAAGCACACGCCTCAAAAGAAGAGAGGGAGGGAAATGGGCTTCCTTATCCTAGGTGAGTTCAGAACAAGGAGTAAATTTTCCCTCCTTGCAGGTTTTTGAGACCTGACCAGTCTGGAAACTAATCAACCTGGTCTGAACACAGCGTTGAGCCTGCTCTGAGAAGAGGGCTGGACTGCAGACGTCCCAGGGTCTCCTCCAGTCTGAATGATTGCTTGTGTTAAAGAAGATTGACACAATCATACCATTGCTATTGCATTTCCAGTCAGATGTTCTAAAACCATTTGCCCTGTTGTCTTTAAACAAAAACATACTCACCTATACATGATATAACCAATGAGTAACACTGTTTGCACTGCTGCAAAGACGAAGAAGTGTACAGTAGATAAGCACGACGGGAACGGTGGCACGTCTGGACACTTCGACTTCTCACTAGATGGCTAAAACCCAAGAGAGGCAGTATTTGAGAAAAGAGTAAACAAGATAGTCACCAAAGGGCTGTTCCATGCAAGAAACAAAACAAGGTCTTTGAAATATGACTGAAAGTGCACAGCAGAAGACAGACGTCAATTTCATGACTCCTCCATTTAAACATAAAGACAAACTGTTTGTGTTTCACTGAGGGAGCCCTGTCCCAGGGAGGGTGAGGAGGCTCCTTCTCAGGAGGTTTGCAAACCCACCTGGACACGTTCCTGACCTAAGTGGAACCAGCTTTGGCAGAGAGTTGGACTGTATGATCTCTAAAGGTCCCTTCCAACCCCTCACATTCTACGATACTCTGCAAAATCATTACCTTGCTCACTCCCCATCTGACTTTCCTCTTTCACCCTGACTGACATTAGTTTGAGAGATACAGGGGAAAGCATAAATCTCTGATAAATTGACTCAGATATCGAGAACCTTCCATGGGATCATAAGCTAATCCAGCTTAACTGTCACCTAGACTAAGGTGCTTCTAAATGTGAACACAGTCATCTTTCACACTTACAGACCTTAAGTAGAGCCTGCCCAAGTTTCCCCTAATTAAAGCTCTCCCTTCTGTGCAGAAGCAAGAGAATCTCCTCTGTGTGGAGCTGTTAAGTAGGGGGACAAACACAAAAACAAGCACCCAGAAAACCTAATTGCTTGACCTTATTTCCACAGGAAATTAGACTAAAAATCATGCTCTTTGTGCAGAACTTCTCATCAAGACACAGATCATGCAGCTGGGTCAAGGCAGTGCAGTTTTAGCGAAGCAGCTTAATGAAGGATTAATTGCTCCGTAAATTGCATGCTGGCTCATCCTAGCTTTTCACTAACAGCCAAATAAAGAAGTATTACAGCCGTGCTTTACACTACCAGCACATAAATTACCATATTTCGTTGTACTAAATGCTCGATGTCTCTCTTTACTACATGAAGGTGTTCTTTGATGTCATTGAAGTGCTGAGTTGTCTCATAGGCTCCTGCAGCAGAGCCAGGATGTTGAGCTCCACTGATCAACCTCACAGTATCAGCCATGGAATTTCTGAAACAAGACAAACAGCAAAACACCTTTCAGCCCTGAACAGCTTTTCTGCAAATGGCAGCTATTGCAGATGCCTAGCCCATTAACAGTAAATACACAGATGCCCCAAAATGCAGAAAACAGTTTTTTCAGCTTCCAAGAAATATCAGGAGGTAATTTCTTAATCAAACTGCAATCTTCCTCTCAGGTATTTAACTCTGCAGGCAGTTTCCAGTTGCACAGTGCACCATCTCCCAAAGTCATGCTGAGAACAAGATCTGGCAAATATTCTACTGCCAGACATCTGCCTCGCTTGACTGATGAAGTCTAAAACAAGTGTTCTATCTGAGGCTCTTGCCAAGGCTTTAGGATAAGCAGAGTTTAAAGCAATCTTTGAAGAAACCCAAAAGCTGTTTGAAAAATAAACAAACAAAAGCAGACATGTAAGAAATAGAAATAAAGAAGAGGCTTTAGGGATAAGCAAAGATTTAGATATATCCTTGTTTCATGATTATCATTTATACGAGAAATTCATTTCCCACATGCGTTGTCATAATACTTAATATTGTCTTCATGTCAATTCATTTTGCTTCTACAACAAATCAAATTAAATCCACGAAAAGTTGAGGTTCCATAACTAATTTTATTTGAGGTAAACTAGTCAATGAGAGACAAATACTTAAATCTCTAGTCAATATGTTTATATAATTTTCCTCTACTATGATGTCTCTTTTCAGTTGCAAAAGAGGATTAATCTACAGCTAAAATGTTTATCATGTGAATGGTAATCTCTTCACTATTAACAAAATAAACAATCAAAATCTATGTCTTTGGATTTCTTTTTAATTTACTTAAAACTTTGCATTTTTCTCAGATGAGAGCCTACTTCGATGCCTTCAAGGTGCATTCCTATCTCTTTTCTCAGTGGTCAGCAACACACCACAGTACCACAGAATGCTTTGGGTTGGAAGGAACCTTTGACTGTTGTCTGGCCCAGCACGCCCCTGCCATGACCAGGGACACTTTCCACTCAACCAGATTGCCCAAAGCCCCAACCAACCTGGCCCTGAACGCTTTCAATTTTAACTTAAAACAAAGCCACAGTTGTCTGCAATACTATTCATAGCACAAACAGCGCATAATCACAGAAGTTCTTACACAAAGGTGTACTACTGATTTTTAAATGGCTCGTACTCCTTGTGAAACTGCAAGTTAGCACAGAAACTTAAAAGTTTACAAAAAATATCTTCATGAAGACATTGTCCATCTTTTAGTCCTGCATCAGTTGCTCTTCAGGCTATTGGACTTCAAGGACCACGGAAGAGAAGAAAAAAACCCATCACTTTAACACACAAATCACTCACTGGCTACCCGTGTTCTGTGTACTTCCTGAGTTAACACACAAAATATTTTCTCTTTCAGTAACAAAAAGATCCCAGAATCCCCCCTTTCCTATAAAAGCTTAATCCCACTTCCAGCACGTGCTGGAAAACCAATTGCTCTCCAGAGTTACGTTTCCAGTTACCCTGGGTAATGTACTGCACTCTAGGCCAAGCAGAGTTAGTCATGGATTTCTGCAAAACCTTCAACATTTGACCTCAACAAGTCTGGTTTTAATATTGCAAAGTTATCAAAAGCAGGTACCAAAACCCAGCTGTTTGCTTCTGCAAGCCACTGCAAACAAAACTAATCAAAGCAGCTCTCAGCCTACATTTCTGGCTCAGAACTTACACACACAAAGTAAACACAAAAAAACCCTCACCTGCCCCAACTTAACATTTACATTACCCTGAAATTACTTTGTATTTTTGTATTGTCTGTTTAAAGTTAGTTGATTAACATTCACCTGTACCTCAAATTGGTGTTACATCAACCTGTTCTAGAAGCTTTTCATGGGAGCATTTTCACTAACCCATGCAACTCCACCAAAACCAGTGCCTAACCAATGCTGACAGTCACTGTCCACATCCAGGTTATCCTGCCCCACTATTTCCTCTGCCTCCTAAAACCAGCAAGAGAAAGCTGTACACCCACGTTCCTGCAGACTGACAGGCTGTTTGTTACAGCAAAACAACTTCCCTAAATAGACATGGTCTGTATCAAATTTAATTTCCATTTACTTTTGCGTGGACAATACCATGCTGATAGTTTCTATTGTATGAACATGCAAGATTCTTCTGTAATCAGATGATTAAGAAATCCGCAAATCTTGACAAGAAAATTACTTAAGACAGTAAGTCCTTTTCCTCTGGGATGACCAGCGAGGCAACAGCGGGCTGTTCCATTTCTATCTATAAATAAAGCACTTCTTTAATCTAAGGAGAATATTAAGATGATGTTACGCAAACCCCTACCTAATAAGTAGTCACTGAAAAGGCAGACTGCCAATGCTAACAAGAAAATCTAATTTGCCTGCAAGGTATAAAGATTTGTCAAGAATATTAACATGAAAGCTTTCGTGGAAGAACAAGAGCAAAATGGATGCACTCTTAATCTTCCTTCTACAAAAAACTGACCTACTTAGATAAACCACACGAGCTGCCCTTGAACTAATACAGGAAAAGCCCCACAACTGTAGGAATTGTTTTTCTCCTTTTTTTTTTTTTAAAGGTCAGTAAACCCAACAGACCACTACAGAGCAATAATGAAGACATGAGCTTCAGGCAGCCATGGCAAGATCAGGGGAAAAACCCAAACACCAGGGACAAAAGAAATGTATCTGTATTGAAGAAAGGAGTGACCTACTTTAAGAAAGCCAAAATTAAGAATTAGAAGAATAAGCAATAAAAACAACTCTTACATGCAGAGAAATTTGTACAGAACTTCTGAGAATTACTTACATGCCTTTACAGATTGCTTACACTGAACAAAACCTCCGCTGTGTCTCATACAATGTTATCTAAAGAGAGTATTACAGCCTTTATTCCTAACATTATATAATAATGGACTCATATAATCATCATAACAGTAACAGACTGAGCATATAGACAAGGCACTCCAGGACACCTTTCTTCCCCAGGCTAGTTCCTCCCCAGGTGCAGGACTCTGCATTTGCCCTGTTGAAAATGGAGGCATTTCTGCTCAATACCCCAAACTCAGAGCATTGAATTTCCATGAGGTAGCAGGCTACCACCTTGTTTTTCAAGGGACTGACTCCCTTGGTGAAATGGAATCTCATGATCAAAAAAGAGAGGGAAACTAGAGGGCTCTGCCACCCCAGGGACTGAAATGACTTTCTTATGGAAATTAAAGCTATGCAAAGAGGCATCACTAAGGAACTGACAAAGGAAAACCTCAAGTTTGTCATTATTCTCCTACTGAAAAATAATCAGGATTTAAAAGGTGAAAAACAATATAACATTCAGAACAGAGCCTTAATATTTAGAAAGTATTTACCTTATTTCATTTATTTGTCTAACAATCACTTCTTGAGTTTTCACAACTGTCTCAATCTCTTGCTGGAAAACCTGGCAGGGGGAAGGGGGAGAAAAAAGTCAACATATCCTGGCAGAAGCAAATCAGTCATCAAAGAATCACAGAATGGTGGGGGTTGGGAGGGACCTGCTGAAATATCAATCACAGCATATCTTTTAATTTACCTGTCCTTGTTTATCTGGAAAACCAGCTCCCTTTTTAGCAATCTCGTCTGTGACAGCAGAGACGTATCTCCTCTGCTCGTCCAGAATCATGTCCAGCTGCCTATTAAGCTGTTTGATTTCGAGATGAATTCGATTCTGCCCCTCAAAGATTTGCCTCAGTTCACGATCATTTACAGTTTCAAAGAGATCATCCGCTAAGGAAAACAAAAGCACAAGTAGTTCTTAAAATGTGTGTTCCTCATAAGTTGCACTGTATCATTCTGCTTGCACCCTTGAAGCTTCCACAATAATATACTTTTTTCCCCATAATTTGATGTACTTGGTGTTTATTTATCACCATTGTCACAGCAAAGGGCATGATCCCAAATGGGATCAGAACAACTGAACAGAAAACCCAGATTAGAATCTTAGAGCTTCTCTTTCAATATATGGCTAAAGCACACCATAAAACAGAAATAGAAGGAAGCTCCAAAGACTCTGTAGCAAAAATATTGTGTCTCATAAATGGAAGGCCAGACTATATTGAAAAACACATATGAAGATCAAATGGCACGCGGCCTTTGGGTCACAGCTTAGCTTTTTTCCACAGTGACATCCTGAAATTCCAGGCCTTGGTGCTGCAGTACCTAAAGTACCTTCCTGAAACATGGTCATTCAAAACCACCTAATTCAGCCCACTGAAGTAAGAAACAGACTGGCTTCCATCACATTTTCAAATAAGCAGATTCTGTATTGCTCATATCTCAAAAATCCAACCTAGGCAAACAAACAAAACCCCCACCACGTTCTACAGCAGAACAATCAAAGCGCTTTGCCTGAACACTCAAAAAAGTGGGCAACAGCCACTAGTATCACTTCCCTAAACCAAATATGATTTTAAACCAGTGGAAAAACACTGTTGAGACTGAAATATCTTTAAGCCAACACTTGCTGGGAGCTGCAGGTGTTTGGTATCAACAGTAGAAAGGGCACTTTGTTATCAATGACTTAAAATGTAAAAATAAAGGCCATAGTTCTTAAGAACATCAGGCCAACCAGAACACCAACGTGAATGCCAGCTACGGCTGTAGTGCTGAAATTAACAGCATTCAATATGTATCCAGCAGCAGGCAAGCATTAAAAAGCTTTTTCATGCAAGCATATCCACTGGCATACCTTTAATAACTATCCCTAAAACAAGATGCAAACAAACCTTCCTGTTTGTTATGAATGTGCAGAAACAGACCAAGAAGATGACATCTAAAATACATTTTCAACTAAACAAACAGGGCATGCTTGCTTAATCATCACTGCAGGGAGGGACACACAGCCTTCTCTCCCTTCTGCTGCTTCACAAGGATTCTCATTGTTCCCATCATGTGTCTCTTTGTTCTGAATTCAGGCATGACAACAGGGACTTCTTATTTCAGAAAACACTTTACAAACAGGAGACTAAAGATTCTTAAATAAAGGAAATAACAGCAGCAGAAGCTTAGTAAAAGCAGTCAGAGTATCAGGCCCTAGTTCTGGAAAGCAAATGACAATTGAAAAAAGACTGCTCACAAAACTTGCCTGGCTGTCCCTGCACATCAGGATGTTCCTTCTGAAATTCTTCTTTCTTTTTATCCAATTCTTGTTGAAAGTGTTCAAACTCTTCTTGATACTTCTCTTTATCTTTTTGAGGAATTTCTGCACCTGGTAATGGCTTTAAAACATTATCAAAGAGAGATGATGGAGAGAGATTTAATATTTCATGTTCTCCAAAACTCCTATAGAACTTATTTTCCAGCAAGGCTGTTCAAATTTCAGATCTGAAGACATAGCATAACTAGTAGAGCACGTCAATATATTGTGGAAATGAGAACCACAGAATCATAGAATGGTGGGGGTTGGAAGGGACCTTTAGAGATCATCCAGTCCAACGCCTTGCCAGAGCAGGTCCCACCTAGATCAGGTCACACAGGAACGTGTCCAGGCGGGACTTGAAGACCTTCTGAGAAGAAGCCTCCACACCCTCCCTAGACAGCCTTGGCCAGGGCTCCCTCACCTCAACATCAAATAATTTTTCCCTCTATGTTCCAGTGGAACTCCCTTGTCCTGTCACTGGACACGACAGAAAAAAGTGCTGCCCCATCCACTTGACAAACAACTTTTAAATACTTGCAAACATTAATGAGATTCCTCCTCAGTCTCCTCCAAACTAAACAGCCTCAGGTCCCGCAGCCTTTCCTCACAAGGAAGATGCTCCAGTGCCCTGAGCATCTTGCTGGCCCTGCACTGGCCTCTCTGCAGCAGTTCCCTGTCCCTCTGCAGCTGGGGAGCCCACAGCTGGACACACGACTCCAGATGAGGCCTCAGCAGATGTGGCAGAGCAGAGGGGGAGCAGAACCTCCCCGGCTCTGCTGCCCACACTCCTCTTGATGCATCCCAGGTTGCCATTGGCTTCTTGCCCACGAGGGCACGTTGCTGGCTCACGTTCAGTTCATTATCACCCAGGACTCCCAGTTCCCTCTCCTGGAACTGCTCTCCAGCAGGTCAATCCCCAGTCTCTCCTAGTGATGGACTTCTGATACACATGTGCTTTTTGTGATTGGAAAAGAAACCAGGTTTTACAAGGACAGTTGCTGTTTAACAGGACAGAACTGCTCTAGAAGCACAGGAAGTTGAAAGACAGATTATTTGTCTACTTTCCAAGAAAAGTATACTTGTTAGGTTTTTTCTCTTCAGGTTTGATTTAACATCAGAACTTCTGTTGACTCAGTCTTGCTTCCAGAATTCTTGAATTAAAATATAACCAAAACATTACAGCATTACTCTCATTTTTCTAACGATAACTGCATAGCTACATGCAATAATCCTGAAACAGGGATGCCAAGCATAACTTCAGAGAAAATGTCATAATCAGGTGCTACATATAAAACATACACAATAATATATTTTACACTAATTATGCATAAAGATACTTACTACTTCCTTCCCAGGTTCAGTCAACTGAAAGGTCAGGAAAGACAGGACATCATGATCATCTGCATTCAATAAACAAAACAAAAGATCCACTGTTAATTGCTGCTGCTACATATTACTGGCACTTCTCAAATCAACCTTGCACATGGCAAAGGATTTTCAGGCAACAGCATCCTCTCAAAGTTCTCCCAAAAGTTTATACAGTGGGGAATGAGACTGCAGAATGTCATTGTCAGGTGAAACTGGAAGTCGTTCCTGTATCAGGAATTTGGGAAGGGGAGAAGATTATATTACAGTGGTCAAAAATTGGTATAATCGATCACCAGCAATAAAAAACCCTACTGCAAGCTCTGCAAGTCCCTGTGCTTCTTGTCACAATTGTAAGTATTTGTTACCTGCAAGTCCCCCTGTTGCTGCAGATATTCCAAAATACCCCTGTGGTGGCAGCACCATTTCTTCCACTTTTGCACAAAATTCATAGTCTTCTTTGTCTGGAGTAAAGCCATTGTTGATTAACACCTACAAGGAGGTAAATGCCACACAAATCTATTTATGTTGATTGCTTTGTCAGTTTTCAGTAACAGTCACACATACAACTTATTGGTAATTCAGTAGTAGCATCAGAAGTACTAGCAACAAAAAACTGTTTCTTTTCTGACTCTTTTTACCATGAAAAGTCCTAAGCTTTGTAGTTTAAAAGCAAAAGAAAGTCTGACTCAAGGTCAGCATGAACAAAAGTCAACATTTTCTACTCATCAGCTAAGAGGACATACTGCATATAACTCAGACACATATAAAGTGAACACATTTCAGTTATAAGAAGCAGCAAGACAAAACTGTGAGTGAAAAGGAACACACAGAGAGGTCAATGGATAGCATGGCACTGCCTGAGCATGCCAAGTAGAGCACTTACGCTGTTGAAGGGAGCACTGAGTGTTTAGGAGCATATCTGGAATACCTGTACACCAACATACACAGCACAAGTGGTGTCACACAGTATATAATTGGAGAAGTTTGACTGTACAGCCCTTATAGTTCGAGGTGATGTGGCTGAGAGCCTTTGGGTAAGGACTAAGGGGACGGAAAACAAAGCAGAGGTCATCGTGGGCATCCACTGTTGATCACTCAGCCAGGATGATAGCACTCATGGGTAATTCCACAGACAATTAGGAGAAATTGGGGAAAACCCATTAAACAATCCATCAGCTGCTCCATCTGCAGCACGTAATGGACATCGCAGGAAGAGGCGAAGGGTGCTTGTTGTGGGTGACTCGCTGCTAAGGGGCACTGAGAGACCCATCTGTGGAGCAGGTAGGGAGTCAAAAGAGGTGTGCTGCCTGCCTGGGGCCAAGATCAGGGATCTAGCTGAGAGAGTGCCATGGCTCATCAGGGATGCAGGCTACTACCCCCTACTTGTGTTCCATGTAGGTATGAATGATGTAATGAGGCATGAAATCTCCAGGATCCAGATGGATTTTAAATCCTTGGGGGAGCAGGTAAAAGGTAGAGGGGCTCAGGTTATTTTCTCCTGTCCTGTTCAGTACAGATAAAGGAGGAGTTTGCAATGGAAAAATCAGCCAAGTGAACTCCTGGCTGAGAGGCTGATGCCGGCGTGAAGGCTTTGGGTACTTTGACAATGGATCCTTCCTTGGGGACTACAGCTTCATAGGACGGGATGGGATTCATCTCTCCCATAAAGGCACTGGATTATTTGGGAGTAGACTAGCAAATTTAATAAAGAGGTCTTTAAACTAAGGGACTTGGGGAGTGGGGGGAGAAGTAAAACAGAACAAGCTGTCCCCTCTAGCTGGGAAACACGGCAGGACAGGGAATGCAAGGATAAGTGCCCTTCATCTGCACACTGGGCTGAGATATGGAAGGCTGACCACCCTGAGAAAGAGCCAAACCGGGGAGGAACCTCCTGCACCCGCCTCTACACCAATGCAGCAGCCTGGGGAATAAGCAGGAGGAACTGGAGATGTGGGTGTGGATGCAGGGCTACAAACTCATTGTGGTCACAGAGACATGGTGGGACAGCTGCCATGACTGGAGCACAGCCATGGAGGGTTATGTATTGTTCAGGAAGGACAGACTGACAAGGCGTGGAGGTGGAGTTGCTCTATGTGAGGGAGCAATTAATGTGTACTGAACTGTGCCTGGGTGTGGATGAGGAGAGAGTAGAATGCTTGTGGGTAAAAATTAATAGCCAGAGCAAGGCAGGTGATATTGTTGTAAGAGTCCACTACAGACCACCTCATCAGGAGGAGGATGTGGATGAGGCCTTCTACAAACAGCTGAGAGCTGCCTCACGATCACAGTCCCTGGTCCTCATGGGGGACTCCAACCACCCTGATATTTGCTGGGAGAGCCACACAGCCAAGCACACGCAGTCCAGGAGGTTGCTGCAGATTGCTGACGACAGCTTCCTGTTGCAGATGATTGAGGAACCAACAAGGAGGGATGTGCTGCTGGACCTGGTACTGACAAATAGAGAGGGCCTGGTTGGGATGTGAAGGTTGCAGGTAACCTCAGCTGCAGTGACCATGAGATGGCAGGGTTCAAGGTCCTGTGTGGAAGGGGCAGAACACAAAGCAGGACTGTGACCCTGGATTTCAGGCCAGCCGACTTTGGCCTCTTCAAAGATCTACTTGGATGGAACTCATGGGATATGATTCTAGAAGACAGAAGTGCCAATGAGAGCTGGTCAATCTTCAAGCAGCACTTCTTCCAAACCTAGGATCAGTGTGTCCCAACGTGCAAGAAAGGAGGAAAAGGAGATAGGAGGCCTCCAAGATTAGCAAGGATCTGTTGGGACAACTCAGGCAGAAAGCAGCCATCTATGAGAGGTGGAAACAGGGGCTGGCTTCTTGGGAAGAGTAACAGGAACACTGCCAGGACATGCAGGGCTGCAACTAGGAAGGCTAGAGACCTAGAAATAAATGTAGCCAGGGATGTTAAGGACAGTAATGAGGCATTTTTCAAGTACATCAGCAGCAGAAGGATGGTGAGGGGGAATGTGGGCCCGCTGCTAAATGCTGAGGGTGCCCTGGTGTCTGAGGATGCAGAGAAGGCTGAAGTACTGAATGTCTTCTTTGCTTCAGTCTTTACAGCCAAGGCTGACCCTCGGGAAGCCCAGTCCAGCAAGGATAATAGGATGGCCAGGGCAGCAGAGGACTTGTCCTGGGTGGAAGAGGAGGAGGTTAAAGATTTGTTGGCCAAGCTTAAGGCTCATAAGTCAATGGGTCCTGATGGGATGCATCCTAGAGTGCTGAGAGAGCTGCTGATGTGATTGCTAAGGCTCTCTCCATCATTTTTGACCAATCATGGAGGACAGGCAAAGTGCCTGAGGACCGGAGAAAGGCCAATGTCACTCCAGTCTTCCAAAAGGGCAGGAAGAATGACCCAGGAAACTCCAGGCCGGTCAGCCTCACCTCCATCACTGGAAAAGTGATAGAACAACTCATCCTAAATGTTATCACTGGACATGTGAACAATAAGATGGTTATCAGGGGGAGTCAACATGGATTCACCAAGGGGAAATCCTGTTTGACCAACCTGATATCCTTCTATGAGAGCACAACCAGCTGGCTAGATGAGGGGAGAGCAGCAGATGTCATCTACCTTGACTTCAGCAAGGCTTTGGACACTGTCTCCCACAACATCCTCATCAGAAAGCTCAGGCAGTGTGGCTGGGATGAGCGGAGGTGAGGTGGATGGAGAGCTGCTGAATGACAGAGCCCAGAGGGTGGGGATCAGTGGCACAGAATGGAGTTGGAGCCCTGTGGCCAGTGGAGTTCCACAGGGATGGGTTCTGGGGCCAGTCTGGTTCAACATCTTCATCAACCACCTGGATGAGGGGACAGAGTGTACCCTCATACCCTCAGCAAGTTCCCTGCTGGCACCAAACTGGGAGCACTGGCTGATGCACCAGAGGCTGTGCTGCCATTCAGTGAGAGCTGGGCAGCCTGAGAGTTGGGCACAGAGGAACCTCCTGAGGTTCAACAAGGACAAGTGCAGAGTCCTGCAGCTGGGGAGGAACAACACCCTGCCCCAGGCCAGGCTGGGAGTGACCTGCTGGAGAGCAGCTCTGCAGAGAGAGACGTGGGAGTGCTGATTGATAATAAGCTAAACATGAGCCAGCAACGTGCCCTCGTGGGCAAGAAGGCCAATGGCATCCTGGGATGCATCAAGAAGAGCGTGGCCAACAGGTCAAGGGAGGTTCTTCTCCCTCTCTACTCTGCCCTGGGGAGGCCTCATCTGGAGTCCTGTGTCCAGTTCTGGGCTCCTCAGCTCAGGAGGGACAGGGAACTGCTGGAGAGAGGCCAGTGCAGGGCCACCAAGATGATCAGGGGGTTGGAACATCTTTCATACAAGGAAAGGCTGTGGGAACTGGGGCTGTTTAGTCTGGAGAAGAGGAGACTGAGGGGAGATTTTATTAACATTTATAAATATCTAAAGGGTGGGTGTCAGGAGGTTGGGACAGCCCTTTTTTCTATAGTAGCAAGCAACAGGACAAGGGGTGATGGGATGAAGCTGGAACACAAAAAGTTCTACTTAAACATAAGAAAAAACTATTTCACTGTGAGGTGAGGAAGCCCTGGCCCAGGCTGCCCAGGGAGGGTGTGGAGGCTCCTTCCTTGGAGGTCTTCAAGACCCGCCTGGACATGTTCCTGTGTGACCTGATCTAGGTGAACCTGCTTCTGCAGGGGGGTTGGACTGGATGATCTCTAAAGGTCCCTTCCAACCCCTACTGTTCTATGATTCTATGAAATCTCTGGTTCAGCAGTCAGTAAGACTTCAACTTCTCAGATGTCAGCTGTGAATACCATACTGCTCTGACAAGCAAGCCTAGGAGATTCCGAAAGATGAATTTATCATCACAAATACTTGGCGACCCAACTTGCCCTCCTAGAACTGTTTGTGACTACAGGAGGACTTGTGGGAGGTGCAATGTTAGGTGGCTGTCTTGGCCACACGTAGCTTTTAACATTTTTGGTGAAACAAGAAAAAAGGTCAGCAGAGTTGCTACCCTGGATTTCAACTGTAAGCTACCCAAGGAGCTATTATTTGGCAGTGTCCTCTGCTCAATTGCTTTTGAGGGCCTAGGGGTCCATGAGTGCTGGTCACTCACCTAACTCACATGAGTGAGGTTTTAAGAAATACTTTGGGTTTTTTTCATTCTGTTTGCTTGGGTTGGAGTTTTTTTGGTTCTTTTTGGTTTTTGTGTTTGTTTTTTTTTTTTAAGAACCTTGCCCAGGAGAGACAATCCCATCTGTGTCAAAAGTCAGGCAAGTGGGGCAGTCAACCTGCTTGGCTGAACAAGGAATCTTCTTGGAACTCATGAGGAAAAAAGAAATCTATGCAATCCCTGGAAGCCAGGCCAGGCTTGGCAGGAAGATTTCAGAGCTGTTGGCACATTCAGGGAGAAGACTCAACGAGGTTTGAAACCAGCCATTGTTGTGTCAGGCAACAAGAAAGGCTTTTTTAAGAATGTTAATAGCAAGGGGAGGTGCAAGAAAAACAATGGATTAACACCTGTTGAAGATGGTCTCCTGACAAACAGAGATGAAGAAAAAACAGGCATTCAATGCTTTTTTGCATCAGTCTGTACAAACACCAACAGACCTTGGGCTGCCTGGCCCTCTGAGCCTTGTCGACAATTAAATGGCAAGGGACCAGCTGAATGTTTCTAAGTCCAAGGGGACAAATGAGATTCAACCCAGCCTACTGAAAGAGCTTGCAGATGTTACAAAAGGACCCCTTCTAAATTATCTACCAAAAAGTCTTCGGAGGCTGGAGAGGTTCTCACTGACTAGAAGCTGGCCAGTGTTATTCCAGTTTACAAGAAGGGCATGAGGGAAGACTCAGAAAACTGTAGGCCTGTTAGTTTAACCTCAGTGCCTGGAAAAACTATGGAGAAGATCATACAGAGTGCTTCCGAAAGGCACCAGGAATAATGCAATCATCAGGCATAGTCAGCATGGGTTCCTGTGATAAGGTCACCCACCTTGGGAACGAAGGGAAGGTGCTGAATGTAGTTATGGATTTCAGCAGGGCTTTGGATACTGTCCCTGATAGGATCTTCAGGACAAGATGTCCAGCTGTAAGATGAACAGGTTCATGGTGCACTAGGTGAAGAACTGGCTGAACAGCAGAGCTCAAAGGGCTGCCAGTGAATGGGGCTACACCTGTCTGGAGACAGGTCACCAGCAGCATTCCTCAGGGCTCAATCCCAGGGCCAGTGCTGCTCAACACTTCTACCACTGATCTGGATGCAGGATTTGAATGCACCCTTGGTAAGTTTACTGATGATGCTGAACTGGGAGGTGCTGTTGACTCAAGGGACATGAGGCCCCACAGTGGGATCTGGACAAACTGGAGCATTGGGCAATCATCAACGGCACGGAATGTAACAAGAACAAATGTTGGCTTCTTATTCTAGTCTATTCTAAAACTGATCACGGTGTAACAATATCAGCTCTGGTTGAAGAAATTCCTGACTCCTGCGTCATTAAAGGCCAGTCTGTTAAAAGTATCCATCCCAGTAAGATTCTGGGCAACAAAAACATTTTGTCTGATCTAGAAGAGTCACCTCTTACTGTTCCTAGGTTGATTCTAAGTTGAGAGATTCCTTCTTCCTCCATGGATGTATTTGCAAAACTGGTAAGGTCAGCAGCATTTGGGCCAGCGGATTTCCTAGCTAAGGCATCAGGAACCAGGCACATAGAAAAAGAGGGCAGCCTGGGAGTCTGACATTTAATTCTCATTCAAGAGTAACAGATAGCTTTTAACATTACAACACAGTGCAAGGTCCATCCTCTCTTAGGTGCACTCGTATTTACTCTTAGAGAAACTTTTACTACAAAACGACAGTTGCAGTTTTTTTGGCAAACACCTATGAACAGCATCTTTTCAGAAGAAATTGGAAGCCAACTTAAGCACCACATTAGTATTTTTTCTCCCCTTATCTACAAGGAAATCACAATTATCTGAATAGTGTTTAAGAACTTCTGAAGACTCCCTTATACCAGTGTTTTAGTATCCTCTGTAACCTTCAAAGCCCTGCTGTTTCTTGGGAGTGGGAAGCCTCAAATAACAAATTTAAGTCTAATGTCAAAAAGTGAGCTTTACTTCTTTCAGACACACATCAGGAACTTCTTAGAATCAGCTACAAAACCCTCTGCTGCTCTCAGATCAGCTTGAGAAATACCATTCAAGTTAAGGAGCTGCTCAGCCACTTGAAGTTGAGGAATGGATGCTGGCTTTGGGACATCTCTATAGGTAAGTCAACAGCAACAGAAATGTCTGAGCATATATGAGTACATTAGCACAACTGACTCCCAGGTAACAACAGGAAAACCAACAATATCTCCCGAGTCAGCTCAGGAAACCACAGATGCACTAAGGTAGCTAAAGGCACTTGCCTAGCATGCACCTCCTTCCAAACTCTGCTGCTGAGTTCAACGTTTTCAGTATTAGAACTAACACACGGGGTCTGAGGGTTTTCAAAGAGCTGCAACACTCTCATACTTAAAAACCTGAGAAACCTGAGTAACATGTTCTTTCAGAGTACTTACAGTCAGTGTCTTTTGGTAGTAAGTTATCTTTACTCGAATGGGATAGGGTTTGTTGCGGAAGTCTCTCTGACAGGATGCCAATGCTTGCGTGGAACCATCACTATGCAATAAGACAACTTACATGAAACTGTATCTGATCACTGATCAGGTAAGACAAAAAAGCAGCAATGTATCACAAAGCAACATCATGAGAGGTTTTGAATACGCAAGTTTCTCCAAAAGTTGTCCCACAACTGCACTGAGCTTTTCTGATGCCTGGGATCAACAGTACAACATGCTTTAGACAACACTGAGAGAAGGCAGCAGTGCAGACATCTGTTTGCTTCTAAGATATCTTCCTCCATCTGCGAGCAGAGATGGAAATGAACTATAGTCTGAACTGCACCAACTATGCTAGACACTTCTCTCAGAGAATCCAAAAATATGTCAATTGTGCCGCTGACAATAAACAGTCAGGAATCCAAATTCAATTAATTAATTTTAGCAATAGGCAAGTAGCTTTCTGTTAGTCACTTTTGTCAGTTATTAGCTGTGTGTGGAAGATATGCATAAGCAACGAAGAGGTAAAAAGTCTGTACCTCTGAGTTCACCCATCCCAAAGGACATATGTCATTTAAATATCCATCAGCTGCCAATTTCTGTGCTGTTACTGACAAAACAGTGTTTTAAGAAACAGAAAAACTCAACTGCAAAGAAAAGAATGAAATTTCACATGAAAGAAACATTTATAATGTTTCTCAAAGAGTCTCATGCAACTTTTCATTGTTCAAAACCACACATTCAGCATTAACACTAAAAATAAACTTACTTCTGATGGTCATACAGAAGTTGTCCATTGTTGCCTACAACAATGACTCCAGGATTGTTTTTCTAGAAAAGGAAACATTGAACAAATGGAATAGTTTAATTCAAAGTGAAGTATAAGTAACAATACTGACAGCCTTTCTGCAATAAAGCACCTGAAGTCGTTACACTACAGATACACTTCAGACGTTTTCATTCTTTCCGTACTTCAGGATTACTTAAGCAAAATGACTGAGCAGCACTGTATCACGCTGCAAGCTTTGCAAGAGGCTGCTACATTTGTTGCATAGTTAAGGGTGAAAAAAATCTACACAAATTAAGTTCTTGAATGTACTATCAATTTGACAAACACAAAAATATAGAAGCCACAGATAGAATAAATTCATATGCAGTGAAGATACAGACCTTGAAACTAATAGAAGACTGTCATTGGTTTATATCATGAGTTAATACATGCAACTTTTGCTGGGTAACACTGGGAAAAAAACATCCAAACAAACACTATGTTGTCATCCTACTGACCTTGCCAGTCACTAGAAAAACATCAGCACCTATCTATCAGAGACTAAACAAAGTCTGTTGAACACATCTCCAGTTACTTAAATTGCTAGAGGATGAGAACAAGCTAAAATGACAATGGTGCAACTGATCTGCAGTGCAATCACAGTTGCTTCCAAGAGTTTGCAAAGTGAACTCCAGTTTTCACAAGAACACAGGACTCCAGATTTAATATCGCTTCCCCCTTCAACGTTTTGATTCACCATCTCCTAAAGTGTACTGGATTTTGCTGGGATGGAGTTAAATTTCTTCATTGTAGATTGTATGGGGCTATGGTTTGGATCTATGACGAAAATGGTGTTGTTAATACAGCAATGTTTCAGATATTGCTTACACTGCCTCAACATCTGTTCTGCATCATACAGTCCCTCAGCAGCAAGCAGCCTAGGGGTGCACAAGCTGTGAGGCGAGTCCCTGGGACAGCTGACCCCAATTGACCAAGCAATATCCCAGATCATTTGGCATCATGCTCAGCAATAAAAGCCAAGTGGAGGAGGAAGAAGGTGGGGACACTCAGGTATGGCATTTGTCTTCCCAAGTCATTGTTATGCACAACAGAGTCCTGGGGATGGATGATCATCTGCTTGACAACAGGAAGCAGGGAACCAGTTCCTTGTTTTGCTTGACTTCAGCGTGCAGCTTTTGCTTTACCCACTAAACGGTGCTTATCTCAAACCACGAGTTTTCCTGTTTTCACTCTTCCAATTTTCTCCCCCATCCCATGAGGAGGAGTGGTGTTTGTCTGCCTACCAGTGTTAAGCCACAACATAAAGGAGTATACTACCCCACTAGGCAGACGATCAGCTCTTACGAAAACATGACTTGTGCTTCAAGAATTCAAGAAATAACTTCGTTGTCAGTTTGCAGTGACAGGGGAGGGTGGCACTTTGTTGTCAAAAAACACCACCACAACCAAACTCTGTGTTTCTTTTCCTTCATCACATAGACTGTAATAACAACATGACAGTATACTGGTAATAAAAATACACCAGCATTTCCACCTCTCAGCAATGCAGTTTGGTTAGCTTAACTGCTTCAACATCAGTACTACTGGCTCAGTACTACTGGAACACTTTAATGACATCTTCTTACTTACTATTTCTGCTTAACAACAGTAACACTGAGTTAGTTCAGAGAGAACCTACATGTGTTCTGCACATAAAATGAACAAACAGCTCCACTTCAAAGCATTCACAAGCTAAATCCAAGTCTAATCTACCTTAGAGCACAGCAGATAGCTACTAACAAAAGGATCCAATGGCAATGATTGATAGGCAGTCCAATATCTGCTGGGGATCATCTCTGGACGCAAGTACATACAAAAATGTACTAGAGAATCTAAAGTGAGGAATAACTTGTCAATTTTTTTGCTTTCAAAGGTCACAGGAAAGATGTGCTGTAAACTCTTGTGATGCTTAGCATGGTTCTTACCATTTCAGGTGTTCAGAGCTATGAAATTATACTTCTCTTTTTAAAAAGCTCTTGTCACTACTTCTACAGAGAAGTAAAAATTCAACTCTAGTACAACCTACAGTCTTAAAAGGAAGAGAAAAAACGCTTTGCAGTGTTTAAGGCAGCATCATAAGTAGGGTGCTTTGAGTTGGCACTACTATATCAAGTCTACTTATGGATTCAAGTATATTGGCTTGAGGACTAGTTACAGCACCAAACATCTTCCAGTGAACACACTGAAATATCAAGAAGAATTTCTCCATACTGGGACTCTAGAAGGTAGTTGAACATCTGCTACTTTCTGGTCAACACCAAATAAAGTCTTACAAACTCCAGTACTGGAGACATGGCTACAGACACGACTAAAACTTTTGTTTCGACTAGAAGTGACACATCATCACTTTCTAAAAAAAGGGTTTCTAACCACACTGACTAAACGTGGCATAAGCCAAGTAGCAGTGCTATCAAAGTTCTGAGAAACAGTGCTGTTCAGGTGCAATTCTTTGGTAGATGGCACATTCACCCGGCTCAATTACACCACTATCCATATTCATGCCAGATTCAGAACAAAAAGACAAAATCAGATTCAACAGTTCTTAGTAAGCTGAACAATACTCTCTATGTACTGTGTTTGAAGACCAGAAACTTAAACACCACCTTTGGCCTTTTAACTTCTATACATGATCAAGTCTGCAGTACACCAAAAGCCATCTGTAGGAGAAAAGCTGGTGTATCTACAAAAACCTACCTAAAAGCAAGCCAAATTGGGGCAGGAAAAGGAAAACAAAAGCAAAGCAGATCTACTATGTATTGTTAAAAGTTCTCCAGGACCATTCCAGACTGGAAACCTTGTAAATCAAACCAACAACTGCAACCCCATCTGCTACGGAATTCTTGCTGCTGAAATAAACAGGGCAGGTTTCTTCCAAGAAAGAAGAGCATCTCTGAAGACAGACACAGAAACTTTTGTTTCCACAGAGTCATTTTTTAGCAGAATATGCCTCTTCTAAATCACACGTCTTCAAATATAGCAGCATTTCAAATTGTGCACAGACACTCCAAGTTTCGGGTTGTACATACGTACAAGGCACCTTCCTTCCACACCAGCCTTCAGTGGCAATTCATTACATGTTATGCTTCACCTTTCAAGCTTTAAAAAAAACCAACCACAAAGTGTGAAAGAGTCTTGTAAAAGTCCTAAAAGTAAAACTTTATTATTTCAATTTATCCCTTTGAAGTGAAGGGGGAAAGAGTAGGAAAATAACATCCCTTTTCTTTCTCCCCCATAAAGTTATAGAAAGGAAAGGCAGTAAATTAACTTACAACGTTTGCTAGAAGTTTGCTTCTGACTAACCTTTCCATCGTTGTCAAAGGAATCAAAGAAGATCCCAACACCATTCCATTTGTCAGCTGCCCCAAACACAGGACCTTCCAAGCCTTGCTCTTCTGTGAACCAGATTGCCTAGAACAGAACGCAAGAAGGAGTGGCCAGTCAACACTCACTTTTTAAAGCACACCTTGTTTTCTTTCAGACAGATCAAACCCCTCAATGCATACCAATCCATCAGCTCCGATGCGGCCTCTTCCTGTAACCCGAAAGGTCACTTCGACTTCCCAAAATTCAAACACTGACTTGTTTTTCGTCCACACTGACCCTCTTTGGCTCTTCAAAGATGTTGTTATACGAATCTGATCTGCGCTTGGTATGGCATCTAGAAAGGAAAGAAACCAACCCAAATATATGAAAGGGAAGGGTTCAACAAGGACAAGTGCAGAGCTCTGCACCTGGGGAACAATCCCCTGCACCAGGACAGGCTGGGGGTGACCTGCTGGAAAGCAGCTCTGCAGAGACAGACCTGGCAGTGCTGACAGACCTGAGCAGCAACGTGCCCTCGTGGGCAAGAAGCCAATGGCAGCCTGGGGGCATCCAGCAGAGTGTGGGCAGCAGGGCCAGGGAGGTTCTGCTCCCCCTCTGCTCTGCCACATCTGCTGAGGCCTCATCTGGAGTCCTGTGTCCAGTTGTGGGCTCCCCAGCTGCAGAGGGACAGGGAACTGCTGCAGAGAGGCCAGTGCAGGGCCAGCAAGATGCTCAGGGCACTGGAGCATCTTCCTTGTGAGGAAAGGCTGCGGGACCTGGGGCTGTTTAGTCTGGAGGAGACTGAGGGGGGAGCTCATTAATATTGACAAATATCTCCCTGGTGGGTGTCAGGAGGTTGGGGCAGCACTTTTTTTCTGTTGTATCCAGTGACAGGACAAGGGGTGATGGGATGAAGCCGGAACACAAACAGTTCCATTGAAACATCAGGACAAACTGTGTCAGTGTTTGAGTGAGGGAGCCCTGGCCCAGGCTGCCCAGGGAGGGTGTGGAGGCTCCTTCTCAGGAGGTTTCCAAACCCACCTGGACACGTTCCTGTGTGACCTGATCTAGGTGGGAGCTGCTTCTGCAGGGGGTTGGACTGGATGTTCTCTAATGGTCCCTTCCAATTCCCACCATTCTATGATTCTATGAAAGTATTGCAAGTGCTTAAAGTAGACAATGAACAAATCATCTAAACTTACAAAATTTTCTAGTGTCCTCTATCAGACAGCAGTTTTCAAAGTAACTTGTTAGTGGTGTACTCAACTACTTGGGAGCAGGGGGGGGGAAACCCTCAACTCCCTACACCTTTACTTTCCACAGCTTGGTTACTACTGATTTACAGAACATTTAATCACTTTCTATTTGGGACCACAAATTACAACCTAAATAGAACACTGGCCTTGCTGTCAAGTTGTGTATTAAATTCATTAAAGTTTGGAAAACACAAATCAGGTTTAGCTCTCTGCTGTATCCCAGGTGACTTCTCACAAACCACAGATTTCCATTCTGCCCTTTAAAAACACATGTTCTAACGTGTTTAAAAGAACAATAGGCATATATTTAGAAAAATGCATTTGCTTGTGTTAACATTTATTTTCCTTAAAGAAGCAGGAGAAAAGCTCATCTGTAGGCAGTTTCCTTGGTGTCACTTGTAGCATGATATCAAAGAGCCACAAAATTAACATTCACGAATCAACTAATAGAAACTAAGTTAAAGTCTGTCCAAAAAATGGAAACATAGCAGAAGTTACTGCAGAGCAAGGACACGGAGGCAGAACCTCATGCACAGCAATGCACTGTACGTGGCAGGGGGACGTACAGAACAAGAGGTGCCTTTGCGAGTACGATCAATCCCTTAACCCTTGCTACAGAGGACACATAAACCACACTCGACAAAGCCGTACTAGCCACGGCACAATTTTCACCTCAAGGTCTCTGCTCAGTTCGTGTAACGGGCCGTGCAGCGGCACAGCCCCGCGGCCGCTCTGCCCGGCAGTGACACATCATCACTGCCATTTGGGAGCCTCAGCTCGCAGCGCCCAATGGCCCCGGGAGCCTTGCGACGGCCCCTCAGCGACACCGGGGTCGGCCGGGCTGACGTTTCACCGCCGTCACATCTCCTCTGTCCCTAAGGGACACCTGCGGGACGGGGCCCGGAGGGCGCGCGGGACGGCGGTGGGTGACGGCCCCGCGGCAGGTCCGGCCGACAGAGACAGACGCGGGGGAAGGACGCGGGGATCGCGGCCGACCTGTCCCCCCGGGCCACGAGGGCCCCGCCGCTCCCACACGCCGGTCCAGCGGCCCCTGGAACCCCGCCGAGCCTGGCCTGTCCCGCCGGCCCCGGCCATCTTCGCCGCTGCGCCCCGGCCACGGCCTGTGCCGGCTGCGGCCCGCACCGCCCCCTCCGGCGAGGGAGCCGCAGGCCCCGCTCGCCCCCCGCACAGCACTTACTGCCCGTGTGCGCCCAGAACGGCACCGTCCCATCCGCCTGCACCAGGTGCGGTCCCTTGAAGCTGTACTTGTACTCGAAGCGGCGGTGCGGCGGAGCCGCCCCCGCGCCCGCCTCCGCCGCGTCCCCGAGGGCGAGCGGCAGCCGGCCGAGGGCGAGCAGCGCAGCGGCGACAAGGGCCGCCGCCAGGCCGCCCCGCTGCTCGCGCGCCGCCATCTTGGCCCGTGCTGCGGGATGCCCGGCACAGCCAACAGGGCGCCGCGCGATTGGCCGAGCGCGGGGGCCGGGCGAAGGCCGGGGCGGGGCGGCGCCGCCAGCTCGGGATCGGCCCCGGGATCGGCCCCTGCCCTCGGCCCGCCCGGCCTCCGCCCCGCCGCCTCCCGCCTGCGCCGGGCCGTGCCGCTGAAGGCGGTAACCGGCGCTACCTCTGATGGCGCGGGCGGCCCGTGCCTCCGCCCGCTCGGCTGCCCGTGCGCTCGTGGCGGGCGTGCCGAAGCGGTCGCGGGCTCGGCCCCGCGGGATGGCCGTGCCCTGGGAACGGAGCGGGCCCGGAGAGTCCCGGGCTCGGCGGCTGGGAGAGAGGGAGCCAGGCTGGCGGCGGCTCCGAGCCGCCCCGGCCCCGCCGCGTCCCTGCGCTGTGCCCTCAGCGGTGCGGGCGGCCGTGGGCAGCGGGGCCGGGGCGGGCCCCGGAGGCCGTTTGCAGGGCTGTAGGGGATGAACAGGCTGCAGAGGGGTGAATAATCCGTAAATAATCCTTTACTCGGCTAAGGTCCCTCTTACGCGGGCTCTTGTTTCTTCACTTTTAATGGGAAATCCTGCGGAAGAAGCGATAGGGTCTCCCACAGCACACGGGGCTGTCCTGCAACGGCAGCCCGCAAGCAAAGCGGCAGTGCTGGGACACTCACCCTCGGCAACGCGAGCTGACAGCGCTGGAAGCTGGTTGTGACCCAGACACTGCTTCAGACAGGGTCGGGCTGTGAAAGGTGAGAAGCAGGAGGCTGGTTGTGGTTTGGCAGCATGCAGTGCCTCAGAGCACGGCAGCCCCCATGCCCAGAGCGTGCTCCTGTTAAACCTAGAGCTTTCTTGCTTAAATACCATCGATTGCTCTAACAACCTCATTCCAGAAGAAAATAATTACCAGCAGCGTTTTGTTTCAGTTTGTTTTCACCCTTGTGTTTTGCTCTACCTTTTTCATAGACATCTGTTTCTATCATGCCTTCTTTTCCTTTTACCTCGTCGGTGTGCATTAGCGATTTCAGAGTCAGTGAGCAGGTTCAGAACCTTCTAAAACAGAGGGTGACCCTGGAGCTGTTTAGGAGAGTTTAAATGGCACACATCTACTTCAGCACAGGTAAAGTAAAACCTGAGGTATTCACTGGGAAAGGCACTTTCTCAGTTACACAAAGAGCTAAGCAATTGTACTGATTGGAGATGTGCAACCAAAATATTTCTGAGGTAAATTTTAGAAGAACTTACAAAAGTGTCTTGAGTATTCTTGGTAAGTTAATACGTGTAAATATAAAGAAGTACTCGATGTTTTGTGTAGTATGTTCCATCCAACTGTATTCTAAAGTGTCTCTAAATGACTTAGAGTATGTTTTACTTTTGTAGAGTAAATGTGTGGGAGATGTTAAGGAGTCTTTTTTTTGACAGCCTGCTAGACACAGAAAGCTCATCTATTTGTCTGCTCTTTAAAGATATATATAGTGCTTATTTCAGGTAAAGTTATAGAGCATTGGAACAATACCTTATACTGCAGTTCCTTCAGGAAGGTGAAATGGTGTGTATGTGTCAGAGATGTAAAGAGAACAGTGTGAAGCCCTATCCTGTGTATTTCATACATTTGGTAGTAACCTTGGAACTTGCTGTGCCATTTAAAACACTGGTAAATGAGGTGCTGAGGGACACGGGTTAGTTTAGGGATGGGCCTGGCAGTGTGAGGTGAGGGATGGGACTCAATGATCTTCAAGGACTTCTCCAACCTTAATGATTGTGAAATAACTGAGCCACACTGAAGAGGCTGCAAACCCAACAGCACTAGCTGTGAAACAAATCTCTTACTCACTCACCCACACTCTTAAGCAGGTTTGAAATTCTGCCCCTTAGAGGCACTGGCATAGAGGCAATACCTGATTTAAGAGAACAGATGCTGTACTGCATAACTTTATGATGTTACATTAAATTGCCTCATCCTATTAATAGGTAAAGAACATTGTGCAGCTACTTTTTGCATTTATCTTTCTTGCTACCAAGTCTTCTATCATTTGACGGATCCTTCCCCTTTGTTTTATATAATTCTTCATAGTTGCTTCATAGTTGTCACAGAGCACACAAAGCTGCACAGTACTTGACAGCAGTCCAGAGCCAAGGAACAGGATTTCCCAGATCACCATATGGTTATTTCTCATTTACCATACTGTCACTTAGGCTGTGTAACCTCTCTGCAGTCTTACCTTCCTTTTGCTATTCCTCTCTTCCAAATTATTCTGTTCATTTTTGCCACAGGAAACTGACAAGTTTTTTCATTGCAACTAAGAGTTGAAACTGTTCCTCTCTCTCTTACTGTTTCCCTTTTATTAGGATCTTGAAATGGAGCATCTTGTAGGCTATAAGGCATTATTGCACAACTATATTTTTATCTTATTCCAAGAAACAGATCAAACGGATATAAACCAAAGAAATAAACCAGGGACGAAGATTAAAAAGCTCAAGAGAAGCTGAAGGCAAATCTCAAATGTTTGGGACCTCCAGAATTTGTTTTCTAGCTGATTGTCTTCACTCCATGAAACAATGTCAATCTCATGGTACAACAAAGTCAGACTTTTTAGAGCAGGTCTCTCTCTGGTTCTCACACCTTTGTTCCCCTGTTAGCTCTGCTATAAGAGAAACCAATCCCAGCTTGCTGCAGCCTAGGAGCTCAGCATTCTTTTAGGTGGTAAAATGTCCTCTTTTTCTACTCCTCCTCTCCTCTAACCTACACAAAGGCAGACTAGATGCCACAGCACTAGAGAGAGATAAGGATAATTGTCTCGTTCCTTTGTCCCAGGGGGAATCTGTGCCAGGCTTCTCTGGCCCTTCAGACACCTGGATCTCCAGTTCTGTCCTTTCAGCACCATTCTATTTTTTTTCAGTCTGATTTCTTATGGTAGCCATGAGTTTCCCACAAGGAATATGAAGATCAGGCCCATGCTTCTGACCATTCCTTCTTCTCCTTTTGGGAGAAGGAAGCTCGTTTCCTTATGCCTTCCAGCTTAGAGGAGGCTGGAAAGGAGGAGGCAGGTGGCTGAACATCAGTAGTCCTGCGTTCCATCACTGTAATTCCCCATGCCTTGACTGTAAAGGCTGAAGTAAGGGAGGGATCGATGTCATGAAGTGCTTTCTACGTTCTTATGATTGTTGGAACAAAGTAGTCAAAATGCTTGGGAAGCCCCCTCCCACCCCCAGGTATCACAGGGCTCACCAGTCCTGCTAATGAGGTGTTTTTTTCCAGTGAAAATTAAATGTATAGAACCTAATACTCCAAGGGAGGGAAATAAGGGGTTTATGCATGTTTGTGTGTGTGCTGACCTGAAGATCTAGGTTGCTTTCAAGAATCTGGTTGGCATCCAAAGATTCAATTGTAGTTACTAGGATGTGTTAGCAATTATGCATAGAGGATTTTTAAAACTTCATTTGAAAATGGAAGCTCGCTCCTTTAAAAATCTTTCCAGGCCTGGAAAGCAGCCCTACAATCCACAGTGACAGACAGGAAGACATCTAGTGTCTCCCAGATTATAGGAACTAGCAGCTGACACAGGGCACTGCCCATCCCAGATGTCTGGACTATGTGAGCAAAAAGATGTTTCCTATTTGTGAAAGCCTTCCTGAATCATGTCCTGAGAATTGCATTTGCATTTAAATACAGCAACAGGGAAAGGATAGTTCAGCAAGGAGAGAACAGAAAATGTCTTGTTACTGGCCTGAAACCTACTTGGACTACCATGGACTGACAGCTGACTGTGTTGATGAGAAGGTTTGCGACCATCAGTCCAGTTACCAATAGAGAGATGCTCTCTCAGAAAAGCATGATCCTGTTTGCTGGAAGTTTCAGCAGAAACACCAAAGAACCTGTGAATGTATTCTTGCATAGCACTTGCTAATATCTCTCACACATCCAGAATGCACCTTCACAAGACCTTGTGTGAGGGACCTGCCAGCAGGATGGGGAGTTCTGTCTAATCCCAATTCAATACCCCAGTGCCTCAGCACTGCTGAGACAGAGATGGTGGGGTTTCTCTGTCACTGTTCTTGGAAAAACACTGTCGTGTTTCTCAGAGGTCTCAGAAGGCAAGTCCAAGGCCCTGTGGGTGTGCAGTACACATGAATCCATCCTTCAGCCCCCAGTGTTGCCAGCACTTGCACATGCTACAGACATGGCATTGGGAGGAAGCAGAGAAAAGGGAGAAAACAGCTGAGGCCACAGAGAAGTCTTTCCTAAAGGCGTTGGGGGAACTGTTGCTTGTCCTGCCAATAAACTCCTGAATTTGAAAGAGTTTAAATGTGGTTAAACCTTGTGTTGAGTTTAGGAGTTCTGAGCAAAAGCGCAGATGACTGTACCTGTAACTAGAGTGTAGAAAACAAGTCTAGTGCTGTGGCACCTAGTCTGCCTTTGTGTGTTGCTTAAGGCAAGAGAAATCCGCACTGGTAACTGCACTTACTGTCCAGTCTCTTCCCATCTTAGTGCTTGTTCCATGAGTTTTATGTATATCCATGGAAGCAGGTACTTGTACAGAGACACAGATTATTTCACAACAGCTGGGGGCCTGCTGAAACAAACTGGTTCTTGCATTGGCTGTACTCAAATTTGTGTGTAGTGAATGAAGTGCTGTGTGGAGAGAAAGGCAGGGGAAAGCTGTGATTTCCAGACATCAGCCAGACATCAGCCTCCTGGTGAAAATGCTGATGTTGACATCTGCAGAACACAGAACCCAGGGGTTCTTGTCACTAATGGCGTGTGCTTTTGGAGGGCCCAAAGAAGATGGCTGCTTGTTCCAGGACTGATGGTTTTGCCAACCTCAAGCTACCTTTCTTCTCCTGCTTTGTGTCATCTGTGTCATGAAAATGAATCTGTGAGAGTCCAAAAGTGCTGCTGTGCAGTTGGCAGTATGTATGTCAGATGGAAAAGAACCATTAAATCATGTTATTCCAGTGAGATTTATGAAGCTCGGGCCTTCCACTAGCTGTGTAACACAGACTACTGTTCCCTGGAGACCTGCAGAAGAAAGAGTATTTCTGCAAGGCAAATATGGTGGGCAGCTGACCTGGCACACTCGCCCACATACACAGCATGCAGAGGAACCACAAAGATGTGCAGAGAGAGCTGGCACAGGCTGCATCTGTCCAAAGGGCACATTTCTGTTATCAGGTGGTGGTGAACGACCTTCGTCTGCTGGGGTCTTGCCTGCACAAGCCATGAGATTTCCTAGACAGGCTGACACAGACTCCCTGAAAAACAGACAAGTAAATAGTGCTACGTCTTCAGAGCAGACTGAGAGCCAGAGCATTTTGCAGAGCACATTGAGAGGTGAGCAAGTGACGTGTCTGTAAACTCTTTATTTCCACAAGTATGGCAGTGCCCCACAAGTAAGGCAATACGGAGGGGTTATGTGTGGAGAAAAAATGAGGGACCGTGGACATGGATCCCGGGGTATAATGTTAGGCCCATTGGGGCAAGGCAGCCTGGGCTCTAGTTATATGGATTTGATGCACAATCAAGACCAGAGTCAGAGCCATGGTTAAAGCAGTTGCTGTCATGTAGACAGCAGGCCGCTTTCTGTTCCCTCAAGGTCGGACTGTTTTCAGCTGAAGGTGGTAAACAACTTCGGGGAAAAACAAGATGTGAAAATGTGAGGGAGCTTGCTTATTGCAGAAACCGCAAGTAGGATGAACATGAAAATGTAATCTATTAGCTGCTGTTGCTGAGCTAGCTTTGAAGCTGTTGTGTATGTAAGTTAGAGCCTGCTTTCAATAAAGTGAAGAAGATTTCTGCTATCACTCACACGGAGTAGGACTGGATTTCTTCCCACCCAGCTGAGAATCGGACCCTGGGTTGAGAGCCGCATGAAGTAGGCTTAGAGCTAGTTTTCTTCTTTAGGCTTCGAGCTGGTTTAATAGGCTTCAAGTTGGTTTTTTAGGCTTCGAGCTGTTTTTTTTAGGCCAAGAGCTGAAAACTTCGTGGCAGTTACGGATGTAGATAACAGTATGAACACAGTGCAGAAGTGACCTGATGTCCATGAAAACAACCTTTAAGTGGTACTTTTGAGTGAACGAGCATTGGTGAGTCACAGAGCTGTGCCCTACCAGCCTTGTGGCAAGGCCAGAGTGCTATCCCTAGGACAGTCACCCTCAGGGCACGTCTGCAGACTAGGCTGTGTGCTTAAACCCAGCTGGCATGAGGCAGATGCTTCAGGGGCTGGGCCAAGCACAGGCAGTGCAGAAAAATACCTTGCACTAATGTCAGTTTTTGGCTCTACCAGGAAGATGCTTCAGCCTGGCCTGTGTTCTCCAGCTGGGACACCAGGCAGGGCTCTTTGTTTTTACTGATGCCCTGTGACAGTGTTTTCAGCCTTAGCACGGTTTTCACAGAATCACAGAATGGTGGGGTTGGAAGAGACCTTTAGAGATCATCCAGTCCAATCCCCTGCAGAAGCAGGTTCACCTAGATCAGGTCGCACAGGAACGTGTCCAGGCAGCTCTTGAAGACCTCCAAGGAAGGAGACTCCACAACCCCTCTGGGCAGCCTGTTCCACTGCTCCCTCACTTCACAGTGAACTCGTTTTTTCTTATGTTTAAGTGGAACTTTTTGTGTTCCAGCTTCATCCCATCACCCCTTGTCCTGTTGCTGGCTACTATAGAAAAAAGTGTTGCCCTAACCTCTTGACACCCACCATTTAGATATTTATAAGTGTTAATAAGATCTCCCCTCAGTCTCCTCTTCTCCAGACTAAACAGCCCCAGTTCCCACAGCCTTTCCTTGTATGAAAGCTCCAGTCCCCTGATGATCTTGATGACCCTGCGCTGGCCTCTCTCCAGAAGTTCCCTGTCCCTCTCGTGAGCTGAGGAGCTTGGAACTGGACACAGGACTCCAGATGAGGGCTCACCAGGGCAGAGTAGAGGGGGAGAAGAACCTCCCTTGACCTGCTGGCCACACTCTTCTTGATGCCCCCAGGATGCCATTGGCTTCTTGCCCACGAGGCTACGTTGCTGGCTCATATTTAGCTTATTATCAGTCAGGACTCCCAGGTCTTTCTCTGCAGAGCTGCTCTCCAGCAGGTCACCCACAGCCTGTCCTGGTTGGGGTTGGTCCTTCCCAGCTGCAAGACTCTGCACTTGTCCTTGTTGAACCTCGCGAGGTTCCTCTTTGCCCAACTCTCAGGCCGGTTAAGATCCCTCTGAGTGGTAGCACAGCCTCTGGTGCATCAGCCAGTACTCCCAGTTTGGTGTCAACAGCGATTGCAGAGCCACTCACATACACAGAGTTCCCACTCTCCTTTAAGTAGTTGTACTACTGCAAGTGATGGACAGGGGAACCACTAGGTATCCTGGAGACCATCACCTTCCGTTGCAGTTTGTGTTTGTCAAATCAGTGAAGGAAAGAAGTATTTTCAGAAATTGTAGGCAGAGGTTTGACAAAACAACCCCATTTCATCTCTGCTCCAAGACATCTGGAAGTCAGAGTAGTTTTTCTTTTGACTGAGTTGTTTCTGAGAATGTACCACAATTTTCAAGAGTCAATTAGTATATTCACTGCTGTTATTATTCTCTTAACTCCTCTCTCCCAGCCTTGGGGATTCTCCCTTCTTCGTTCTCTTAGTCCAGAAATCTGGGCATGAAGTGTATTACTTAATTTCAATTACAATGTTAATTACAGAAGACAAGTGGTTACTGAATCTTGCACCATAATTAATCAAGCTGATATTTACTTACTACATTGTTCATACTGGATTAAGCTGTAGCTGGACAAGCAGGGCGAGGAAAGTGAGTGACAGGAGCATTATCATGGCACACTGCTTCCCATTGGGAAAGTTCGTCTTCCTTCTGAAAGAGACGCCTTCAGGGATCATGTAATTTGAATTCCCTGTGAATTTAGTGTCATCTTAGCTTGACCAGCTCTGGAAGAACATATTAACCTCCTCTTGTGATTTTCAGAAAACCATTCTAATTTAGCAAGTAATTAAGGGTCACATGTAGGATAAAGAGCTAGGTAAGCTTGGATTACGCACAGGAAGCTTTGTTTCCAAGGCAACCGTAGCAGAGGGAGTGTTAATGCTGAGGTCAGCCAGTTAATGAACTGGGAATGGTTACTGGCTGCAAAATGTATCAGAACTGGGGAAACGAAACCAAAATGCGTTACCATTTAATGATTTGATGATAGAAACCAAATGCCTACAAAGAGAGTTGTATCGCTGAAAGTGCTGAAGACAAAGGTTACAGGCAGCGGGACCATTCTGCTGAGTGAGGTCACAAGGAGCCCCAAACAATGACGCCTGACAAAGTTTGTATTTCTTCTTTAAGCCAAAATGACTTCAGCCACCATTGGTGGATTTCACATCTTCTCAGTGTGAGGCTGTCAGTGCTTGCGTAAGCTGCTGCTGCTCACACGCATGCTCTGCGCTGGACCTGCGTTTCTGCCCGAGGTTGGTCCTGACAGAGGTTACCACCTGGTAACATGGTAAGGATGCAATCAGCCTGGCAAATTTAGCACACTGAAAGACCAGAGACACTGGGCTTCCCAGAGCTCAGGGTGTAACACACCCTACCTTTGGAGTCCAGGCGCTGGAAACTAGCCTCATGGAAGACTTGACAGGGCAAGCACATAAACATCACGGCCACAGCTGACGTGTCCAAGGCAGCTCATTTGCAACAAGCACCATGTAATGCATTAAAAGATGTTAATATTTTTTAAGGGGAATCTTACTCCCCCCCCTGCTATTCTTATAACCTTAATTTCGATGCTTTATGAGCCATGTGTAGTCTTAGTCTTCATCTCCTCTTGCTGATAATTGTCAGGCTTTGACAAATAAAGGTTGTGCTCCCCTGACTCCATGGTGACACATTGCTGGCAGTAGGAAGAACTTCTTTGCTTTTCTGCCTGCTATGTTTTAAAACTCCCGGATGCACTCTTCCAAACCAGGGGACTACCATAACAAGTTTCAGAGTTAATCAAAGGAAGTGCAGCTCTCATTGATTTACCCAGAAGCCATACCTGTTTTTTCAGGGACTTCAATTTCTCTGTAAGAGGTCTGGCTGCCTGTAAGCCTGTGCAGCTTGCAGATGGGGATATAAATCTCGTGTTTGTTCTCAATACTGAAGATCAATCTGTCTCTGAAAATTGTTACTGCAAGGGTTCAATGGCCCCACGTACAAACATTGGAATAGTCTTAGGGGAAGCAAAATATTTTCAGCTGCAGATAATCAAAGCATTTTGAAACAGGATTTCTGTGGAAAAAAAGCCCAGATTGTGTTGTCAAAATTGAGGATTTTTTGAAATGTATTTTTTTTCAACTACAGTTTGGATGATGGGAAAAATATTCTGACACAGACAGCAAAACATCTTATTCCATCTTAGCTCTCCAACAGTTTGAAATGTACTATTTTGACTTTTATGTGTTTCATTTTGATACAATACTGTATAGAATTTTAATGTAATTTATTAACCAAAGGAACATTACAGAAATTCAGTCTTTTTAACCCTATGAGAAAAAGCAATGCCTGTCTTTTTAATTCCAGGCATTTTTTCAGCTTTCTGTCTAATTTAAAATTAATCCCCCTAATTTCAGAACTTCCTCTCCTTACCTTTGGAATTAGCCTAAATTTCCAGTGGAAGAGGCTCTTTAACAAGCACACAAATTAGCATTTTCCCTTAAAATGTAGGCACTGCATGATATATGAAAAATCTGGGATTAGATTGTTGTGCTATAAAGCAGCATGAGAGCTATGATAGAGTGCAAAGAGGAGGAATGACCTGTTAAATGCTTTCTCAGTTCACTTGTACCATGGCTATCCCATGTGATTAGTGAGAGAAAGAACTGAGCAGGCGTTTTTGAAAGTCTTCTTTGAAACAAACAAGCATTCTCTGTTTTTTGCTACAATTAGATGACATTGATGCCACACAGCATCCTGGGTCAGTCTTGCAGGTGTGCAGGTTCCTCTGACCTTGTGCCGTGCTTCCTGGAAATGTGTGTCCACCATGGATGTGTAAATTTGGGCAATTTTTGATGTTAGCTGATCTGTATTTTTTCAATGTGCAGCCTTGGCATACAAGCAGGCTGCTTTGCATTAGTCCACCTCTGCTTGCACTGGGCGAATTTAGACACTCTACTCTCAACCACATGCTGTAAAACTTTCAGTAAAGATAAGCCTGTGCTGGAGCTGAGCTGACAGCCTGTGGTGGCAGCTATGTGGGGCAGACTGAGGCAGAAGCTGGTCCCACTGACCCTGCAACAAGTGTTACATGTATGTTTCTGTGACCAAAGGGGAGCACCAGAATGAGGAGAGGTGCAGAAAACACAACCTGTCAGGAAAGGTAGAGTTTTTTATCTTGTCAAAGGCTAGAACAAGGAAAGCACAGTGTAGCCATTCAAACCTAAAATTCAGAAATTTACCTTCTGTCTCCACAGGTAGCTGGAAAAAAGTGTAATGGCCTTAAATGAGTAATGGGTTTAAACAGTGCTGAGGAGAATGTGTGCAAAATGTTAGTGGATATTTTGCATTTGCTCCAACTGGTGAGTACCTGGAGAGAATGCTGACAAGTGCTGACAAGGCAACAGCATCTCTGCAAAGGTTCCTCAGTGACACGGTTTAGTTTTCTACAGTCCTGTGAGGAGGAGGGAGCTGGACTCCACAGGGGTCCCTTCTATCTTGAGATAATCTGTGGTTCCGTGATTCATCTTCTGTCTCAAAGTTAACTCCTTTTATGCTTCATTCAGCTCCAGGGTTGCAGAGCAACAACATTCAGCCAGCCATTCCTTGATTTTATTGAGCTTTTTTAAAATGAAGCCTCCTTGCTTTCCTGTTGAGTGAGAGGCTCCCTCCTAACATGTCCCTCTGGGTCTCCAAGGGGCTATTTTTTATTTGAATTTTACTAAAATGAACAATTGACCCATTCACATCTATCTCAAGCAGGGATGAGCTGAATGGATTTTAAACCATCTGAACCTCTTTGAACATTAGAAGTTGTCAAATTTAGAATCTGTTCAAGCAAATGACCTGGAAGTGAACCATGAAAAACATGGAAGCATCCCTGGCTTTGAACTTTGGCTTCTTGAGTGAAGCCTCTGGGAGAACTGCTCATGTGATTCTCAACACAGTGCAGCTTGAATTGCCCCATTTCCTCAATGCTCTATCTATGCAGCAAGTCCCTTTCCCTTGTCAGATGTCTACCATAGACTTGGAGCCTCACCTCTGCTATACTTCTGTTCTTTCAGTTGTCTTACCTCATCTCCCTTTTTCTTCTTGTTTGCTTTCTCCAGTTTATTTATCCACCTCCTGACAATAAGCCTTCCCTTAACAACTGGACCAGTTACTTCATTGTTTCTCTAATGCAATAAAACTGACAGCCTCGGTGATGAGGATGGGGTAAGGAATGATGCCTCAAGCATCAGCTGATGGATGGAGAATTACTCGGATTGTTTTCAATGCAAGCTTGCATGCTGCATATTTTTCTCCCTTAGTTTCTATATGGGAGCAGGAAGGACTTCTCAGTGATTTTGGTACCCAAAGGAAAAACTAGTCAGATAAAAGCCCCATTCAATTTACTTTTATTGAGAAATAGAAGAGTAAATATGCAGAATTCAGGAGAAAGCAGACAGTCACACACAGACACACACCATTCTGGTCAACCCACTGGCTGGGTCCAAGGACCTTGAATGTCAGGGCTCCCAACACCAGGAAACACAGCACAGCCAAGGGGGCTGCCCTGGCCTCCCACCCCATTACTGCACTGCCTTGCTACACAATTCGCCAGGGAAGGACTCCAGAGCCCATCCCCAACTGCCCTTGGCCAGCCACACTCGTACATCCCACTGCTGCTCAGATCAGCCTGCCTGGACTCAGGCTGTGTTCTTCCTGGTTGCATTCCAAGCTCACACCTTCCACTTGCACCTGATTCTCACTGACTTTGGCTGCGTCTCCCTCAGCTTTCTGCGGTCATACTGAAAGCTACAAAGCCCATTTCAGCCTACATGACACCTACTTCAGTGTGGGTTCACAGAGGTGGTATTTTTAGCATCTGATATTACCTAAAGGATGGAGAGATTTCTTTGTTCTTTTGGCATTAAAAAAAGAAATTGTTTGCATATCCCAAACTCTGACTGTTCCCTAGAGGCGTGTAGTGAGGATAACTGGCCTTGCATCACAGGAGCCACTTCTCATCTTGCTCCAACACCATTTGCTTTTTGTAGAGCGCTGACCACGTGGCTCGTGATGCTTGCAGTACCTCAGCGAATCAGACCCCTGAGCTGTCAAATGTATTCCTCATTACTAGTATGGTCATGAATTTCCAGTCATCTCAAACCCAAGGAGCAGATTCTAAGAGCAGCTCCCTACCTGATGGTGCATGTTGACTCTGGAAAAGGTGGCAGCACATATGTGAGCGCTGCCTCAGCTGGTGAGGTACTCAGCAAGTGCAATCAGGAGATGGAACCAGAAAGATCAGGTGTCTTTTGCTTAGTGCAGTTTGCTGACAGTGAATGCATTTCCCTTGCTCCTGTGGGTTTCAGGCAAGCCAATTCCCACGCCTTCCTTTCAGGCCAGTGGATGTGGCTCAGCACGGAACCATTGCCACAGTAGCTGTTGGATGGCTCACTGTGCCTGCCGTGTCTCAGGATGCTGCACACAGCTCGTGGGCCTGACACCCACAGCCTCTGTCCTGGGTAACTTGTACAGAGGGAGACTTTGACAGGACGGGAGTAAAAACCTGCTCACCCTTCCCTAGGAAAGATCCTTTCCAACTCTGTGTATCATTTGGAGCCTTTGTGATGATTTTAAGGTTTTCCCCTTAGATACAGCAATTTTTTCACTTTCAAAGATTGCCTCCTATATGTTCCTGTCACCCCCTGGGCCTTTTCCCTTCACATGAAGTTCATAAACAGGCTTCACTTCCCTTGGAGAGGACTTAGCTGTTAAACATTTGCCCATTTCCTGTGTGACCTGCTCCAGGTGGTCCTGCTCTGGCTGGGAGGTTGGACTGTTCAAGGTCACTTCCAGCCCTTGGGGTTCTGTGAAGTGAATTTGTGCTGAACTCACATTTACAGAGTCCTGATATTGATGAAGAGCCATTTTCAGACTGTATGGGACAGCACAGCAGAAAGGAGTGCAGGGAAAGGCAGGGAGACTTTGCTTACCTGCCTCCCCTCTGCTGCAGGCTCTCCCTGGGGCAGCAGTGGCGGGCAAGTGGCTCTGACACTCCCCACTTTGTACACAAGGGGCTGTGCCACCACACTGAGGACACACCATCTGCCATCTCTCAGGCAAGGATGGCTGCCATTGTCAAAGGTGAGACATTTATTGTCTAGTGATGGTAGGACTCCCTGGCTCATGTTCACAGGTGAGATGGCATGAAAACACATTCAGGGACAATTCCCAGCAAGCATTAAAAATGGTGCTTCTCTGGCAGGTGCAACATTAATTACAAATGTGGTTTTCCACTCCATGTACTTTGCAAACACTAAGCTAATCTCCACTTCTGCAGGAAAAGATAGGGTTTGCAGATCCCACCCTACCAACAAGAGGAGGCAGTTCAAAGCACCTGTAGTCAGGAGCAGCAGCTGAGAGATGTGCCATCTCATGCACTTGGGAAAGTGCTTCCTTTCTTTCCCACTCCTTATTTGCATTCATTCTCTGCTGTGCCCCCAAGCTGCAGCTGCTGAAGCTGCAGCTGCTGAAGCAGCAGCCAGAGCAATGAAGCCACCACTCAGCGGGACTGGAAACACTGAGCTGGGGAAGGACCCCAGCCCTCTTGCGTCTTTGTTCCTTAAGAATAGGATCACCTTCACCTTCAGAAAATTAAGGCCATTCCTATTTAAATTGGTGCACAATTGGTCATGCTCATTAGGAAGGAAGGAGGCCTGAGAACCCTGTTTCCCAACAGCAGCAAGGCAAAAAGTAAACTGGAGGAGGATGTGGAAAGGGGATAAAACATGTTTAAGGATTACACCTTGGCGTGCACAGCGTGCAGTTTGACAACAACTCATGTCGCACTGTCCTGTGGTAAACCAGAAGCTATTAATCCCATGGGAAACAAAGGAAACCCAAGGGACTACCTCCTGCACACGGTCTGTGGGAACACAGCAGGCAGCAGCGATGAGAGCACAGATCTCCGCAGCAGGACCACACCTGCCTGGGGCAGCACAGGAGGAGTTTCAACTGCCTGAACTGCGGGGAAAAAGAAGGGAAAAAAAGAGAAGATATTTGGTCAATTTGGCTTAAGGGAACCAAGCTTTATTTGTTCTCATCTCTGCGTCTTTTGGGACTTCACAAAGCAAGGATGGCTCTAGGAACATGTTTAAAGGGGTTCATGATAATTTTGTTCACTAAGAAGTTTCTTTCTACCAGCCAGCAAGAGCCAGAGCATGGCCCCGGCTCCAGGGGTGGCATTGACTGCAGGTAACAGCCTTCAAACACAATGCACCTGCTTGGGCTGTTTCCAGCCAGCCTGTATGTCACTTTGGAAGCCAAGACATGAAATTGCTTTGCTCTAGAACCCTTTCCATCCAGTGCAGTCCGTGAGGCCGTTTCCATGGGGCAGAGCTGGCAGCCATTGCTGCAGCCTCAGTACCTCTTGCCCGTGGCTGTGCTGTGGCTGCCAGGGTTGCTGCTGTGCCGCTGAGCGAGGCCTGGCCCTGGCGCTGGGTGCTGCCTGTGCTTCCCCAGGCCGGGGGGCTCTGCGGCACGGGGCCGGGAGATGGATCCAGCTGCCAGCCTGCCTGTGACCGAGGCAGGCGTGAACCTCCCCTCAGCAGCCACTGTAAGGGAGTCAGAACTGCCTCCGTGTGTGAGCCCATCGTGGTGTGACCCTGCCATGGTGTGAGCCCATCGCGGTGGGAGCCTGTCGTGGTGTGACCCTGCCACGGTGTGAGCCCATCATGGTGTGAGCCCACCGCACAGCATAGCACACTTGGGGTTCCTAAGCACCCTGCCAGTCGTGGGCACACTGCTCAGATGCCACAGCTGCCCCCAGCGTATTGGGTGTGAATTTATCCCTGGTGTTGCCCTTTTTCCCACCAAAATCAATTCCTCAAAGCTGTTTATCTAAAGCCCAATGTGTCCCAGCAGGATTCTGTTTGTACCTGTGGAAGGCAGCTGCTTCTGGGGTCTGTATGCACCTCGGTGGGCCCTGGGCTGGATGGGTTTTGGGGTTGCTGTGGGGGCTTTACATCAGTGCTTCCTGTTGCTGTGGGGTCTTAAGTCAGTTTAGGGGTTGGTGTGGCGTTTTGGTCAGGCTTTGGGGTTGGTTTGAAGGTTTTTGACCGGGCTTTGAGGTTGGTGTGGGGTTTTAGGTCAGGGTTTGAGGTTGGTGTGGGGTTTTAGGTCAGGGTTTGGGGTTGGTGTGGGGTTTTAGGTCAGGGTTTGGGGTTGGTGTGGGGTTTTAGGTCAGGTTTCAGGGTTGATGTGGGGGGTTTTGGCCTGGTTTTGACGTTGGTGTGGGGGTTTGGGCCGGGTTCTGTGATTGGTGTGGGGTTTTAGGCGAGGTTTTGGGGTTGATGTGGGGGTTTTTGGCCAGGTTTTGGGGTTGGTGTGGGGTTTTAGATCAGGATTTGGGGTTGGTGTGGGGATTTTGGCCAGGATTTGGGGTTGGTGTGGGGCTTTAGATCAGGATTTGGGGTTGGTGTGGGGATTTTGGCCGGGTTTTGAGATTGGTGTGGGGTTTTTGGGGGTGTGTGTGGTTTGTTTTTGGGTTTCTTTAATTCCCCTAAGCCCTCATTAACTCCACTCATGCTGTCTTACTCTGTTTGCCAGCGCTTAAGTAGTACTTTTTTTAAAAAAGCAACCAATTAGCACCTCATCAGCTCCAATTAGAGGAGACAAAAGCAGTGTAAAGATAACTCAATGAGAGGGGGTGGCACAACATCATGTAATCACTTAAGACAGCGGTGAGCATTCACTGTGCTGGCTGTGCCGGGCCTATTCACCTTTTCTCCTTCTCTTGGGATGCATTTAAGGTTTTTTTTTTCTGGGAAGCCAGGCCTCCCAGGAGTCTCAGTCTCTCATTGAGGGCTACCTGTTTACAGCTCACCGAACAGAAGGACCTAAACAATCCTATATTGTACGCCTTGTGCTTCCTTAAACTTAGGCCTCCACAATGGCTTGTTTTCAGAAGCTGGGCAGAATAAGTTAAAGGCTGGCTTTATACTCATTAAGTGTTCTGCTTGTACTGTCTTCTAATTACATGGCAGGGCAACAATGTATTTTTTTTTCAATGGAGTTCTTTGGAGCAGTTAATTTGGTGCCTGTACTAAATGCCCCAAAACATTAATTAGTGTGGAAGGAACCCTAATTTCCTCAGCGGCTTTCCTCTCCATTTACTTCCCTTGTTTTCACATAGGCTTGGATGAGCCTCTATAATGAAATTACCTCATTAATGCCTTTATTCTTGCAGAGTAACTCATTCAAGATCTACCATTTAGTTTTAATTTAATGCTGTCAGAAGCAAAAGGTGCATTCATGTCTTTGATTAGTGCATTTTTTTCCTCTCTAAAGAGTGGACAGATTTAAATTATTAAGATGGCAAGTAGCAAGTTATAATTGGATACAAGCAGCACTTCAGTGAATATTAAATGCTTTCAAAGCCTGGCCTATGTGGTCTGCTGACTATTAACTGTGTCCAGGGAGTTGTTCTGTGGGGTTTGAATTAACATCACCTTTGCCACTGTGGAACAAATTAAGTTTAATTCTGTTTTAAAGAAGTGAAGCTGCGTTTCTCAGAGTGGCGTGTAGCTGTAGCAGAGTTCAGTGCTGCCCATCACCCCATGCTGCCCATCACCCCATGCTGCCCTGCTCGCCTGGAGAGGACGGGGGCTCATCCCCTGCTGCACAGGCCTGTGGGGAGCTGCAGATTGCCCATGTGTGGCGGGAGGGTAAGGCCTCCTCTTTGCAAGAACTACTGAGGTCTGACTATCCTCAAGCAGAAACCACCTTAGTCACATGTACCACACTGATTATTTGCTTTCAGTGGCACAAAGTTTGCCTACTATTACCTTTGAATGCACAGTTACAAACTGTTTTGATAGAAGAGACTGAACAGGCAGGATTTAGCACCTTGATCTTCAACTCTCTCTCTTATCTCTGCTTTCATTTAGAACTCAAAACAGAATGCCTGAGGTACAGCGTAGAAAGATGCATGTCAGAAGACTTTAGCCACCTCTAGTCTGCTTGGCATGTGCACATTACAGTCTATTGTGTGGCTGCAGTGCTACCAGAGGTCAAAAATCAGCCCTGTACCTGGAGACAGGGGATAGGACCTCTGGAGGGCTCTAGTGTGACGCAAGGCAGGCACAGTCACATCAGCTTGCTCACATCCTTGTCCCCTTGTCTGGGGTCTTTCAGTTTTCAGCATCGCCAAGGAGGGAGACCCCACATTGTCTATGCTGCAGTGTTTACCCACCTCCACAGAGACGTTTTCCTCGTACAATTATAAGGAAATCACGATCTTTTCAGTGCAAGCCTTAAATACAACATATTGATGTGTTTTTATAAGTAACAAAGAATAACTTTGTTACAGCGTTTCACTTGCATTTATATGTATGTGATGTACTGGAACATGTATTTGTTGTTCTTGTCAAATATTAGGTATTGTACACTGCATTGGGCTACTATACAATTGCCACTTTGTTTAAATAGCATGCTGTAACTATGCTATATACATTTATTATAAGAGCATGCAGGTTACCTCTCTCAGGTTACCCTTCCCTATGGAGTCGGTGTAGGTCCCACCCAGCATGCAGTGAGGACGAGACTGAGGAAAGAAGAGGGGTGGCAGCTGTGATCCTGGCTCCCCTCCTTTGTGGCACTTTGGGAACTGCTTGTTGGGCTTGGTGGCATGTGGGCTACGCCTGTGCCCAAAGGACACAGTGCCGGGAGCTGCCCTGTGCTGTGAGCCCATGCAGCGTGTGCCGGATGCGGCCCCAGTGCCTGGCTCCTGGCTTTGGGTTCCCATGGGGTGCCATGTGAGTGCCATCTGGCCCCAAGGTGTGGAAAACATGGGGTGTTCTTTGCATGTGCACTGTTCTGTTCAGAACTATGCTGTTTCAGTTCAGAGTGTGAATAAGCACTGTAAGCTTGAAGAGTGTGCATGGCCAGCTGCACAGCGTGGCATCGGGGTGCATAATGTGGTCTGGAGCATGAAACGTGCAAAAGGCAGCTGCAAAAGGCTCAGAAAACCAGCTCCAACACAGTCTGCTCTGTCCTGTCTGTTGTCAGTGATTCCCTGCATGTGCTGTTGCCCTGTGGTGCACTGTAGCCCTTACAGATTGGTGCTTTGCAGAGTCCAAAGCTACGTCAGCACCTGCCTGTGCTAGCAGGTAGCATGAGCAACAGGGCTCCCAAAGCTGAACTGGCTCCCTGGCTTCCGATCCTTCTGCACTGAGAACAAGACATAGAGTCCTGTTTCTGTTCTAGGTCAGCTAAGAATAGTGTGTCTTGCTTATGAAGAGCTGGTTTAAGTTCAGTACTTACCCAGATACGAAGTGTTTCTCTACGCCACATGAAGGCCCCGGTGCAGGGAGTTTTCTCAGTGTAATGTGCCCTGTCCAGCCTGAGCTTCTCCTGCCATTCCCCATATCTCTTCAGCCCCATGCTTCAGCATATGCTCCAGAAGTGCGATAGCCAGCCCAAGAAGTATGCACATTTCAAATGATCACACCATGTCTTTCTAGGAGAAGGGAGAGGGAATAGCTTTTGCTATCCCCTTCTTTTCCTCTGAAACAAAGCATCATGCAGAGGAAGAGCCAGGGAGAGAAGACAAGACCCCCAGTCTGGGAGCTAGAGCTGTGTTTAGTCTCTGCTCTGAGAACTGTATCTGTCTTTCAAGCTGGTGTGATTATTTAATACAGTAACATAGTACCAGGAGTGGAGACAGGGAGTCATCTCTCCAAAGTGAGAGTCCTTGCTGGAGGACACCATGGCCACAGGAGTCAGCCAAAGAGCTCCGTTTCTGCTCCTGCTCTGGGGAGTATCAGGTATGGAGAGCAGCCAAGGTGAGCCCAGAGTGTGTGGTGAGCCCAGGGTGAAGCTGCATGGATTCAGATAGTGGCTCAGTGAAAAACAGGACTGAGTCTGATCCCAAGCCTTGTTCACCACAGCCTGAGGATGCTGTAGGACACTCAGATTAACTTTGGCTGGGTGCCTGTGCCTATGCCCTGGCAGAAGGCTTGGGCAGATGGAAGGAACGCTGAGCATGAGCAGCAGGAATCACAACCAAAAATACCACAAGGATCACCCGAAGTGACAGGTCAACCATGTTTTTGTTCCTCAGCAAGCACAGAACATGCAGCGGAATCTGGGCATGTGGGGCAGACGTGAGGAGAGGAGTGAGGTGTGTGTAGGGTGCAGGGCTAGCAGAGCTCCTGGGCTCAGGGGTCTCGGGGCGTGCTCCTGGCACCCAGAAGAGCTGAAAGCATGGCGGTGGTAGCCTGTTCCTGCCCTGCAGCACATACACCATGAGGCAAGGGTGCAGGCAGGGCCTCGCTGGGCAGGTGTCTGTGTCTGGAAGCAGTGCTATGCTCCCTGCCAGCTCCCACCTTTGTGGCATTGAGATGACTGTGGAACAAGGCAACAAATTCGGTTAAATACAGTGTCCCCCACTTTCCGTTTTGTTGACAGGTGAATTTGAAGTTCCCCACTGGAGTTCATTGCACTGTCCTCCACGTGCATCTGCTGGCACTGCTGGGCAGGGGGAAGGAGGCAGAAGGAGCAGCAGAGACGGCTGAGACAGTCTGAAGGTGTCTGAGCCATGGATGGAAATGCTGGTCTCTCCTTGAGCAGAGGAAGGTTTAAAGCACCTTTAAGGAAGGACATACATCTGAGGGGCAGGTGTTTGCCATACATTGATCAAGAAGGATTCTTAATCTAGGAGGCGTATGTGAATCTGAGAATTAACTACCCACCGCTGAATAACTGCTGTTGGGAACGCCTGAGCCGCGGGCAGAGCACCTGCGGCAGGCAGGCAGAGCCGTGGCCGCAGGGCACTAGTGCCCCCTTCTGCTCCACGGAGACTTGCAGAGCTGTAACAGCCAAAGGCTTGACTCATCGAGCCGGGAGGCTGAAGGAGCCAGGAGGTGGGTTACGAGGCACTGACAGAGGGACGACAGCACGAGGAGAACCAAGAGGCACGTGCGGCCCCGGGCCAGAGAGTTGAGGTGGCAGAATCGCTTTCTGCATTACTCTGGCCAGAAAATCATCCAAAGTAGATGTAGTGTCAGTAGTCTCTGTGGTAACATGTTGGTCAGACACAGCAGAGTCTGAGAGGTGAAAGATCTTGGTCGTGTGGCATGAGAACACACAAAGTGCTGCAGGCTCTGATGCAGCTGCACGCTCTGTCTGATGGGACACAGGCCGAGCTGCTCTCCACAGCCTGATCTCCTGCCTTATTCATCATCCCCATCCTCTTGATTAAGCTGTCAGGGAGCTTAATCAAGCTGGGAGAAGGGAGCAAAAGAGCCATGAAGTATAGGACGATGAGGATCCTACTGCTGAGATCTCCCATCACCGAGGTGGGAAATGGAAGTTACGTGCCACACTACGTTTCTCTACAGTCCTCAGGAAAGAAGACAAAAATCAGGCATCCAGAATGAATTATGTGTCTCTGTACAGTCTGCACTTCACTCTCTGGATCACAAGAATGATGTTACTTGGGTACACTTGTCTACCTCTCCTTTCCACTTAGAGGATGCTCTTAAAGATTTCTAAGGCCAGAGGAAATCCTGCCCTAACAGGCTCTTTCTTTCGGTCTGCTTGAATCCTGGGCATGACCCACTGCATACTGCATGTGGTCCCTTGCACTGGTGAATTCCTTTGTATGACCTGGATCTATGCAGAACATCTGGTTATCTGTTACTCAGTTTGATTAAAAGAGCCCTGACACAGCCAAGCCTTTGGTTGAACGTGCATCTCACTGTGAATAGCACGAATATTTGAATTCAAGTATATACCAACATCAATCAATGAAAGCTTCACAATGAAGGCCTGTGGGAACTCAAGGTAGAGGAAAGAGGAGGAAAGATTCTTTGTAGGGCTAAGTTAGGCTATTAAGACAACCCTGCTTCTTGTAAGCAGGTCAGATGTGTTCTGCACGGAGCCAGCAACTTGCAGACAGTATTCTGCTTAGCCCCCGCATCACAATGGCAGTAAGGTGGGTTTTGGTGAAAGCACGCTGAAAATTCACACCACATGCTGCAAGGTGGTCCTGTGAAAAAATGTGGTCTCCTTGCCCAGGACTGGTGGGCTGAATGACTTCAGGAGAAGGAAGCTAGTAGTTAATGCAATGCTTTGGTGGAAAAGGTTCACGTATTTACACATGAAATACAAGGGGGTTAATAGAAGCAGCAAATGAAATCGTCATCTTCCCAACAGGCAGCAACAGTGACACAGGGAGAAACTGGCAGGACACAGGGTGACAGCTGCTGCTTTGAAAATACTCAATGCATGTTTGTTGTGAAGATCTTCATCAGGGAGCTGGAGCAACATCAGTAAAGAGAAGAAAATGAACACAGAAGAGGCACCTGATTAAGCCATCTTGTGGGCTTATCACTTTGTAATAAAAGAACTGAGTGAGTGAAAGGGACCGGGAACAAACAGTGTCAGAGCCGGCCTTAACTGCAAAGTAAAGTAAATATATCTATAGGAAAGACACCTCTTCCTCACACATACATGTTAGGCATCAGTGATGGAAGAAGGCACATTTTAAACTAATTGCATGCATGAATGCATCTCTCACTCAACATGCCCTCAGAGAGATGACTGTCGGTGGCAGGAGATGAAATGTCTGTTGCAGTTTCCTGACACATTTATTTAAACACCGGAGAACACCGAAAAGAGCAAGACCTAACTTACCACAGCTGCAGCCACCAAAGTTGCATTTGTCGCTGTAACACGAGGGTGGCAGTGGTGCTGGGCCTGTGTTCATAGGCACACACGAACAGGCCACAGCAATGTGTATATGTCAGCCACACAGATCAACACAGGCAATGCCAAGAGCACTCAGGCATTGTCCTGTTCCTCCTTCTGGATGGCCAGGATGAAGGCCTAATAGTGGGAAACACATAGGGTAGGTAGGAGGTGAGTCCCTCTGGTACCAGGGCTTAGATACATAGCCTGCCCTGCAGCTCGAACCTGTGTCTCCAGCCCTGCTCTCAAACTCTTCCCCCAAGCCACTGGCCTAAAACAGCTGATCCAGGAGCTGGTCCCCAGACCCCAACTCACCCTCACTGCTGGCACCTGGGCACAGCAGCCCCTGAGGTTCACAGTCCCACTCAACTGCTGCAGTAGGTTCCCCTCTTGCTACGAATCCCTCAAGCAACAGTCCTCCAACATCCAGTGCATCCAGTAGCCACCACTGGATTCTTGCTCTCCCTGTCTTCTTCTAGCACAGAGGCACAAACGCACATAAGTGTCCCAGCCATCTCCTGCAGGCCCCTCACCCTCCTACACAAACACACATGCCTGGCTGGCCCCACAGGCTGGCCAGTCTGGTTCCATCCTGCCAGTGCCCACACACTGACACACACACACTTGCTCCAGATGGGAAAGGTCCTTATGACCTCTCCTCTATCTCTAGCTGCTGGCACTTGAATTTCCCTCACTCAGATCTCTCCAGTTGCTGGCACCACAGACATGTGGGCCTCTACGTCTTGTAGTGTGATTGGAGTTGTGGGCACCCAAACCTGCACACACAGGCACATAGGTCACAGACAACCCTTCACCCACAAAGGTACCTGGAGATGGAGCTGGACAGCTTATGCTGGCTGGGCACAGGGCATGAGACAGTCTGACTTACCAGCAACCTCTTTGCATGCTACTGGCCCTTTCTATCCCCTAGTCCCTTGTTCCCATGCCCATTCCTGCCTGTCCACACCCCAACACCGCTCCTTCCCCAGCTTCGACTCCTGCGGTAAACACAGGTGGTGCATCCTGTGCAAGCCCCAAATGCTCTTCCCTTGTTCCCGTAGCAGGTCCCATATCCTGAGGCAGTAACCTTCCTCAGTCTGTGTGACAGTCCAGAAGGCCCCTCCTGACTACAGAGCGTGGCGAGTGTCACCCCATACAGTGGGGCTAGTGGCTTCTACAGATACAGGGCTTCTGTGAGAGACTGAGGTTATGCAAGCCAGCTTTTATCACATAATCTAGCAGGGGAACACAGGTAAAGCTTTAGAAAAATGCCCTAAAACTAGAGCTAAGGTCACTGGACTAATTTGTTTGTAGGATAATCCTCTCAGAGCCACCAACTTGAAGAGCAGCAGCTAACCCAGAATGTACAGAAAGGGTCAAGGAGGTGCAGCAACAGAAAGGGAAGAGCAACTAAGCCTTGAGAGAGGGGAAAAACCCAAGTGCTCTGAGTGACTGAAATTGCTGAGGGTAAGATTTTTAGATTAGCTGTGCACATATGAAGGTCCAAGTAGCAACAGTGCACAAGGCAGTAACACACAATCACAGAACCACAAGGGCAGGAAGGGAGCTCGAAAGCTCATCCAGTGCAACCCCCTGCAAGAGCAGCACCACCTAGAGCAGGGCACACAGGAACTCATCCAGCTGGGGTTGAATGTCTCCAGAGAAGGAGCCTCCACAGCCCATCTGGGCAGCCCCTGCCAGTGCTCCCTCACCAAAACAGGGAAGCCAAGATTGCTCCTTCTGGGGCTGCACATTCGCCACTGCAGAGCTCTTGTGCTCTGCTACTGAAGAGCTCTGCATCTTTGATGGGAAGGGTCATGAAGGGGTCCCTCACAAACAGGGAGGCACAACCACCCCAAACACCTGAAAGCTTGTGGTGCAGGAATTATGTCCTATGGTGTTACAAACTACCAGTGTGGGTGGGAGGTGTTGCAACAGAGGAAAATATCTCAGTTTATATAGAATGACAAAAATATATATCTTCAGGGACTCTGAAGTAAAACACAAGCTATATCCTAGAAATTGAATGGGAAAAACATCTAAATAGAGATATATCAGCTTTTAAAATTAAGAAACTCCCAACTATGTGTATACATAAAAATTAAACAAGATAAAGGGCTTTAAAATGCAGGGAAAAAGAGATATACTTGATACAGGAAGGAATTTAAAGCCAGGAAAAAGCCTGAACGGAGCTGTTTATCCTTACTATGTGTTACACTGTGAGCTTAGATACACGTAACGTCTGCATACACCTAAACAGAGGTTATCTGTAAGTGTACAGAGATTCTGGAGTCTCAGGAGGTGCAACTGGCACTCGAGCCTGTCTGGGTATGTGAACACAGCTGTGTACCAGAATATACAAGTGTGAGCAGAGGTGTGAGTCTAAACCAATGCTCCATGTAACTGTAATAGATATGGGGGTAAAGATACGTGTGTCCGAACAGACGCTGTGAGTGGAACCCAGTGACACCTGTGAGCACAACCTGTGTCAGCCTTTCTCGTGTCAGCCCTGTCAGCCCGGCCCGTCTCTGCCGTGTTCGTCTCAGCCGTGTTTGTCTCAGCCTGTCCCGTCTCTGCCGTGTCTGTCTCAGCCCGTCCCAAGCCGCGGCTGCCGCCGGATCCGCGTCCCGAGGGGACGCCGAGACTCGCCCGGCGCGGGCTCGAAAGGCACCGAACGGCCGGGAAACGCGGAACCCCGCAGCGTCCCCCGCGAGCCGCGAACCCGCGACGGCACCCGAGGGAACGGCCAAAGCCCCCGGCACGGGGCTGCCGGGAAAGCTGGGTGCTCCTGGCTGAGGGAAGCGGCGCAGGACAGAAGTGCCCGTTTTCGTGTGCAAAAGCAGAAATCACCGCGAGTATTACCTGGTGAGAAAGCCCCAAACCCACCCCCCCGGATCGAACGGAACGTCCCGCGCCAGGACGCCCCGCAGCGTTGGAAGGGGGTGCCCAGGGCAGTGGGGAGCCCCCGTCCCGGAGATAGCCCAAGGACACGCGGTTGCAGTGCTGGGGGGTGTGGGCTGTTTAGTGACGGCATTGCCGGTGTGAGTGGTTGGATTCGATGATCTTCAAGGTGTTTTCCAATCGTAACGATTCTGATGCTGTGATGCTGTGACATTCCTGGGGTGCAGGGTCACCACTGCACTTTCTTCTGACAGATTATTGTATTGCAATCGCTGTTGCTCTTGTCTCCTGTTCTCTCACACTTCTACACATGGGCATTGGTGGGAATAGAGACATTGGAAAAGTGTGCAAAAGCCCCTGCAGAGCTGGGATCTGGTGCAGTGTGACAGCAAGAATGATGGAAGCACAGAACCATCCATCCTTTGGCTTGGAAAAGCTGTACCTGGGCTGGCAGGTGGGGAATCCTTGGGCCATGCCTTGCTGCTTCCCCCTGTGCTGTCAGCGGCCCTTGTGCAGCACTGCCCTGGGGCTCCTGTCCCAGCCCCAGCTCTGCAGCTCTGGGTGCAGCTCCCACATCCTTCACCTGCTGCAACGACAAGGAAGAGAGACCCGGGTGCACAACGAGACGTGCCGTGGCACGCTGAGAAGCCGCTGCTGGAGAGCTCCAGCCAGCTGCAGAGAGCAAAGGTGTCTCCTGAGCATGATGCTGCCAGCACCCAGACACTTGTCTCTGTTACCAGACGGGCACCAGATGGGGACAGGACTTTTCTTCTTGGAATCCTGTGGCACTGGGGTTCATGACAAGGGCACGGGGGAGACTGGCCTGCTCCTGCTGCTGCAATGGGATGTGCTCCAGCTGTTTCTCCTGCAGCTGCTCCTCCTCCTGATGATTGGGCTTCTCCTCCCAGCCCCTCTCCAGGGCATCCTCCTCCCTCTGAGGGTTCTTCCCTCTCGATGTGCTGAGGGCTGTGGAGACTGGAGCATGCAGTCAGACTCCCAGAGCCTCAGTAACACCCAGTGGCATCAGGTCTGTTTGCACAGCCTTGAGTATGGTGCTTCTCAACGACTCTGGGGCTCCCAGCATTGTCCCAATTCATTTTTCCAAAACCCATTTATCCTGTGACCACTTCTTGTCTCAATATCTGGCAAAACCCATCAATGTTTTTCTGATCCTTCCTACTATGGGATCAGACTGTGCTCATCTGGAGATAAGAGAGCAACAGCAAAGAGGTAGAACCACGGGAAAAGCCGCAATCCCCCTTGCCACTGGGCTCCAGAAGACACTGCAGCGCGGGGATGCGGCGCCCCCCCGGATCGGGTCGTGGGGAGGACCTGCTCTTGCAGAAAAGGAGACAATCCCTTTGGTGTCCTTTTGCTTGTGCTACTCACTGACTTGTGGAAATGGTCAAAGTCAGGCTGAACAAGGCTCTGAGCAGCTTCAGTCTGGGCAGCACGTCAAAGCTTTGGCAACACTCAGGCAGGCAGGTGGCCTTCCCTACCTTAAGGTAAGTGAACTCCAGCATCAAAAGGGATTTTTAATCAAACAAGCAGTGCAGGACAACAATACAACTTCGGTAGGAAGTGCTTCTCCCTCTGAAACAAGCATCAGCCTGGGTCAGTTAACATCTGCCATCTCCTTTCCAGCTATGACAGACTAAATACCAGTCCAAACCCAGGATGTGGCTCTCCATCCTAGTTCAGACTTCTTTGTTCTCCTGTTGCAGCATGAGGAGTCTTTTTTCTTCCCATTAGTGATATTTTTGAACCTACAGCAAAAGGTTTGTTAAGTGTGAAGAAAGACCAACACCTGATACAAGAGTGAGTGCTGCAGGTGCTGCAAGTCCTGCCGTCCTGTCAGTAGCCATGGGCTGGCCAGCTCTGTGAAGCAGTTGCCAAGTGATGGACTCTGGGTACGGGGTGCAAAATGGCAATGCTTGTTCCAGCCCTTCTAACTGTGAGGGGTGTCAGGACAATGAGAGCAGTGACAAATGGGCCCGCTGCTAAATGCTGAGGGTGCCCTGGTGTCTGAGGATGCAGAGAAGGCTGAAGTACTGAGTGCCACCTTTGCTTCAGTCTGTACGGCCAAGGCTGACCCTCGGGAAGCCCAGTCCGGCAAGGATAACAGAATGGCCAGGACAGCAGAGGACTTGCCCTGGGTGGAAGAGGAAGAGGTTAAAGACTTGTTGGCCAAGCTCAAGGCTCATAAGTCAATGGGTCCTGATGGGATGCATCCGAGAGTGCTGAGAGAGCTGCTGATGTGATTGCTAAGGCTCTCTCCATCATTTTTGACCAATCATGGAGGACAGGCAAAGTGCCTGAGGACTAGAGAAAGGCCAATGTCCCTGCAGGCTTCCAAAAGGGCAGGAAGGACGACCCAGGAAACTCCAGGCCGGTCAGGCTCACCTCCATCCCTGGAGAAGTGATGGAACAACTCATCCTGAATGTTATCACTGAACATGTGAAGGATAAGATGGTTATCAGGGGGAGTCAACATGGATTCACCAAGGGGAAATCCTGCTTGACCAACCTGATATCCTTCTATGAGTGCATAACGAGCTGGCTAGATGAGGGGAGAGCAGCAGATGTCATCTACCTTGACTTCAGCAAGGCTTTGGACAATGTCTCCCACAACATCCTCATCAGAAAGCTCAGGCAGTGTGGCTGGATGAGTGGAGGTGAGGTGGATGGAGAGCTGCTGAATGACAGAGCCCAGAGGGTGGGGATCAATGGCACAGAGTCGAGTTGGAGGCCTGTGGCCAGTGGAGTTCCACAGGGATGGGTTCTGGGGCCAGTCTGGTTCAACATCTTCATCAATGACCTGGACAAGGGGACAGAGGGACCCTCAGCAAGTTCCCTGCTGGCACCAAACTGGGAGCACTGGCTGATGCACCAGAGGCTGTGCTGCCTTTCAGCGGGATCTCAATCAGCTTCACAGCTGGGCAGAGAGGAACATCATGAGGTTCAACAAGGACAAGTGCAGAGTCCTGCATGTGGGAAGGAATAACCCCATGCACCACTACAGGCTAGGGGTCGACCTGCTGAAGAGCAGCTCTGCAGAGACAGACCTGGGAGTGCTGATTGATAATAAGCTAAATATGAGCCAGCAATGTGCCCTCGTGGCCAAGAAGCCAATGGAAACCTGGGATGCATCAAGACGAGTGTGGCCAGCAGAGCAAAGGAGGTTCTGCTCCATCTCTACTCTGCCCTGGTGAGGCCTCATCTGGAGTCCTGTGTCCAGTTCTGGGCTCTTCAGCACAACAGGGACAGGGAACTGCTGGAGAGAGGCCAGTGCAGGGCCAGCAAGATGATCAGGGGACTGGAGCATCTTCCTTGTGAGGAAAGGCTGCGGGACCTGAGGTTGTTTAGTCTGGAGAAGAGGAGATTGACGGGAGATCTCATTAATATTGACAAATATCTCACTGGTGGGTGTCAGGAGGTTGGGACATCCCTTTTTTCTATAGTAGCGAGCAACAGGACAAGGGGTGATGGGATGAAGCTGGAACACAAAAAGTTCCACTTAAACATAAGAAAAAACTCTTTCATTGTGAGGCGAGGGAGCAGTGGAACAGGCTGCCCAGAGGGGTTGTGGAGTCTGGACATGTTCCTATGCGACCTGATCTAGGTGAACCTGCTTCTGCAGGGGGGTTGGACTGGATGATCTCTAAAGGTCCCTTCCAACCCCACCATTCTGTGATTCTATGAAACACTCCTCAGCTCCATCAGCAGCATAAGGAAGACTGGGGGTCCTGTGAGCCTTGCTGCTGAAGGAGTTGGGTGCCCTGGCGAGGGAAGATACAGAGCAGGCAGAGCTACTGCACTGCCTTTGCTTCAGTCCTCACTGCTGAGGCTGGTCCTGGGGAACCTCAGTTCCTTGAAGATGAGAGAAAGTCCAGAGAAATGAAAACCTCCTTGGTTAAGGAGGATTGGGTTAGGGATCTTCTAGGCAAGCTGAACACTCACAAATCCATGGGCCCTGAGGGAACAGATGCACCCCTGAGTGCTGAGGTAGCTGCTGCTGCAATAAGCCACTCTCCATCATTTCTGAACGATCTTGGAGCACAGAGTGAGCTGTGTTCCACTAGCACAGGAGGAGAAACTCCTTTGGTGCAGAGGTGAGGGAGCCCTGGCCCAGGCTGCCCAGGGAGGGTGTAAAGGCTCCTTCTCAGGAGGTTTCGAAATCCACCTGGACATGTTTCTGTGCCTCCTGAGTGAGGGGAACCTGCTTTAGCAGGGGCTTGGGCTGCAGCAGCTCTGCAGGGCCCTTCCCACCCCCACCATGCTGGGATTCTGTGATTACCTCTGTAATGTCTTTTCTGGAGGAAAAAATGACAACTCACCTTTTTCTATCTCCATAACGTTGGTCTCCTGTTGCTCAGTCTGATGGTTCTGTATTTCCAGAGCTTCTTTCATGCTCTCCAGATGTTTTTCTAAGTGCAGATGTGCAGCTCATGCAGCCTGGGAAACAGACCAGCGATTTGGGTATCTGTCAGCCATAAAAGAAAAGTTCCTCGAAGCATGCAGTGATTTAAAAGTCTCAGTGAGCCTGCAGAGTCCATTCCTCCACAGGGATGTGGATGCTCTGACACAGCCCCAGAGGCAACCTACTGAACTTGTTAATGAGAGCAAAATGATAAAGACCTTACCTGGGACAGAGATCAGCCAACTTCCCAGGGCAGGGGCATGGATACAGCACCTCCAGAACCAGACTGAGCGACCCAAGTGTCCAGAAAGTTAAACTTCTGCCAAGCCCAAGAGAGAGTTGCTATCTCAGGCCTGATCCTTGAGGCCACTTGCTTACTCTGCCCTCGACTCTGCTGCCCTTTAGCCCAAAGCTCAGCGCCCCTCCCCAGGGCCCTGTCCATGTTGCTGAGGCCGCTGCACTGCGGGTGGGGAAGGGAAGGGCTGTACCTCTGCTCAGCACACACAGCATGCTGAGTCTAGTCCAGCTGCTGGAGACAGAGGATAGGGAGATGCGCTTACACTGTGCCAAGGGACTCGCAAGATGCAACCTTGGTCAGAACAGGTTCCTGTGCCCAAAGGATGTGTCTGGGTGTCTTGGTGAAGCTCAAATACAACCCAGACATATGCTGCAATGCAGGGAGGGAGCAGAGGATTTGCAGGGCCTCCAGCCTGAGTCTTCCCATCACCCCAACCCAGGAGGAGCCTCCATTCTCTCACTGCTACTTGCACAAACCCAGCCCACCTGCACCTACCTTTCCTGGAGTGACAGAGCAAGCAGCCAGGCCAATGAGTCCCCTCCTTCCAGCTGTGGGAGCACTGGGAGACCACCAACTCCTGTGACAGGATCTGGATCATGCATTGGATTTGTGTTGTTTCTCTCACACCAGCCTAGGGAGAGAAATGGAAGGGAAAAAAAATAGCACTGAGCTACAGGAGTCGCCATGGAGCGGGAGCAGGTGCAGGGGGCCACGGCCTCCAACTGCCTCCTCATCGTCCTCACAGACCACATCTGGAATGATGTGTCCAGTTCTGGGCCCCTCAGTTGCAGAAGGACAGGGAGCTGCTGGAGAGAGTTCACTGCAGGGCCACAAAAGTGATGAAAGGATGGGAGCATCTTCCTTGTGATGAGAAGCTGAGGGAGTTGGGGAGCTTGGAGGAGACTGAGGGGTGACCTCATTCATGTTCACAAATTCATAAAGGGTAAGTGTCACAGGCTGTTCTCAGTGATGGCTAGTGATAGGACAAGGGGCAACAGGGAAAAGCTGGAACAGAAGAGGTTCCAAAGAAATACAAGGAGGAATTTCTTCCCTGTTGAGGTGAGGGAGCACTGGCAGGGGCTGCCCAGATGGGCTGTGGAGGTTCCTTCTCTGGAGACATTCAACCCCAGCTGGATGAGTCCCTGTGTGCCCTACTCTAGGTGGTGCTGCTCTGGCAGGGGGTTGCACTGGATGAGCTTTGCAGGTCCCTTCCAGCCCTTCAGATTCTGTGATTCTGTCCTGGCCCTGCTGGCCCTGGCTGCCTGGGCTGCACTGTGGCAAGTGTGACAGTTGGGTAAACAGGCAGCCAGAGGCAGCACCAGGGCCACGAGGTGTCAGAGGAGCTGGGGTTACGTTCTGCTCCTCGAGCCTATCTCACCATGGATGGCAGAAACCTCTGATAGCTATTTTGTTGCAGACATGGCTGCAGCTCCATCTCCTCATCTGGATCCTTTGCTGCAGATGCCCAGGCTTCCCAGAGGTGAGCAGTCAGCCTTGACTGACTCCACGGACCAAGCACTGCTTTTCAGTGCTGCATTTGTAAGAAAATAAACCTTACACTTTCTGTTAATGTCCTCAAAGAGCAAATAAAACCGAAAAAGGAGAATCTTCCCAGCAGTCATCCGAACTCCTCCAGGAACTGACGCACAGCTTGGACAAAGCAGAAGCTGGTGGGTATATCACACGTAACCAGAAGACTTGGGACGTCGTGCCTTTGGACAAGCTGTAGCCTACAGAACAGGAAGGGATCAGTCGGAGCCTCAGCAGTCACAGTGATTTTCACACACTGCAGACGCTGGTGAGCTGCAGAGATGGCTCAGAGTCTCTGCTGACAGTTGTGGTTCAAGCTGAGTCCCACGGACAGCAGCTGTCCCAGTGACACCCTCAGTGGCCTGAGGTGTTGTGGGCAGACACTGGATCCAGCTGTTAGTGGAGGTGCTCACACCCTGAGCTTGTGAAAGACTTGCCGAGGAGCTGGTTCCTCATGAGCTGTGACAGGGTCGGCACCCTGCCCACAACCCAAGAGGACAGATTCCCTGGGCAGTGGAGACGCTGCTCAGGCAGCTTGCCATCACTGAGACCAGCAGAGTCTGCTGGGGCTGAAGTCAAGCTGACCTGAAGGGTCACTGAAGGGAGTAAAGGGCTGTGAATTCTGCCTTGTGTGGCTTAGCTGTCTGTTCCTAGCTGTGGCAATCCACACTTGGCTGTGGATTGCTTCTGTTTTGTGGGAACCTGGGCTCTTCTCTGTCACTTGATAGTGTCCAGAGTGTGTTTGCAAGAGCCTGGGGTTCAGTCCACTGTATGAGTCTCTTCCCATTACCGTGGGATGATATTGGCATGATGGGAAGTGCTCCTCTTTACCAATCTGATTTGGCTGCAGCATCTCCCTGTCCTCTCTGAAGGACATAATTTGCCATAATCCATCAGTTTGCCAAAACTGCCCTAAGTGGAATGTGAACAAGAGGACGACCTGCAATCTCCTGTTCTCTCGGCTCAGGTTTTGCTGACTAATGGTAAACTGAAAAGGTTCTAGAGCTTCAGTTTTTCTCCACGAATGACACATTGTTGGGACTAGTGATGAGATGCACTCCTAAACACCCATTATTTCTGACTCCTATGAATGTATTTTGCCTCCTGACGATATGGTGTTCCTGATGAGTAACTATTACTTCTAATTAAACTGACCCTCTTTCTTTCTAAAGAGATTAACTGAGGAGACTGAGGAGACACCAACGCTTCAGGGAGGAGGCAATCAGACAGTGTCAATCTGAGGAAAAGCAGGGGCCATTCCATCAAGAGTGCCAGGTGTCTGCAGTGCCCCGGTCATAGAGTCGTAAATCAAAATCACAGAGCGATTACTTTCTTCCCGAGTCCAGCTACTGCACATCATGTCTGCAGCCAATCTCTGTGCAGTGCAAGCGTTCTAAAAGAAGGACAACTGAGCACAACTGTCAGCTCTGCAGTGTGGAGACTGTTGCCAACAGTGTCCTGGGGAGATGCTTGCTCGTAACCCTCTGTTTGTGCAGCGAGGTGCTCTTGCCCCATCTCATGCTATTCACAGGAGTTTCATCCCTCTGCCATGGTTTGCATGGAAGGAAACACCACCCAGCAGCCAAGTAAGTTAGGTGCTGTGCCTTAGTCCCTGTGTGAAGCATGAGCCCCTGAGACAGTCTCCCCTGACTCATGGCCTGGTCTGTATCCCAAATATCAGTCCCAGTGCTTTGTACCATTCATCTACACAGCTGGCAGTCACTATGATCTGCTTCATTTCAGTGTCATTATTCTGAGAACTTGAAAACATTGCAGCTTCGATACGACTGGCTGAAAGTGATCACTTGGTGCAGTTCTGTAGAACTGACCAAGATTTCTTTGGTTACACTTCATCATATCCCTTGTGCCTAAGAAAAAGCCCTGACAAACACGTACTTGGCTCAGCTGAAAGACCTCGGGAGGACATAAACTTCTGGTTTGAATGAATTGACTGAAGCATTGCCGACTTTGAAGGCCCCAGTGCAGAGGTTAGAAGTGTTCGAGGTAGCCATTCAAACCTGTGCTTCTTAGGCCTTTAGAGTATTTCAGAATGGGTGGAAGGGCATGCCTGATGTCAACAACCACCTGAGAAATGGGCTCAGAAAGAGAAACTAGGCTGAAGTGTCACCTCCTGAGAGATTTAATTCACCCAGACCACGACAAGGTGGTGGGGCTGAGATTGCTGTTTGGTTTCAGAGAATTTAGGGGACAAGAGGCTTCATTCTTGCTGAACAGAAACAACTTTTTCTCATTGCTTGTGGTTCCCTTCACAATATGAGAAGTGTTTTTACAGTCCATGGTTTTATAGGTTACCAAGTAGCAGAACAAAACGAGACAAATAACACCAAGAGGAGGAGGAATAAATAAAGAGAAGATTATTCTCTTCAAAACTGAGAGGAATAAAGCCCATTTGCCTAATTGCAGAAGAAGACAGGTCAGGCTGCCTCCACGGGAGTACAAAACATTTATTGGTCCCACTATGCCTCATCTCGCCTTCAGACTCTGTGGGCCCTCTGGGATTCTGCACCCACTAGTATATGAATGTGCATGCCAACTGCTAAAACACCTACTTGCTGGTAAGTGCAAGGTATCTTCCTCTCTCTGACTCTGCTAGAGACACAGTAGGTCTTCCTCTCTGGTTTTATGAAACAGAAATCGCTTCTTATTTGGAACTAGAAGAGAATGTGCACCTTGCAGTCAAATCTGCATTGACAGAATGTTTCCCTTTCCCCTGTTGCTTTTCCATTTGCAAGAGAAGAAGCTTCAATGCTTCCAACATGCTGAGACATGAGTGGTAAGGTAAGAAACAGGGCTGGAATGACAAATCCTGTGATGGGCAGGAACGCATCTAGCAGACATATTTTATACCTTTGTGGGGAGGGAGGGAAGGAGAATTACCACAGAAACACAGGTATTCTTCACATTTCCTGATTGCTTCTTTTTCAGGTTTTGGGACCTGGGCTTGGGACCTTTGGAAGTAGTTTTCTCATCTTGCTAAGGGTCTGTTTGACATGTTTGCCACTGGGACAAACTATTTGAATTCAAGATAATGATTTAGAAAATGAATTCTTGCCCTAGGGAAAAAACCAGCACTCCAAAAAGGTGACTCTTAAAACTGATAGTGGACAAACATATAAATTCGTGGGGTGTCTGGACAATGCTCTCAGTTATATGGATGGGTTTTAGGTCATCATGCAGAGAGTGGGGACTTGAACCCAATGACCATTACAACTCCTTTCCAGTCTAAGATACTGTGATCATAGAATCACAGAATGGTAGGGTTGGAAAGGACCTTTAGAGATCATCCTATCCAACCCCCCCAGCAGAAGCAGGTCCCACCTAGATCAGGTCTCATGACAGTAGGAAATAGTGGAAGGGGAAAAGAGGCTTCATCTGCCCACAATGTCTTGGGGGGAAGGACATGACAAAGAAAGCTTTTTGACTTAAATTACAATGAAAAAAAATCAGATTAATATTTAGAAGAGAATGGGATAAAACAAAAGTGAAGAAAAGAAGTGAAGAAAACAAAAGAAACAAAAGTGACCAGGAACCATGGGAAATCTGCAGTACTGCAGATTTTACATCACAAATTAGACCGATGTTTCAAGTAGTCGCATAAGTAGACAACATTCTTCCTTGGGAAATGGACAAAATCAGTTCTTCCAAGGCCTATTTTTAATATTTTTAAAAAATTCCTGGGAACAGAAAGTTTCTGTTTAGGCTTCATAAGCAGACTATGTCTGAGAATTCATCTGATTTTCATTTTCCTCTCAGGTGTCTGGAAGTAACAACAGGCTGCTCTCTTTCAGCCCAAAATAACACTAATATTTGTAGTTGAGCATAGTAGAGCTTTTCCAAGCCCCTTAGCTTTGGCCTTCTGCTTACCACAGTTGTCACACAATATCACTTTGTCATACAACCTCTGGCCCAAACTCTCCTCCTTGAGAGATTTTCCTAGTTTAGTATGTATTTACCTTAATATCTCACGAATGTATAAAGTTAATTAGCTGATGGTGTCTATATAAAATGGGAAAAACAAGATTTTCAAGGTAACTGAAATTTGTGAGGTGAAAAAAACACTATGGAGTTAGTGCCTGCTAACTGTAATCTGTGCAGATTACAGCCTTATAAGTTGTATTACAAGGGTTGAGAGAGGTTTTCCTTCAAAGTACACAGAAAGAACACAACCCTTTGAAAGGCAGGAAGCACCTATAAGGTAAGTAAGAGCTCAGAACTTGAAAAACATGAATGGGAAGAAAATATTAATATATAACTCCATCATAGATGGGCCTGATGAAAGCACCCACTGACAGCCAGCCCGTGTTTGCTTTGTTTTCTGCAGCGTGACCTTGGCTCTCCCACCTAGGATAGATGGCACACAGGAATCACACTGTGGTGACTGAATTTATCTTGTTGGGACTCACAGACAACCTAAAGTTACAGCTCCTTCTCTTCGTGGTGTTTCTACTGATCTACCTGTTGACCCTCGTGGGAAACCTGGGGATGATTGTGCTCATCCAGGTTGACTCCAAGCTCCACATTCCCATGTACTTCTTCATCAGCAGCCTTTCCTTCTTAGACGTCAGCTACTCCACCATCATTATCCCTAGTACACTCATGACCTTTGTGGCTGAGACAAAAGTCGTATCCTACACAGCATGCACAGCTCAGCTCTTCCTGTTCTGCACCGCAGTCACAGGGGAGTGCTACCTCCTGGCCGTGATGGCATACGACCGGTTCATGGCTATCTGCAACCCCTTGCTCTACTCCCTTATCATGTCCAGGAGGTTCTGCGTACTCCTTGTGTGCAGCTCCTGCTTCATGAGCTGCATCAATGCAACTATTCAGACGTTATTTATATTTCACCTGTCCTTCTGCAGCTCCAACACCATTGATCACTTCTTTTGTGATGTGCCTGCCATCCTGAAGCTTTCCTGCTCTGATACTTACATCACTGACCTGGTCCATTTCACTTGTTCTACTGTGCTCGTCACCTCAACCATGCTCCTCATTCTCATCTCTTACATCTACATTGGGGTTGCCATCCACAAGATCAAATGCCCCAAAGGCAGATGCAAAGCCTTCTCCACCTGTGCTTCCCACTTGACTGCTGTCACCTTGTTCTATGGGACAGGCTCCTTCATGTACTTACGTCCCAGTTCAAAATACTTTGTGGAGCACGACAAGATCATCTCTGTGTTTTATACTCTGGCAATTCCCATGTTGAACCCTGTGATTTACAGCCTGAGGAACAAGGAAGTCAAAGAAGCCCTTAGAAGGTCAGTAGCGAGGCTGTATTATGCTCTGTGTGAACCATACCACAAAGAGTCAGGAGTCCGAGCAGGACTGAGAGAACCTGAGACCTGTTGAAAGAGAAGATGCAAGTAGGCAAAAAGAAAGGAAAAGGGAGCAATGTCTAAGCCAGCATGGGTAGCTCTCCTTCCTTTTGCAGAGCTCTCTATTTTACCTCAACCCCTAAAAGAAAGGAGCAGTCTGTCCCCGAAGGACTGTTCTCCCCTTGGGTGACCCACGCTGGGGCAGGGTGTGAGGAGCTGCCTCAGTGGCAGGCCCCAGGCTGGAGCAGTTGGTGAGGAGCTGCAGCCCATGGGAAGGAGCCACGCTGGAGCAGTTGGTGAGGGACTGTGTCCCGTGGGAGGGACCCCACAGTGCAGCAGTGGGAAGTGTGAGGAGGCCTCTCCCTGAGCAGCAGCAGCGGCAAAGCCCATCTGTGATGAACTGACCGTAACCCCTGTCCCCCATCCCCTGCAGTGCTGGGAGGGGGGGAGGAAGGACAGTCCTGGGCAGAGGAGGGGTGGGAGGAGGTGTTTTTAAGACGGTTTTATTTCTCATCTCCCTGCTCTTAGTGTTCCTTTAATAAATCAAATCTTTTTCTCCCAGAGTTGAGTCTCTTTTGCCTGTGATGCTCATTGCTGAGTGATCTCTCCGTCCTTAACTCACAAGCTGTTTGTTATATTTCTGTCTATCTCCTGCTCAGTTTGGGAGGGAGAGTGATCTTATGACTGGGTGGACATTTGGCTAAACCACCACATCTAGTCAGGAGTACACATATTCTATGTTGGTCTTTTTTGCTGTGAGAGTGTATTGCTGGCTCATGCTCAGCTTGTTGCTGCTTGGGTCTCCCAGGCCCATCCCTGCAGAGCTTCTTTCCAGTCAGCCCTCAGTACTTACTGTACACAGTGTGCTTAGGCCTCTGGTCATTGCTTACAACCTGCCAACATGACATGCATAAAACAGGCAGCTGGGACAGGAATGGGGTTCCCCTAGCAGCAGGCTCTCAGACTCTGCGTCTCCAATATTTAGCCTCAAGATCAGTGGTGTAGCTGGTTCTCAGATATATTCACTTACCTCCTGGCTACTGCAGCTTAGTAGTGTCAAACACCTCAAAACAGAAGCCACTGTCATTCAAGAAAATAACTAGGAATAAATTTAAACAAGACCAGACATAGTTGTGATAAGACTCAGGACTTGGCCAGACAAGCACAATAACCAATGACCCGTGTAAACACACTCCACTGATGTTAAAAATATCCTGTTTGCCTACGTCTTTCAGTTTCTCCATCTCTCAGAGGGGAAGATCGACCTTTGCTTATATTCCTTGTTTCCTGTCCCTTCTTCCCAGGACAATGAAGTTTCTTTCCAAGATGCTGAGTGCATCCATCCCTAGGCACTACAGTTTCACCAAGTTTTAACTAGGCCTTTGTGTTTAGCTGAGTTGCTCTCAGGGGAAGCACTGGGCTGCAGAGAGTTGGGGAGAGGGCCAACCACCACCTAGAAAAGTTTTCAGTCTCAGGAGTGAGTCTCATCCCAGAAGTCCTTGTTAGCTCTGGTTAGTCACTCTTAGTTTTTTACTGTAGACAAATACTTAATTGCCTGAAGGAAAGCCAGTACCACATCAATCCAAACCTAGATGAGACTGGGAACACCAGTCTCACTTGTAACATTTGCGCTGGACAGAGATAAGACTCTTCAAAAACTTCTGAAGAGCTGCAGGGGCTATCAGGACATTGCATTGGGGTCACCAAGCCAACATGCAACTGCATGCAAATAGGACCTTGCTTAACCCTGGCCAGAGAAAGCATCATGTGATTTAACAGCTCACAGGAGCAATGGCCAAAGGCAGCAACAATGGCTTCTCCACAAGGGACAGAGATCACAGGTTACACTCCTGGCTGGGGTAAATTGCTTTAACCAAAGCTCATGTAGTCCTACTGAATCAGGCTCAAAAGCGCAAAGCCCCATGCTGGAGTGTAAAACACTAGGAGCAAGACAGGATGTCCTCCTGCGTACCCTGGTGCAAAACATCAACAAGCTCCCTGGAATCCTCAGACTAACCTCCTCTTTCTCACTGTTACCAATATATAAAGAGGTATATTAGAATTTGATCCTTTCCTACTAATGTGCCCATTCCCCCTTTTTTTTTTTTTTTTACACCAGAAAGTACAAGTGAACATTAGGAGAGAGGCTCAGAGTGAGAGGGGAACAGACTATACCTTCCTGAGTTACAGACACCTTCATCTCCCCAGTCCTGAAGCGCTGCCCTTGCACAGGGTGCCTCTCGTGGCAGGTAGGGCTGGGCCAGGCCAGGCAGAACCCTTTTTCTAGGCTACAGCTCCCAGCCTAGGCCTCATCAAAGTGGTCAGACTGCCATCTGAAAGCAATTAATGACCTTACAGGGCATTTACTGATAAACCTCACCTGTGTTCCAAGCACACAGTAGCCCAGAGTTTTGAACTCAATCATGCTGGTTTGACACACACCAGTATCCTAGTAACTCAGGTTGTTAGCTCAAGCCCTGAACCTTTTGCTCCAGCGTCCTTCTCCAGCTTTATGAGTTAATCACACTTGAAAGCATGTCCAGATTTGCCTGGCAGGGCAGCTGCTGCAAAGGACCTTTGATGAATTTGACTGCAGGAGGCTGCAAGATTCAACTTGGCATTTTCAGAGAACATAAAATAAACGACTTTCCCAGGCTGGCCTTTGAGATATAACTGACTTCCCTGACCATGTTTATCAAAACTCGTCTCTTTCCTGCCTTACTCATCCTGTACTGCTGTTTGCTCTCCCCGTGTGTTTTGTCACAGGCCTTGCCTCATTCCTCAGTTGTGAATTATGTTCTGATTTGATCTCCTGAACATAAATTTCAGCCCTTCTGTACACTGGGTAACCCTGGTGTGACAGGGCTGGGGGAAGATTACTTCGGGTTGCTGCTTTCTGCTGTTCTGCCTTGTGACCCACAGGTGGGTTGCAATGAGCGCTCACGGGCAGCAGATGGAAGCAGCAGCCTGTGTGCTGCAGGCACCATCTCCAGAGGCAAGAGCCCTGACTGCTAGAGCTGCTGCTGCTGCAGAGGTGGGAGTTGGAGGTGAGGGGGAGACAGTTCAGCAGATGTGCAGAACTCTGCCACAGGCATTGTTGCAGTTGCATTTCTGAGGATGGCTTGGTGCACAGCTGGGAAATTCACTGGCAGTGGAGAACAGTGTGGCCAGAAGATTGATCTTTGACTCCTTCCTTAGCTTGACTCACTTTTGCATCACAGCTAACCTGGCCTGGCTTAGTATTTGCCCACTGCTCTGGTCTTTACGAATGCTGCCCTGTTCTGGTACATTCATTTTGACCCATTGCCTAGCCTAGTCCATATGTATTTCCTCAGAAGCCTTCATATCCCATACCCTGCTCCTATCAATGTGACCCATCGCCTAGTACCTCTATTTAGAGTCCATCCCTCCCATCCTATGCTGCTGCTTTCTCCTGCTGCAGTCTAGTCCATAGGTGGTAAGACACTGCTCTGTTCTGATTCATACCTGTCACTGCTCCACCTCAGCCTGACACTTGGCCTGTTCCACACACAAAAATTTCCACACAGCCAACTGGACTGGCCTGGTCTGTCAGTATTCTGCTGCCCTGGACAGGTCGAGCCACCTGCTCTCTCAGATGCTAATGAAAATGCACAGACCCATGTTCACCGTTTCCCTGGTGAGAAACTGGCTCATGCCTGGGAGTTCTTTTGGATGCACTGCATTGCATTTCCTTCAGGCTGACATTCTACCAGAGTGAGCCTGACCCATGAAGGCAACAAGCTGCCATTTACAGAGCACAGAGCAACACATTCATAATAGATATTATGAAAACCCACACAAATAGACCTGTGTGAGACACTGTCCCACTCCCCAACACTCCCTGCATGGCCTGGCCTGTTCCTATGTCCTCAGCATATGGGTCAGGTCTGGCTGTGCTGTCTCCTTTTCTCACTTGTGCTGTTGAGCTGATTCCAGTGGCTCAAGTGTCATTCAGCAAGAGCTGGAGCTGAGCATGTGAGACTTCTTTCCATAGACTCCTTTCCCTCATCCCACACCTCACCAGTCATACCAGTATCCTGGAACAAAGTGAGATCCTGTGGGAAGGGTTGGAAGAACAGCCTCCAGACCTTGGGAGAAAGATCAGAGGGTGCTTTCCTTGTCTGCAGCAAAGTTTCCCATAACCCTTAGAAGACCTAAGGACTTGTGACCCCTCTGTTTTGGGGCTTTGATGATCTGATTTTTAGAATTGAACCCGTTGATTGTTTTCAGAAGTTCCAACTTTGTTTGCTCTGGGATTTTGTATTTGGGTTTATTTTGTTACTGGTCATAAACTCACCTGTAAGTGTTGTTGTATCTGAGATGACCGAGAATGAAAGACTATGAGGGGTAGGTGTCTCTAAGATACAGAATAGACCTGTTAATTGGACTGGCACTTGCATATTAGGTTTTTTTTTTCCCCTGGCACCTCAGTACATTCAGGCTTCTTCCAGTAAGCTGACAAAGACAGCACTGAAATCTGTCCTGTTGAGATTATTAGCATTGCTGGTGGTGTATGAGTGGGTGCAGCTGACTCTATGTTGTGGCAAATTGATGTGTGAGAGGCTGGAAAGAGGCATAACTCAGGCAAAGGCTAAAACATTAATCATGAATATTTTAGAAGATAAGGAAGAAGAAAAGGATTTGCCTGGAATAATGACTCCAATTATAAAATGTAGAGGCAAGAACACCACGGCCCACATGGGCTCACAGGAGTCATGAGCACTGAATACAGGAGTTAAAAGACAAATAGGCATATAGATCATTGCTTCTCACCACCTCTACACTGCAGCAAAGATTGGTTTAACAGAGAAAATCTCAATAAACAGAATAATTTGGCCTTCCCCATTAGATCAGAAATGCAGAAAGACGCTTGACTTTGTAACTTGCACATTTGTTTTACTCTCTTGACACTGATGACTTTCCTACTTGCTTTGTTCCAGCAGTTCACTGCCTGCTGTCCCTGCTCACAGAGCACAATCTCTTCACCTGGATGATGTGGGGCCAGCTCAGATCTACATCCCAGCAGTACTCTACAGGGAGCAGGTGTGTGGGCTCGTGGTACAGCAGATACTTGTTGAGGTGGCTCTCATCACATCACCTAGCTTCAATGCCATTTACTCTGTCCTCCAGGATGTCTTTAAAACAGGCTCTGTGTAGACCTCGGCCACACTTCCCCATAGAAGCTGTCTGTATAATAGAAGTCCCCTTCTCCCTGAGGGACAGCAGCTCCTGCCTCGGCGCGTGTCTCTGAAGATTGGGGGTTGGACTTGATGATCTCTAAAGGTCTCTTCCAACCCTACCATTCTATGATTCTATGATTTACTCTCACGACGTGTGCTGTACTGCTGGGAGCTGATGGTCCCCACCTGTGTGTCAATGGTCTCCACACCAACATGTGCAAACAGCTGGACATCAATGTCTATGGAGTAGAGATAGCTGACCTCATACTGGAATCGGCTTTGGATATCCACCTTGCTCTCTACTTCGTGCATGCAGGTGGATATGTCAGCAGGTGTCAAACTGATCAAGCCTGTGTGCAGGAGGAGACCAGAATCTGGAAAGACTTGAGCTGGAGATTGGATAAATCTGCTCTGTTCCCTAGGTCTGGGCCTTGAGTATGGACAGAGCTATGGTCTGCTCTAGGCTTTGAGGAGCTCACAGGCATGTGCATCCCTGTGGAACAACAGAATGAGGGGATATGTTTATCCACTTGTGAACTACAGCTCTGATGAGCAGGAAAGAAGAGTAACATCAGCCAGCCTGAGTTGTTTATGCTGGTCCTGTTCATGTAAAAGCTCTGCTCTGTCTGGGCCAGTCTTGGTGACCATGTGTGCTTGCATCTTTCATATCTGTGTTCAGTTTAACCACAGGCTGAAGACAGAAATTCTTGAGCCTTAACCAACAGGATTCATCTTGCTTTAACAAGATTAATTACACAGGCCTATGTTTTACACTAAAGGGACCATGTCAAGTCTCAGTAAACATACTTTGGCAGAAGGCAGCTGTGTTATATTGTGTTTGACATGGAGAAGCTATTCCTCACACAGACTATAAGATGGCAAAAGAGGCCAAGAGAGAAATCTTGTAGGCTATTGCCTTGCAAGATGCTCTTAGGCCTTTGTTTCACTGATTCAGTTACAAGAGTCCGCTCAGTCAAAGGACTGTGTTTCTGAATTGCTTTACACAGACTCTATTTGGAAGCAGTTCATGCAGTCCAGAGGGCTTGGAGATCACTATATGCAGAGGGATAATTTCTGACCTCTGTAAAGGAAGAGATATTTTGCATCTGAATACCTTCAAAACAGTCCCTCTGTTAACAGTGGGAAGGTGTGTACTAGATGTGTATGAGTTTGTGCATAATGTGGAATGTCAGAAAAGAGCATCAGTAGAGCGAGAGAGCCAGGTGATGATTTCAGCTGAGAAGCATCTTCCTGAATATAACTAGAGACTGCCCAGAACAGAACAAATAACAAAGAGTAATCATAGAATCACAGAATCACAGAATGGCGAGGGCTGGAAGGGACTTTTAGAGATCAGCCAGTCCAAACCTCCTGCAGAAGCAGGTCATACCTAGATCAGGTCACATAGGAACATGATCTCCAAGGAAGGAGACTCCACAACCCCTCTGGGCAGCCTGGGCCAGGGCTCCCTCACCTCACAGTGAAAGAGTTTTTTCTCATGTTTAAATAGAACATTTGTGTTCCAGCCTCATCCCATCATCCCTTGTCCTGTTGCTCGCTACTATAGAAAAAAGGGATGTCCCAACCTCCTGACACCCACCAGTGAGATATTTGTCAATATTAATGAGCTCCCCCCTCAGTCTCCTCCAGACTGAACAGCCCCAGGTCCCGCAGCCTTTCCTCACAAGGAAGATGCTCCAGTGCCCTGAGCATCTTGCTGGCCCTGCACTGGCCTCTCTGCAGCAGTTCCCTGTCCCTCTGCAGCTGGGGAGCCCACAACTGGACACAGGACTCCAGATGAGGCCTCACCAGGGCAGAGTAGAGAGCAAGAAGAACCTCCCTCACCCTGCTGGCCACACTCTTGATGCATCCCAGGATGCCATTGGCTTCCTGGCCACAAGGGCACGTTGCTGGCTCATATTTAGTTTATTATCAATCAGCACTCCCAGGTCTGTCTCTGCAGAGCTGCTCTCCAGCAGTTCAACCCCCAGCCTGTACTGGTGCAGAAGGTTATTCCTTCCCAGATGTAGGACTCTGCCCTTGTCCTTGTTGAACTTCATGAGGCTCCTCTCTGTCCAACTCTCAAGCCGGTCGAGATCCCACTGAATGGTAGCACAGCCTCTGGTTCATCAGCCAGTGCTCCCAGTTTGGTGCCAGCAGGGAACTTGCTGAGGGTCCCTCTGTCCCCTTGTCCAGGTCATTGATGAAGATGTTGAACCAGACTGGCCCCAGAACCCATCCCTGTGGAACTCCACTGGCCACAGGCCTCCAACTCGACTCTGTGCCATTGATCCCCACCCTCTGGGCTCTGTCATTCAGCAGCTCTCCATCCACCTCACCTCCACTCATCCAGCCACACTGCCTGAGCTTTCTGATGAGGTTGTTGTGGGAGACAGTGTCCAAAGCCTTGCTGAAGTCAAGGTAGATGACATCCGCTGCTCTCCCCTCATCTAGCCAGCTGGTTATGCTCTCATAGAAGGCATCAGGTTGGTCAGACAGGATTTCCCCTTGGTGAATCCACGCTGACTCCCCCTGATAACCATCTTATCCTTCACATGTCCAGTGATGACATTCAGGATGAGTTGTTCTATCACTTTTCCAGTGATGGAGGTGAGCCTGACCGGCCTGGGGTTTCCTGGGTCATTCTTCCTGCCCTTTTGGAAGCCTGGCGTGACATTGGCCTTTCTCCGGTCCTCAGGCACCTCGCCTGTCCTCCATGATTGTTCAAAAATGATGGAGAGAGGCATAGATATGATAGAGATAAAAACGATAGAGAGTGACATAACATAGGCTGATCTTCCCTGATCAGCCTATTCCTCATTGGATGCTGGTACCTCAACCCAGAGCACAGCCTGGACGTTGGTGTCCTTGATACTGGCCTGGAAAGAATAAATGGCCATGTGGGAGCCAAGGCAAAGACACAGAGGACATCTGTGGAGACTTAACTCTTGTTCTAGTAGATGAGTTCAGAGACCATGTCATCCACATAATCCTGGATAGCAACATCCACCACGGCACTACACAGAGGCACTGTGTACAGGAGTGTGTGGAGCCACTTCCCCAGTAAAAAGGATCCTGTTGCGAGAGATGCTTTTCCATCTGTGCACACAAATGTGACAAGGAGGTAGTTGGGGCTGCTTCACATATGTGGCTGTTCCCACCCTGCAAACCAAGACTAGGTGGCCAGCAGTACTGAGAGTCCAGTGTGAGACTGAATTGGAAATGTGTCTGCTCCTCTGTCCTCCTGCTTCCCTTTTCCCCATAACTCTGTTCCCATCCATTTCCTGCAGACCTCTGCACCAGCCCAGATACTTCCCCATGGCTGCGTATTCCCCTCCTTTCTTTGTGCCCCTTTGAGAGCATCCTCCTTCTCCCAAATAGCAGGGAATGCTTGGAAGAGAAGGTTTGGAGAGGTGGGTCCAAAGCCTTTTCCTTCCACATGCAGTGTGTGGGAAGACATTGTCCAACTATGTTTCTAGCCTCACATCTCACACTGGGCTCCATCAAAACTCCACCTAACTTTTCCTTCTGCTCAGCATTTTCAAGGCAGCTTGCTGGATTTTGCCAAGGTACACAGTAACAGGGAGGCAGCAGCACACTCCTCAAGGGGCTCATTAAAATGCTGACAGCCATAATGAGCTCTGTGTGTGGTTTTCTGCCACTTCCTATAGAGTTGTAAGTGTTGTGTAGCTAATTAAGAAGCTCTCAGGTGTGTTTCAATGAATGCATACAGCATAATTGCAGTTTGGCATTTGTTTTAGTTACGTATGACAAGAAGAATAAAAATGAAGACACTCTGAAGGGAAATTAGTCTGCCTTATGCCCTGGTGGGAATGAGGCAGAGAGAAGAAAAGTTTTGTGATCAAGCAACAAGTGGCCACAACTTTGACTCAATCCCAGAACACGAGACATTATTACTGTCTATTCTCTTGTCCCTGCAACCCACAGCAGTGTCAAAGGCTTTATGTGCACAGCCTTTGTGTGCTCTAATTAGCACTGTCTTTACTGCTCTAGTGACTATGCACAGACAGGGAGGGATATTCATTGCCATTGCTAAAGGATTTCAAGGCCTTTTTTAATGAAAGAAAGAAGAAATCTTATTTAAAAATGGAGGATTTCATGTGGTAAAAATATTATAAAGGAAATAACCGAGAAATCTTTTTGTGTTTTAAAACCTGGAAAATGTGGACATTTATGAAGAGTGTGAATAAATGAATGCATGCTGGATTTATGCATAGGCAGACACAGTGTTGCCAGACTTGGAATATTTATCCAGCTGCCTTTTAATTTTAGACAATAGTAATGGTGTTTAAAGATTGTAGGCAAATTCTGAAACTGCAACTGGAAAAAGGATAATGTTGCGAGTCTTTCTATTAACATCTTTCTGCCAAAAGCTCTCTCTAATGCTTCCCTTACATCACTGTTCCTGAGGCTGTAGATGATGGGATTGAGCGTTGGTGTAATGACTGTGTAGGAAAGAGACAAAAGCTTTTTGTTATTTGGTGAGAGGCTTGACTGGGGATATAAATGAATTAAACAAGCTGTAGGGTAAAAGAGGGTAATGACCATAAGTAGAGAACATCTGTCGCCTGGTTTCAGCCATGGGCATCTGCACTATGGTATAGATGACACAGATGTAGGAGATGATGATTAGGATAAATGGCAGCACCATGACAAGCAGAGTGGTAAAGAACACCAGAAGCTCAAATATGCAGGTATCTGAGCACACCAATTTCAGTCCAGGTGAGATGTCACAGAAGAAGCGGTTTACTTTGACTTGCAGAAAGGCATGCTGAATAGCCACCCATTGAACACAACTGCTACAGGGAACCCAGAGAGCCAAGCTACTGCTGGCATTTGCCTGCATGTCTTTCTGGTCATGGTGACAGTGCAATATAATGAGTGGCATATTGCTACATATATGTCACAAGCCATGAAACACTCAGATGCCAACAGGAAATACTCAGACGTGATAAACAGTATCATCAAGTTCAACCGTGAAGAACAAGCTAACAAAGAGGAGATCTTCCTTTCTGACAACAAATCTATCAGAATTTTTAGAAGAATATCTAAGCTATAGCAGATATCAATCAAAGACAAATTCTTAAGAAAGTAGCATATGGGTGTATGAAGCACAGCGTCAACGGTTGTAATGAAGAGAATGAGAATGTTTCTCATCATAGTGACTGTGAAGACCAAGAGAACTACCACAAAAAGTAAGAGCTGGACTTGTGCAAGATGAGTGAAACCCAGCAGGATGAAGTGAGTTACACTTGTAATGTTTTCTAAACTCAGATCTTCCTCTTTCTCCATCTGAGGGAAAACGTCGAGCTTTAATCCCTAAGATGGGCTTTTTTAAGCCACTCAAACAGACTTAAAGAAATAACCAGTATTTTTCAGTTTGAAGGTCTAGATACTCATCTACAACACGGCACATAAACATGTTCAGAAGCAAACTCCCTGATGCCCTTGCATATTTAAACCACTCACACAATCACTCAGAGATGCACTTACATGAACACACATGCAATCACACAGAAATACAAGTGTGTTTATGCATCTGGATGCAGAATCCCCAACTCTCCCTTCCAGCCCCCTCATGCTTATAACTACAGGTACAACACCACACTCACTCTCAAGAGTTGTAGAAGCAAATACATAACCCCTTTATGTTCGTATCTATAGGAACAACCAAAGCTGTATTATTGCTCCACATGGGTAATAGCTTTCTGTTTCAGTAGCCCTAATGAAGGCAGCTCAGTTGCAATCTACACAGGACACCAAAAGAAAAACCTCTACGTCATCTTCCACTTTACTTTTAGCCCAAAACAATTGTCTTTCATTATTCTTCAGCTGCCAGTGCTGAACAATGTTTTTCAGACTAAGTTCTGAATCTCACAATTAGACCAAAGGATCTTTTGAGCCATGAGGTTGAGAAGGAAAGAAAGACAGTGAGGTAGAGATAACACCTGGATTTAACCCACATGGTGAGGATACATTAATCTTTAAAACTTATTTTCCCCCCCAACATTTTATTAGCATAAAAATAATGGTTCCTTTTTTTCAGTTTCCACTGTCCTTAAACTTGATGGGATATTTGGGGGATTTTTCAATACTTATTTTTAAAAGAAGAAAGAAAAGGCTTTTGAAAGTTACTTGAAAATGGTTTCTAACATCATTTTACTCTCATTTTTTCATTCTCATAAGTTGTATGATAGAAGGGGGAAAATCTAAGTTTTTTTTCTTTTCATTGCAAAAGACAGTTGAAAATTAGGGATTTTTTCATGTTTTAAACAGTTTTCATAAAGGAAACAAACTAAAAAAAGGCTAAAACTATACAGAGAAATGTTGTAAATGCACAAAGTGACAAGAAAATCATAACACAGCTTCTCCCCTTTAATTGTTAGTCTTGAAAGACCTTACCATGCTAATTCATTCACCATTCTGTGATTCTGTGATTTCCTGGTGGATGAGTTTACCTGGGGTAGAACATCATCAGACTTTCACTGTGTCCTACTCGAAGACTTTTATGCAATTGTATGAGAGTTTCTGGTTCATCTTTTATAGATTGCTTGTACTTGAGCTTCCACCTTCTCAGTAAATAACCCTGACTACACCTGAAAGGCTTCAGATTATCTCACTTCATGTTATTTGTCTCCTGGGACAAAAAAAAAAAAAGCGCCATGTCACCTCTCTTCATCTAATCACTCTTAATCATTTGCAAAATAACTTCCTTAGCACTTTTCCTAGAAGCTTTAAAACTGGTTGTGAAAAAAAATGCCAGCCATGACAGTGGCTATATCATACTGTCCTTTCTTATCTCTAAATTATTGAAAGTTATTAAGAAACATTTGCCTCAAAAGACAAAAAAAGTCTGCTTCCTACAAGCTTTAATAAAATATACAAAAACTAAGTGGTTTTAGTTAATGTCTTGTGTATTTGTTTCAAAACTAGCAGTATGTAAACTGACCAGGCAAGCCAGAAGAAAAATAAGCCATCACCAGCCAACAAACACACAGATACTGTATGAACCTTGTCAGTAAAATGAACAGATATTTGCCTCATACTGTCTGCTACAAATCGACAGAACAAAACCAATTGATACTATAATTGCAATAGCAATAAGAAGTAATACAACTGCTGGTCTGAGTGCTCAGCAATGCAGGGTGAAACAGAAGAGAAAACAAAAGAGGCAAGTTTGAGGTTGTGACTGGATGGCCACAAACTCTTCAGAAGGGACAGGCAAGGAAAGAGAGACAGCCCTTTATGTTAGGGAGTATCTTGACTGTTTAGAGGTCAATGATGGTGATGATAGGGTTAAGTGTTTATGGGTAAGAATTAGAGGAAACGACAATAAGGAAGATGTCATGGTAGGATCCTGCTATAGACCACCCAGCCAGGGTGAGGAGGTAGATGAAATATTCTACAGGCAGCTGGAAATAGTCTGGAGATCGCTGGCCTCGATCTCATGGGGGACTTCAGCTTAGTGGACGTTTGCTGGGAATTTACCACAAGCACAGAGGACACAATCAATGTGTGAAAGAGAATTTCAGTGTGTGAAAGAGAATTTCCTCATACAGCTAGTGAGAGAGTCAACAAGGGAACTTGGTGTTTGTACACATTGAAGGACTTGTGAGAGATGTGACAGTTGGAGACCGTCTTGGGCATAGTGATCACAAAAACGATGGAGTTCTTGATCCTCCGAGAAGCAAGGAGAACTCAGCACAACTACTGCCTTAGATTTTAGAAGGGCAGACTTTGAGCTGAAGAGTTCTTTTTCAATTAAAATGAACTTTATGATATGCACCAGCAGCCAGCTTACAGTGACAACTGATTGGAAGCATTCTAGCAGCTTTATATTACTGTGTCTTATTCTCGTGTTAAAGATTTGATTCCACTTTCTTCGTACTCCTCTGTTAGCTAGGAAGAAGTAAGGTCCTCTTAAGCCTTCTTTACTTAGGACTGAACAAATTCCATGATAGAACAGCCATAAAGGTAGCCCAGTGATAATGGAAAAATACTGACAGAGAAGGTGTCTGCTTGGCTGGGACCCAGGGCATCTTGACATGCACAGATCAGACCCCAAGACAAGCACAGAAGAAAGAAACCACAATAACAAGCTGACCTTCTAGGAAAGTAGAAGTCAACAACTGTTCCAGGAACATGTGTCCCAATTATGTACCTACACCACTTATGCCCATTTATGTATCCACACCAAAGGTGTAAAATAACTCTCTATCCACCCAAAGTGAGCTTCTCCGTGACACCTCCCTGACAGACCAGATTCTCCTCTGGAATGCCTGGCTGACTCTGCACTCTGTGACGCAGATCATCTTCAAAGTGAACATCTGTGCAATGGATTGGCTCCGCTCCTGGGGGTTGTTTGGTGAGTGCCATATTGCCAACATCTCAAACTATACATATATAGCTGCACATACAGGTAAACGAACTCAAGTTCATACTTGCTTTACTAGTGGTAATTTTGTTGTAACTTACAGCATGCCCTTGCTTTACTAACAGTAATTTGTTATAAAGTAATTAATGGAAACAAAGTTTCCATGTCCCTGTGTATTACAGAATCCTTCAAAACCATGATCACAACTTGTACAGCCCTGTGGGTCGGGGAACCCTCACAGGCTGGGACACTATTTGACATCAGAAGTGGGATTCTGTAAATACACAGGTCATGGAGAAGGCTGTAGAAGAACAGCTAAAATGCAAGAAAAGAAAGGATGGAAAACACTGAGGTGGGACATGAAATTCATCACTGAAAGTTGCCCTGATCGGGAGACAAGGTGAACAGAATTTCAGAAGTGGAAGGAAACTTCCAAAGGCAATGGACCTTTCAGCAGGGTTCTCACAGACACATTGATGGCCACAGATATCCTGCTAAACAGTGCTGAGCAGTGAGTTCAAGATGCTGAACAGCAAGCTAAGGATGCAGAGGCATGAGCTTTCAATCTTTAGTGGAGGAGCCAGCACTTTCAATGGTTAGAAACTAATCTCAGACCTTTGGCTTTTCAAAAGCTGGAGAGTGTACCCATCCAGTCTCAAGGAGAAATTATTCACATCTAGGCACTGATTATGACAGTATTATTCTGATATTGACTAAAATTGCCACACTGCAACCTCCAGCCCCTGCCAGAAGCACAGAAGGCACCCCCAGCCTGCCTCAGGTTACTGCAACCTCTCTGTCATACAACACCGGAGCTAAAGCACATGTCCTTACAGCATGGGAAGAAGCCAACTGAGGACTGGTCAGGATGGGTGGCACAGGTCTGCGACAGCCATTGTTCCTGATCAGATGAGGACAGTCAAATATTTGTTGAAGGAGCAACATGTGTTCCAAAAGCCCAGGGCAAGGATTGGACAGAACACCTTTTCTCTATTGTCTTCAATAAAACATGATCTCAGGCAACTGCAAGGACTATGAGGTTATAGCCCTCTTCCTCATTAGAACATTCCTGAGACTGGCTAAGTGCATACAGAGAGATCCAGAGTGAGCTGTGCCTCCTGAAGTCTGTATATGTAATGTATCTCTGCTGTGTAAAGAGGAACTGATTGTGACTTTCTGTGTAAATAAGGAACCAATTGTGGCTCCTTTAAACATTAGGCAAATTAACTTAGTGTCCACTTGTCACAGTTTATCTGCCTCCCTTCTGTCTTCGCAATTTCTCTAGTTTTCCATTCTTCATTGAAAGAGTATTTTTCCTTTGCTTTGTGAATACATATGCACAGATTTTCACCACTTTGTGCATGAAATAGCTGAAAACAGACAAAAATATTCTCCCTTAAATGTGTGCTGCTGAGAGGAATGCATGAAAGATTAAATAAACCACTTTCTGAAGGCACAGACATCAACTCCTGCAGATCTGAGGAAGCCATGACTTTCTTCATTTGAATGTGGTTTTGTTTGTCTTGAGAGTGAAGTGAGTCGACCTTGCAGATGGTAATATGGGGATATCTTTGGATTCATCACACCAAAGTCAGCAGTAACAATGACTGCAATGAATAATAATACCCTGTATTATCAAAATCTCTTTGAGCTCCTGCCTTTCTCTGTGCAGACTGACAGGAATCTTCAAAGTGAAGGAAAAACAATAGTTGATGTTTTGAGCATCTGTACAATGTCTACATAACTGTACCAAAGTAACAGGACAACCTTTGTGGCCCACCACAGAGGGTGCAGACAAAAAACTGTGCTTTAAAACATCTCCCCAGAAACACAAACAAAAGATGTTGTTTTTCATTTATTTTACTGATGCTTGCATAAAGGTTGAGGCTCATGGGATAACTGGTAAAGGTACATGTCAAGTGTGTGGTGACTTCTAGGGTGTGTGAGCCATTCACGTGTGCCTGACACATATCATAGATGAAATGCACTCCTCTCTGGTACTGCAGCTGGAAGCCTGTCATTCTAGGAGCACTGCAGTGACATTATACTCTGAGGGAGAAGCTAGTAACTAGGCAGGTAAATAATGAATATTGCACTTCACATTCAGCCCTTACAGGGAACTAGAATAACGTCTTTCATTTTATATACATAAGCACACACCCTTGTTTGTTTCTTGAGGTTAGGTTGTTAACAAATGGGTGTTAGGACAAAAGGATATTCAACTTGTATCAGGAAGCCCTGATTCTCCCCTTGGGAACCAGAATGTTGGAAACTTTTTCATATGTTATCAAATCAGACTGAATCAAGTAAGCAGTAACAGCCAATGGTAGTGTAATTGTTTAGGCTAATGATGGTCATTTGATTGCCTTTGGATATAGACAACATTTATCAGTTCTTTTGGCATCAAACACCTCACATTCATATGCTAGCATGCTATTAAATTTAGGTCAATACAGGCAATATTGACAAAGTGGAGCAGTCAAGGTGCTCAGGCTGTGAATCATTAATTCTAGGTAACAACTTCTATGATGCAATATGACAATTATTCAATTCTTTTAAACATTTGTTTGTTGTTTTTTTTTTTTACCTTGAAAGAGGGCAGTAAGTAGGAAAATAAATTCAGCTCCTTTGCAGTTTGAAAGTTACCCTGAGCTAATACATTGCTGTGCTTTCTTTTCCTTTTCATTAGGTCTCCGGGAAGCAACGACAGACATCTCAATGGCTACCAAGGTATGCTCTTTCTACCCCAGGGTTCCTAATCTCTCTTCTAGCTCCTTCATTGTCCACATTCTATTACACAATCCCATGTCATGATTGCTTTTTTAAAATGCATGTTCTATGTACTTCATCCTATTATTACTCTGCAAAGTACTTCTAAGAACTAACTTTCAATTTTTTAAGCCTTCCTCTCTAGATGACACAGACATGAACCAGAACAAGGGTAGGATTCATCTCACCTGACTTTAAACATTATAGATTTCTACATATGAACTGGTCATGAATGCATTTCATAGTGGAGATAAACAGGCACCTCTGGGGTGACTGAAATAAGGTTTAGCAGTGAGACTCCAGAAGCACTGCTTGCTCCTCAATGATGTCTAAGGATGTTCAGGGGACCACAGATTTCAGGCTGAAGCTGAAGGTTAGGTGAGATGAATGCTGTCATAGGCATATATACTTGATCTATATAAAAACCTAGGATTCTTTAGGCTACTATGAACATTAATTCAAGTTAGACATTTGTTTTGAACTGAAAAACACACACTGGCTCAAGGACATCCACTAGTGAATTGCATTGAGTTTGATAAATCACTTCAACATGACTGAAAATTTCATATTTGGGGTTGCTATTGAGAACAAATGCTGAGCAGCACAATAATACTTCTTTTTAAACACTGACTCTTTTGTTCAGTCAGGAGTTGGAAGACTTTTTAATCTGGAAGAAGTTTTGTGTTCCCACTCTTTGCTTTGTTTATTAGGTTCATACTCACTGCCTCTTCCATCCCACACCTAAAGTGTAACACAAAAAGGAGTTCCCTGATCCTCCTTGCCATGCAGTTAGGTATTGACTCAGAGTGAAGACTGTCTTCTCTGCAGAAAGCTGGGTCATCTGTATAGATCTCATATGTCGATTTTCTTGCAGTAAGAAATAATCTTCCTCTGCATGTGTTTCATTTCTATGTCAGGGTGAGGATGAAGTCCGCCTGTCTCACGATCTCTCAGAAGGTGAGATAAAAGCCACTCAGAAGAGAAGGGAAAAAGTACAGATGTGTCTGGAAAACCTTGGGATTCACTGTGACCAGGTAAGCACTCGCAGTGCTATAAACAAAAGAAGGCTAACACTCCAGAGATGTGAATGGCATGCAGAGTGCCATGTGAAGTTCCTAGGAAGGAGAATGTCATCACATTTTCACTGAATCACTGAATCCCTGAATGGTTGGGTTTGGAATGGGCCTTCAGGGCTCACCCAGCCCAACCCCCTGCTAAAGCAGCTTACCCTTGCTCAGGGGGCACAGGAATGTGTCCAAGTGGGTTTGGGAACCTCCTGAGGAGCCTCCACACTCCCCCTGGGCAGCCTGGGCCAGGGCTCCCTCACTTCAGCACCAAAGGAATTTCTCCTCCTGTGCTGGGGGCACTGCCTGGGTTCCAGCCTGTGCCCACTGCCCCTTGTCCTGGCACTGGCCACCACACAAGAAACACTGTCCTCACCCTCTTGATAGTCGCTCTTTAGGGACTGATGTGGATTGATGAGGGCCTCCCTCAGCCTTCTCTTTCTTTTCTGTGGGATAAAAAAAAGAAGTTCTTGGTGACAAAAAGGGAATAGAGGTGGCATCTGTAGAAACACAACGAGTACTGCTCAAGGTTTATCTATAGAAATAGCCACATAATTCAGTAGTAGGAAAACAAGTGATATCACAATACAAAGGAGAACCCATTCTATGACTGTAATGTAAAGGGAAAACAGAAATGGGGAAAAAGAGGCAGATTTTGGAATGCATCCTAAAGCAAGGAGGCACTTCAGGTGAGAACTGCCATAGCCTTAATCCCTGTCTGTTTCTTAAAGCCTCTGCTCTAAAAGAAATGTATTTGTGTATTTCACTTCCCAGAATAATATCCTCACTATTGTTGTTCTGGGATCAGGAGGGGGCCTGCGTGCCACGATTGCCATGCTAGGAACCTTGGCTGAGATGAAGAAACAGAATCTCTTAGATGCTGTCATGTATCTGTGTGGGGTATCAGGATCCACTTGGTAAGTGCCTGTTGTCTGGGGTGACCATCAGTAGGTTTCCTGCTCTATGGATTCAGTAGCTATGTGACGTTTTCATCAGTGTTCAGAAATCTCTCTTGGGCTGAGGAGAGAGTGGTAGGTGAGATACCTGCCTGTACAAGGTTGGGAGGTACAGGGATTATTTGTGACATTAACTACAGTCTGGCAAGATTGACCTTTCATTCCCAGAGACTGCCTCGCAGTGGTGATGCAAATACAGAGCTCACTTGGCCATTTAGTCCTGCCTTCTGGAGGAGACAGGAAAACACTGAAAACTTGTCATGCTCAGAAGCAGAGAAGCTTCTTTAAACAGAAGCCACGAAGCTACTTTTCTCAAGAGTATGGGGATGAGTGAGGTGTCTAAACATAGACCTAGCGCCATTTCAGGTACTTACTTTACCAGCCCTCTACTAGTCTGGAAAAGCACTGAGCCTCCTGCACGTGTTGCATCAAATCTACCAAATCTGTGATGATGTGGCAGTCTTGAATATTTATACCTCATTTACTTTTTTAGGCTTACCTTACATGCAATGAAATAAAAAAGCATTCAAGAACATGAGCTATTTTACCTTAAGGCCCATGTGCAGCATGTCAATGTCAAGTGACTGTGAAGAGCATCTAGCTTGTAGGTCACATACAGACATCTGCCCTGTAAGAACAGAAGTCAGTCTGAGCCTATCACTCCTAAATTTAGATGTCTCAGTATATGTATCTGTATGTGAACCACACACCTCTTCTTCCATTTGTCACTTCAACTATGACCATCTATGGGCTGGTCCTACATACGGTGTCTGCAGTAACCCTGAACATCTCCTTCCTTGCACAGAGTCTGGACACCTGCCAGTCTAGCTGAAGAAAGTAATACTGTACACCTTAATTTACACCTGAGTTAGGCTGTGGAGTTGGTCCTGGAAAAGAGACCCTTACATCTCTGCAGGTAGCCTGCATGAGCTGAGAGCTGCAAGTTTACTAGGAGATGATGCCACTCTACCAGTGGAGCAGCTTTACTGGCCTTAGTAACAGATGAAAAAAGTCACAAGTCTCTAGTGCAAACTGATTACATAATTGCAATAATCTCTTTAAATGTGTTCTGAGTTCTTTGATGGATTATCTGTGTCTTGTCAGATTTCAGATCTTTTTCACCAGTGCTACTCTCTGAATAATCTGTATTCCTGTAGCCATTTACCCTTAATACAGCTGAAATCCAGCTTCAGGTCACCTAATTACATTACCAGTATGCAGCTGGGAAGTGATCAGGGAATAATGACACCTTCCTATGAAGTAAAGTGCTTTGCTTTTGTAGAAGCCTGGAATGTCCTCCTCCTCTGGTCTATTTTTGAAGACACTCCTTTATCTGCGTGCAGATTCAGGCAAAACAAGCAAAGCCCCATTCACTTTCCCTTATGCCAGAGACAGGACTTTCCTTTCTGTTTAAAAGGTGCATGTCCCTCCTGTATGGAGATGAGAAGTGGTCAGAAAATTTGCTGTCTTTGGAAAAGGAACTGTGCGAAAAACTTGGCAATAACTCCTGGCATATTCTGAAAGCACAAGAATCTTTAAAGGAGTCATCAAAAGATGAACTTTATTCACTCACTGATTTCTGGGCCTCCTGTCTTGTACACCAAATACTACATCAGGTAAGCGCTAATTACAAACATCTAGGAAGGGTTTTGAAGACCTCAGAGAAACTGCACCCAAATTTGACCTTGATGAGTGTGTTCTGGAAGAGTCCTATAAATCAAAGTAATATTTTTTAATACCTTATCTCTTGATATGGAAAGACAGAAGCAGTCAATCCAACTCCTTGGTTAATCCAGCCTCCTAAGTGGGGGTGTCTTCAGCGCTATAGCAGAGAGGAGGGTCATTTTATGTTCCTTCAGAAGTCTATCCTTGCCTTGCAGTTTGATGAGAATGTGCTGGCTGATCACCAGGAGGCCTCAGAGAGTGGAATAAACCCATACCCAATCTATGCAGCAGTGCACAAGGAAAAGCTGAGTGAAGAAGGTGAACACTTTCCAGGTGAAGTATGGGCTCCTACTCTAACTATGTCAAATTCCATGCATTAGTTCCCTTTAAAGACAGGCATTAACTGTGCTGCCATCCAATCACAGTGTGTCAGCCTATGCCTTTGTCTATAGATAATGGAGAAAACATGCACTTCCAGGGCCTTGGGGCCTTCTGAGGCAGGAGGTTCCCTCCTTATCAGTCTCTAGTCCCCCTTCAAGGATGCAGGGTAGTCAGGTTCACCTTAAGAAGCCTCAACATCACCCCCTTGTTCTAACTACCAGAGCCTGTTTCTCAAGATACTCGACTTGTCCTTGCTTACAGGAAAATTCTGTTCTATAAAGTACATTGATACCAAAACCTGGCCACACAAGCCCACTACACTGTCTCTCCTATCCCTCATTGCACAGAGGACAGCCCACCTTGCACTTACCAATAATAGGGCCTTAATTGGCAGTGATGGGACTTGTTTTATAAAGTACAAGCTGTCCTGGAATTGTGATAATCCTGAAAGGTCTGAGTAAGAGCCAGGAACTTTATTCTGGAAAGGAAATGTGATCAAGGAAGTGCTTATGGAATGAAGAGTAGGTGGCTTCTCAGTTTAGGTAGCTGGGCATGGGATAATAGTCCCAATCAACAAAAAGTTTCACATTTGCTATTGATTTTTGTTTTCCATATCTGTTATAATCCAGAGAGTTGACATCTCCCTGGAACAGACTTAATTCAGTTGTCCACACAGATGCCTGTGGTTCCATTTGAGATGCTTTACTGTATTCTGCCTACTTCATCTACCTTTCTAAAAGAGTTTTTTTAGTCCTGTGACAAAATTGTCAGGCCCAAGCAGATGAGTGAGTTCATCATAGGTCTCTATGTACCATGTGTCCCTAGTTACACATCTTTGGGTACTTGAAACAGGGCCAGTCTCATCGCTGACTGTGAGAGAAGCTACAGCAGGCAGATTCTGTCCCCTGTGCAAAAGCATCAAGAGGCCTTTGAGATATGACACATCTGTGAGATCTTCACAGAGCTGTACAATATGACACATGAGCTGTGGGAAAGCAAGACCTTACTGCTGTGGCAGATGGAGCCCCAGGTTCGGAGGACAGTAAGAGCATATCAAAGAGTAGGTGGTTGCACGCTCATGGCTTTAGTTTGTTCCTCGTGTGCCGATTAATCTTTGTCAGCTAAATCCACATGATTTTAGAAAGCAAGTGAAAAGCAATCAAAATGCCATTTTGGGACAGTGAGGTCAGCCATGCTTCTGAATAGAGTGACAAAACTGTTCTATTTTCTCTCAGGGACCTGGTTTGAGTTCACTCCACATGAGGCTGGATATACTGCCTTGGGTGCTTTTGTGAGTACCAAGTACTTTGGAAGTGAATTTGAGAAGGGTAAGCTGAAGAAAATGGGGAAGAAGCAGCACATTTGTTACATGCAAGGTGAATCTTCCCAATTCTGATTTGTAGCTAAAAATACTGAAGATAGTCTGTATCTTTCTGTAATTAACAGGAAATATTTATTCCACAAATGCATGCATAATAGTGTATGAATTCTGGAGAGACGTTTGTCTCATGTTGAAGTTCAAACTGGAGCATCTGAATGTCTCCCTATGCTTCACTGTCTACATTGACCAATGTGGTTGTTATGGGAAGCTAGAGACTTACAATGTAGATTACTGAAGTTAATAAAATAGTTCCAATCTGGATGTCTAAATGTTATATCATCTCAGCATAGTCACTTGACAGGGAGAGATGCTTCCCAAATTAGAGACATCCTACTGTGAGGACTGGTAGCTCCTATTTTACCAATTTGTTTCACTCTGTTTCAGACCAAGTCCAAAGTTCTTCCATTCCCTACCTAATCAGTATAGCTGCAAATCTATAAATCTATTCTATGATTCTGTGAAATCTCACCTCACCTGTCTGTGACACAACTAAGCACATCTGGGATCCTTAAACACATCTTGTGTTTAATGACCTCATGCCCTAGTCTCCTCAAAATGCAACACTGGCATCATGCTATGGCAGAAAAGAATGAAAATGAAAATGCACTCTGGCTCATAGAATCGTTATGGTTGGAAAAGACCTTTAAGACCATCCAGTCCAACCCCTCACCTCACACTGCCAGGCCCATCACTAAACCACATCCTTCAGTACTTCATCTACTTGACTTCTGAATATCTCTAGGGATGGGGACTCCACTACCTTCCTGGGCAGCCTGTTGCAATGCTTCATAACCCTCTTGGTTCTTCCTAAATAGTTCTTACTATCCAATTCACTTAGAAGGAAAAACAAATGCAACACAGCCATGAAGAGTAATTCTGTCTCCAGGCTCATGTGTGAGGCTGGCCCAGGCAAGTGCTCGACCAGGAGTTCTGCAGTATGAGAGTACCTGATGGTTTCCATGGGATTCTGGACTTAAGTACCAACAAACGCTGGTCCACAAAAAATGTGTAGACCTAACAGGAGGAAGAGGGCGTAAAGAATCTCAGGAGGTATATAATACTTTCAGTAGGCTGTAAGGGAAGACCAGGCAAGTGGTTTCACTTTAAACATGTGTCTTGCAGATTTTGAAAGTTAAAGAAGTGTACTACTGGAAGGCACATTCAGTTTGAATTCCTAGCAAGACTGTTACAAAGGAAGCACTTGTTCTGTTTTGTTCCAGGTTTATGGGGGAGTGCTCTTGGAAGCATGGAAGAAAATCTGTATTTTGTACGAGGTATTCTATTTTTTATGTTGCCAGCATGCTCAAATCAATTGCTGCACCTGCTGAAATTTGGAACATAGTTCACTTTACTCATATATAATCCCTGCAGGCCTCTAGTTCAAAGCAGAAATACAGCTTGAGAGTCAGATATGCCTGACCACCCACAGGAGGAAGTGGTGGCTGATAGTGAGAGGCTCCATGCTGCAGTGCACAGACACCCCTGTGTGCCCATCTGATTGCTTGTCTAGGGACGTTTGCTCTTTGTCAGGGCTTGGATTTGAAAAGACTTTATGTAGAGAAAGCTATTGCCTAAGTGGTTCTCAGATTATCACCCCCTCTCTGCTCCTCATCACGGGCATCAAAGATACTGCCAGATGAGATCTCTAATGTCAAACATGACTACATCTGGTGAAGGACGTGAAGGGCACCAAGAAGGGCTTCCATAGGTACATTAGCAGCAGGTGAATCTCTTTTAGTACTGCCCAGGAAACATTAAATATCACATCTGCAAATGTAGGCTGGTCTTCTTCCCGTTACATCATTGCTTGTCACGTGGAAGCATCAGAGATGATACCTTAAACTCTTCGGTAGGGGGCTATTAAAACTGCTGGAGGAATAATAGAGGTGACTGAGATGCCATCAGGTACCTGAGGCATCAAACGCAGAGCTATGTGTGATGAACAGAACCTGCAGAAGATTAGTACCCTTCTGGAGTGTCAGCCACAGGGCCTGGTGAGATCTTCCAAGGAATCTGAAATAGCACTGTATGGCTCTGTTTAGGCTAGCTTGTCTGGCATCTTTCACTTGCAGACAATTACTATTTTATTGAAAGGGGTTTTATTTTAATTATTCTTTTACTTCTTTGAAGACAGTCTGCAAGGAATGTTTCCATTACAGGAAAGCATCTCCTCGTGGGCACCTCATGGTAGGTTACTGTGTTTCTTTGCTGTTTATTTTTTTAATGATTCGCTTCTGCTTGCCCCATGTATTCCTTCGGGCACTGACAGGAGTGTCAGCCAGGCCCAGCAAAATCCAGGCCTCCTTGTCCCTCAGATACATAATGATTTGTAACATCTTGAACGTGTAACTGAAATAACCACTCTGACGTTTTGGAGAGATTGACTTGTGTCAGATGCACTTTGTTCATGGGCTTCTGGGAAGATGTTGCTACTATAATTTCATATAGCTGCAGTGGCCAGGGAATACAAGTGAAGCCTGCACCATGCACATCCAAGGCTCATGCTCTTGTTCAGCACTGGCTCTGGATTGCAATACACTATCTGAGATTTTACACCATCTGAGACTTCCACCTGGGAAACTCGGGCACAGGAAGGATGGCAAAGGGTGATAGAACACATCTGACTCACCTTCATGTTTGCTGCCATGGGCAGTCTGTATCACAGTGTCTGTGGCTCTTTTGGAGTGAAAACTTAGACCTAAAATTTAGACATGAAAGTCCAGATCAGGAATGGCTCTGCTGTAGTTCCTGAAAGAACTGTGAGTCAGCACATATGTTCTGTCAAACGTGGTTCCTCTCACCAGCTTAAACAACTTCTTTAGGAACAAAGTCAGTCTTTCATTCTGATTCCACTGAATGCAGGGACTACATCTGCACTAACTTACACCTGTTATTGTCCAATCAGCTCTTTGGCAAGATGAATTCTGCACTGATACAACTCTCATCTTTCTTAGTAAGAAATTCAGGTATCTTCACGGCTTATCAGCTTGCTCTTCTTCTACTGGACCTTCAGTTATGTGCTGTAAGTGGAAGAGATCCTAAGGAAGTCTTTGAAAAATTGCTGAATATACTGTCAGGCAAGTGAACGATGCTGAGATTCCTCAGCACTTGCATTCTCAGTAACACAGCTTTACAAATGGTGATTCCATTGTGCATTCTGGCGATTTCCAATTCTTCTTTTCTCTCTTTTGAAGAGGACAAGGAGAAAAGTTCACTCTACCAACTGTGCCTTGAAATGCACAATACTTGGGCAATGAAAACAAAGCAGGAAAGAATGAGAAGCTGTGCTGAACTGGGCAAAGAGATTGAAAAGAAACTTGAAGGCAAGTACTGTACATTAATGCTTATCATAGCAATGCTGCCCTCTCCAGATAGAAACATCTACCTGCATTTGTATTAAAAACTAGGTTGCTACGTATCTGTTTCTTTACTGTGAGTGAGTTTTGTGCTTTTTCTCCACCTGGTCATCCTCAGTGAGTCTTGGGGAAGAAGGTGCTCTACAGGGAACGTTACAATCATTCCACGAAAACCTTTCAGGTAAGTTTATCTCAGTTCTAATATCTTGTACTACTGTTTATATTGTATGTGCTCTGAAAAAAAGTAGGTTTCCATGTATCTGTTTTTTTAATGTAACTGGGTTTTGTGGTTTTTTTCCACATGGTCCTCCTTAGCGTGGCTTAGAAAAAGTGTTCTACTAGGAAAGTTACGAACAGTCCACGAAAACCTTAAAGGCAAGTTATCTTATTTTTCATGCCTTTCCATTTTATTCCATTACTCTTTCTATTGTATGTGCTTTGAAAATTCCCAGCTTTGGAGTTGTCATGGTTTGGCCCAGCCAGCACAGCAGCACCACGACAGTCTCTCACTCGGTGCCCCCATTCACCCCCACCCTCGTTAGGATGGTGGGGGACCCAGCAAAATGGGAGTACAAAGACCAGCAAGGTTGTTATGGATGGAGACAAGGGCAGGGAGAGCTGGCTGCCAGTTACGGTTCTGGGCAAAACAGCCTCCAGTGCTCGACTGAGGGAGGACATTAGGAAAGTTTATTCTGCAAGAAACAGAACAGAACAAAAGCAGAAAGGGAGCAGGATGATGAGAAAATCACACCCAGTACTTTAAGATCTCCCTCCCCATCCCTCCTTTCTTCCCAGGCCCAGCTCACTGTTCCCCAGATCTCTACCTCCTCCCCCACAATGGCTCAGGGGGGCAGGGAGTGGGGGATGTGGTCAGTCTCTCACAGATGGGCTCTGCTGCTTCTCTCTGCTCACAGGAGGCATCCTTCCCCTGATCCAACACGGGGTTCCTCCCCTGGGACACCGTCCTGAAGCAACTTCTCTGGTGTGGGTTGTTCCCAGCAGCTGCAGCTTCTGCCCACACAGGGTCCCTCACACGGGACACAGTCCTTGGTGAATATCTCTGGCGTGGATTCTTCACCACGGCTGCAGTTTCTGCAGTTGCAGGGTCCCTCTCTCGGGACAAGGCCTCTTCTGGGCATCAGTTTAATGAGCTGCTTTGTCATGGGTTCCTCCCCACAGTTACAGCTGTGGATATTGGGTCCTTCCCATGGGACACGGCCTCCTCCAGCCATAGTCACTGCCCCTGGCTCAGGGCCTTTAATGAAGTGAAACACTGCCCCTGGTCAGGGGCCAGCTTTAGCAACATGAGTCCCTGCCCCTGATGCAGGGTCTTTAAAGAAATGAAAATAAACCTCAGCTTCACCAGTCCTCTCCATAGAATGCAGGGGAGTCTCTGCTCCAGCACATCTCCTCCTCTCTTTCATCACTGACCTTGGAGTCCGCATGGTTGTTTCTCTCACTGTTCCTACTCCTTGCACCACCATGAGCCAGAAGAAAAAGAAGGGGCAGAAGAAGGAAAGAAAATGGAGCAAGAAACCTCCCTTTCCGGCTTCTTCTTACAAAGTGATGGTGGAGGCGTCTAATTGGCTCAGCCCCAGCAGTGGGTCTGGCTCAGAGCTGGGGAGAGTTGTGAGCAACTTCTTACAGGAGCCTTTACAGCCCCTTCCCCCTTACCAGAAAAGGCTGTCATGGCAAACCATGACAGGAGTTTTGGGAACCTGAATTCCAGTATAAATCCTGGGTACAGCTACTGTAACAAGATCTGTTGAAAACCACAGTACATGCCAGTGATTTTGTTTTCCAGGGACTACTCTGCAATACCCACAAAGCTTTCAGGTTTCATGTACTTGTACAGAACTGGTGTAAGCAGAGTCTGTGAGCCTCAGCTACGGTGAATGCGTCAGCTGGTGTAGAGTTCAAGTCCTGTACAGTTTGTGCCTTTAGTGGCTTATTCAAAGCTTTTATTGCACCAGTTTAAAAGTGAAGTGCTTGAGATCCAACTATGTTCTGAATTGTATTGTGTCTTCCCAGGCTCAATCCAGGATGTCATTAGGGTGGTGATTAAAACAATCCAATGCACATTGACCTGGAAATGGGGAACGACTAACAACTTCCTTTACAACTGCCGTAAGCAAACCCAAGTTTGGATTTGGAAAATGGAGTGCTTATACTATCCAGACAGATCTATGGGGCAGAATGCATGAGGTTTGGCAGAGCTTTTATGCTGTATTTGTAGGATGTTAAACCAATAAAACTCTGCCATTTACTTTCTTAAAACAGCAAGTTAAATAGTTTTCCTTCCCAGGATTCATGCTCTTTTAGCAATATCCAATGATGTTAGCCAACAAGCTAGTAATAAACGGAATTATTTCACACTATTGCAACCCAAATCTGCAACATCACTGCAGATACATAAGCTCAAACCTGTCATGTAAGCACAAATGTCTAACGCCGCACAAACTTTCCTTGTGTGGAAAACAGCATTAAGTTAGAAGACCCCTGTGCCCTTTTGGAGGGGAATCTGGAGGACACATGAAATTACTTAAATAATTAGAACTGGATACCTAAGTTTATGACACCGAGTTGTGCTCCTGATGTATGAGCAGTAACAGTGGTCTAGATTCCATTGCCTGCGCTAACTGGATGTTCACTTGTGGTAGCGGAAGCTTTGGCACCCAGCACACCAGCAGAAATCTGTGTTTAGACAACTGCAGTTAGGTACCACGATCTCTAGAGGGCTCATGCATTATTTTTTCTGCTCAAAGATCTACTTATCTCAAAACTATGGATAGTTCTAGAGGCGTGATCTCTTGACCCTCAAAATGCTCATCAGAAATTCTGGTCTGCAACTGACCACAGCCAGAGAGACAGATAGGTCAGAGGGATGTGGAATCCTCCTGACAGAGTACAGCTAGACAGAATCTGGTTGGGCAGAAGAGGCACAGACAGGCAAGTTTCAATACAATTTTTAAGGTGAAGATCAATGGACTCTTATGGTGCTGGTCATGTATATGCATATATTTATGTAAGTCTTTATGACATCTCATTGTTTTTTCATTTGATTAGCTAACATTCAGCCCTCTTACCTCGCCAAAGACAAAGTAATCTCTTTGATTGATGCTGGCCTGGCCATAAATTCTGCCTATCCTCTAGCCCTTCGAGCAAAGAGGAGAACAGATCTGATCATCTCCTTCGACTTCAGCTCTGGAGATCCCTTTGAGGTATATGTCTGGCTATGGCTTTGGAGAACCTGTGCATAGGCTTTTCCTTCTAATACACTCCATTTCCTTTCACCTTTTATAAATTAATTTCATTACAGATCAGGGTAAATGTACAATATTGTTTCTGTAATTGCTTCCTTTTAAACATACATGTCACAGGGATGGATCTGGTGTGAGCCTGAGTTTAAAAAGAACTTGCTACTCTTTAAAAATGTTACTATTTAATATCATTCCAGGAAGGTGTTCTGAAAAGACTGATTGTCTTCTATGACTACCAGAGTGACCATGTCTTTAGCTGCAACTCCACCTTTTCCCAATAATGATTAAGGAAAAGGGATAAATCTGTAGAATCTAACTCCCAAAGACAACCTGGTGGCATGACAGAAACACCAATGTGTCAATAAGTTCCTGTCTGTGGGAGAGGCTACCCCAGTTGATGCCTTCATACAAAAACAATCCACTATTAAACTTAATGTGTGCTTCAAATTGAGTGGGTTACCGTCCCTCTTTTGACGGTCAGATGGGGAGTGTTGGATTTAGTTAATGGTAAAGCAACAGGACATTTACTTTAGAAAGCAAAATTTGTTCCAAAAGTCTGTGAACCTGGTGATGTCTTCAGACTGTTTTATAGACGCCAAATCCCTTTATTTTTTTATGTCATAGATTCATAGAATCAAAAAGACCTTTAAGATCATAAAATACAAATGATAACTTCACATTGCCAGTCCCATCACTAAACTAAACCATGTCCCTCAGCACCTCACCTATGTGTGTTTTAAATATCTCCAGGGATGGGGACTCCACCATCTCCCTGGGCAGCCTGGGGCAGTGGTGAACAACCCCTTGGTGAAAAAGTTCTTCCTAATCTCCAATTTAAACCTCCCCTGGTGCAACTTGAGGCCATTTGCTCCTCACTGCCAACCACATTTCCTTTCTGGATATAGCTGTTATTTATCAAACAAAGGTTCTTGCTAGGAGTGACCCCAGAAGTGAGTGCTAGATTTTTGCTTATATTCTAGACGTCGTCTGTTCCTTAGAGAATGCCTGAGCAAACTTAAGACTTTATATTATGTTACAATTAGGTATAGTGTAAGAAACCAACCATCATTGTTTTGTAGCAATCAGTTTTACTACTGGAGATAGGATTGACTTGTCCTAGGAGGTCAGAAACAAGCAAACAAACTAAACAGTGCAAACAATTTCTCTGTGTGTCAGACTATCAAGAAAGCATCTATATACTGCCAGACAAACAGCATCCCATTTCCCAAGATAGAGGATCAGGAAATGGATGAGAACAACCCTTCTGATTGCTATATCTTCAGAGGAGACGAGTCATGCCCTACAGTCATGCACTTTCCACTCTTCAACAGCGTGAATTGTTCTGGTAACACCTGCCTTCTGCAACTTTGCCTCTATATATTCTCAGCTGCCCGTGCCATGCATGTCAGAGTTCCTCTGTACTCAGCGCTGCTGCAGCAAATGGATACCAGAGAAAAGGAATGGGGCACCCTGTATGTATAGGAGAGTAGACAGAAGCTTGTTGGGCATTTATGTACTCACCTTCTCAGACAGGCTTCTTCTGTAAACCAGTGTAATTAAATTGTGGCCCTGCTAAAAAGGAGTTGGAGAAGTATCACATTTAGAAGCTCGAGTATCCAAGCCTGGGATATTAACCACTGACTCCTTTATCATTATTGGTGAGGAGAGACAGATTTGGCAGATTCAGAGACAGATTTATCTCAGACAACTCTTTCAGACAACTGATGAAGCAGGTAATGAAAGAGGCTGATTGATCTCCTCTCTTTTCACTGGCTACAGCAGGATCTTAATGTGACAAAGAGCTTGTATGTGAAACTTAAGAGACTTGCAGGGATCAATGTTTTCCTCGCATCCACGCTTTTCTCAAACAACCTTGTGGTTTTCTGTTTGGCATTTACTTACATATTTTGTCTATCTTTTTTTTTTCCAGATAAAATTGAGGAATACAGAAACAGGTTTCCCACCTTTCACCTATTCTTCCCAAAGGGAGACATCACAGATCTCCTTGAGACAGCAGGACTGAATGTATCCAACAACAGTGGGAAGATTCTGGATGAGATAAAACGGCTTGTGTCTTCCTCTGATAAAAACAACTGAATGCAACAGCTTTTCCTTCGGTAAAATGTCATGAATTGCTATGAATGGTAAACTTTTCCCCACTGCACTTTGGCCATTTGGTTTTAGTCTTCATACTGTGCTCCAGACAACAACAACACAGATTTTTTTCTATCTAATCCACCTCTCTATGTTCCTCTATAGTCGAAAGAACCAAAATGCAGCTCTTAGGGAGTTGACTCATTTGAAATATATTTGTGAGAACAAGATGTCTCAAAGTTTATGAAAGGGTGATGAGGCTCCCTTCAAAATTGCTGAGATGTTGTTGCTGGTGTTTGCAAAGAAATTCTTAAAAACATCTAAACAAGAGCAAAAATAAAACCCAGAAATATCTAAAAAACCAAAGAGGAAGAACAGGGGATAAAAGAGAGAGAGAAAGAGAGAGGCTTTCCACAGAATAACAGCCAATTGGGAGCATGGCAGATGATAAAGAATTAGATAAGTAAGTACATTACATGGGAAAAAAAGAGAGCTGCTACAATTTTTGCTTTAGACAATGAAAGACAAATAATAAAGGAACCATGAAAGAGAGCATGAAAACTCCAGTGGTCAGAGACTTACAGTGCTAGCAGAACTGGTCTGTCTCTGCACAAGGGGAGGAGGTCGTCTGTATGAACCAAATGTGAACTAATGCTGGGCTCTCGCTTGGTCATGATGCTGGCTTTTCTAACTTCTTGCTGTTTCCTTATTTCTTCTTCATTTATATGCATTTTCTGTGTATCATGTTTAAACCCAACTGTTTATTAAATATATGAGCAAATATAGATTGTTCTCAATGACAGACATATTTGGCTTTATCCCATAGTATACTGCATAATCTCAGTCAGAAAAAAGAAGTGTCCATAACAACCTGGCATCTCAACCCATGAGTCCTGGCACTTTTATCTCTCAGATTGCCTCCCAGTTCTACTGAGCAGCTGTGTAGTGCTTAGCTGCCTGCTGGGATTAACCTGCTTGAGCAGGGGATGTGTACTAGATGACTGCAAGAGAGATCTCTCAATGTTTCTGTGTCATTATGTGCTATCAAATGACTAGCTCAGCAACAGCATAACATGTAAAATGCTGTGTCCTTAATCACAGAAGAATGCCTTTTGAATGCTGATACTAATGTTAGAATTCCAGCTGGAATTCAGGGACCTTGGCTGTGGACAGTGGATATGCTGGAGATACTACTTCATGGAGCTTGGCTGAAACAGAAAGAGGGTAGAGTTAGATATTAGGAAGAAGTTCTTCACGGTGATGTGTTATCCCTAAAAGTGTTGAAAGGTAGGTTAGATGGGGCTTTGAGTAATTTGATGTGGTGGAAGGTGTCCCTGCCCATGGCAGGGAGTTACAGTGACATGATCTTTAAGGTTTCCTCCAACCCAAACCATTCTGTGATTCTCTGATTATATTTAGAAGAATATTATGGTTTATACTCAATATCTCTTACTATAATAAAGTTCACATCTATGGAAATAAATGTAATAAATAATTTTGAGATAATGCACCCATACACTGTTGTTATATTATGGTGATGAAGATGGTGATGATGAGGAAAACGATTATGTCAATGTTGATGAAGAAGGGGAGACTAATAAACAATAACAACAAAATAAAAATGAATTATGATCATTAATAGCCTCAAGAACATTAATAACATACTTAATTGGCAAATACTAATCTGAATCACCATGATGCCAAAAAGAAAAAGCTGAGAGCATGCCCTCTAGAGCTGTCTTTACCCCAAGCTGGATGGATGGACACACAGCCAGCCGGTGTGCGCAGGAAGGTGGTTATCCCCCTCTACTCAGCATTCATTAGAGAAGACTGTGTGACTGCACCCAGTTTTGCACCCCACAATAGAAGGTGGTCATTGATCAACTGGATCAACTTCAGCAGGGGGCCATAATAATCGTCAAGGCTGGGAGGGTGACAGATGGGGGTTAATTCAGGTTGGAGAGTCCTTGGCGACACCTACTAGCACGTTTTCAAAACTTAGAAGAAAGTTATTTAAAGGATGGAGACAAGCCTTTCACAGTTGTGCACAGCAGGTGAGAGAGAGACCACAGCCAAAAGTTGAAATGAGAGGCTCCACCAGGCTATATCATGCAGAAGGCTTTGTGTTTGAGGGGTTGGTGATCTTGAGCAGCTGTGTCTGCAAGTAATGACAGACTTTTTTTTGGACCAGGAAAAACTTGAAGAAACCTGGGAGATCCCACCTGGAATTACATGTACAGGCAGATTCTATAAATTACTCAGAATGCTGTACAAATGTCATTGAAAAGCAAGTAAAGTGGCATCAAAGAGTAAAAAACAATCTCACTTTCCTCAGACATTAGGAAGACTCTCCAACTAAGTGTAAAACTAAGCTGCCTGCATGAGACACTCATCTATTTCTTTCCACTGACTTTCAAATTCTCTATAAAGACTGCAAGTTTTACTAGATACTGAAGCAAGACCCATCAAGAGCCAGAGTTAAGTAGTCAGTTAAGACTGAGGATTCAAAAGTGAATAGTGAGAACTGACTGAAATCTCTGCTATGACAGACAGCACTGCCCCTAAAGGCACCTGCTCCAATCAAAGGCAGTAGGCTAGATCAGGCTAATTCTGACCCTTGAATCACACATCCCTTGATGCTTCCAGTTGATTTTCAGATCTTTTTGGTTAACACCTTATCATCAGTCATCTCAGGATGCACAAATCATAGTTAGACAAGTCAGATGTGACATGCCTAAGTCTGAAGAAGCCACTCTGGTCCCACTTTACAGACACATGAAGGAAGGCTACCATTCAAAGTATCATTCCATCTGCTGTTCCAAATATATGTATGGCTTGTTGCAACGCATTGCCCATAAGAGGGAGCATTATGTTCTGAACAACCAAAGAGGAGTTGTAAAATAGCTGAAATCAACCCTGCCCATAGGGGAAACAGGGATATCAAGAGAACTCTATTTAAACCTGGAGGAAGAGGTCTTTGCCTTTTCATTTACATCCAATTCAACCAAGCTGGAACAAGCTTATAAAATTCCTTTTCGTCCTCTCTGTGAGGCGAGTCTTTGGCAATTGGCAATAAAGAATCTGTGTGAATCTGCATTTAAAATAACATTTTAATTCTGCAAGGCAAGCTGTCATCAGCTCAACACTGTCCCTAACACAAGGGAACAAAGGAAATTCTTCTAGTGCAAATTGCATCATCCACGTTGGAGGCACTGGATGTCAGAACTGCTGAAGGTAGGACATTTCAAATTGCTTCCTGTCAGTACATAAGGCAAATCCAAGGAGGAACAAAGACCAAAACTTAAAGGTGACATAGCCACTAAACAAGAACTGCACAATGTCGGAGCTGTTTCTGAGAAGTGTTCTGCATTAGAGAATAAATCACTGACCTATCACTAAAACAATGACTAATGTGGCTTTTATTTGCTGTAATAAACAGCTAATGACCAAAGCTGTAATAAACAGCTAATGACCAAAGCAAAACTCCCAAACTTTCGTAAGGGATCAAAGAGCAGCATTAAGTACATTCTACTTTAGCCACACAGATCCAACTAGAAAACTAGTGTGAATGTGCATGGTTATGAACTGCAGGGCACTTTTAATGTCAGTCTCTGTTCTGTTCTGCACAGGGTCTGTTGAGATATCTCTCAAAATGTGAAGCTTCAGATAACAGTGTTCTTTCATTTCTATATGTTAATATAGAGATTCCTGAGAGATTCCTCTAGGTAGATGAGACCTTTATATGCCTGAGAACATTCAAAGTTTCTTTATTGTGCCTGTGAGCTAAAATTGTCTGTGGCTTCCAGGTCCACAGCTTTCACTTTCATGTTTGTGTGAGAAAAGCCCAGGGACAAAAAGGCATCTCTTGTACGTTCAGTTATAGCAGAGAGAGACATTGGATGGGGTCAGTACAAGCAGTGACCGGATCCTGGCAGGGCTGTATGCACTGCTCTTGCTTTGATGAAGTGTCCTTTTCTGTGTGCTGTGGTCTGTTGGCCAGGTCCATGCACGTACAGCGGAAAAGCTGCTTCCCTCCTCAGTCCCCACACACAGATCCGTTGCTGCTGCCAAAAGCAGTCTGTGCCTTGAGATTCACTAGTGGAGGCCAGTGGCTGGTTGCCCCTCTGGTAAGAGGTGTCAAATCTGAAAAACACAGAATTAAAGACCACTTCCTCCTCTCTGCCAGGACTATTTCTTCTCTCCTCCTGTGCCTCCATTTCCCATTCTGGGCAGGAGGAAAACACAGAGGTGCCACAACGGGCACAGAGCTGCGTGACTCTGCCATCAGCATCACACACAGCAACACTCATCAGGGGATGAGGCAACACAACCAGTGAACAGGTAGGGCACAAATTGCTTGCTTTCTGCACTTATTCTTCCCTGTGAGTATCTTCCCCTCCAATTATTCCTTCTTCCTTTGCTCATCTATAGACAAATTGGGGTTGCTTTTGCTTTGTTTTGCCTTCTTTGGACTGTGTGTGTTTGGTTGTCAGCTGGGCATTCCCTGCAGTGCAGAAAACACCTATGGAACCAGTGGGAAACACAGCCCTGACATCTGGGAGGAACACATGTTCTTGGCAATCAACTTGGCACCCATCATGGAGCCAACTCTACAACATAACTCCTCATAGTTGTGTGCTGGTTCACTGTTCCAAACAATGAAGCAGATAGCACTAACACCACACACTCTCAGCACACACAGCCACTGTCATCTCACTCTGTGCACCTAAGCCAGTTCTACAGCTACACCCTTTCATCCAGTGGCACCGAGGTATTCCCAAGGGACCCCTCTCTTGCAGAACCAGCTGAGGCACAGTGATCTCCGTGCAGTGACCACCCCTCTGACTCTGTTCACTTGATTCTTCCCAGATGAAGCCATCAGAGGGACAGGAACCAGGAAACCACACTCTGTTGACCACATTTGTCCTCTCTGGAGGGTCCAGCAACCCAGGACTGCAGTCCTTGCTGTTCTTCACATTCTGCTTAATTTACATCATCACCATCACTGGAAACCTTCTCACTCTCATGGTCACACTGCATCCCACCCTCCACACACCCATGTACTTCTTCCTCCGGGTCCTGTCTTTCCTGGATATTTCCACAGCATCTGTTGTTGTCCCCCAGATGCTGGTAAACTTCCTATCAGGGGACAGGAGCATTTCCTACCTGGGCTGTGCCATGCAGCTCTACTGTGTGATTTTCTTAGGATCTACTGAATGTTACCTTTTGGCAGCCATGGCTTATGATCGTTACGTGGCCATCTGCAACCCCCTTAGATACACAGTGATCATGAAGAGCAGAGTTTGTCATTGCTTGGTCCTGTTCTCATGCTGCAGTGGCAATGTGGTGTCTGTAGTGCAGACAGTGTGGGTGTTCACGTTGCCATTCTGTGGGCCCAAAAAGATTAACTCCTTCTTCTGTGATATTCCCCCACTCATTACACTCTCCTGCACCGACACCTCTTTGTATGAAAAGCAGGTCATTACAGCCACAGTGCTGGTCATCTTGACACCCTTTTGTCTCATCATCCTATCCTATGGCTGCATCATTTTGAGCATTTTGAAGATTTCCTCCTCAGAAGGCAGACACAAGACCTTCTACAAATGTTCCTCACACCTAATTGTTGTCATATTGTACTATGGAGGTACGATCTTGATTTACTTAAGGCCGAAAGCCAGTTACTCTCAAGATGTTAAGAAATTTCTGCCTCTCATATACACAGCCATAATTCCTATGTTAAACCCCCTGATTTACAGTCTAAGGAATAAAGATGTGAAAGAAGTACTCATCAGAAGGATGGCTGACATGATGAAGAAAGAAATCTTTTCTTGTCCATGAATATGTATATTTAAAATGTTGTTTACTTTCTTGGTGGGTGGGTAAGGTGTACTACCTCACTGGAAATGGCAGAAATAAAGAGGTATTTCATACCTGAGATTATTTTCTCCTTATTCCTGGCTTCAGAAGCAAATTATTTAGGATTGTCATTTCTGCTTCTTCCTTAGGAGAACAAAATGTATACCTGACATTTCTTTTAAAACAAAGCAAGCAAAAAACACCCCACTTCCCACATCATCTTCAGGTATTCAAGGTGGAAAGCCTCACTTCCATTGCAGGAGCTCAGGTGCCCCTCTCAATAAATATTCTTCTACAGTGAACTTTTCAGGCTAAACATAGATAAATTGATAGCACAGATAAATTAACAGCAAGCAGCTCAGTTGCTTTGACTTTTTTTTCCCCCACTTCTTTCATGATTTCAATTCCTTCCAGCAGAAAACAAGTCCACTGGATTAAAGTAATAAATCACTTCTGAAAGAAGCTTGTGGGTTTTTTTATTGAAGGTGTGGGGAAGGCAAATGAAAAGACGAGAAACTAATACTTGTTCCCTGTTTGTTAATGTTAAAATATGAATAACATGGCCAGAGATGAGTGCATTAAAATACAAAGTGACTCTCTAGAGATTTTTAAGTTTCCTGGCAAGCCCTTGGTACAGCCCAGTGTTGGAACCTCACCCAAGGGGCCTCCCTGTGTCAGGGAGAACACGTGCAGCTCATCAACTGATCCCAGAAGAGACAGTGATGAGTCCTCCTGCCTCATCTGTGATGGCACCTTTCCCCAACATCCCTTTGCTCTCAAGCTATATTTATTTGTTTACTTTCAGGTGGAGCTTGAGTGACTTTGGTCATTCAGATCTTTATTATTGACTGGTGCAAAATTTTCCTTACTTTGCTTTTAAAGGCATGGACAGGAAGAATTCAGAGCACATGCTCAGTGAGGGGTGGCCACACCTTGGAGACAGGTAGCCTTTGGGATAGAGGGGTGGTTTGGTGTTATAGTGACATTATAATGAGCAAAGGTTACCCAAAGGAAATTATTTTGACCAAAAAAAACCCCACCCAAATGGTGGGGAGCCTGGCCAGGGTGTCCCCACTCCCACCCTCTGTGCCATTTCTCTCAGAGTCGTTGTACCAAGCTTCCCTGGTATTGCCAACATCCAAGGCTACAAGCTCTGTTGCCTGGGAAACCATCATAGGACAGAACAGATTTTGTGCATATCAGCTACATTCCTTGAAAGTTTCCTTAACATTACATCTGTATTTCAAGAGAAGGTGTAACTTTAGTCTCAGTAAGTTGTCTCTATCAATTATTCCACAGTTAGTACATGTGGTATCATAAATGTAACAGTATTTTTATGAGCCTAGTATGACATCAGGTGGATTCCCTGGGGAGTGTTGGTGGAAGGAATCTGAAGCATTACTACTCAGTGAAGGGTGTATTATGACAGCTGAGGTGAAGTCAGGAGGAGGAAATCAGATTTCACGTGATGCCCAATTTACTGCCACCTCCAAATGGATGCCTAAAGTTCATCTGCTGTCATGCCCAACCAGAGGGAACTGTTGGAAATGGAGGTGTCCAGAGGTCTAGGGATCTAGAGTGTGCCTTGCTGTAAGGTCTGGACTTGAATCTGTGGGAAGCAGCTCCCATCATGTCTCCCTAGTGTGACTGAGACCTTCCAGGTGTACACAAATGTGTACTCTGAGCACAACTGCACACCCACACCAGCCAGGGATCAAGTCAGAAACACTGCACATGAATCAACATCTATACCTAGGCACGGGGGTCTTCCAGTAATACCAAGACACTCAGTCTTTGACAGTTGACCTAGTAGCTGCCCTGGATCCCAGGTCTCCCAGTTGCTGCCATCTCTGCAGGCAAATCTGCAAGTCCCCCAGGCTCACTCAAGCTGTTGGGACACAGACTCAATTGCCCAGACACGATGTGTGATGTAGTCCCTCAGTGCCGAGTCTTAGACACAGTCTACACTGTAACTGGCCCTTGGATCCTCCCATCTCCACTCGCCTCACACAGCCACACACACGTAAATGAGTCTCTTGTGTGATGTCCACACTTCATGGTCTCTGCAATGTTCGGCTTGGTCCTGCTGGTCCCTCCAGTAGTCAGCTCTTGGACTATGGAGTATGTCTAGTACCCAACCAAAGTTTAGGCCACTTCAATACCTGCTTTACAAGTCTCTCCCTACCCAGGCAGGCAGTCTGGCCTCTCCATTTCCTGATACACCAGCCACATTGAGCACGTTGATTCATGGTCCCTACTCTGGTTGCTGGGACTCAGATAAGATCTTAACCAATCTTCCATCTCTGAACAGCCAGGTTTTCCTTGTAGGATTTCCATGGGTAAAGCACACCATGCTGCAGTCAGGAGAGCATGAAAAGGGGCTGGTAAAGCAAACAGCTTCCTGTGACAGACCCATGCCCTGACAGGTTAGGCTTTATCTCAAAGACAAGGCAGGTACTTTTGTCATTCAAAGTGCCCGGAGGAGTTATTACGTTTTACAACCCTTCACAAGGAAATGAAGCTCTCAAACAACTCTTGTGTCTTTCTTGGAGCCACAGATTGCCAAAAAGTGACATGAGTCCAAAATTCGGGGAACAGAGTTCTTTCCACCCTCTGCAGGTTGATAAAGCCCTTCTGTGTTCTTTTGCATCCCTTCAACCCTCTGTTGGTTCTTGAGATTGCTTGAGCATGCTCTTCCCCTTTGCCCTTTAGGAAAGACCATGCTTCAGATTTCATAATGAATTTGTGCCTTCGATGTTTCCCACTCAGGCAGAAAACACACAAACTGTAAAATCAACATAGTTTGACAGTGCCTACCTGAATGACCCTTACAGTCCAGGGCTGGCAGGGGTGGGGAGTGAGGGGAGCAAGTTTCACATAACATGTATGTGTGGTCTGACACTTCCCACCAGGCTGCTACAGAAGCATTGTTCCTCCCCTTCTCATGGGCTTGGGGATTAGAGAACTCATTCTCAAAATCATTAGAGAGATAAAGTTTCATGAGAAGACAAGACAGGGTGTGGTGGTTTAGCCTAATGTCCACCAAGTCATAAAATTCCTCCCCTTCCCAAACTGAACAGGAGAGAGAGAGAAATATAACAAACAGCTTGTGAGTTGAGATAAGGGCGGAGAGATCACTCAGCAATTAGAATCACGGACAAAAGAGATTCAACCTAGGGAGAAACAGGTTTCATTTATTAAAGAACAATAAGAGCAGGGAGATGAGAAATAACTGTCTTAAAAACACCTCCCCCCACCCCTCCTCTGCCCAGGACTCCCCTTCCTTCCCCCCCAGCACTGCAGGGGATGGAGGATGGGGGTTGGGGTCAGTTCATTACAGATGGGCTTTGCTGCTGCTGCTTCTCAGGGGAAGGCTGCCTCACACTTCCCACTCCTGCACTGTGGGGTCCCTCCCAAGGGAGACAGTCTCTCACTGACTGCTCCTGCGTGGGTTCTTCCCATGGGCTGCAGCTCCTCACACCCTGCTCCAGCACGGAGCCTGTCACAGGGCAGCTCCTCACACCCTGCCCCAGCATGGGTCACCCACTGGAGAACAGTCCTTCAGGGACAGACTGCTCCAGCCTGGGGCCCTCACAAGATCACAAGTCCTGACAGCAAAAGTGCTCCAGCGTTGGCTCCTCTCTCCCTACAAACTCCCAGGTGCTGCCAGGAACTCGCTCTAGGATGAGCTTCCCATGGAGTCACAGCCTCCTTCAGGCACCCACCCGCTCCAGCGTGGGCTCCTCCACAGGCTGCAAGTGGGTCTCTGCTCCTCATGGCCTCCATGGGCTGCAGGGGGACAACCTGCTTCACCATGGTCCTCACCACATATCACAGGGGAGCCTTTTCAGTGCCTAAGCACCCTCCTCCCCTCCTTCTCCACTGACCTTGGTGTCTGTGGAGATGTTTTGACATTGTCACTCCCTGTTGCTGCTGCAGTTCAGCAACTGCCCGACAACTTCTCCTCCTTCTCAAATCTGTTACTCACAGAGGCACTACCTCCATCACTAATTGGCCAGTCCTAGGTCAGGTGCAGGGTCCATCTTAGAATTGACTGGCCCTAACCCTGTGAGCTACAGGGGAAGGTTCTGGCAACTCTTTGTTTAAAGAAGCCACCCCTGTAGCCCCCCCTGCTACCAAAAAACCTGGCCCAGGCAAAACCACTACACATCGCCAGACAATTGCACTGACAAGCCAAATGTTTATACACAACTAGTCTGTTTAACTCCTGATCCTCCCTTTCCCACATGTTTAATCTCTCCAATCACCTATCACCTCCCTACATCTCCTGACAGTACACATTCTCGGTGCTCACTTTAAAAACATTGACCTGGGAAGCTGCAACACAACCAGGTCCACTCTGATCCTTTTGATATTTTGAACAGAAAAATACAGAGCTGTACAGAACAATAATTACATAATGGCACCAGCAAGCAGGGCCCAGACATGCCCCAGTCCATGTGCTTATTCCATGTGCAGTGGTTGCACTTGCCCACTCATGAGGTCACAAGCTATGCACAGTATATTCTCATTTGGGAAGATAGGGTCTCTTACTTTACAGTTGTCTCAGTTACCAGCCAGAGATGAATTTCTGAGAACATCATCACATCACTGGAAACATCAGAATACTGAAGAAGGCTGTCAATTCATCAAGTGGTTGTTATCATTCAGTGCTGCAGCTTGGCATTGTCTGAAATGTCTCCTCAGTTTTGCCCTGTGCATCTCTGATAACTGAACTTCACACATCACGGAAAGCAAAGTGGTTTGCAGCTTTTTGTCATATCTCAGTGGGATGGAACATGGATAGCCAAAAAGCTTCCAGGAAGGAGACTAACCCAGATTAGATGTTGTGCTGGCAGGCTCTAGAAGAATAAAGATGTGAAAGGTGAAATGTAGCTAACACATTTTCAAAGTCTGGAAAAATCACACAATCACAGAATCTGAAGGGTTAGCAGGGACATTGAAGGATCATCCAGTGCAATCCCCCTGCCACAGCAGGATCACCTAGAGTAGGGCACACAGGAACTTGTCCAAGAGGGTTTTGAATGTCTCCAGAGAAGGAGACTCCACAGCCCATCTGGGCAGCCTGTTCCAGTGCACCATCACCCTCACAGTGAAGAAATTATTCCTGGTATTTCTTTGGAATCTCTTGTGTTCAAGTTTATACCTGTTGCTCCCTGTCCTATCATTGGTCATCACTGAGCACAGCCTGGCTCCATCCTCCTCACACCCACCCTTTATGGATTTGTGAACATGAACGAGGTCACCTCTCACTCTCCTCCAAGCTCCAGAGCCCCAGCTCCCTCAGCCTTTAATCACAAGGGAGATGCTCCACTCCATCATCTCTGTGTCCCTGCACTGAACTCTCTCCAGCAGCTCCACGTCCTTCTGGAACTGAGGGGCCCAGAACTGGACACAATATTCCAGATAGGGTCTCACGAGGGCAGAGCAGAGTGGGAGCAGAAACTCTCTCCATCTACTGCCCACAGCCCTTCTAATCCACTCCAGGGTGCCATTGGCCTTCTTGTCCATGAGGGCACGTTGCTGGCTCATGATCACCCTGCTGCCCACCAAGACCCCCATGAAGCAAGTCCTCTCATACTGTACATTAGGGCTGATGAAGGAGAGGAAGGGGATCAGTGAGCAGCAATAATGACTATGTGAAAGATAAACAAGGCCTCCACAGGCTGCTTTCCTGTGTTCTGTGCTCTGTCTCCATACAAGTTCTGAAGCTGTGAGTCACCACAACCAACTCTGCTGGTTTTGGCTGGGAGTTAGTTTTCTTCATGGTAGCTAATATGGACCTACATTTTGGATTTGTGCTGAAAACGGTGTTGATAACACAGAGATATGGGTTTTTACAAGCCCAGGAATCACAAACTGAAGTTTTCAGCAGAAATCAACTTTACTGACATCATTGTTGTCAAGGAGAGAAAATTAGGTGAAATTTCTCCCCTAGAGACAAATTAGCTAACAAACTTGTCTGGGTCCCACTCCACTGGGCATTTGGCTAAGTTATTGCAGCTTGTGACTTCAGTGCTGAACTAAGTTACCATCACTTGTCTCCTCTTGGAATATGCTTTTGAGCTCATTCTATTCTGCATTCATGAAGGAGGAGAAAACTCCAGAAGAAACTGTCTTGATACATGGGGTATATTTTAAGGTCTATCTCAGCCTTGTCAACACTGTTTGTGCCTCTGATGAAAGGTGAGGATATTAATCCTTTGTTGCTGGTTCCTTTTCTATTTTCTTTGCAGTTTTCTCTTTTGTATATTCTCCACTGGGTCTAACAAAGCAACAATGTATTTGTGATATATGTACAGGTATATTTTGTGTTACATATTTGTCTGACTCAGTGTTACAGGTAAACAGAAATAATGCTACAGTTTTAAATTAATATTTTAGTGTCATGAACATTTGTATCACCATCTTCAATTCAACAGAAAAAGAACAAGTCTTGCTTAATACTTGTTCATCTCAGTAATGCCTTGATATTATATGGAAAACATGAGAATTCACGATTCATTCAACTCCACGTTAGCCACTTAACGATGAGATAAGTTTTAATCAACACAGGAGAGAAAAGGCTAGTGTCTCTGCACAGTGATTCAGGTAAACCATCTTAGACTTCTATCTTCATCAAGAGATGACTGGTGCTGTAAGAGTCAGTTTCTCTCCTTTAACAGTAGTGGAGAGACCACTAGCAGTCTATAGATCGTCTGCAATGACATTGAATGCAATGATATGAGGTGAATTCTAAGCCCTAATTCTGTGATTTTAGACTCCAAGACAGAAACTGTAACTCTATCTGTTGTACTGAAGTATCAGAGCCTCCTCTTCACCATTTGAAATGGAATTCCTGACAGAGTTTTCATAGAATCACAGAATCATTTTGGTTTGAAAAGACCCTTAAGATCATCAAGTCCAAACACTTTTGGATGGTCAAAATTGATCGGACTAGACAGAATTATTTGAAGTCTACTAGAAAGAATTGCATTTGAGAAGATACAAACTGCAGCTAGACGCACTCTATCATGGTGAAATGTTGTTGAGTAAATCCTCATGCACAGGCAGTCTCTCACCTCTATTATCATCCAGATTCCTGGAGGACAATCACCAGAAATGGTCAAAATGTCAGCCTTCTCTCTTGCAATTAATAGGTTTGCACCTTCAGTAGCTGAGATCCCTTCATAGCCTAGATCAGCCATAGATAAGTATGTAGGATGAATGATGCACTGCTGGTAAACATTGTTTCTCTATTCCTCAGTAAATTCCAAAGTTATTTTAGAAAAGTAACTAAATTGCATATTTTTACATAAATTAGCAAATTAATATCTCTCTTCAATTCTATCTACTTACCACCCTCTGGTACAATGACAACTACTCTCTTTCCCTCTCTTTCACTTCTGAAAGTCTTGCTTGTAACCCAGTGAGTATTCATTGTGTACATAAACAGCCCTAATGGAAATTAGGTCTCGGCATCCACGTTTTGACGTTCATGTATAGAAGTCAAAGTTCATACCACAGTCAGGGAAGACCCACTATGCAATGTGATCACTTTAAAATGTCTCTACTCCTGTTTCAGGGTCAAAAAAAAATAGTCCTGTTAATGATGTGAAGAACTGCATTAACTTCTCTTATTTATCTATTACTATTATTGTTGTAATACCTGTCATTCTATTCAGGTATTAACATAACTTTCCTAGCACACTGGAAATATTTTCTTGCTTATTTTCTCTGTTTGGCATTTTTGCCTTTGGAAATCTCTCTCACTCTGTCTTTAACATTGAACTGAATATGTTCTGGTGCTGACACAGTAATGTCTTTATTTTTATTCCTACATAGGGGACACCAAGGCAAATGTATCCACAGAATCTCACCAAGGTCTCTGAATTCATCCTTGAGGGTATTTTTGACAACCTTCCCCTCCAAAGTCTCTGTATTACAATATCTTTGTGTCTCTACCTCACTGCCATCCTCAGCAACTCCTTTGTGATTATAGCTACCCTTGTCTACCCACCACTTCACACCCCTATGTACTTCTTCATCTCCAACTTGGCCATCCTTGACTTGCTAAGTATCTCCTCAGTTCTGCCCAAGATGTTGGAGAATCTGGTCCTGGGCAAGAACACCATCTCCTTTGAGGGCTGTATAGCACAGCTTTACACCTTCACTTTCTCAGGCTCAACAGAACTGATACTGTTAACAGTTATGTCTTATGATCGGTACCTGGCCATTTGCTGGCCTCTGCACTACATAACCATGATGAGCAAGGGAACCTGCATCTCTTTAATGGCTGGCGTTTGGGGAATTGGTACTGTTAATTCCTTCATAAACACACTTTTTGTGGCACAGCTGGACTTCTGTGGGCCAAATTTAGTCCAGAATTTCTTGTGTGAGATACCAGAAGTCCTTGTCCTGTCTTGCAGCTCAACCTACCTCAGCGAAGTCACAGTTTACATGGCAGATATCATCTTAGGCATGGGAAATTTCACGCTGGTCATTCTCTCCTATTGCTTCATCATCACTACTATCCTGAAAATCCAGGGCTCTGAAGGGAAGTGGAAAACCTTCTCCACCTGCTCCTCACATCTTGCTATTGTTGGCTTGTTCTACTCCACCATCATCTATGCCTATATCCAGCCAACTAGCACTCCATTAAAGAAGAAAAACAAAACAGTGAGCATTATGTACACTCTGGTGACTCCCACTCTGAACCCTCTGATCTACAGCCTGCGCAACAAAGTGATCAAAGGTGCCTTCTGGAAAATTGTACCATTTCACAAAACAAATTAATACACAAAGTCTCATGCCCATACTTTCCAGCTCTGTTCTGCATGGTTCACACTCATGGTTGCAGTGTTGTCAACCTTTGCTGCTAGTAAGGGTGACATTGCTTTCATCAAAGTTCATAACACCACAATAACAGCAGTTATTAAGGAGAAACTATCCGCACAGAGAATACCCAGAGCAAGGTGCAGTAAAGTGTACCACAGAAGTGTTTGTTACTCTGAATTCAGTGACTCTCCCTTTTTGGTTAACAGAAAGGAAAAGGCATGGTCCTCTGCCTCTGAAATTGTACCTTAAAGATCTGTTCCTCACTGTCAAAGGAGAATGCCCTCCTACAGTTAATTCAGCCCACCTATTAATAAACTACTTAGTATTTATGGTTTTAATGACTTTAATGTAAAATAAAATCTTTACTTAAGAACATAGGAATCATTAATCAAATAACCATGTAACATCTTAAGAAATGAATCATCATGATTGTCCCTGGTCATTCCGGGGTGGCCCTATAAGTGCTCAGTCTTGTGCTATTGGTCATGGTTTTCCCTTATTCTTGCCTAGATTTACTTTTTTTTTAAGACATTGAAAAAGATAAATCCTGACCATAATTATCTTCTGAATGTTATACTATATGCCTCAGAATATACTCCTGTTCTCATGTGGTGGCAGATATTTGTCCGCCTGAGATGGACTTCTAAATCATCCTCACAGTTATTGGAACTCTATCCTCTTGACACAAATGGGAAAAAAAAATGTTAATAAGGTTGCTTAACACCTTGGGAAAGAGATTCTAGAGGTTCACTTTCAGTAAATTGATGATTACTTCCACTGCTTTATTGGTTGCTCTCTTTTATTCCCATAACAGAGAGAAGGAGGAAGAGGTTGGTTGAGGGACTTAACCATCTAAAAACAAACATTAGAAAAAAAAATCTTCTCCTTACTAGCTTGCATTTTGCTGAAGGTTTCAGATAGTTCATTTCCTAGAGGATATACAATACTTCTGGCATATTTCAGTGTTTTTCTTATAGGTTAATAGTCATCTGGTAAGAGAAGGAAAAGCTTTAAATGCTGCAAGGAGGGCACTGACATCAACAAACTGAGAAACCACCAGCAAAGAGAGAGATGCCTTTGATTTCATCATCACTGAACTTTTGGTTCCCATGGAAAATAATTTCAGAGACATACAGATGAAGTAAATTTAGTTCAGAATCAGACTCCTTAGGGCAGGTTAGGAGACACCAGCTATTTCCTCAGGGCCTGTAGGGTTTGTCCCTACACCTTCTTACAAATGTTTGTAACACATACACAATCCTAAGCAAGTATGTATGTTTTATTTCAAATGATATGCTGATTTTGATTAGCAGCATCTTTAATTTCTTGCATATGAAAAGAACGTTGTATGCCTCTGTCCTCACTTTAAACATTGTGGAGTTCCACACCCCTGCCAGAGCTCCCAACTTGGGACTCTGCCAAAGCTGTGCAGAGAAAAACTACAGAGCATTGTGCCATGCCAATCATGTTACTGACTCTTGCCAGAGCCAACTGCACATACAAGGACCCAACTATCAAAATATCACCCTACAACTTCCTTCTGTCCAGTCCCACCTGCTGCCCTGAAGCTGAGATCACACCTGCCACACTTTTCACTACATTAAGATTTTCTTCCACAGATACACTGGTTCCTCCACTCACTGGGACAACATCTCCAGGTTCTGCTTCATTGCTTTAACCAACCTGATATCCTTCTATGAGTGCATAACCAGCTGGCTAGATGAGGGGAGAGCAGCAGATGTCATCTACTTTGACTTCAGCAAGGCTTTGGACACTGTCTCCCACAACATCCTCATCAGAAAGCTCAGGCAGCGTGGACTGGATGAGTGGAGGTGAGGTGGATGGAGAGCTGGCTGAATGATCAATAGTGATCAATGGCACAGAATGGAGTTGGAAGCCTGTGGCCAGTGGAGTTCCACAGGGATGGGTTCTGGGGCCAGTCTGGTTCAACATCTTCATCAACCACCTGGATGAGGGGACAGATTGTACCCTCAGCAAGTTCCCTGCTGGCACCAAACTGGGAGGACAGGATGATTCCCCAGAGGCTGTGCTACCTTTCAGTGGGATCTCAATCAGCTTCACAGCTGGGCAGAGAGGAACATCATGAGGTTCAACAAGGACAAGTGCAGAGTCCTACATCTGGCAAGGAACAACCCCCTGCACCAGTATAGGCTGGGGGTCAAACTGCTGGAGAGCAGCTCTGCAGAGAGAGACCTGGGAGTGCTGGCTGATAATAAGCTAAATATGAGCCAGCAATGTGCCCTCGAGGCCAAGAAGCCAATGGCATCCTGGAGTGAATCAAGAAGAGTGTGGCCAGCAGAGCAAAGGAGGTTCTGCTGCCCCTCTACTCTGCCCTGGGAGGCCTCATCTGGAGTCCTGTGATCAGTTCTGGGCTCCTCAGCTCAAGAGGGACAGGGAACTGCTGGAGAGAGGCCAGTGCAGGGCCACCAAGATGATCAGGGGAATGGAACATCTTTCATAAGAGGAAAGGCTGCAGGACCTGTGGCTGTTTAGTCTGGAGGAGACTGAGGGGAGATCTCATTAATATTTATAAATATCTAAAGGCTGGGTGTCAGGAGGTTAGGACATCTCTTTTTTCTACAGTAGGTAGCAACAGGACAAGGGGTGATGGGATGAAGCTGGAACACAAAAAGTTCCACTTAAACATAAGAAAAAAATATTGTACTGTTCAGGTGAGGGAGCCCTGGCACAGGCTGCTCAGAGGGGTTGTGGAGTCTCCTTCCTTGGAGGTTTTCAAGACCTGCCTGGACATGTTCCTATGCGACCTGATCTAGGTGACCCTGCTTCTGCAGGAGGGTTGCACTGGATGATCTCTAAAGGTCCCTTCCAACTCCTACCATTCGATTATTCTATGATTCTATGACTCCTGATTACTTGTCTCCAGTTTCTTCACTCTGTCTGGAGTGAAACAAAAGCATGCCTGCAGGGCAAGAGTCACTATGAATAAGAACAGGCCTTGAAATCCTGGCAGTGGTGATGAATATCCCTCCCTGTCTGTGCATAGTCACTAGAGCAGTAAAGACAGTGCTAATTAGAGCACACAAAGGCTGTGCACATAAAGCCTTTGACACTGCTGTGGGTTGCAGGGACAAGAGAATAGACAGTAATAATGTCTCGTGTTCTGGGATTGAGTCAAAGTTGTGGCCACTTGTTGCTTGATCACAAAACTCTCTGCCTCATTCCCACCAGGGCATAAGGCAGACTAATTTCCCTTCAGAGTGTCTTCATTTTTATTCTTCTTGTCATACGTAACTAAAACAAATGCCAAACTGCAATTATGCTGTATGCATTCATTGAAACACACCTGAGAGCTTCTTAATTAGCTACACAACACTTACAACTCTATAGGAAGTGGCAGAAAACCACACACAGAGCTCATTATGGCTGTCAGCATTTTAATGAGCCCCTTGAGGAGTGTGCTGCTGCCTCCCTGTTACTGTGTACCTTGGCAAAATCCATCAAGCTGCCTTGAAGAAATGCTGAGCAGAAGGAAAAGTTAGGTGGAGTTTTGATGGAGCCCAGTGTGAGATGTGAGGCTAGAAACATAGTTGGACAATGTCTTCCCATCAGAACTCATTAGAGCATTTGACTACAGACAGCACAGAAAGCCATTGACCTCTCCAGTATCAAACTTCCCTTACAGATATCAAACAGCAATCCCCAAGTGCTGGGAAGGTGCTCCTTGCAGTCAGCAATTTTCCCCTGCACCCATGGCTTATGGAAAGGAAAAGCCTTGGGCCCATCTCTCAAAACTTGCTCTTCCAAGACACTGGTAGATGCACAGGTCCTGCTTGGGTTGTAATAATGATCAGCCAAGACATTGTGACTGCAACACACACTGCTCACACATTCATGGACTGCAGATAGGCTCCAGCCTAGCTCACAGCCAACCCCATCTGAGGCACCTTTTGTGAGAAATATTGATGTTGCTTTTGCAGAATCCGAAAGAAATTAAGACAAGGAATTTTGACGGCTGTCTGCCTCTGTGTAATATAAATCAGTGGTCTAACCATGACTGTTATCTGCCTCTGTGTAGTGTAAATCAGTGGACTAACCATGAGACAGACTGTTATCTGTTTGTTTGTAATTAGAGTTTAAATCTTAGGATTGTGGGGGAATCCACGATAAGATACAAAAACCAGACATCCTCTGAGGAGGATTTTAGGCGCCTCGAGAAGTTGTAAATCTTGGAGTACCTAATCAATGGGGAAACAAGGGAGGGACCTTGCGGCCGGGATAGGGAATAAAAAGCCAAATGTTGTATCCATCGGGTGTGCCTACTAGCTAGGACACCCGCTCTTGCAAGAACGCTTAATAAAAGTGCTTCACTGCAGAGTCTGACCTGAGTCTTTCGCGAGAAAGCTTGTTTTGTTTCTCACACTTTGGATTCACACAGAGAGACTTCAATGTTGCACCTCAGCCCCCATTCTCTCTGTCACATTACACCTTGAACACCTCTTCCTCTGCTCTATGAGATGAAAACCACGAGGTCAACATACCCCACTACCCCTTGCCAGAGCTCTGATAATGCTCCAAGTAAAGGACTACAATAATTTACCTTTGACTGATGTAAGTAACATTGCTGGAATTTGTTCTTATCTCCTTGTTACAATGGAAGTAGACCAGACTGAACAAGTGACCCTTTGGCAGTGCTCCTCTCCCTCCCACTAATGAAGCACAGTTGCTGAACTTGTGCTAGTGCACCCCTTTGGAGGGAAGCCTTTCTCATAAGAAAGGCAGAACATGGGCTGGCACATAGTATAAGAGTGCCTCCTACCCAATCCTCCCCTCCAGCATCCAACCAATAGCTCAGAAGAGTGGAGGTCTTACAGTATAGATGAGTTCTCACTGCTCATGTTTTACACTAGCTTGGCTGAACCTGTGTCACGTTGAACTTTAAGAGAAAAGCTCTAGTTCAGAGCCTTCTTGGTTTGGGCAGAGGTAGGAATGGGAAGGAAGCACAATAATGGTTGCCCTTCCCAAATGAGGCTTTGGCAAAATGAGCTACTGGCCTCCACAAAGAATGCTGGCACTGATACATGGTTTAGTGGTGGACTTGGCAGTATTAGGTTAACAGCTGAACTCTGTGATCTTAAGGCTCTTTTTCAATCTAAATGGCTTTATGATTCTATGGTTTCTGTCTTCACAAGAGTGCTGTGGACACCAGAAAAAGATGTTTAGAGGTGTCAACAGCAGGCACAGGAACAGTGACTCCTGATGAAGGACTCCTGCTGCATCCCACTTGCTGACATCTTTGGTTTACCCCAAAAGGCCAGACTACCTCAGGAACTCCTATACCCAGACTGCTGTGTGAAACAATTGGTTTGGAAATAAAACAGTCATCTACATCAGATTCATGCCATCAAAACCTCCAAGAGAACTCATGATTCAAAAAATGTCAGCATGTTGGAGGCAGAACTGCAGGAGCTTTTGATCAGTAAAGTAGTCAAGCAATGTTCTCCTTCCTGTGAGTTGAAGACAGAAGATTGAAAGAGCTGAACTTTCCGTTGGCCTTCCTGTAAGATAAGGGTTTTCACAGAGAATAGGGAGGGGAGCAATATGGGGCAGAACAGGTGACATTCAGACCTGAGCCTTTGTTCCTAGGCAACAGGAAAGGTCACTGCTTTATGCAGATGATTGGAGGAAAGTGCTGTGTTTGCTGAGGCACATCTGGTGTGCTCTGATTTAGTCTGTGGGTCTTTATATAGTGAAAACCAGAGACAAAGATTCTGCCCTTACATTGCTGTCTTTCTCCTGCATATCCCTTCTGATATGCCACAGAGCACAACACTGAACACACAAGTGCGAAGTACAGGAGAGCTATCAAGACCTTGGTCCCGCTGGCCACACTATTTCTAGCACAATCCAGGTTGCCACTAGTTTTCTTGGCCACCTGGTAATGCTGCTGGCTCATGTTCTGCTGCTGTCAATTAATACCCCCAGGTCATTTCCCTCCAGCAGCTTTCTAGTGGCCCTGCCCCAGACTGTAGTGTTACTCGGGGCTGTTGTGGCCCAAGAGCAGGAGCAGGCCCTTGGCCTTGTTAAACCTCATCCCACTGCTCTCTGCCTATCGCTCCAGCCTGGCCAGGGCCCTCCAAAGAGCATGGATCTGTCTGTTTCCTCAGACAGATCTATGCTTCTGCCCAGTTTCATGTCATCAGCAAATTTACTGAGAGTGCACTCAATCCCCTCATTCAAATAATTGATAAAGACACTAAACACAACAGGTCCCAGCTCTGAGTCCTGCAGAACACCACTGATGAGTGACCAACAACTGAATTTATCTCAACTTACTGTCACTCTCTGGGCTTGTCCATGCAGACAGGTTTTGACATGATGCAGAGTGGGTTCATCCAAGCCACAGGCAGTCAGTCTCTCCAGGATGATGTTATGGGAGGACAGGTGGTTTTACCACTGAAGCCTGAGGTGACGTAAGCATTAAGTACCTCAGCCTGTTCCCCATACTTTGTCACAAAACCTCTCTCTGCATCCCTTAAGTCCATTAAAGGACAAAGACTCTCCTCAGGCCTCCTTTTGTTGCTGGGTATATTCATAGAAACTTTTCCTATTGTCTTTCACAGTAGTGCTCAGATTAAGTTCTAACTGTGCCTTGGCCCTTCTAATTTTCTTTTGTATAACCTCACAACACCCTTTGTTGTCCTCTTGAGCTGCTTGTCCTTTCTTCTAAAGGCCATATATTCTCTTTTTCCTTCTGAGCTCCAGCTGAAGCTCACTGTTCAACCAGGATAGTCCTTCTATGCCACCAGTTCATCTTCTTGCAGATGGTGACAGCAAGAATGTAATTAAACCTCAGAGAAGAAGAGACTGTGAAAGGCCTCTGGAGGTGCAGTCCCTTGCTTAAACAAGGCTGGCTGTGGCACTGTCTCACGGCTCCTCATGGCCTCCTCTCTAGGCCAGCACAGATGGATCTCCAAGCACAGGCATCACACTGCTTCCCTCAGTGCTGCCTCATGGTTGGACTAATTGCTCTTTTAAGATCCCTTCCACCCCTTAAGACTCTGACTCTGTGTGACTTTTCACTGTGCTTTCCTTTTTCAGGAAGATTTACTTGCTCACACCGTGATCCACAGCCTACGTCCCCTTACAACACGCTTCTGAGGGGCCTGGCTCTGGTTCCCTGGGAACATCCCCTCAGAGGGGGCAGATGGATCCCGCCTCCCACCCCACTTCATCCCCATGCTTCTCTGCATGGAGCACGTCCCGCAGCTCTCCCACCAACTTCCCTACGGCCCGCCGGGCTCACAGGGCCTCGATAATCTCTTTGTCCCGAAAGCAGAGCCGTAAGGGCCGAGCTCCCGACACCACGATTAAGCCGCCTCAGGACCAAACATCCACTGCACGCGGCCTGCGGGGTCCGCCCCTAAATCCGCCCGGCAACAGCGAACGCTGCGCTCCCATTGGCTGCTGGAAAACTCCGTGGGCGTGGCCCCAGTGGAGGGCCGTGCGCATGCGCCTTGGTGCCTGGCGCCCCGCCTCCTCGTGTCACTTCTCTTGCGCATGCGCGCGGCGGCGGCGGCGGCGCGCGCGGCGGGACCGCGCCTGCGCGGGGGCGCGCCCCGGAAGCGTTGGCGCGCGCTAGGCCGGGCCGGCGCGTCGCGCGCAGCGGCGATGGCGGTGTCGGGGGCGGCCGGGGCCGGGGCCGGGGCCGGGGCCGGGGCCGGGGCGGGGGCCGGGGCTGGGGCCGCGGCCGCGGGCTCGCTGGGCTCGGTGCTGCGGCGCTTCCTGTCCGAGTACGGCAGCGGCACGCCGAGCCGCCTGAAGGTGCTGGACGCCTACCTGCTGTACGTGCTGCTGACCGGCGCGCTGCAGTTCGGCTACTGCCTCGGCGTCGGCACCTTCCCCTTCAACTCCTTCCTCAGCGGCTTCATCTCCGCCGTCGGCAGCTTCATCCTCGGCGGTCAGTGCCCGCACCGTGTCCCTGCTTAGGCCCCCCAGCAGCGCCCGAGGCCCCCGGCGCCGGGCGCTCGCCTTAGACGCACCCCGAGCCCTTGCAGCAGCCCCGGGCCGTCGTTCCCCGGCAGCCCAAGGGAGCCACGGCAGCAGCCTGCGAGTCGGTCCCCGGCAGCCAGGGAGCCCCCCCAGACCAGCCCCAGCGCCTTCTGCGGTGTGATGTGATCGAGGGGAACCTGCTGGAGCAGGTTCGGGCTGGATGAGCGCTGGAAGGCCCTTCCAAGCCGACTGTCCAGGGGTTCTGTGAATCCCCCGGGTTCTGCCCCAGCCCCGGGGCTCCCGCCGTGCAGCAGCTGTGACCCTGTGGGCATCCTGCCCCCTTGGCCACTGAGCCGGCCCTGCCAGCCCAGGGGCCTCAGCTTCTCCCTTATGTTGGGCTCCTTCAGCAGCTGTTCCGGTATGAAACCAAAACTCATGCAGTGACTATTTTGGGGTGCTGCTCTCCTACAATACCACGCGAAACCACCACCTTGCTGTGCAGCCCTCCCCAGCACACACGGTGGAGGACATAGAAATGTGCATTTCTATGCAAGTCCCATCCAGCTATGTCAGTTCCTCTCAGGACTCACTTGGCCTCCCCTATAGTGTAGTACAGTGGGAGAGCTGATTGCATAGAAGTCCTGTATGAATCCCCTGCCAGCTTCCTGCTCACCTTACACTAAAGACAGAGTTACTGATCCTGTGCCCTGATGGAACAGTGACCTAGACTGGGCTGAACTGCCCCGGGAAGACTGTGCTTCGTTCTGTGATCACTGACTTGTCATTCTTTCTCTGCCATGCAGTTTGCCTCCGGATCCAGATCAACCCCCAGAACAAGGGCGAGTTCCAGGGCATTTCACCAGAGCGAGCATTTGCTGATTTCCTCTTTGCCAACACCGTCCTCCATCTCGTTGTCATCAATTTTGTTGGCTGAGCTCTACAGGAGACTGAGAGGTGCTGATCCCTGGGGTCACAAAAGGGGCAACTGCAGCTCACAGAGCTTCAGTACTTTTGTAGAGTTGGGAGTGAACTAGAGAGACAGTGCTCCCAGCTTCATCTTGGCCAAGTACAGTTAAGCTGTTGTCCTCTGGGCTGATGCAGGGTTAGGATTTATTACTTTCTGTTTTTCTGCATGTAGTTTTTGGCTGTTGTTATTTAAAAGGCAGTGTTATAGAAACCTACCTGTGTTTCTTCTGAGAGAAATGCCTCATTCAAGGGACTTTGGAAGCTGGAGCTCCCAGACTCTCAGAGTTGTCCTGTTTGAGGCCACAGCACGACTGGTGTTCAAGACTGGAATTTCTTGGAAGATGAGAGGAGGGAGTTTAGGACAGGGGGACTTTGGTGCAGGAAGGTGGAAGACAGGCCCTATTGTTACTGTTGCAAGAGGCTAGGAGATCACTGAAGCCTGTGGGATATTTCCTCTTCCTTTGCAGAAACTCTGCTCATGTTGCCTTTCTCTCTTTCCAGGTCTTGAATTGCTCCTGAGCTCTGCTGCCAAAGTCTGGCAGCAGGAAGTGTAGTTCACCATCAGACTCTTCTGTGTCTCCTTGGTAGGGCAGAGCTCAAGGTTTTTTCCCCACAAGCTGTCCTATGGAGGGGGCTGCTGCGTCATTACATTACTTCATTACTGTAATCCTTTCTGTCAATAAAACCCTTCATAATACTGCAGTCTTTTCCCTGTTGGTGGCAAATACAAAGGTTCTTCTGACACCCAAGTTCTCTCTGAGGCATGACTCCCTGTTTTTACCCTCCCTTCCCCAGCAGCTATTTTTTTCTGTGCCCCACTTTCAGAAGGAAGCAGGAAGCAAGGAATCATGGAAACTCATCTGTCATCTGCTTTTTTCATCTCCCTGTTTCCTGCACCTTTATCTTATAGAAATTGCATTGCTAGTGTACCCCCGGGCTTCAAAGCTGTTGCACTTCAAACCCACTCCCACCTTCAAAGCTGTGGAAGATTTGGGTTAGGCTGTGGTTAGCAGTCGTGATGTACCCCAGATGTACCTATCTTCCCATAGGCCCATGGGGTTCAGCTGGATGCCCCAACTGGACTCAGACTTACTAAGGCTGGGCAGTGATGCAGCCACCTTACCACGATGTTTGCTTTTCTTCAGTGTGATGTGCTCCTGTGTTGTGTCCTAACACTGCTTTGTCCTGATGTAAAGTTAGAGCCCTGTGGTGATCTGATTATGGGCACAGGATGAGATACTAACCCCAGCCAGCCTCTCCCACAGCTTTGGCTGCAGAATTTACCTGGGTTACCTTCAGGTATGAGGCTCCATCCTTGTGCTGATGCTGCTTCATGTGCATCCAAGTTGTGCAGGTGAAACAGTGGAGAGGTAAAACATGTGTTGGGACTGTGTAACAGAAGCGCTTGTCTCCTAGTGCTTCAGTCTGATGGCTTTGGATTATGGCTCCTCTTTGCCACCGTTTTCCTTCTGCAAACCTATCAAAGTGTGAAAGCTGCTGCTCCTAAGCCTCTTGCTAACTGAGCCTCTGAAGTCAGGTATGAAGGAGATCTGTCTGGTCTTATAGGATGCTGCCTCGGTCCGTGGTAGGAACAGAGAGCTGCTGACAGCTCCAGGCGTTAAGCTGGGTTTGGTTACAGCGGTACCTGCTTTGTATGGAAGGACTGGACAGCACACAGGGATTAAATGAGCCACTGAGCTCTTCCTTCCTACAAGAAGGGCCTTGGTCTGAGCCAGGTCCGTGGCAGAGGTAGCCGGGGTTTTAAATGCAGAGGAGCAGCATCAGGTCTCCCTTTGCCCCTGCGCTGATGACTGAGCTGGGTTCCTTCCCATGGGGCTGCCTGCCTCAGCTGCCCCACAGCCTGGCTTTAAAGAGGGTTCCAGGCTGAGACCCTCCTGAGGCCGCTTCTGAGAACTGTAGGGGAGTGGAAAAGGAAGAACTGTGGGTTTCTGTTGGAGTGGGAGTTTTTGCTACCTGTTACCAGCTGCAATGCCTCTTGTTGCCATAAACTTAGCACTAGAACTGAGAGGTTGTAGTGAGGTAGGGGTTGGTCTCTTCTCTCTAGTAATAGGACAAGAACAGCCTCAAGTTGCCCCAGGGGAGGTTGAGATTGGAGCTGAGGCAGAACTGTTTCCCTGAGAGGGCTGTCAGCCCCTGTGCCAGGCTGCCCAGGGAGCTGGGGGAGTCCCCACCCCTGTAGAGATCCCAAAGCCGTGGAGCTGAGGTGCTGAGGGCCATGAGGTAGTGATGGGCTTGACACTGTTAGGGCTTAAAGCTCCAGGAGCTTAAAGCTGTTTTCCACCCAAATGGTGCTGTGATTCTATGATCTGAAGAAGCTTCACCAGGCTTGTGCAGTTCTTCAAGTTCTGCTTCTTATAAAAACTATGCTTGGATCCGTGTTCACACTATAGAAGAGGGCAGGAGAGAGGCTGTTTTGTGTTTAATGGGCTATGACAAACATTGGGGCGGGTGTTTTCTGTAAGAAAGCCCCTTAAACCCCAAGAAAATATGCAAATTAATCTCCTGTCCTTAGGTAGGTATTAGGGGGCAGGAGCTGGCACAAGGGAGAAGGTGCTGGTAATAGACCATGGCACTGTGAGAAGACTCTGTGTGACCCCCACCTTCCTCCCTTGAGATTTTTCTGCAGGGATTCAGTACCTGTATAACAGAGCATGGAGATCTACGAGCACTTGGAAATCTTACACACTTGTGATCTCTTCCCACCACTCACCACACTTTATAATGTGTTTTCTCCCCTCCTTTCCCCTGCCCACATTATACATAGCTCAATCATTCCGGCTGTACCCAAAACAACTTCCCCCAGACCTGAGGGCTGGCTGTGGTGAGGGGGCAGGAAGGGAGGGTGCCTTAACCTCATTTGAATTTGGCTTGTGGTTTAACGTCTGTCCTTCTTTTCCACACACCTCCTCCTCCTGCTGCGTGCCACAGCAGCCCTGCTGTCCCCAGCCCTTGTTTGGTGCTCCGCTTTCCAGAGGAAGTGGGTTCTGTGGAGGTGCATCAAAAGGTGACCCAGATCTTGATCATGGCGTCATGGGACTGATGGTGCATCCCCTTCCTGCCCCACCTGGGCTATGAGACCCCTTCCACATCCTGCCCTACTCTGTTATTTCCTGCCTTTGCTTTGCACTGTGGGTTTTCTTTCTAGAAATAAACAAGAAAGCACAAAGTGGTGATGGGAGACTGAAAGCCCAATATCTGAAAGTATCTTTGAACTAGACATACAACTTCAGTGTTGTGTGTGTCCCATGCAAACGTATCACCTTAGTCAAAACATTTAACTTTATTTATACACTCATCCCCTCAACTCAGCAAATCTTATTACAGGGGTTGCTTAACCTGCAAGAGAAGAAATTGAGATGTGGAAACAGAGGCAGCACACTGTCCTACCTCCTTGCCCATATGACTGGGAGTGGGTGTGAAGTGCAACGGAACAAAACTAAGATGGATATTCATTTTAAAAGAGATGCTGAAGGTAAATGAACATGGCAACTTTTCTTCCATGTCCCTAAGTTCTCTGGAATGAGGATAGTCAGTTGGAATGCAGTGACTTGCTTTGTAATCCCAATCTGGTTTAGGCAGCTTCATTGAGCTGCGTCCCTGTGACGTGGCAGATCTCAGTGTAAGCAAAACGCGAGCTCCAAGAGCTGGCTGGAACCTAGCACGGGCTGTTTGAAGTTGCTCCTTGGCAGGAGAGGTCAGTAACACTGTCACCCATGGCAGCACTGTGGCAGGAGACTAGGTGTTGCTGCTCAGCACTGTGCAGTCAGACCCTGTGGCAGGGATGCTGGCATGGTCTGCACAGAGGGGCCCTCTCCCACATGAAGCACCAAGTCTTTTGGCTAAAAGCATTTCAAGCTTGTGCCTTGCCAAACTCAAGAGTTCTAGCAGTGGCTGTGAATCCATCAGAGTGAGAAATAATCCGTATGGTGAAACCACCCAGTATGGGGGGGCTTCCCCTGACACCTGGGGCACTGGCACAAGGCCCAAGCAAGGTTCAAGCTTTGCAGAGAGGGTGTCTTTCTTTCAGAGCACGCTTCTCATTTCTCCCTCAAGGGGAATCTCTGGTATTTTGAAAGATGGAGAAATGTATGTCATAGAAAGAGAAAATTTCCTTTCCAGCCTTGCCAGTGATGGACTGAACGTGGAGGCACAGGCCAGTGAGTTGGTGTCGTAACCATAGAGTCACAGAATGGTGGGGGTTGGAAGGAACCTTTAGAGCTCATCCAGTCCAACCCCCCTGCAGAAGCAGGTTCACCTAGATCAGATCACACAGGAACATGTCCAGGTGGGTCTTGAAGACCTTCGAGGAAGGAGCCCCCGCACTGTCCCTGGGTAGCCTGGGCCAGGGCTCCCTCGCCCTCATGTAATGCACAGCAGGTACCTTGTTCTCCAGGGATGCTTGGGAGTTGGGATATTCAGAGGCAGAACCCTTCAGATGCCTCTGTTCCCCATAGCAGTAGATATCCATCTTCAGGAACCCGGACACTTACTGCTGTTCTCACTGTGAGCCAGATGTATTTTACTGTTTTACCAAAGACAAACAAGTTTCTTATTTTTGATCAGGAATCATAGTTTAATAGCAGCAAAAGGCCCAAAGAAATGCCAAGATATCAGCGTGGTTGCCAGTCCCATTCAAGTGTTAGCAGCATGCAAGTATCATGTGCAAGCAGCACACACAAGGACAGGGAAGTATTTCAGTATAATCTTATGCAGTGATTTTTAAAAAGAAATGGGGAAACTTGACATTGTTAGAAATAAACAAAAAGAAATGTTTTTTATTTTGACTAAATGCAAAGCCAATTCTTAAGCTGGTTTAAATTCAAAATGTTAAGGGCAGACTGATGTAAAAAAAATACTGGAAGACATTCTCTTGTTCTGTGTTAATGAGTGAGAATGTCACTGAATTCAGGACTTCATTTGAGGGGAAAAAAAGGGAAAAGAGCTTGCTCTGACGTAGCAAAAGGTAGGAAGCCATGGTGCCCAGAACCCTGAGTAAGTTCCTTGGGGAAATAGAATGCACTCCCACAGACACTACGAGGAGCATACCTGAAAGCTACCAAAATATGAACAAATCACACACAAGTGATATCTCACTTGCAGTTTTCATCAAACAGCACTGCCTCAAGCAGAAATTGTGTGTCATTTTAATGCAAGTAATATTGATGTTTGGCAATTTACAGCAAAGTATGGCTCATGCATAAAACCAGGCACTGTCACGTTAAATGAATCAGGCATCTGTGGTGGAAGAATGATGAAAGTTTTAAGCGTATTTTTGAGTAGCTGTATAACAATGCAAGTAAAGCAATTCAGACTGTAACAGCTGGCATGATACACAGAAAGAGCAAGTGATGTCCCATGCAGCAGGAAAGCCTGTGTTTCCTCTTGCACACAGTGCTCTGCTAAAGAGTCCTCAGCAGGTGTTTTTTTGGTACTTCAGGACTGCACCATCTGGTAACTTTCATTTCTATACAAAAAAAGAAACATAAAGGGATGTTGAGTCATTATTTGGAATGCAGTCACAGCTGCACGATTGTAGGCCTGCACTGTCTAGGCAATAGGAAGAGGAGAGAGACATGATGTTGGGGCAAAACTAATAGATTAGGTTTGAGGTCTTAAAAGTCAATAAGCATCAACCTTTCTCAGCTGGAGGCTGGTCAGGAGAGGAACTTGATGGATAAACACACAGACAAGGGAAGGATGGATATAGAAATAGAAGGGAGAGAGGTCCAGAAAAATAATAAAGTTTAATTTGTATGTAGATGAGGAGTAGTGAATAGATTTAAGGAGTGGCCAAAGGAGTGGAGGTATTTTACTGTCAGTTGACAGAAGTTATACGGACAGACTAAATAAACAATAATTACAAAGGAATGAACAGACATAGCTAATGACTGATCCAGATCTTTTCTGTCAGAGACCTTATCCCCTCCCATGCATACTCACGTTTTTTTTACACATAAGCATCGTCATCACTGCATTAAAAATTATTCCTTTCATTAAAATTGTTTTCAGGCACAGCTGTGATAAAGACAGCAGGTTCAGATTTTCATCTATAAGAGATGACAAAAGTCACAAGAGCATCAAGACTCACTTCCAAACAGACCCAAAAACACTTGTTAATGAAATTTGTGTGATTGAGTCAGCAGGTAGGGCAGCTAAGGAGACAGTGAGCAGGACTGTTTCACTGAGAGACTAATTTCTTCCACGTGGTGTTCACGGGCAGAGTTTTCATCCAGTAACAGTTATCCAACATGCAAATCTGACAGACATCTAGCTACTCTTAAATAGAGTGCATCATGAAACCACGATGCTGGACGGATCTCTCCTTCCTCTCCCTAGAATTCCTTAGTATAGGCAGGGGGAAAACCAGTTACATTTTATGGAAAGAACACAAAGCCTATTTGGTTTTTCTTGTAATCTTAAGTTACAAACCATTTTCATTTGAAAATGCATGCATCTGTATTGGGGAAGCAGGGAATTGTCATCAAGAAGTCATTTTGTGTTTACCTTTGAAAATCTGTCTCTGAAGTGACATCAAATCAGGCAAGTTTACTGAAGACAGTTTTTTGGACAGGTGCTTTGGAAACATTTGTCTGTTTTCTTTTCAGCAAGGCTGCATGTTTGCAAAGGTACAGGCACTCTGCAAACAGGTCAAGTGCAGAGGCGGGCTCAGCTCCTTTGAATGAGCAGGAGCTGCAACTGCTTGGGCTCCAGCACTGGCTGGTGTACTCCCACAGCCCTGAGCTGCAGCAAAGCTTACTCAGACGCACTGTATCTTCAGTGCAACCCTGCTTCTGAGCACACATTGCAGAAACCACCAGCCTATCTTTTGGTCCGTTAGGTGTTTGTGCACACAAAAACGAAAACCAGCCCTTTTGAAGTCTGAAATATGGACAGACATCCAGTAAGGGTGACTCATACCAGTACCTTAAATTATTACGTGGTGGAGAGCAGTTATTTTATTCATCCAAGCAAGAGCTTGTAGGCACTGGCTACACTGGTCACATAAAAGTACCAGCTTAGATATGGAAGACTGCATCAACCCAATGACTTCCAGCCCTGATGTTTAAAGCCTCTGGACCCTTCTGGAAACTTCCAGCCTAAGCTTCTTGCTCCAACTGGAATTCTGCTATTGGAACTTTAGTAAAAACTTGGGAAGGCATTTCCTTTAATCAGGCTAAGCTTTACTCCCAATATGCTGTGTATATACCTGTCCTGAAGTGTAGAGACATCCCTGTAACACAGACATGGCTGGCACCTGCAGATAGTAACAATTAACCTAATTAACAGAAATGTACTACTTCAGAAATTCATCAAGATCTCTACTTAGAGTTTCTGGCAAGTAAACCCTCCCATAAATACTCATCTCTGCTGTTTTCAGGACAAGCATAAATTATGAGTTGTTTAAACTTCAGTGTCCCCTTGGAAAACGAAATGTCAAGATTTATATCCCCCACAGTGTGATCTTAAGGGCTCTCTGCTGTGACTGCACCAGTCTATTGACCCTTGATCTTGTTTCCATCAAGTAGGAAGGTAAAAGAGAACAGAGGCAACACGGCAATGTTACTCTGGATTCTGGGAGCAAAATTCATCATGTCTTGCAGGGTTGGGAGATGTGACCAAATCCTGCTCATTCTAGCAGCACAGAGACCAGAGTACCTCTAGCCCTCTACATACAACCAACAACGCCATTACCACTTTCAGGATCCTCTCCCTGCAGCTCTCCAAAGCCCCCGTGATTTGCACCACATTGCATTTCATCTTTCTTGGCCCAGTAGGTTGACAGGTAGCTTGCTTCCTGTTCATTGTCGAGTGTTGTCACCTCCACGATAGCATTTGTCTGCTTATCACCTGAGTGAAAGGTAAGGTTTTCAGGGGCGTAATCTGTGATAAGGCACATTTCCAAATCCTCATCATCTTCAGAGACCAGCCTGTAGGCTGAAGGAGATGGAATGATATCTGGGAATAAAGAAGAAAGACATTAGATAATAGAGCACAGTCCTGATTGCTTCTGTCTTAACATGCAGGTGCTTAGGTGCTTTTCTGTTCTTCCAACAGGAAGGATCACAAGGATCTTGTACTGGGACAACTTTAGAGAACCAAGGCATCCAAAGCAGATGATACAGGAGCTACCTGTCACTTATATCAACGTAAGTTTTGTGGGAGACACAGAGAGTGCTCAGGCAGGATCCCTAGAGCATCTCAAATGATACTCAATGTGGGCATCCACATCCTAGATGTCCACATCTAACCTAGTCATTGCTCTGTAACCACTCATTCAACTCTGGAAGCAGCCTGGGCTTCCTTTTGGATCTTGGCCTGGATGCCCAGGAATGTGTCGAACAGGCTGGGGAGCCCTCTCTTCTTACTTCATTGCTACGAGATGTGTCTGGAGAGAACTGAGCACAATGCCTTTTCTGCAAATTGTGTAGTTGAGTCCACCAATGGCACTCAAAATCCCAGTTCCTCCACCTGTCCTGAGGGACAACAAATAAACTGCCAAGTCAAGCAGTGTCCACATTTACCACCAGTCCAGATAATTATGTTTCTACAGGAGAAAGGTAGGAAACCCACTGCAGAGTGGGAACACAGGATTGCATTCAAGGAAAGAAAGATTAAACAGATGAATGTTTCGTTATGTTCCACCACCTCAAGATTTTTTTAACCAAATTTTACCACACAGAAGAGGGGATTGGAGAACTAAAGGCTGCATATATAAGACACCTGGGGTTTATTTTGGTTTTCTTGCTTCAAATTCTGCTGGCAAGTCAGTCCGACGAGGATTTTCCACACATAAAAAATGCTACCTGTGGTTAAACTATTTTTTGTTTCCACATTTATCTTTGTAAGCTCATGCTCTAAGCACACATTTCATCTTTTCCAGCCCTTGAAGTCTGATTCTTTGAGAAGGAATCTTTGGATGAATCTTTTAATGCATAATGGTAAACTGTTATGGGCTCTCATAATGAGTGCTCTCATAATGAGCAGATGAAATATCATTAAAGGTACACTGTAGCCCAGACACAGATTTGGGGCTCTCTGGCTGTATTTTTCACTGGGTTTCACAATCCTTGGTTTGAATTGGAGCTTCAGTTCACATTTCTAAACTGGCAAAGTGTTATTGTGTAGGATTAATATTTGCTTGGTCCCTATTCACACATCACACTGATAAATATTGTAGAAATACTCAAGACAACTTAGCTCCCAGATGAAGGAGTTTTAGTTTCTTCCTATGGGGAAAGTTTGGACTAAATCTTGTCTTTTAGAAGCTGTCCCAAAATCAGAGAAATTGCTATTTTCTTATTTATTAGTATAATCTCAGAAAAATACTAATCCACAAAGCCTAATGATTCATTCTCTGGTCCTTCTGAATGTCAGTTTATCTTCTCCAGCTTTGCCCTGGCTTTGAAAAACCTGATAAGAGTCTCCTTCCCAACTATGAAGAATATGGTATGATGTGTGTTCTGACTTCCTTGACCCCACTCCCCATACTTCCAGGTTTTGCAAATAGGTTTCAGGGATTGTTAGAGAGAGGAAGATGGGAGCAGATAAAAAGCTTGATGGTAGATCCCTGTATGAAGTACAAATGAACCAGGGTAGATCAGTGTCATTGAGTACATGGATATGAAAGAAAGGAGGTGAAAATTGATCGAGCTATTGTGCTTCTCGCAAGGAGTACTATGCTTTCTGAAGAGCTATGTATCCACCTCTCTCCCAATTAGGATGTTCTTCTTCCTTTCAATCTGTGCAATGCTTTTATCTTGAGCAGAAAAAATAAGTCTATTTTTTTGCAGGCAGCTTCAGCAGCAGCTGCTTTCTGCAAGTCTCATTTATCACTCTTGCTCAGAGCAGTGGTCTAGTACTGGAGTCTTTTCCGATAAAAGCTCCTTTGCACATTTGCACACTGCTATGAAAGTTTGCAGGTAGCAGCCTTGGTAAAATACCAGCTATTATAACCACAGCACTGTGACCTATGTTTCCTGTTATTCTGTCTTAATGAGCTGGTGGATGTGTTAGAGATGTTGTATTAATATTTAGAATGTGTATTTGCAGGAGAGATTGAGAAGTAAATCATGATACTGTCCAATCTGCCTAGTTTCATCTCTACTGAAGGATATCTTCCAGGTGGAAGAACAGGAGCTATTGGATGCTATTCCTGACCACCCTACAGAGAAAGCAATCTCCAGAGGCTGATTTCAGGGAGGGTACAGCAGAAGCCTATTCCAGCAGAGACCTGTGCTTTTTTCCCCACCCTGACAATTTGCAGTAGAAATCCAGAACTGGTTTAACACACAGCTCATATAAGACAGAGATTTATCTCACTCTCCATGCTGTCCAAATCAAACCCTCTGAACCTCTGGCCAGACTAGAATTGATGTAACAGAGGTCTTCAATCCTCTTGCCATTCCTCAGCCTGAGACATTATGTTATAGAATCACAATGGCTAGAAAAGACCTTTAAGATCATCAAGTCCAACGACTCACCTCACACTGCCAGACCTATCACTAAACTAAACCATATCTCTAAACCATATTCCACAGCTCGAGTCAGCCTGGAGCTAGTGCCCAACTCAGATGAAATGCACACCCCCCACACACTCACATAGGCTAATCTTGACCCCAGGGAAGCAACTCTGGTGAGTTAACAAGAACTTTAGTGATGTTTACTGTCCTGCAATGGAAGTTCCAAAAGGCCTACCACAGGTCTTTTCTGAAATCTGCCAGCTCTGCACAGATGCCAGGGTGTCTACAGCAAAACTAGATGTCCACATTCAGCACCTAAACCTTTCTCCAGACCTCCAGTGCTGCTGTCTGGAAGCACTCACATAAAAGAAGCCAGGTTCTACTCCAGCATCATGCAAGTTATCCAAAGCATAAAGTTTCTGTGCAGAGACTCGGTGTTTGCAAACATGAATATGCTGCTTCACTTACAAGGTTCAGGCATAGTTCTGGTCACCATCCCAAAAGTGTTTGTCATTGACACTCTGTAAAACACTCTGTAATTACACTTGGGGAACTCAGAGTGCTAAAACCATCCAAGATCTTTCTCACAAACATTTAAAGGGGAAGCTGCATCAAAACCCCTAACTAATTTCCTTCTAACAAAGGAAAATACCCAGTATGTGAGGAGAAATCAAGTGTTCAATGGACTAAATAGTTGTCTAGTATTAAAACAAATACAATTTCTTCCAAATACAGTTTTTTTCTAGTTTCTGGCTGCTATGGAGTGGGAACTTTAGCTTTGGATTTTAAAACAAAAAAATCATTATATACTCTTTTAGGCTGAGTTAGAAATTCTAATCTCTACGCCACTGCTCACAGTAACCTCTAGATATTATTCTGAAGATGCAAAAAACAAGTCTGAAACCTTTCATAGCCAGAAACTATAGAAGTGCTACACTTTTTATCTCATATTCAGCTGTGTGTGAGCTGCCTTTAGCATTGTTTGCTGGCCCTGCACTGGCCTCTCTGCAGCAGTTCCCTGTCCCTCTGCAGCTGGGGAGCCCACAACTGGACACAGGACTCCAGATGAGCCCTCACAGGGCACAGCAGATGGGGAGCAGAACCTCCCTCACCCTGCTGTCAATACTCTTCTTGAAGCCTAACACTCCTTTCCAGGATACTGAAACCATCCCAAATTGCTCCACAAGGCCACTACATGGGTATTTCTGAAGCTACAGCATGATGCTGTTTACTCTCAGTGCACCTTGATTCAGAGAAGAGACAGCTCACCTGGGGTAACAAGAAGTTTGGTTCCACTCCCTATTGTGAGTTTTCCCCATTCTGCAGTATCATCACCATGTGACAGGTGTTTACAAAATGGGCTCTTCATTCTGACACCCCAGTGGGTGTTGGAGGGCTTGGGTACATTAAATCATGGGTCTGACACTCATCCAGATTTTCACAGACCCCCTCCAGCCTCTCCCTGACAAACACCATTTTCAAGTTTCAATGCATGGGAATAACTAGATTTGATTACAGTCAGTTCAGGTATCAGAGGTAAGAAGATCCTACACCTTAGTTGGCAGGGAATACTTTATGATCTCTGCTCCAAAGTATTTTTGCAATGCAATGTCAAAAAGGGATGGGAATAGCAACACGAACCCAGTCTAGGGTCGCAGTAACCAATGAAATCCACTTTCCTACCAGTCCAGATTTCCATCTACAGGTGGGTATGTTCACAACTGAAGAAGTATTAAAATGCTTGCTATGCATTTCAGCTAGCCAATTCCTTTTCTTGTAAGTTGCAGCACAGCCTTAAGGACTTTGCTGTGTGAGATTGCAACATACAGACATTAACCCACCTACTCAGCTGGATGGTGGCTTTAGTCTTTTGAGACTTTTGACAAAGGACACATCTTTATCTAGACTGAAATGTTCAGAGCATGACTCCCCAAACAGTAGAAATCCTCTACTTGGAAACGCTTTTAAGCATCAGGGGCACCTTGAGGTAGCACCTGTGATCGTCTTTCCCTATGAGAGGTGACATGGATATAATAGGTACATTTACATGCCAGTCTGGTAGATGCTCAAAGACTTTTGACATGGACACACAGTAAAGTTGCACACTCACTGGGCTGAATGGACAGCCTGGTCCCAGAGCCAAACATCAACTTGTAGTTGGAGTCATAATCACACAGCATTTCCTTCCAGAACAAAAAGCCCTGCAAGCACCTTCAGAAGCAGCATCTCTCCCCAAGACTTTACCCAGCCATGACAAGGCTCAGGAAACAGAAATCCTCTATGTGTTTTTCCTGAGTCTCTGATTTCCCTTTTGGTCTTAATCTGGCTAAAAGTAGAAATGCAGCAAGAGAAGACAGCATGAAGGGGAGAAGCAGGAGAAAACATACTTGGCAGAACGTGTAGCTTCGTCCCTGGCCCAAACTGGAGTTTTCCTGTGTAAGTGATCACACAGTGCCATATACTACTACAAGAACCTAAGCCTCAGCCCTGTGGGACATCCTCTCCAGTCTCCTTTTGTCAGGAGGGGATGAACCCCATGGACAGGAGATGGAATTTTTCTTGTGAACTGCAATGACAGGAGAGTAAGGCAGAACCTCAGAGATGGGTTTCGCAGGCTGCTTGGAGAATACCAGTCATTCACTGGCACTGAGACTTTGCAGGACAGAGTGATAAAATCGCTTTCTCTTGGTTTCTTGTGCAAAACAAAAAAAAAAAGCACACTCTGGCCATCAGTTTTCTAATTTAGTCTGACCAGTCTATGTTACATTTCTGCTCAGTTCTCCTGCATTGTCCTCCAGTTTTCTAGTTTAGCACCAGCATAAGCTTCCTCTGAGAGCTCTGTTTCCTTTTCCTCCCCTGTGTGCTTCTCATGAGCCTTTGCAGGAGCACCGCCTTTGACAAACTGCTGGGTGAGATTACAACACACAGGCATTAACACTCTTACTTGGCTGGACTGTGACTTTAGTCCAAGCCAAAGATGAATTTGAGGCTATTGCAACAACAGCAGAGCACTAGACAGAAACACAAGGTTAGCTCCCAGCTGGCAACAGCACCAGTTGGGCTATACTGGCAGCCACTTGTACAAACCACACTGTACAAACCAGTGTGCAAAACCATTTTGTGTACAAACCATTGCACAAACTACATCTCTCTTCCTGCTCACTACTGGACTAACAGCATCCTGGAACACCTTGTCCATAGCAGGTTTCTCTAAATAGCAAAAGTCTTCCACCTGGAAACACTTCTGGGTACAAGAGCATCTTGAAATAGTGCCTGTGGTACCCTTCCCATCTGCAACATGAGCCACAAAACATGAACATCTACAGGGAGCTCCAGTCAACATGGACTTTTGACAGACAAGAGTCAAGCTTTCCTGCTGCACACTCACTGGGATGGACAGACAGTCTGGTCCCGGAGCCAAATGTCAGCTTGTCATAGCTGGCACTATAATCACACAGCATTTCCTTCCATAACAAAAAGCCCCTTCAGAAGCAGCACCTCTCCCTAGGCCTTTGCCCAGCCACATCAAGGACTAGGAAAGGCAACAGAAGAGTGATTGTGCTTCCCACAACAGCACAAAGCCACTGGGATCCAGTGCCATAGGACAGCCTCCCCACAGGGCAGTTGGGGAACCTGGGGGCAGCTTTGGGGGCACTTTGTCCATCCCAGGTGACTGAGAGCAATACAGGTCGCTTTGGACCAACCTGGCATGGTCATCTTTAGACGAGTACAACATCCATTTCTGAGGACCAGTGCTCCTCCTGAGCCAAAGCCTGTCCCAGAGTAAAGCAGGCAGCACGTAATCCTGCAGCTCAAGAGCCACAGTACCCAGGGGAGAGAGGCAGGAAAGCCCACTGCCCTGTGGGCTGGGAGTCTCCTGATCCCACCAGATAAGGCAAGTGCTCAGCAGGGTGGAAAGGGAGGTTTGGGATAGCAAGAAATACCCTCAGCTACTCACTGGACTTCACAGACAGCTGTGTCCCTGTCCCTATTGTCAGTTGGTAGTTCCCTGTGTTCACACAGCTCTCATCCCAGTTACACCACAACTCATCTCCAGGAGATCTGCTCCTCCTCATCAACACCAGGCAACTGAAGCAGGAATGACTGTAGCCTTGGTAAGGAATCTGAGGATCTCATCTACAGGAGAGACAACAGCTAGGATTCCAGTGCAAACAAGAATATTATTAACCTGGTCTTTCTTGAGCAAAGAACAGCCCCCCAGGGCTCTGCTGGACAGAGCCAACAGCAGCTCACCCCAGTGTTCACAGGCACCATGGATGGCCATGGCACAAAGGAGCTGTTCCCGAGCAAGAGGGTTCAGGAGCCTGTGCTGCTTATGTGACAGGCAGAGAGCAGGAGCTGGCTGGAGCAAGTGGAAGATACAAAATCACAGCCTTGTTGAGTTGAGGGTACTGCTGTTACCAGAGCAAGGAGAGCACAGAGCCCCACAGACTGAACCAATCCCACTGCAGATATACTCCTCATGACCACAAACCTGTCCCACCAAGTGCAGCAGAAAAAGGCTTTAAAACTTACTGGGATGTATCCTAAGCTGAATTCCACCTCCAAAAATGAGTTGGTTGCTATAATCAGTCGCACAATGTTTGCCTTGACTACAAAAACCCTGTCAGTCACGTCTCCCTTGCACTAGAGTCTTCCTCCCAATGCTGAGCACTACTGGCTGGCACTTGAGTTACAGGAGCTACATCTGGTCATCCCTTTCACCTCCGATTGAGATGACTCCTGAGTGCCTCCTTGTTTCATGTAGACAAAAGAAGCACGATTATGATCACAACTCCTCACTCAGCCCTAAAATGTGGCCCTTCCCAGCAAGGCACAGTGGACACTGTTCCAAAAACCATGCAGACCTCAAATTGAGATTTGCTCTGTCCAACCACAGCCTCACTAAAGACCACATTCAAGGCTTGTGATGGGAGAGAAGGCATTTCAGGTGTGCAAAGGCAAAATAAAAGGCTAAGTAGAAAACCCCTCCTGTTGCAAGACAGATATATGGAAGACCAAAGGCAACCTGCACACTCACCGGGCTGGATGTTCAGTCTAGTCCCAGAGCCAAATGTCAGCTTGTAGCCATATTCACACAGCGTTTCCTTCCATAACAAAAAGCCCAGCAAGCCCCTTCAGAAGCAGCACGTCTCCCCAAGCCTCTGCCCAGCCACGATAAGGCTCAGGAAAAACAAATCCTCCATGTTTCTCCTGAGCCTCTGAATCCGCTTTTTGGTCTTAATCTGACTAAAATTATGAAGGCAGTAGGAGACAGCATAAAGTGGAGAAACAGTGGAAGAAAACATACTTGGCAGGACATGTAGCTTCGTCCCTGGTCCAAACTGGAGTTTTCCTGTGTTGGCATTCGCACAGTGCTACACACCCTAACAAGAACTCCAGGCTCAGCCTGCTCTGGTACCTCCTGCGGTCTCCTTTAGAGAGGACATGGATGAGCCTTTTGGACCAGAGATGCCCTTTGCCTTGGGAACTGCAATGCTGAGAGGAGCAAAGACAGAACCTCAGGGATGGGTTTCTCAGGTTGTTTAGAGAATACCAGCCATTCACTGGCACTGAGACTGTGCAGGACAAAGTCTCAAAATGGTGTGGTCTTACCTTGTGCAGAAGTTTAAAACAAAGCCCTGAACCCATCAAATATCAGAACCTGAATTCAGGATGTGCACCCTCAGAGCTTTGCATCTAAGTCAGTAAATGGAAACACCAGCAGCAGTAACAACCACCTCACCAAACAGTCCTCCACAACCAAACTCCAAAAAGGAATCAGTTGGAGACAAACTTAGCTACTTGGCCAAGACTTTCCAAATGCATCTTCCTTATCTGCACAACTTGTTAGTTTTGCATGGTAAAATCTACCTGAGCATACTGGAAGCCCTGTAAACAAAGCCACATGTAACCGGAGATCAGGGCACAGTGCAGCAAAAACTCCCTCACTGCTTACTGTTAAGGCCAGTATTCTTCTCTCAACTTCACCTCTAGAAAACTCCTGTCTCTGAAGAGCTTGGAATTGTGATCATAGTTAATTCATTTGTTAATGAGTAAACAAAATCCAAGCACCAGTGACACCTCTCTCCCTTCCTCCTGACCAGGGCCACCATTCAGTTTGCTCTCCTTCCCAAACAGAAAATGGCATTTAGGTTTTGAGAAAGCTGAGAAGACATCTAAGCCACAGCTGAAGGATCTGCAGTCCCTCTCACTCTGTTTCAAGGGAAAAAAAGATCAATATTTTGGCAGGCTTCTAAAAGCCTTTTGCTTTTTGAGCTACTTTTTCTATTTTAAAAGTCAAAAAACTCCAGAAGCACCTGGCTGAGTACATACTTGGCATTTAATCACTTCAACGGTGAATACTTTGCTTCAGGTTTCTGATTCAAATGCTCAAGAAAGTTCCTTGGGTGTTAAGTATATATTCACAAGTTAAAAAGGAAATAACCAGCTGATTTTGTTTGTTTCATTGCTGCTGCACTGCACAACTCCAGATGCAAAGAGCCACCTTCATGTCCCTCCTTGTTCACTAGGGGAAAGGAAGATACAGACTACAGAGCTCTCTGTGAATATTTTTGAAAGCTCAGGGTGACTAATCTGTAGTTTAGCATTTACCTAACTTAGCAAGTTCGTATCCTTGCAGAAAGAGGAAGGTTAAGTCCTCCAAGAGTAAATGTATTGAAACTCCTGGAAGGAAAACCATGACACAAGGCTTACTTAGACAATGTGGCAAGTATAAAATTACTCACAGGGGCAACATGAGTTTCATGCACCTACAGAAGTTGCCGTGTGGCAGTTTTGTCTCATGGAGAGCTCCACAGCTTGTAAAACTACATCATTGTTCTGTGCACTATTTCTGCTGTGCTACAACATCCAGCAGATACGATTGCTTCTGGGCAGCAGCTGCTTCTCAACTACCTTTCACCACTCTCTCAGCAAACATTCACCTTGGCTTTGGGGGGTTGAATCTTTCCACCAAAGAACTCAGTGACCCAAACCTCACAAAACTTACTTGGTTTTACCACAAACCTGGTTCTAGGTCCAAATGTCAGCTGGTAGTTATTCATAGACACAGTGATGTTTGCCATAGCAAAAAACCTTTGTGCATTGCTGTGCACCCCAATCTCCCTGAATAACATTCCTTGGGGAAATCCCACCCTTGTCCATGCTCACACTCGCAGTGCATAGCATCCCGCCCCATGTCCACTGCTGCTGCTCCTTCCTCCCTGCACTACAGTCTCATTAACACTGCAAAGAAGAGACATAGGGCAATTCCCTTTCCACTTCCATCTTTGACAAATCCAGACCTGCACCACTCACTAAAGACCATCAGATTTTTGGCACACCATCTCCTCTTGTAGCTTCTTTACTTGCTTCCAGTGCTACTACACAGGTGCCATCACGATCCATCTGCCCGCCTGCCCGGAATCACACTTCTACTCCTACTTGCTGATGGAATATGAGCAGCCAGGAGCCCATTTCTCTAAACAGCAGAAATTCTCCACATGGAAACACTTTTAAGCATCAAGGAACCTTAAAGTAGCACCTATGATCTCCTTTCCATATGAAAGACAATGTCCATTACAATGGACACTGAGGGACTTTTGACAAAGGACACACAGGAAAGCTGCACACTCACTGGGGTGGATGGACAGTCTGGTCCCAGAGCCAAATGTCAGCTTGTTATTGGCAGAACCATAATCACACAGCATCTCCTTCCATAACAAAAAGCCCAGCAAGCCCCTTCAGAAGCAGCACCTCTCCCCAAGCCTTTGACTAGCCGTGTCCTGGCTTGGAGGGACAGCAGAGCACTGACAGTGCTTCCCACTAGAGAACAAATCCTGCTGGGATCCTTTGCCATAGAGCAGCCTCCTACAGGGTATCTGGCACTTTTGGGACTAGGTGTTTGGCCACTCTATCCACCATAGTCAAAATACAAGCAATAAAGGCTGGTTTGGATCAAGCTGGCACATTCCCTTAAAACAAAGTCTATCACCACATATAGTTACGCAGAAATGACCAAACACCCAGCCACGCTGCTGCTCTCAGCCACCCCAGGAAAGGCCCCAAATCAAGCAGGAACACAGGAGCTGTGTTGTTGACTCACTGACAGTGAGTCTTGTTCCAGAGCCAAAGACAGGTGTATATGCACCAGCTCCTGTGTTCACACAGCATTTCCTCTCTTAACAAAAATCTTTGCAGAGTATTAGCAAAGCTGGGCTCCCAAATCCTGACCTGACATTGCTCATTATCACTCACAGTCAACCACATGCTGAAGGGAAGACTCCCGTTATCTGTCTGTGGGATCAAGAGCACTGCTGGACCTATGGATACAAATTCCATTTGGGAAGACTATTGCCTGTCCTGGAGGGAATCAATCAGCATGTAACCCTACAGCTGCAGAGCTGGTAAGCGCAGGAGGAGAAAGGGTGGAAGGCCCACTGGGTAGCTTTGCCTCACATGGAGAACTACAATGGAATTTTCATAGCTGTTGTACAAAAGGGGAATTAGGCTTTACTATTCTTACTCCTTCAGAATTTCCACCTACCTGCTTTCACTATCAGTTGTGTCCCACTTCCAAAGGTGTATTTCCAGTTGGATGATGATTCACACAGTGATGCATCCACTAACAAAAACGACACACAACTTCTGGTGCAGACAGGCATGTGCACTTTCAAAAGAGATCAAGGGGAAAAACAGATGCCACCCTTGTCACACACCCTTGACTCCAAATTAGGACATCTCTCTAGTTGCATGTCTCTGATCTTTCAACAGAAATGCAGACAGAAACAGTTCTGAAACACCAGAAATAAAAAAAAAACCACCCTGTTAGCACAACTCAGTTGAAGCTCCTTGGATGGTTTTAAGCAGAACACTTTTTGCCATAGTTAGGAAGACAGAACTACCTCAGTTTTGACTTTATAATGCAAAACCAAATATTTATTTTAAGATGTACCTGATTTCATAATCAGTTTTGTGCCTATCCCAAAGCTGAGTTTCCAGGATGACTCAGTTGTCTCAGTAATAAGCCACTATATAGAACTTGTAAAGAAGAGAAGCCTCAGCATTTAAAAGCCAGAAGGCACTGTTAGACATATCAAAATGGGATGAAATTTCCACCAGCTTTTTAAACATTAACATGCTTGTTTCTAAAATTTCTTAGGGTCTAAAGGAGTTCAGGCAGATCAGACAGACAGTCTCAGAAGCTAAGCAAGGAGACAAATGCACAAGAGAAAGAAAAAAAATAAACAGAAGGGACTCCTGGAGAAAACCAATTTAGTGTTCCAACTTTTCTTGTTGACAATGTTTTTGGTTGACAATGAGCCCAGTAAGAGATCAAAATCTAAGTCTCAAAAGAGGGACTAATCAGATAATCTTTTGAGCATTTCTCATGAACTCTAATATCAAATATATTGCCCTCTATGGTTCATCCTGACTATCAGGGTGCCTGAGCAACTCATTCACTGACCTTAGCAAAACAATAGCAATTCCTAATCTGTTCCACTGACATCAGTATGACTGAGAAGTTACAAGCAAATTGCAGAGAATGTGTTTTTTCCCCAAGCTCTCTTTCCTTCTTATTTTACAGAGGTTCTGGAAGTTCTGCCCTCTGTATTTTAAGGGAGATCGGAAAAATCTACTAAAAGTACCTGAAGTACTCTGTATTTCCTAACCATATTAACTCTGTTTTTCCATCCATATCAACGACCTGGATGAGGGAACAGAGTGTACCCTCAGCAAGTTCGCTGATGACACCAAACTGGGAGGACAGGATGATTCCCCAGAGGCTGTGCTGCCTTTCAGAGGGATCTCGACCGGCTTGAGAGTTGGGCACAGAGGAACCTCATGAAGTTCAACAAGGACAAGTGCAGAGTCTTGCATGTGGGAAGGAACAAACCCCATGCACCAGTACAGACTGGGGGTCAAACTGATGAAGAGCAGCTCTGCAGAGAGAGACCTGGGAGTCCAGATTGATAATAAGCTAAATATGAGCCAGCAATGTGCCCTCATGGCCAAGAAGGCCAGTGGCATCCTGGGATGCATCAGAAAGTATGGGCAGCAGGTCGAAGGAGGTTCCTCTCCCTCTCTACTCTGCCCTGGGGAGGCCTCATCTGGAGTCCTGTGTCCAGTTCTGGGCTCCTCAGCTCAAGAGGGACAGGGAAGTGCTGGAGAGAGTCCAGCGCAGGGCCAGCAAGATGATCAAGGGTATAGAACATCTTCCATAAGAGGAAAGGCTGTGGGAACTGGGGCTGTTTAGTCTGGAGAAGAGGAGACTGAGGGGTGATCTTATTAACATTTATAAATATCTAAAGGGTGGGTGTCAGGAGGTTGGGACATCCTTTTTTTCTACAGTATCTAGCAACAGGACAAGGGGTGACGGGATGAAGCTGGAACACAAAAAGTTCCACTTAAATATTAGAAAAAACTATTTCACTGTGAGGTGAGGGAGCCCTGGCCCAGGCTGCCCAGGGAGGGTGTGGAGGCTCCTTCCTTGGAGGTCTTCAAGACCGCCTGGACATGTTCCTATGTGACTTGATCTAGGTGAACCTGCTTCTGCAGGGCGGTTGGACTGGATGATCTCTAAAAGTCCCTTCCAACCCCTACTGTTCTATGATTCTGTGATTCTAGAATCTAGCTGAGGAACTCAGCTGCTCTCCCCTCATCTAGCCAGCCGGTTATGCACTCATAGAAGGCATCAGGTTAGTCAAACAGGATTTCCCCTTGGTGAATCCATGTTGACTCCCCTGGATTACCATCTTATCCTTCATATGTTCAGTAATAACATTCAGGATGAGTTGTTCCATCACTTTTCCAGGGATGGAGGTGAGGCTGACTGGCCTGGAGTTTCCTGGGTCATTCTTCTTGCCCTTGTTGCAGCCTGCAGTGACATTGGCCTTTCTCCAGTCCTCAGGCACCTCACCTGTCCTCCATGATTGGTCAAAAATTATAAAGAGAGGCTTAGCAATCACATCAGCCAGCTCCCTCAGCACTCTAGGATGCATCCCATCAGGACCCATTGACTTATGAGCCTTAAGCCTGGCTAACAAGTCTTTAACCTCCTCCTCTTCCACCCAGGGCAAGTCCTCTGCTGCCCTGGCCATCCTGTTATCCTTGCTGGACTGGGCTTCCCGAGGGTCAGCCTTGGCTGTGAAGACTGAAGCAAAGAAGACATTCAGTACTTCAGCCTTCTCTGCATCCTCAGACACCAGGGCACCCTCAGCATTTAGCAGCGGGCCCACATTCCCCCTCACCATCCTTCTGCTGCTGATGTACTTGAAAAATGCCTCATTACTGTCCTTAACATCCCTGGCTACATTTATTTCTAGGTCTCTAGCCTTCCTAGTTGCAGCCCTGCATGTCCTGGCAGTGTTCCTGTTACTCTTCCCAAGAAGCCAGCCCCTGTTTCCACCTCTCATAGATGGCTGCTTTCTGCCTGAGTTGTCCCAACAGATCCTTGCTAATCTTGGAGGCCTCCTATCTCCTTTTCCTCCTTTCTTGCACGTTGGGACACACTGATCCTAGGTTTGGAAGAAGTGCTGCTTGAAGATTGACCAGCTCTCATTGGCACTTCTGTCTTCTAGAATCATATCCCATGAGTTCCATCCAAGTAGATCTTTGAAGAGGCCAAAGTCGGCTGGCCTGAAATCCAGGGTCACAGTCCTGCTTTGTGTTCTGCCCCTTCCACACAGGACCTTGAACCCTGCCATCTCATGGTCACTGCAGCTGAGGTTACCTGCAACCTTCACATCCCAACCAGGCCCTCTCTATTTGTCAGTACCAGGTCCAGCAGCACATCCCTCCTTGTTGGTTCCTCAATCATCTGCAATAGGAAGTTGTCGTCAGCAATCTGCAGCAACCTCCTGGACTGCGTGTGCTTGGCTGTGTGGCTCTCCCAGCAAATATCAGGGTGGTTGGAGTCCCCCATGAGGACCAGGGACTGTGATCGTGAGGCAGCTCTCAGCTGTTTGTAGAAGGCCTCATCCACATCCTCCTCCTGATGAGGTGGTCTGTAGTGGACTCTTACAACAATATCACCTGCCTTGCTCTGGCTATTAATTTTTACCCACAAGCATTCTACTCTCTCCTCATCCACACCCAGGCACAGTTCAGTACACATTAATTGCTCCCTCACATAGAGCAACTCCACCTCCACGCCTTGTCAGTCTGTCCTTCCTGAACAATACATAACCCTCCATGGCTGTGCTCCAGTCATGGCAGCTGTCCCACCATGTCTCTGTGACCACAATGAGTTTGTAGCCCTGCATCCACACCCACATCTCCAGTTCCTCCTGCTTATTCCCCAGGCTGCTGCATTGGTGTAGAGGCGGGTGCAGGAGGTTCCTCCCCGGTTTGGCTCTTTCTCAGGGTGGTCAGCCTTCCATATCTCAGCCCAGTGTGCAGATGAAGGGCACTTATCCTTGCATTCCCTGTCCTGCCGTGTTTCCCAGCTAGAGGGGACAGCTTGTTCTGTTTTACTTCTCCCCCCACTCCCCAAGTCCCTTAGTTAAAAGACCTCTTTATTAGGGTTAGACTAGAAGAACTCTAAAGGTCCCTTCCAACCCCTACCATTCTATGATTCTATATTGGTAAAGAGATACTTACTGGGCTTTATCATCAGCTTGGTTCTTCTTCCAGAGACGAATCTGCCTGCATTTCCTGAATACACACACACAAAAGCTCTCTTACAAAGACTGCTGTGCCATCCTGCACATTTCAGGTTCTATAACAGAGGACTCTAGGCAATGAAATAAAACTATATATGCAAATGCCTGTTAGATATCCCCATAAAAGGAAGGCTGGTTTCTCTCTTCTCTACCTCCTAGCAGGCTTCATATCAATATTTTTTATAGGTCAAGAAAGATGAAGTGCCCTGAACACGAGATGCTTTGACATAACCAGGAGTAGTTTAAGAACCTCTCTACAGAAATAGTGTATTTAATATTTCTTTTGAAAGCCTTGTCTTGGTAAAGAGAGAGAAATATTACCAGAAGAACTTCACTCCCTTGTCCTGAACACTTTTGCAGAGGAAGATGTAACTGAGCAGTCAGAATGTATGGCTAGGACACCTGGTCCACTATTTAATAGTAACAGAACTTACACAGGCCCCTCTGACTCTGTTAATGTGTATTAAATCATTTATTTTTAACAGTTGCTACAGTCTCAAAATAGCTACTTGACTCACAGCCCCTGGAAAAGTCTATGCACTGTATCAGGTATTCCAGTGCCTGGAAATGAAAACTGGGCACTGAAGGTTTTGAATACAAAGTAACTCCCTTATAAAATACCTCATTGAAATTGCCAAGAGCAGAACAGAATTTAACTGAACCTTGAAGTTAGCTTGTCTGATTTATCCCGCTGCACACTTCTAGGGTGAATTCAAATTCATCTGAGTGTGCAGCATCTGAGGTGCTCCGGGAGAATACCTCTCTGTGAGCAAATCACACTTCTACATCCAGCTGTGCTGGGGACAGAATGCACTGAATGGACTCTCACTGGATCTGAGATGTGCACACTATAGCCCAAGATCACTGTTTTTACTGGAAGACTTAACTTGGAAGCACAAACAGGTGAGTTCCTCCACCAAAAGTGAACTTCTCATAACCACCAGCCACATTGTGAAAAGGGGCTTTACATAAATCATCACAGGAAGAATGTAACAGATTCCACATCACCTCTGAATTATACATTTACCAAACCTTTAGGAGCCTGTAATGGAAAAGGTCATGTTCGTTAATCAAATAAGGAAAGAATAGTTGTTCAAGGAACCTTTTAAAGTCATTGTAAAAGTCTTGTAAAACTTTAACCGTAAAGTTTCTACAATGTGCACAGATGCAGTTGGCTGAGATGCTTATAGGAGGTACAATAGGTTGCGCATGAGCTGATAAGAGCCAAGAGAAGAGTTCATGAGCGGGCCACTAGAGGAAGACTACTGACTTCATCCCAGCGACCACCCTACAAGCACCAGGAGGCAGAAGAAGACCCCCTAAGTAACAAGACGGGCACATGAGCAGAGTGCACCAGGGAGTGATGCACCTGATAAGGACTGTATAAAAGGACAGTGATACAGGGGGGGTCACGAGCCGTTGGTGGAGCAGAGTCTCCCGGCCGCCCAGCACTGTTTTGCTTATTTGCCGCTTGCTTAATAAATTTGATCCATGAGTCACTTAAATTGGCCAGTGAACTTTATCACAGCAATTTATAACAGAGCCAGTATGAAGCAAAATGTCTTGCTGTTCTGTATTCACAGAAATTTACTTCTATTGGTTAACTTTTTGCTAAATCAAACCTTATCACAAATGGTATCACTGAACACTTTACTGTCCCTGTTAGTTCAAATTTTGGGTCTGTAAAAGAAAATAAGTTTTAAATTTCACAGGAGAGTATTTTCCCTTTAAGCTGATGAAGAATGGATACAAAAAGAGGACAGTATTCATCATTACAACGGTTCCCTGAAACCATTATTATGCCAACATACTCATTTTGAAAGAATAAAAAGCTTTGTCTGGATCATTGTGTTATAGAAGGTATAAAAATTCAAGTAATTTCATCAAATAGATATTTTTAAGTAAAACTCATAAAAAGTCAGCACAACTAAGCAAAACCAGGCCTGCTTGGTGAAGCTGCTCCCAAAGGGAAGAACATGCATGAGAAATCAGGCATAGTGACAATAAGAGTGATAACAAGGAGAATTGTTTAGATCCATGCACCTGCAAGCCATAAAACATCTAAGAACAATGTTGGGAGTGATTGCTTCAGAGGAAGAAAAGAGTTTGTTGTATTAGCCATTAGGCTGTTTGCTGTCCTGAACCCCTGTAGCTTTCTGGTGCTGAGCACCAGGTAACATTCTGGTTCTGAGCACCAGATAATTAGTACCATTCTGGTTCAGAGCACCAGATAATCTACAGCTGAAATCAGTCAACTGGCCAAGTGATTGTGAAATATATATGAATATGTATAACCTGTGTAATAAGGGACCAATTGATTAGAGTGATGTAACGTGTGAAAGTAACAAATGATCAATCCAGGTAAAGGGTAAATTTAATGAACAATTCCAAGTGGGCTTTTATGCAGAGTAATGAAGAACAAAAGAATGTTGGGGATAAATATCTGTTAATTTTAGTGCTTGGTTGGACATTTTTTGGGAATGAGCCTGTGTTCCCAGTACATTGTCCATAAAGGACATCTCTGCTTATCTAAGCTGCTGTAGGTAAGTTTTTCTTCCGCAGCAGATTTGCAACAATTCCACACCACTGCCCTTGTAACACAGAATATTTGGGAAGGCCATTGGGTTGGCATAAAAAAAAAAAAGTAAAAAAATCAATATTGAAAGGTTTTTCGGTCTTGTGGATCCTCACCAGGACAGAGACAAGATTTCCTAAACTTTCAAGCAAATTAAAAAAAAAAAAAAAAAGCACACAAAAGTATCATTAGTAAAATGGGGTTGATATGAGAACCTGAACTTTGGAAGCAGAAGTTCATGAAATTCTCCACTTCTCACTTACTTGGATTTATAACAATTTTTATTCCTTGTCCAGATGTAAATCTCCCAAAGTTTCCTTCATTGACATAGCCAGCAAGTGCTTTACAAAAACCACACAGAGTTCCCAGATATACAAATGTGTTCACAAACAGAAATGTTCCTACAATATATAAATAGAACAGAATTCAAAGCAAAAATAGACCCATTCTGTATTTTTAAGTCATTCAGACCTCTACATTAGAAGTTTCAAGGAATTTGATTTCTCTCTCTCATTTCACACGTAGTAGACAGTCTTGTTACCAGAGTCCTACAGCAAGTAGGACTAAATGTCTAAAGGCCAGTCCTTTAACATCTTTCCACTCCTTTATCATCCCACTGAACCCAGTTACATCTGCTCAAAAGTACAGCCCTCAGTGTAACCATTATTGTGACTACAGCATACATCACGAGGATTCCAATGAAGAGCACCCTGAATTCCCAGTCTGATGAAATTAAAGCAGCATTATATGCACAGGTGTGTGGCATGCAAAATTCCCAGCCAGCAGCAAACAAACTTATCTGTTTCCAGAAACAGCCAGGTCCACAGGCAGAACTGATGTGGACTGGTCCTTCCACAGTCAGAAGTCTCTGCAGAAACCATCACGGTTCAAAGGAGCAGAGAGCCTCACCCACAGAGCACAACTCCTATGGGCATCTCCTCTGTAACCTTCCTAAATGTAACGACTTGCCCTACAATTTTTTTACCACAGGTCATCAGACACTTTGGCACTTGTATCCTTCCATCTCCTTAATCAGCCTCTTCACTGCCTGAAGCCTGCAAGGAGGAAGTTTGGGCTACATTCCTTCCTGTTTCAGGCTTTCTTGTCCTTCAGCAGGCTATCCCTGTCTTTGGAAGACCCTATCCTGCTTCAGACTTAACAGCTTTTCAGGGCACAAACATATCCCTTAATCCCAGCAAGACATCTTTGCTCCAGCCTATGGCATTCTGGCACGGAGTTTCTTCAATAGCTTACAGCTTTGAGCTCTCAGAAACACTAATGAATTTCAAGAGCAGTACTGCAGGTGTTTCCCATGTTCTACTCCATTTCTTCTGTTACAAATCACTTACACCTCTCGAGCTGGTTTAGCTCGTATCTTTGAATAGAGCTTCTTTGAATCTCAGTTCAGCTGTTCATCTTCTTTTCCTTATGCATTTCTAGCACTGGATTTTCTGAAGCTTTTACATCACATAGCAAGGGTTTTCATCTGCACCTGCTGACAAGGCAAGAATGCAAATGAAGTGACCAGTTTAATTTGTGGCAGGTGCAGAGACAACACTTATTATGGGGTTTGGCTTTTGGTTGCTTTTTTTGTTGTTTTGTGGTTTGAGGTTTTTTTCCATTTGACCTATTTACTGGATTTCGTCAAACTGAAAATGTTCTGAGAACAATAAACACTTTGACCAGTAGGCAGCAGGAGAGATCAAGAAACTCAGTTTACATCAATGTATCTATCAGGAGCCTTTCAGTACTTTGGGGAAACAGAACAGTCCACTCATATTATGCCCAGCAGAATGCAGGAGTATATTATATTTTTTATTCTGTAAAAGGAAACGGAAGGATTCAGCTGTACAAAAAGCTGTCTATTTGTTATGATTCTCATGCAGTTTGCTTAGAGTAATAACAAGAACATTTTGCATACAACAAACTGTAAACTTTTGGCAGAGGATGTCCATGAGGCTCGGTAGCACTCAGAAAACAAATGCAAACTTCTCACTGTTTGAGAAGACATTGCAGTGACAGGATTTTAGTGCTTCATCCAATTAAAAAAGCCTCCCTGACCCAGGATGTGATCACCAATGGGTAAAAAAAAAAAAGGCTAAGTACACCATATGTATCTTATTCAGTTAATATAAGAAAACAATGCCAAAAAAGGTAATTAAAAGCGATTAGAGCAGAACAGACATAAAACTGCACTAAGCAGAAACACAATTAAGAAATTTTGTGATGCTGACAAAATTGAACAGCATCTGAAATGCTATTGAGAGAGGAATGTAAAACATCTCATCTTACCTAAAACATGATGTTCTCTTCATGCAGTGTCCAGATGACTAGATTTTCCAGGAGTTAGCAAAGTAGTTTAGATTTTAACTTGAAATCTAGATATCATCATTATAGTAGACTCTTATACAGGAAAGCAAAGTAACTTTCTGAGCAGCTTGGCTATAGGAGTTACTCAACAGTTAAACTAAATCTAGCAGAGAAATGACCATGATCATATGTAGATGAAAATGAAAGTCTTTTAAACATAATAAAAAATAAAACCCAAGTCTATACAATTATTTGAAGTCTGCAACAAAATGACTTGAACTTGCAGAAAGCTGTTACATGTCATAATTTAATAGAATCATCATAGAATCATAGAATGGTAGGGGTTGGAAGGGATCTTTAGAGATTATCTAGACCAACCCCCCTGCAGAAGCAGGGTCACCTAGATCAGGTGACCTCCAAGGAAGGAGACTCCACAACCCCTCTGGGCAGCCTGGGCCAGGGCTCCCTCACCTCACAGTGAAATAGTGTTTTCTTATATTTAAGTGGAACTTTTCATGTTCCAGCTTCATCCCATCACCCTTTGTCCTGTTGCTAGATACTATAGAAAAAAGGGATGTCCCAACCTCCTGAGACTCATCCTTTAGATATTTATAAATGTTAATAAGATCACCCCTCAATCTCCTCTACTGCAGACTAAACAGCCCCAGGTCCTGCAGCCTTTCCTTGCATGAAAGATGCTCCATTCCCCTGATCATCTTGCTGGCCCTGCACTGGCCTCTCTCCAGCACTTCCCTGTCCCTCTTGAGCTGAGGAGCCCAGAACTGGACACAGGACTCCAGATGAGGCCTCACCAGGGCAGAGTAGAGAGGGAGAAGAACCTCCTTCGACCTGCTGCCCACACTCTTCTTAATGCATCCCAGGATGCCATTGGCCTTCTTGGCCATGAGGGCACATTGCTGGCTCATATTTAGCTTGAAGATATTGAACAAGACTGGTCCCAGAACCCATTCCTGTGGAACTCCACTGGCCACAGGCCTCCAACTCAACTCCGTGCCATTGATTATCACCCTCAGGACTCGTGTCATTCAGCCAGCTCTCCATCCACCTCACCTCCACTCATCCAGCCACACTGTCTGAGCTTTCTGATGAGGATGTTGTGGGAGACAGTGTCCAAAGCCTTGCTGAAGTCAAGGTGGATGACATCCACTGCTCTTCCCTCATCTAGCCAGCTGGTTATGCACTCATAGAAGGATATCAGGTTAGTCAAATAGGATTTCCCCTTGGTGAAGCCATGTTGACTCCCCCTGATAACGATCTTATCCTTCATATGTTCAGTGATAACATTCAGGATGAGTTGTTCTATCACTTTTCCATGGACGGAGCTGAGGCTGACTGGCCTGTAGTTTCTTGCCCTTTTTGAAGACTGGTGTGACATTGGCCTTTAATTTGATTAAGGATTCTAAATATTGCCATTTTGTGTAAATAAAAGGCCTGATGGTGAAATTGGTTCCTTAAGGTTTCTGTTCAAAATACAATTATATTGCAGTAGATCTACTAAGACACAGAAATACTCAGGAAAATTAAAGCAATAAAGCTTTGTGTTACTAAAAATAGCCGTATTTTCTTCCACATACTTAGTGGGTAAAGGTGTATTGTGTGCTGCCCTCACCTTGAACAACCTGACTGACACTGGAATGTTTTAAAGAAAAGAATTACTCTACATGTTGGGCCAAGTATTCTTAAAAGTTTTTGCACTAGTTCTGATCCTGATCTCTGTGAGGATGCAAGGATCTTGAACTCTCTTATCTCTCTTTTTCATGTCTTATAGATGAATATCTAGGATCAACAAGGTACACAGAAGGATCAAGTGAGTCCTTTTCCACGATGCTAAACAAGATATAGACCCTACATGTCTTCTTTGTCACTTGACATTCATGGCAGTCCTGCAACAGCAGCTGCAATGCTAAAAGCTCACAGTCTCCCAGAGATGCTGTGACTCACCTGCTGTATTACTACTTCTCATTTAGACTCCTGAGGACTATCAGGAAAATGTCATTCCTTGGTTTGCACAGAGACACAGAAATGGCACTCCCAGGTTCAGGGTAACATCAGAAAACCATGATCAAAATAATTGCTAGTGAGTGGCTTCCACTAATAGACATTATGGTTGTAGGATGCACTAAAGTATTATGCTGGTTTTGTATTTGCCATGCAAACGTCACTTACTTTCTTTATATAGTGAGAGTCATCTAGGTGTGTGCAGGGACTGACTAACCTGACAAAGCTTAATTAAACTGATCTTCCTATACACTCTGTAGAAGCTGTCTTAAAGCCATCAGTAGATCAGTCAATATATGAAAAACCTTATTTCCCCTTCAGGATGTGGTTAACTTGTTTTTCAAACCAAGGGGGATTTAGTCTTGCCTGGTGTAACTTAGTCATAATGTTGACCACAGCATCCTGTCTGTTGCTTGCAAGAGAAAGAGGAGTCGGGGGACGTGTATGTTGGGGGCTTTTTGAGTAATAACCAAGTTGCTATGGAAACTATCGTTCCATCACACCACCTTACATTAATTCCTCTTGGCCTGTTCCTAGTATCAATGAGTGGCAAAAAACAACATGCTGCTTTTTCTGAAATGTGCATTTTCCTTCCAACCCCTACCATTCTATGATTCTATCATATCAAACTATCTTTTAACTGATTGCTCCTTAGACACTGTGTCTCTCTGTTATGATGCAAAAGAAAGATGCATCTGAAAGACCAGACCTCATTCAAATTTCTATTCTATTCATTAGGCCAATTGTGTTTCAGCAATCACCATCTCAAATTCATAAGAAAAAGCACAGAAGAAACCACAGCATTTAGACTTAGTAAAGCTTTATTTTGGTCACTGCTTCTGTAACCTAAAATGCTGTGCACCACACATTTTGCAGAAGAAATGCAGGTTTAATAAAGAAACACTTCCAGGGCTGAACATTATCTGGTTGAACTGAATCACTTCAGATCCAACACAGGTCTTCTCATCTACACTAGAAAATTGTTGGTGTTACAGCTATCTAAAAAACATTAAAGCTGTAAATAGCATCTACTCTGCCTGAATTCTCTCAGCAGTAATACATCAATAATGTAACATGCCTGTAAGTGATGTTGTAAAAGGGTCATATGTCTATGAGGACTGGATTTTTCAAAGCTATTGAAGCAAGCTGGATGCTTCTATGCAGAAGCTAGACCAGTGGGGTAATCAACTTCTACTTAGCAGGGGGATAAGGAAAAATACAATCTCCTCAGGTCATACAGAAAAAGAAACAGCAAAAGCAGCTACAAGTCTTAAAATCAAATAAACTAGCCAGGCAGGACTCAGCAGTATAGAATTTCTGGAAGGGAGGGTGCTGTGTTGTGTTCTGGATGGTTGTTGTCAGCAGATTTGACACTGTCTGTTTGACCCGTTGTGCTGCTAGAACACGCTCTCTCAGCTGCTCTTCAGAGTGCTGCTGCCTTGCTTCCCCACCAGCTGGAAAAGTGCCATTTAAATTACATTTAATGCAATTGAGGCTACACACTATTATCTGGTAGCTGTGAGATCAAGACAGATAAACACTCCCAAAACTTAGCCTGGACTATCCTTTGTGCCTCTTTGTATACCTTAATTTAAAAATTCTCACCCCTCCCTTCTTTCCTCCCACTACTTCACATGTTAATGTTTTCAGAACCTTGCTTTTAACTCCTTAATTGTCTTCATTTTTCTTCAGGCTTTGTGCTCTACCACTTGAAATAGTCAATGGCATCTCTCTTAGGCACTTCTGGTAATACTTGAGTTGTTCTGGCAAAGAAGGTTTGCTGCAAAGAACATCTGGGGACCAGACAGCAAGAACTGAGCTTTGGATATGAAAGATGCTGTTTCCTTTGTGGTTTGGAAGTGACAATGAGAGGATTTTCAGATAGATCTTTTGGTTGTTGTTGGGGGTCAGGTTTAATTAAGCATTGTTGTTCTTTCCCCCAGAAACCTACAAGAGTTATTTAAAGGGAGCAGGTGAACAAGTGTAAAGATAGAGAAGTACAAAAAGAAAAAGGGTCATTCCTCGCATGAACTTCCAGTATTTCTACAGATCAAGCTATGTGCTTCCTTACCTCAGAAAAGAAATAGCTTGATACTCATGAGTGTATTGAAGGCAACACTTTTTGCCAGTAGGACTCTCAAGCCCAACACAGCCATAGACAGCATGTTTGTTTTCTCTCCTTCAGCATCTGTTCAGTGATAGAGAAAAGATGAGAGAGATCATGGTCTAGATTTAGATGTTGTGATAGTCAGAAAGTGGGGAAAAATAAAAACCCACAGGTAATCAATTCAGGGAAAGACATAGCAGCAAAAGAAAAGATAGATACACGGCAACAACACGGTTTTGCTCTATGTTGCTTGTCTGCTGCTAAACTAGATGCCTTGGAAAAGCAGCTGTGTTTTGATTTTATTTGTATCTTGATTCCCCTACTCCTGAAAAAATATATTTGCATGCATTTACCACCAACACTGTAATGTAACTTCACAGTTTATTTAGGTAACTAACCTTGTGCAGAGGTGTCTGTGGTGTTGCAAACATTCTGTGTTACTGATTCTTCAGCCTCCTTTTCTGTAGCATGATAATGAAAAAGTGTTACAAATGATATTGATATTTCTAATAAGGATTAAACAAAATGTTCATGTGACCCCATAGGAACACGTTAGCAGTACAGCCTGAGGGTCAGATAACCACTCACTACTTCTAACTTCAACAGAGAGGAGAAAATTCCTCCATGCATTTGCAGAAAACAGGAGAATTATTGAATTGTTTCGGGTCCAGTATTTGAATGAACTTCATGAGGAAAAAAACAATCCCCCTTTTTAAGAAAAAGAAACAAAACCCCACCACTGTAGCTTTTTGCTGTGTTTAGAAAGGCTGTTTCAGGCTGTGCCAAGATGTTTGCTGGCAAGGTATTTAATCATAACTAAATACACATTTTTGAAAAATATTGTGCCTTACTTTTCTCCCCAAAAAAGTAACTCTAAATTGTTAAACAGCTCAGACCATTTATGCTTTTAAATGTCTTTCATCTCTACTTGCTTAAGTATCAGATGTCTTCCCCCTTTCTGCTGGTTAGCACGAGAAACAGCAAGCATCAGAAAATGCTGTCTCCAGAAATAAGTTGTATCTGTACCACAAAACTATACCTGGCAATGTTTCATTGGCTGTAATATCTCTGCCATCGTATTTGGCTGTGCAGGACACCTCTGTGTCTTTTGTCGCATTGACCACCATAATAGTATCATACAACCCTTCTGATGTCAAAACAGGTGTATTTTGCTCATATATGACTTCACTAGAGGACACCTTCAAGATGATGTTCTTTGTATGGTACTTTCTTGCCAAACAAGCTGCTTTCCTAGTGTTTCCATCTTCTTCCAGTTTCTTTGACTTCATAACAATGACTTGTGGGTCAGAATGGCTTACATTGTCTGTAAAAAGAAAGCATCGTCTGGGCATGATTTGGTTTGATTGGCAACTTGTCTGAGTGCTGTCACTTGAAGTTCATATATACTCCAGCTGTGACTAATTCCTGGCATTATCAATGACTAACTGCTTTTTTTTTTTTCTCATTATTTCTTGCTGCTGCTTCTAAAAGATCAGATCAAAGACAGAGAGTAGGGTTTTCTTTGGAGAGATTTAATTTCACATGATTCCAAGCCTCCTTTTTCCAAAGCCCATTCCTACATGAGAAATCTTTATTTTATAAGTAAAGGACTTGCAAATGAGAAGAGAACTTCTATGCATGCCACTCTGAGAGTCAAATTATACTGCCTTCTCAACAATTTAATTCCTAAAAATAACATTTCAAGGACTGTTTTGCATATTCATGAGACTCAAGAGAATAACTGGCTTTCCTTAACTCTCCCTCCCCTCCCCCAAATCTTCTTCTGAAGCGGTTAAAAGGTTTAACCACAGCAAGCGTAATAAGACAAAGAGAAGTCAGTTGGTTGCTTCACTGTTGTACAAGGTTACTCAAATTAATGACATTACTTGCAGAAATGAAGTGCTGCTGCTGGCCTGGGGGACAAGTTTGATCGTCTCAATAGCAAATGCTCAAATGCAAGAAGGATTTTTGTCTCTAAGATGGAGAAATAGGAAAGAAGTAATCAGAAGTCTGTGCATTGTGTATCTTCACTTCTCCAGGGGTCCCTGACAAGGTCAAGGACCTTCGGCTGTGGGGAAAGTTTTCCTTGCTAGACATTGCATGTGCTGCAAGCTATTCCAACACATTCAGGAGACAGTGAAGAAAGAGTAATATTGGTACCTGGTTCAACAAAAATTCACGTGCCTATTCTGAAAAGTGTGACCTTTCTCATCCATCTGCTGTGACATGCTGTTTGTTTCACAGCTCCAGGGGCAGTTAGAAGTATAATGCAGAATTGGTATAATAAACTGATTTGAAGGGAAGAACAACTCGAGGCCAATGAACTTCTGATGTTCATGGACAAATCTTCTTACAAGCTTCCTTAGATTAGTGTAATAACCTTCAGAGGCAGTCCTTCAGTGTTAAGATACCAACAAACTCCAAGGGGTGACAAACATGCCCTAGGATTGGAGTTTTGAAAGAATCTAAAAGATGCTGACAAGCTTTCAGAGGATTTGAAATTCTTGCTCTCATGCACCTTTCCAAAGAGTTACTCTGAAACTTTCATATACATATTTTTTTAAATTTCAAAATGATTTTAGAGTTCAGTTCCAAATTCCAAGCAACATACACGAATGATAAAGGTTTCACAACTGCAGAAGCCTTAATTTAAACCACACAGCAGCAGCCTTCTCTGGGAATTTCGTATGACATAGGAGTAATGAAACATGATTGCTTAAACCTGAAGGGGATGTCTTTTCAGAAAACAACCGATCTTAAAATAATTTAGTAGCCAACAAATCATTATGATTTATTGAAAAATAAAATATCTTTGCCCTCAGATCATAGATGGAGAAAGCAGGGTGGTTCACATACAAATATCAGGACAAGATTAGCAACATGAATTTTAATAAAACCAAGAACCGAAGGGAATTATCCAGCATGCTTCCTTGCCAGAAAGACCTCAGCTTATGAAGACTTGTGAGACACGCAGGAAAAGACATGTCCAGTTAGTCAGGAGTATGCTGATGCATCTCTTTGCTAAAAAGAGGTGCACCAGACTTTGAATTTTGCAAGGCATCTGCCTTGCAGTGTAGTGAAGAGATCCTTCAGGTCTGACATTTTTCTCAACACAGGGTGCTTTTTCGAGGTTTGATCAAGAGGCTCTGATTTTACTCTCTATGCCACCCATACCCCAATACTGAGGAACTGAGGTGAAAGACAAGTAGTACTCTGACATAGCTTCAGCTACAGCAAACAGATACCAAACAGGAATCAAATATTCATTGAATTAATTTAATCTATTCAGTTTAACCCCAACTCTGAATTATTTAGTACGTTTAAAGTGGTATAGAAATGTCCATAAGATGTCATTCAATGCTTTTGTACATCATCCTTACCTCAGTGCTATCTTTTTCTCATTCTGACGTAACAGAAATTCTTAAGAGCTTAAATGTCAGCCTGCACAGAAACTTTATTTCCCTTTAGACTGTCAAAGTATGACTTTAATACTTAAATCATCTAACTGCATATGAAAATATAATACATAGAAAACCTATCATCTAAGTAGCTACTTTAAAGCATTAGGGAGTCACTGGCTGAATTTAAGGAGGAAGAAAAGGAATAAAAGTAAAAATCCAAACAAGAATAACTCAGACAAGGTTAATACATAAAGGATACCTACTTGGCTCCACAGTCACTTGAGTCCCGTTCCCAAAAACAAGTGCAGCCGTTGCACACGGTTTAAACATGTAAATCAAAAAAGGCTCATTTTGCTATTCATCCCACATACATTTCCTTTCCAGGTGCTGTAACATGGTTCTGTCAGAGTCTGCTAGTCCTGTGGCTTCTTTGTTGTCTGAGAAGGCTTTCATGTTTTCTGATCGCCAGCATTTTAAAACAGTCAATATACTAACAAGCTGCTTCTCTGGCATAATGCACTGGGTAAGATCTTCAGCAGGGAAAAAATATACACAGTCCAATTGTGGTTGATAAAGAGAATTACTTCTTTATCAGGCCCCAGAAGCCTCAACTGAGCTCCCCTATTTTGCATTATCTGAAAATGCACACACGAATTCCTACGACTGCTTGCTTTTGGGAGGGATTTATGTACATACAGGACTCTTTACGTGAGAAAGAAGAGCATCATACAGCATTTCTGTGAATGTCTGAAATGGCAATACCACTGCTCAAACTTCCCCCTCCCTGTCTTTCATTGAGTGTTTCTTCTTGCCATGTTCTACTGTTCTCTGTAGGCACAAATATGACTTGGAACAGACAGCTTGAATAAACATGGTAAGGACAAGTTAATGCAGCTGGCAAGCTACTGCCAATTACCAAGAACAGATGCTACGTGTTAATCAACTGGGCCCTGGGTGATCACATGGGCAGATGCAGCATATAAGGAAGTAGCTAGCAAAGGAAGAATGGCTTTGAGTCAACTCTATTGGTTGTACTACATTGCCATGTACGTCTCTGCACATGCATTACCTAGCTTCTATATATCTTTGAATGAATATAGCTTGCACCACTATAACAATTCTCTATGGCATATTTTACTTCTTTTAACAAACAAAAAAACAAGCAAATACCACTTTCCAGTCAAAGTAGACTGATGTTAAAAAAATGGAACCTGGGAGTTTCTTCTGGTCCTACAATCGCAACTGAGGATTTGCTGGTTGGAAACAACAGGTCTTTCTCCAGACTGATAACTTTTTAGTCCTTTAGCCCTTTGGAATTGGAAATGGACTTAAATTGTTCCAAACTACACATTTATTCCTATGAAAGACACCCAAAAGACGTGGACTGATATTAGGCAGCACCTAAAGGAGTCCCATGCCTTTCTGGAAGCAAAGCAGGATGTCTGAGATATGTAAAATTACATGGGACATTTTTTTGAGTACTTTAAGGACATGCAGACCTCTAGAAGCATCATTGCAAGCCTTAAGGTATGCACCTGGATGTTTAGGATAACAAAGAACTACCTAACAAATTCACCTCCTGTCCCATTATTCACACTCCCACAGAAACTGTTGGGGTGACATCCACCTAGTCTTTGCATCATAACATTCCAAATAAAGCTGGGAAGAACTAAGGCTTGTTGTAACCCCTACTTACCACATCTGCATTTTCAAAGCTTAGGCAACTTTATAGACAATTTTCTTTCATTCTAAGCAGTTTTGGATATGAGGCAGCTGTGAAAATTTAAGCCCAAGGATATCTAACCTTCTTTCTCCTCTGTTTCCATGCTAGTGGAATTATTTACCTGATGACACTATGAATGTGGTGTTCATGTCTAAAGAATCATCTCAAAACATCTCTCCACTGTCAGCTCATCACTAAGCTGTGCATTCCTGCTCAAAATAAGGCAGTGAAAATCCACTAGAGGATAAGACACTTCACAGTAAATTTGGCCAGAGTGCTATCCAGACTTGGAATAAGATACAACATGTTAAGTATTGCACAACTGGTGCTTGGGGATGATGGAGCAATAGCAATATATAGAGGCAGCATTCTTCAGCAGATTCAAGCTGAGGATTCAGCTGGAAACTCCAGACAGAAAGACTATTGCAACAGAAAGTTCTTACAAATGAGCCCGGACCATTAGATTCCCTCATCCTCCTCCACATTAACATTTTTTACAAATAACATAATGATACTTACTTGGTTCAACTGTGAGAGTCGTCCCGCTTCCAAACATAAGCTTATCTGTCCTCATGCTGCTAATACTTTTTGCAATAAATCATTCTTTCCTTGTGGTATTCAAAAATGTTGAAAGAAGAGGAGCTGAAAAGCCTGGTATTTGTCCTAATCATCTGTGTGTGCAACCCCATAAAGTTTTGCAAAGACACATTTTCTGCCAAAACTAGAAAGGGAAAAACAATAATTAACTAGTTCAATGATTTCAAAGTGAGGACAGAATTTCTAAGTTCTCCCTTTCTTCCGTCTTTTAGAAACCCTTTGAGCTCTGTATCCCCCGGATAAATAGAAATATGAAAAGAATGTTGCATTTGTCTCCTTAATCATTTCAGTCACCCATTTCCTTTTTTCCCCAAAATATGTTGCCTATTTTCCTCCTCTAGCTTTTTGTACAGGACCCTATGTTGTTTATATCACTGTGTTACCCCAGCCCTAGCACAGTGATATATTTCAGTGCAAAAACTGCCTCTTCCTGCTTCTTTACTACGCAGAATTTGGATTATACAGTCATATGACTTCTTGAGTGGTTTCTATCTCAACACAATACACAAAGAAACATGATATCAGTAAATAGTGAAGAAACAGGAAAAATCAGTACTTTCAGTGCTATCTCAAAGCATTTATGACAGCCTACTTCACTTTGAATCTAGTTTTGGTTCTGAGGAGCGTGAGGAATGTGCCTTATCTAGGTTCTAAAAGTTGGTGTCTGAGGGTCATTCAGTGCCTTAGAAAGTCTTTATGCTGTTTCTAAGTAGGCAAAGTGATTGTTCATACAGACAGATTGATAGTGCAGTGTTTGAGGTCAGGATCCAGAGAGGAGACAACAATGCAAAAAGCAGGACCGGAGCCCTGGACTTCAGGAGAGCAGAATTTGGGCTCTCCTGTTTGGAAGAATCCCATGAGTTATGGCCTTGGAAGGAAGAGGGCTCTAGAGCTGCTTGATTATCAGAGATTAACTCCTCCAAGCTCAAGGATGTTTCATCTTGAAAATGAAGAAAAGGTGGCAGAAAGCAAAAATGATGCACAAGATCCTCCAAAAAAAACTCATAAATGGGAAATACAAAGGGAACCATATGTGACTCAAAATCCTCTTTCTCGTACGTAGTAGCTGAGAGATCACTGATGGAGTGTCCTTTCCTGTCCCCTGATCTTATTCTTCATATATCTGCTCTTAGCCACTATTGGATACAAAGTTAAAAGGATCTTTATTCTTCTCAAAAATAAAAGAGTGAATGTATCTTACATCCTTTGCCCTTTAAGACAGAGAAGAACATAGTTCTAAGATGAAATGGAAACATTTAGAGTAGAGTAATCCCCCTTGCTCAACTTAGCTGCCAAACAGGTATCTAAAATTATGTGCTTGTGAGATCCAAGATATAATGAGGAATGAGGAAATTGCTCTGGCATAGAAAGGTCTTCCTGCTGTTTGGGTCATTCTGGGAATAAAATTTGGGTATGCACACAGTTGTCTGGGGAAGAAGAGACTATACAGGGCACCATGCTTCTTGCCTTGAAGAGACGTCAGTGAGTGAGACAATTTGTGTGCAGAGCTTCAACCCTTCTCAGTCACTGTGGTTCGTAGTATACACGGTGGGAGGCAGTTCTACAAAAACACTTTTATCAGTGTCAGGTGATGTCTCCTCTTTCATGTCCTTTGAAGAGCTGGGTGTTGTTTTCATCTTCCTCTACATTTATTCTACTTCCACTACTCTAATTCTGTTCCAGGGAGGTTGCTATACACTAAAATAACATTATCAGCATTGCTTTTTTTGGCAAATATGGAATTATCAAACTCTCACTGAAATATTGCCCACATTTATAAAAAAAAAAGGATAGTGTTCATTTTGAGTGGTTAGAGCTGTAGAGACATAACAAACTTCCAGAGAGAGTAAAATGTTTTGAAGAATATCTGTGGACCAGCTGCTCCAATGTTATAAATTTTCTATTTAGTTTAATTCTGAATTTCCTAACTCTTTCTGGCCTTCAAGTATTTATGTTCTCAAAACTTGTTTTCCTGTTAAATAAAAAAAAAAAAAAACCAACATGTTTATTAATTGTTAAAGTTGTTTTGGACTAGCTGATGGAGATTTAATGAACTCTGCCTTGATGTGCTAAAGTTGCTTATGTGCTCAGGTATTTGATTTTTAATAATTCCCGTTTGAGTTATTTTTATAAGGGTCTTGGAAGACTTTTCCTGATTATATGCACCTTTATTTTTTTCTCAGCTTCTTTGCTCTTAACCACAGTGTTGGCTACATTTGGGCTTCTGATTTATTTATATAAGCCTTTGGCTGAGTTTGAAGGTGGGGAATATCTATTTATGACTGACTAAAGCTGGCTTTTTAATTTGATGTAGTTTGTTAATCCTCAAATCCAGTTCTAAAACACAAAAGGAAACAGCATTATTTCATCCTATTCACAAATCCGTGTGGTTCCATGCTGTATTACTCCACGTGTTTATTTGCATTGCTGTTGTTACCAAGTACAAAGGTGTATTTCTCTTTTTTAATCATTTTTTTTAGTACCAGTGCTGATATATTTTCCATTGTTAACATCGACATGTTCATTTGCTGTTCCCTTTATTGTGTCAAAGTGTTATTCTCCTTATTCCCTCATTCCTCCCAGAAAGATATTGAGTTATCTGATGTGATAATTTCAGTCTCTTGAAATTTTGGCAGGAGAAAGAGAACAAGCTCTAAATGCCTCCTGTGACAGACCTGGGTACATACAGGTGCCTCTCTCATACCCTTTGTCTGCTGCCAAACCATCTCAGAGCAGTGAGAACATGCCCTGCTTGTCATTGGGATCTCAAATGCAGTTGAACAGCCTTTTCCCTTTGGGTGGCCGCAGAAACACACCTGTCCTCACAGCCTCCCACAAGCCACACGCTGTTACAATACCTCTATACCCCGTGCCAGGAAAGTCAGCTCAGAGAGGTGTAGCAAGTGCCTTGCCTTGCAGACAACACCACTGACTGGGAAAGATTTAAACCCCCTCTTTCCAGGTCTGCCCTGGCCCTGCCTGTGTTTCAAGTCCTGTGCCCTTTTCCAGCCCTCTGGTGCTGCAGAAATAGGGGAGTGAAGTGATACCCTGTTTCCATGGGCCACCAGAAACCATGGTGTCTCTTTCTCCAAGGTGCTGTTTGCTGATGACTCCATCAGCCTCCTTGATTTGTTGCTCAAAGGCCACCTGGCAAGTGTCTGTCTGCTTCAGTGAGGAGTAACAAACCATAATCACTCTAAGGAGCAAAGATTAGAGTGATGCTGGTGTAGCATTTGACACTGGACTAGTAGGACAACTAACTAGTTGTCTTTGAACTCAGGTGAAAAGTTTGGCAGAGAGATAGAGCTGGCATCAGGAATTAGGCCTCACGAGGAAGGAGGCAACACCTTCCCCTCTCTCCTTTTCTGTGTCAGACAAGGAGCCTTTTTTGATTTATCCATTCAAAAGAGTAGGTGAACCTGAAGGACAAAGCCATTTGTCTTTCCCAAGCTAAGATGGTGAGGAATCCACTCTCCTGTCCCTCAAATGGCTCTGAATGAACACAGCAGGGACAAGGACTGCTCACAAGCACATGAGGCTTGTCTCCTATGCTGCCCTCATAAAACCTGTTCTTTCAAGATGGGCTGCAGTGCCCCATGAACAGCGTCCAGCCCTACTGCGCAGCACCAGCCCACAAGATGAGTGAGCAGCAGGTCAATGCATCCTATCTCTGCAGAGGAGACTGGTTGGATGTCCAAAGCCACTGAGCCCTGCAAGGGATGGCAGGAGGGGAGCCGGGGGTAGGTCAGGCTGCAGCAGCCAGCATAGCTCCATACAGCCCTGCAGAGTACAGGGGCAAGCTCAGTTCCCAGGAGGCATCACCCCTTCCTTTCACTTACCTGTGATGGGGAACACCACCACACATACAGCAGCATACATGGTCAGAGCCACTTGTTCTTATCTCTCTGCAGCTTCCCTCTGTCTCCAGACCAGCTATGCCCACATCTTCCCTCCCTGAGCCTAGTCACAACACTCACACCAGGCAGTGCTACAGATTAGGACAGAGAGGCTGTAAAGCTGCTTAGAGGGAAAAGACATACAAGTGTTAATTGACAGCAGCTGAACATGAGCCAGAAGTGTGCCCAGGTGGCCAAAAACACCAATAGCATCCAGGGTTCTATCAGAAATAGTGTGGCTATTTTGTCCCCCTGTGCTGGGCCCTGGGGAGGCTGCAGCTCAAGGGCTATGTTTAGTGTTGGGCCTCTCACTGCCAGAAAGACACTGAGGGGCTGGAGTGTGGCCAGAGCTGGGCAGCAGAGCTGGAGAAGGGGCTGAAGCACAAATCTGATGGGGAGCAGCTGAAGCAACTGGGGTTGTTTAGCATGAAGAAGGCTGAGAAAGAACCTTCTCATTCTCTGCAATTACTTGACAGGAAGTTGTAGCCCGTGGGAGATGGTCTCTTCTCCTGAGTGACAGAACAAGAGGAAATGGCCTCAGGTTGCACCAATGGAGGTATAGATTAAACACTGGGACAAATTTATTCATTGAAAGGACAGTTAAACTTTTGAACAGGCTGCCCAAGGATGTGGTAGAATCACCGTCCTTGGAGGTATCTAAAAGATGTGTAAATGAGGTGCATAGGGACATGATTTAGTGGTCCTAAACTTCTAACTGTCAGGTTAGTGGTTGGGTTAGATCTTAAAGGTCTTTTCAAACTAAAATGATTTTATGTGCATACAATAGTTGAGGTAACACCCTAATGGCTTGAAAGATATCCCATGTCGTATCCACTGGCCAGAACACTATCCTGGGCCTTGAAAAACAAGCCTTATACAGACATGGCACCCAGGAAAGACTGAGTTAAACAATGGGGCTAATTTCTGGAACAACCTCATGGGTACCTGGACCAAAGAGCACAGTGTTGAGTCCGTCACATCCCCTGTCATGCACCAGCATCCAGGAAAGTCAAACAATACTGTTACAGACCACAATGAGAGCAATGTGAGGTGGGATCTTCAAACACTGGGATAAAGTCCCTGTAGGGCATATGAAGAATATGTTAAGGAAGACAGTCTGGGTCAGCTTGCCTCTGGCAAAGGCAAACCCATCTGTGTGTGTGTGTGTGTGTGTGTGTGTGTGTGTGTGTGTGTGTGTGTCACTCCTCAAAAAGGGCAGCAAGTAAACACATGAAGGAAAAGATGGTAATCTGGGGGAGTCAACATGGATTCACCAAGGGGAAATCCTGCTTGACCAACCTGATATCCTTCTATGAGTGCATAACTGGCTAGCTAGACCAGGGGAGAGCAGCGGATGTCATCTACCTTGACTTCAGCACGGCTTTTGACACTGTCTCCCATAACATCCTCATCAGAAAGCTCAGGCAGTGTGGCTTGGATGAGTGGACAGTGAGGTGGATGGAGAGCTGGCTGAATGACAGAGCCCAGAGGGTGCTGATCAATGGCATGGAGTCAAGTTGGAGGCCTGTGGCCAGTGGAGTTCCACAGCAATTGGTTCTGGGGCCAGTATTGCTCAACATCCTCATCAAGCACCTGGATAAGGGGATAGAGGGACCCTCAGCAAGTCTGCTGATGACACCAAACTGGGAGGACTGTCTGATTCACCAGAGGCTGTGCTGCCATTCAATGGGATCTAAACCGGCTTGAGAGTTGGGCACAGAGGAACCTCACGAGGTTCAACAAGGACACGGGCAGATTCCTGCAGCTGTCAAGGAACAACCCCATGCACCAGGACAGGCTGGAGGTCAACCTGCTGGGAAGCAGCTCTGCAGAGAGAGATCTAGGAGTGCTGATTGATAATAAACTGACCATGAGCCAGCAATGTGCCCTCATGGCCAAGAAGGACAATGGCATCCTGGGATGCATCAGAAAGTATGGGCAGCAGGTTGAAGGAGGTTCTTCTCCCCCTCTCCTCTGCCCTGGTGAGTCCTCATCTGGACTCCTGTGTCCAATTCTGGGTTCCTCAAGAGGGACAGGAAACTTCTGGAGAGAGGCCAGTGCAGGGCCACCAAGATGATCAGTGGAATGGAACGTCTTTCATACAAGGAAAGGCTGTGGGAACTGGGGCTGTTTAGTCTGGAGAAGAGGAGACTGAGAGGAGACCTTATTAACATTTATAAATATCTAAAGGGTGGGTGTCAGGAGGTTTGGGCATCCCTTTTTTCAATTGTATCTAGCAACAGGACAAGGGGTAATGGGATGAAGCTGGAACACAAGAAGTTCCATTTAAATATAAGAAAAAACTACTTCACTGTGAAGGCGAGAGAGCAGTGGCACAGGCTGCCCAGAGGGGTTGTGGAGTCTCCTTCCTTGAAGGTCTTCTAGACCCACCTGGTCATGTTCCTAAGTGACCTGACCTAGGTCAGACTTGCTTCTGCAGGGGGGGTTGGACTGGATGATCTCTAAAGGTCACTTCCAACCCCACCATTCTATGATTCTATGATTCTATGTCTTAGGTTCAGACTGGTGTGGTGAGAAATTGCATTGTGCATCACTCCAGATATCCTTTTATTATTTTTACTGCTATTATTATTTCTTCTCTCCTTGTACTGTTCTATTAAACAGTTTTTCACTCATGAGTTTTCATCATTTTCTTATGATTCACCTCTTCATCCCACTGGCGCAGGAGCAGTGAGCAAGCACCTGCATGATGCTTTGTTGCCAGCTGGGACTAAACCATGGCACGACAGTGTGGGCATCAAGTGGAGCTGGAGGGGCAGAAGGTGCCGATGTTGTTGACACAGTGCGGCTCTCACCCTGTGGGAAGCAGCAGTGACAGAGTTCTCACTTGGCAGCGAAACCTCTGCTGGGCAAAGGGAGATGTGCCGTAGGGCCACACCGACCTTCCTCTGGAGCAGCACTGCAGGCTGCTTCTGCTGGGACTTTGGAGATGGCCCCAGGGCTATCAGATTGTCTCTTGCTCTGAGTCTCAGATCTGGGAAAAAAAGCACAGAATTCCCCATTCTGCTGAGAAGCTCCCAAATGACAGTTTCCTTACTTAATTTCCTCTGTACAGTCCTCAGGCAGTTAAGCTGTGAGGTGGACTGAGTGGACCTGAGCTATGCCCAAAACCAGAGCAGGGCTATTCACAGACCCCACCAACTGGGCCATGGCTAGGTACCTGTCCTGGTGGGAACCAAAGCAAATAGCAAAAACTGTGTACAAAGGTGAAAAGGTTTGGAGTGTGATTCGGGTAAGGATTAGCATGAGATATGGGGAGATGGCAATCAAAAGGGGCAGGGCAGAAGAGGATAAAACCAATTAAAACGTCTCTCAGAATCAAACATTGGAAAATTGAATGCTGTAACTACACAACTCTCTGGGAGCAGCACTGAAAAATGTGGGAATAGTCCCCAGTTTCGAGGCCCAGAGTTTGGGCTCTGTGTGGTGGTTTAGCCTGATGTCCACCTAGTCATAAAATCACTCCCCTTTCTAAACTAGACAGGAGAGAGAGAGAAATATAACAAATGGCTTGTGAGTTGAGATAAGGATAGAGAGATCACTCACCAATTAGCGTCACAGGCAAAACAGACTCAAGGAGAAAAAAGTTTGATTTAAAGAAACAATAAGAGCAGGGAGATGAGAAACAAAACTGTCTTAAAAACACCTCTCCCTTCCCCTCCTCTTCCTGTGATTCCCTTTCCTTCCTCCCAGCGGTGCAGGGGATGAGGGATGAGGGTTGGGGTCAGGTCAGATGGACTTTGCCGCTGCTGATTCTCAGGGTGAGGCCTCCTCATACTTCCCACTGCTACACTGTGGTGTCCCTCCCATGGGAGACACTCCCTCACAAACTTCTCCAAAGTGGGTTCTTCCCATGGGCTGCAGCTCCACACGAACTGCTCTGGCATGGGGCCTGCCACGGGGCAGCTCCTCACACCCTGCCCCAGTGGGTGACCCACACTGGGAGAACAGTCCTTCAGGAACAGAGTGCTCCAGCCTGGGGCCCTCACAGGATCACAAGTCCTGACAGCAAACCTGCTCTGGCGTGGGCACTCCCACCCCAAACTCCCAGGTGCTGCCAGGAGCTTGCTCAAGGATGAGCTTCCCACAGAGTCACAGCCTCCTTCGGGCATCCACCTGCTCCAGCGTGGGCTTCTCCACAGGCTGCAAGTGGGTCTCTGCTCCTCATGGCCTCCATGGGCTGCAGGGGGACAACCTGCTTCACCATGGTCCTCACCACATATCACAGGGGAGCCTTTTCAGTGCCTAAGCACCCTCCTCCCCTCCTTCTCCACTGACCTTGGTGTCTGCGAAGATGTTTTGACATTGTCACTCCCTTGTTGCTGCTGCAGTTTTGCAACTTCCCAGCAACTTCTCCTCCTTCTCAAATATGTTATTCACAGAGGCATTACCTCCATCACTAATTGGCCAGTCCTGGGTCAGGTGCATGGTCCATCTTAGAATTGACTGGCCCTAACTCTGTGAGCTACAGGGGAAGCTTCTGGCAACTCTTGTTGTTTAAAGAAGCCACTAGTGTAGCCCCCACTGCTGCCGAAAAACCTGGCCCAGGCAAAACCACTACACTCTGCTAGGAGGCTGCTGATAAAACTTGTCTACATTTCCTCCCTCTGTGCATTTGAACAGCACAGAAGTAGTGGGCAGAGTCCTGTGAGCTCAGGCCACAGACACAGAGAAGACTTTGATCAGGAATTGTCCCAGGACACAGTGACTCGACCATCCACTGCTGGTCTGAAATGAATCACTGGTGAATCAAGTTGATAAGGGACACCCACTGGAGTGTGTCTCCGGTGCCTGACGGTACCACCTTATTAGGTAACTCCGGAAGTCGAAGCTGTGTCCGTGGCTGGAGAGGAGCACGGAGTCCCCATGTGCTCGCAGCCCTCCGCCGGCCTCCACCAGCCTCAGCTGCACTCTCACGCCTGCGGACGGACTGACGGAGAGTGCGGGCACTGGGCACGGCATGCCCACGGCCCGAGGACGGGCATCCCCCGCCCCGCCGCCACCCGCACGGCCCAGACACAGCTGCAACACTGGGGCAAGACGGGCACCGAAAGCCTCGCTCGCCCATCTCCTCTCCTCTCCTCTCCTCTCCTCTCCTCTCCTCTCCTCTCCTCTCCTCTCCTGGCTTCTCCTTATCTCTCTACCCGTCCCTCTCCCTCTTCTCCCCCACTCTCTCGCCCTCCACCTCCCTCTCTCCCCTTTTACCGCTGCCGCGGCCGCAGCCCCGGGCTCGCTGCCCTTCCCGCCTGCCTCCTCTCACCTGCTGGCCCCACGGCCAAGGCCAAGGCCAGCAGCCACGGCCCCAGCCCAGCCGCCATCAGCGGACCAAGGGTCCGGCGGGGCCCTGCTGCCCACCCCGTCGCCTCGACCCCTCGCCGCGGCAGCGCCCTCAGCCCAAAGCCCTCACAGCCACCCCGGCCCGACCCGGCCCCCGGGGCCGCGGCCCCTTTGGCACAGGAGAAGGGGCGGCGCGGGGCAGGACGCGGGGCAGGACGAGCGCGGCTCCCGGCGCGGTGCCCGCTGGCCGCCTGCTCGCCCCGAACGGCCCCGCGCGAGGTGTCATAACCTCTTTCCCCCTATAAGTGATACGGGGGGAAGGGAACAGGGGGTGCAGTCAGTCCTTTTTTGATGTTTCTTGCCGCTTCCCTCACTCCGGAGAAGTGAGCCTCGCTAGTCCTCCCGTGCTCCAGCAGGTGCTCGGTCACCGCCCTCTGCGCTCGTCCCACCTCCACAACTGCTTTCCAACCTTAGCCATCAGCTCAGGTTAGGCAAGGCAGGAAAAGCAGTGCTAAGCTCTCTTGTGGAACCTCCCACTGCTCCTCTGGCTCTGTCCAGTTACAAGGACAGGCAACAAAACGACGTACAGGGGGTTACGCATGGGCAGAGCAGCTCCTGGTCACCTCTCCCCAGCTTCTCTCTGCCCACACATCTGCTCAGCTCAGCTTTAACACATCACATTACACATATGCATAAGGCTGCATATGGGGAGCAGCTGAGGACCTTGGGTTTGTCTTCCTTGGAGAAAAGAAGACTGAGGGGCAATCCCATCCCTCCCTACAGCTTTCCGAGGAGGGGAAGTGGTCAGGGAAGTGCTGGGCTCCTCTGGTTCCTGAGATCCAGTGACAGGACACATGGGAAGCTGCAGCAAGGGAGGTTTGGACTGCACATTAGGAAACATTTCTTTACCACAAGAGTGGTCAAACATTGGAACAGTCTTTCCCAGAGATGTGGTCCATTACCCATGCACCTCAATGTTTAAAAGGCATTTGGACAATGTCCTTAATAACATGCTTTAACTTGGTGAATGCTGAACTGGTCAGGTAGAGGGACTAGATGAGCAGTGTAGGTCCCTTCCAACTGAAATAGTCTTATTCCATTGTGTTGTCTGGACCAGTGACAGCACCCAGCCACAATGAGATCCACCCTCTCTCTTTACCCCAGACACTATCCACATACTGTCTCTCCCCTGACATAGGCTGTGACTCCCATGAAGGTGCAGGAGGGAAGGAAGCTGATATTGCTCAGGTACGCCCCACATGTCTCTCACCGTGGTCCCTGCAGGGTGCAGTAATAGAGTGCACTGTCCCCAGGCTCCAGCCCAGTGATGATCAGCGTTCCAGAGCTCTCATCAGCCTGGCAGGAAAACCTCTCCTGGGCCAAAGGGGCTGTGTGGCTGTAGGAGCCCCCCCGGCCCTTGCTCTGGAGCAAGTACTGCAGTGGGCCTCCGGGGTGCTGCCGGTACCAGGCCACATAAACATAGGAGGCATTGGAGCTGTAGGTGCAGCGCAAGGTCCCACTATTCCCCGCTTGCCATCTCACTGCAGAGCTCGTCGCTTGGATCTCATCACCTGGAAGTGCACCTGAAACAAAAGCAAAAAGCTCCATCACTGCTTTCCTCTCCCTGATGCAAGGAAATGGCCCACAAAAGGGCCAACAGGAGCAGTGAATGGGGCTGCCAGACAACAGAGCAGCCAAAGCCCAAGTATTGTGGGTTTCTTGGGGAAGAATGGAGGTCAATGGAAGGTAGAGAGGTAGTGGACAGCCTGCCTGATTGGGTGACAGAAATACAGTAAAGCACCTCCACAGAATTTGGCACTACATTTGGGAGTCAAGAGATGGAACTTGTCAGTGCCAGGAAAGGAGATCTTGCAGAAAAGCCACAACTACCTGGGATCTGCAGTGATGGCTCCTCTCTCCCTCAGAAAAGCCCTGAGCCACTTCAGCACCGCGCTGGGACAAGAGGGTTTGTGCAGAAGCTCTAGATGAATTTCCTGTCCCTGTGTGAGTTGCACAGAAGTAGCGGGCAGAGTCCTGGGTGTGCAGGGCACTTAGAAACAGAGATGCCTCAGACCGGGAATTCTCCCGGGACACAGTGGCTCGACCTTTCACGGATGCCCTGTACTTGTTTTCACGACCCGAGAAATTGATGTAGGACACCCACTCGAGCCTGCCGCCGGGTGCATGACGGTACCAGCGCACTCCAAAAAGCTCAAAGCGGTACCCGTGTCCGCGGCAGGAGAGGAGCACGGAGTCCCCGGGCTCTCGCAGCCCTCCGCCAGCCTCCATCAGCCTCAGCGGCGCCCACACGCCTGCAAACGGACGGACGGACGGAGAGCGCGGGCACCGGGCACAACGCGCCCACGGCCCGAGGCTAGACACCCCCCTCCCCGCCGCCCCCCGCACGGCCTGGACACAGCCGTCATCTCCCTCTCTCCGGCAAAGCCCCACGCCCGGGCCAATGCCCCGCCGGCGCTCGTCGGGGCTGGGCCGCATCTGCTCTGACACTGGGGCAAGCCGGGAACCGAAAGTTTCCCTTGCTCTCCTCTTCCCTCTCCCCTCTCTCTCCTTCTTCCTTTCCCTGATCCTGTCCCGGTTTCTCCTTCTCTCTCTACCCGTCCTTCTCCGTCCTTCCCCTCTCTCCCCCTCCACCTCTCTGCCGCTGTCCCAGCCCCGGGCTCGCTGCCCTCCCCGCCCGCCGCTTCTCACCTGCCGGCCCCGCGGCCAAGGCCAAGGCCAGCAGCCACGGCCCCAGCCCGGCCGCCATCAGCTGCCCGCCCCGTCGCCTCGGCCCCGAGCCTCAGCCCAAAGCCCGCACAGCCGACCCGGCCCCCCGGCGCCGCGGCCCCTTGGCGCAGGAGAAGGGGCGGCGCGGGGCGGGACGCGGGGCGGGCCGGCGGCACAGCACGAGCGCGGCTCCCGGCGCGGTGCCCGCTGGCCGCCTACTCGCCCGAATGGCCCTGTGCAAGGGACTGGCTGCCGACCTGCAGCGGCCCTTCGCGGGTCTCTCCCCGTGCCCCGCAGCCCTAGCCCACCCTGACCCGCTCCCATCCTTTGCCCGCAGGGACCGGGGCACGCAGAGGCTTGTGCCGCCAGTCATGGGAACGTTGGGGACCGCCTGCAGGAACGGACTGACAGACCCTGCTGTAGTTCAACAAGGGCGGCAGCAAAGTCCTGCACCTGGGGAGGAACAGACCCGTGCAACAGGGCATGCTGAGGGCTCGTTCTCAGAAAAGGACCTGAGGCTTCTGCTGGACAACGGGACCAGAAATGTGTCCTTGCAGCGAGGAAGGCTGATGGTATCTAGGGCTGCGTGAGGCAAAGCACTGCCCATAGCTCAGGGACGTGATGCTTCCCATCAGCCTCATCAACGCTTATAAATACCCAAACATCTGGTGGTGAGAGGATGGAGCCAGTGCTTGTTGTGTCATGGCCAGTGCCAGGATGAGAGGTAATGGGCGCAAGCTGGAACATGGGAAGTTGCACTTGCACAGGAGGAGAAACTCCTTTGATGTTGAGGTGAGGGAGCCCTCAGGCTGCCCAGGGAGTGTGTGCAGTCCCTTCTCGAGAGGTTACCAAACCTGCCTCGACATGTTTCTATGTGATCTGGTCAAGGGGAACCCACTTTAGCAGGGGTTTGGATTGGCTGAGTTCTAGAGGGCCCTTCCAATCTCCACCATTCTGGGATTCAGAGATCCTGTGTGTGCTCAGCACTGGTGAGGTAATCCTGGAGTCCCTGGTCCACTTTGTGGCTCCCCAGGACAGGAGACACTGGGGCATGCAGGAAGGAGGCCAGTGAAGGCCAAAGAGCTGATAATGGGGCTGGAGCACCTCTGACATGAAGCAAGGCTGAAAGAGCTGGGACTCTTTCCCATGGAGAAGAAAAGGCTCAGGGGTAATCTCATCAATGTAGAGAAACATGAAGAGAGGTGCAGGGAAACAGAGCCGAGCTCTTTTACATGGAGCTCAGACACAGGACAAGAGATGATGTACACAAACTGTCAGGTTTTGTGGGCAATATTTATGGGTCAGGGCAAAGGTAGAGTGCACTCTAACCTGCACTTTACCATAGAGCCTCTGAAGTTCTCAGAATACATCCTCCTGGATCATAAATGCTCTAAGCCCTTCACCCACATCTCTGCTCACCGCTTTTTACCACAAGAAAGCCAAGGCTCTGCTTCCTGCACCTGCTGTTATATGCCACCAACCTCTGCTTGGCAGCTGCTGGAAAGAAATGCTAAGCAGTCTGTCTTCTCTGGCAGTCAGGTTTTGCTCCATGCTGCTGCAGAGCTACTCCAGGTTGAGGTCAGCACCATAGTAATACACTGCTCCATCCCCTGGCTTTGCTGCCTAGGTCTGCAGGGTGCATCTGTTCTCAAAGCTCACCACTGATCCCTTAAAGCCATCCTGGAAATCTTCTCCATAGGCACCATCCTCCCTGTAAATCCAGCCCAGGGTGCCATGTGGCCCCTGCCAGTACCAGAACATGACATGGCTGCTCCTACTGTCCCCACTCATGCTGCAACTGAAGGTGGCAGCTTCTCCCTCTTGCACAGCCAGGTTCCTCATGTGTTGCTTCAAGACCATCTGGCCAGTGATAGCTGCAGTGAGAAGCAACAAGCCATGGTCATTGCAACATTCAGCAAAGGTCAGAGTGACACTGCGGGGGAACACTGCGGTGGCACTGGACTGGGGGCAGCACTAAATAATCTCTTTGAGCCCAGATGACAAAGAAGGGCTGAGAAATAGAGCTGGACTCACAAGGAACGACACACTATGTTTCCCTCCCTCCTTTTCTCAATCAGACAAATGAGCTTTTCCTTATTTTCCCATTCAGAGAGGGAAGGTTTTGTATGAGGACAATGACCTTTGTCCTTCCCAAGCTGGGATGGTGAGGAATCCCCTCTCCTGTCCCTGAATGAGCACAGCAGGGACAAGGACCTCTCATAGGCATGTGAGGGTTGTCCCCTGTGCTGCCCTCATGAACCTGTTCTTTCAAGATGAGCTGCAGTGCTCCATCAGGAGTGTCCAGCCCCAGTACACAGCATCAGATGAGTGGCAGGTTGGTGCTTGCCTGGAAATTGGCAGTGCCAGGAAAGGAGCTCTTGCAGAAAGGCCAAAACCACCTGTCTCCAAACCATTTGCACCCTGTGCTGTGACGCTTGCAGGAGGTTTCTGTTACAACTCAGATGGATTTCCTGTCCTCGTGTGTGTTGCACAGAAGTAGCGGGCCGAGTCCTGTGGGTGCAGGGCACTTAGGGACAGAGATGCCTCAGACTGCGAACTGTCCCAAGACACAGTGGCTCGACCTTTCACTGATGCCACCAAGTTCGAATCCGAGTAGCCTCCGGACACCCACTGGAGATTGCCTCCAGGTGCCTGACGGTACCACAGAACTTCATAATTCCCGAACCTGGAGGTGTGTCCGCGGCAGGACAGGAGCACAGAGTTCCCGGCCGCTCGCAGCCCTCCGCCGGCCTCCACCAGCCTCAGCTGCGCCCACACGCCTATGGACGGACGGAGAGTGTGGGCACCAGGCACGGCGTGCCCACGGCCCAAGGACGGGCATCCCCCGCCCGCCGCACGGCCCGGACACAGCTGCAACACTGGGACAAGATGGGCACCGAAAGCCTCGCTCGCCCTCCTCCTCCCTCTCTCCTCACTTTCCCCCCCCTCTCCCGGCTTCTCCTGCTCTCTCTACCGATCTCTCCCCATCTCCCGCTGCCGCGGCCCCAGCCCCGGGTTCGCTGCCCTCCCCGACCGCCGCCTCTCACCTGCCGGCTCTGCGGCCAAGGCCAAGGCCAGCAGCCACGGCCCCAGCCCGGCCGCCATCAGCGGACCAAGGGTCCGGCGGGGCCGCACAGGAGCCGAGCGGAGCCGCGCTCGGGCCCGCTGCCGCCCACCCCGTCGCCTCAGCCCGCGCCTCTGCCCAAAGGCCGCTCAGCCGCCCCGGACCTCCGGGGCCGCGGCCCCTTTGGCCCAGGAGAAGGGGCGGCGAGAGGCGGGACACGGGGCGGGGCCGGCGGCACAGCAAGAGTGCGGACTGGCAACCTGCTCGCCCGCAGCGCTTTGCAGAGAAAGGCCTTGGGATTGTGGTGACGCCAAACTGGCTATGAGCCAGCAATGTACCCTGACAGCAAAGGCAGCCAGTGGCATCCTGGCCTACGTTACACAGAGGGCTGCCAGCATGTCAAGGGACATCATCCTTCTCCTCATATCTGTGGTCTCAGCCCTCATGCATCTTCTTATCTATGTATGGCTCCATATTCAGGGTATCTCTTAAGTGGCTGTCTCAGCTGCTTGATTGAAATGCTGTTCCCGTGTCATTGCAAGAGCTGAACAGAAAGACAGTCTGAAACGAGCTACGGAAGATGGACAAGACTGGCGTGTTGTTGCTCAGCTCTCCAACTGATTACAGTACAAGAAATACTCTGGTTTTTACTTTACTACAGAAAGTATTGTTTTAAAAATATTCTATATGAGATCCTGTATAAATTACAGAAACTAACATTTTATCGAAATTATATGCTCATTAGAAGGATTTAGAGGTAGAGAAGGAGGTTGTAAAGATGTCAGCAACAGCAACTGTAACACTGCTCTAGGAGAAAACCAGTATGCCTATTGTTGAGGAGAAATGCACTGGGAAAAACGATCGCTCATGTTTATTTAATCAATGAGGAAAGGAAGAAAACCTCCCCTAGAAACAGGCAGAGTAGGGTCATGCTGAAGGCCACATGAGGCATTTACTTAAGTCTCCTCAGATGATCCTCTGGTTCCTGCAAAGCTGGGGAATGAAACAACAGATTTTTTTCCTCAACAGTGAAGTAACTGATTCAGTACTTACAGACTGTAAATGTTCTTCACATAACATTAAAATTAATGGAATTGGTGCCACTGGGAAAAGAACTTTGAAATAATTTTTACAGACTATTAATAGAGTGTAAAAATGGAAATACCGCTCATTCATTTATCTATATGCCAATGTCCCTTACCTCTGATGGAGTGACGTTTGTTATGCACAAATAACAGTTTTCTCTGAAAAATTGGTGCAGTTCCATATTCCTGCAAAAAATGCCCAGATGTGTTTGTTACTCCAGAAAGATAAAGAGAAAGAGGATGCACACACTCCAGTGTCCAATGCAGTAATACCACTGGTTTGGGCACTGGGAAAACTGCAAAGTGCAAAGGTTTCCCCCAAAAAATTGACTCAAAGACCAGAAAACAAATGGTAAAGAAAAGAAATCAATATACTATCATACTGGAAGCAAGGAAAGGCAACAACATGTTCTTGTAGGCAAGAAGTCAATGGCACCCTGAGATGCGTCAAGGAGAGTGTGGGCAGCAAGTCAAAGGAGGTTCTGCTCCCTCTCTGCTCTGCCCTGCTTGAGGCCTCCTCCTGGAGTCCTGTGTCCAGTTCTGGGCTCCTCAGCTCAAGACAGACAGGGAACTCCTGGAGAGTGTCTGCAGCTCCTCACAAACGGCTTTGGAATGGGACCTCCCACAGGGGCAGCTCCTCACACCCTGCCCCAGCATGGGTGACCCACACTGGGAGAACAGTCCTTCAGGAACAGAGTGCTCCAGCCTGGGGCCCTCACAGGATCACAAGTCCTGACAGCAAACCTGCTCTGGCGTGGGCACCTCCTCCACGCACTCCCAGGTGCTGCCAGGAACTTGCTCAAGGGTGAGCTTCCCACGCAGTCACAGCCTCCTTCAGGCATCCACCTGCTCCAGCGTGGGCTCCTCCACAGGCTGCAAGTGGGTCTCTGCTCCTCATGGCCTCCATGGGCTGCAGGGGGACAACCTGCTTCACCATGGTCCTCACCACATATCACAGGGGAGCCTTTTCAGTGCCTAAGCACCCTCCTCCCCTCCTTCTCCACTGACCTTGGTGTCTGCGAAGATGTTTTGACATTGTCACTCCCTGTTGCTGCTGCAGTTTTGCAACTTCCCAGCAACTTCTCCTCCTTCTCAAATATGTTATTCACAGAGGTATCATCTCCGTCACTAATTGGCCAGTCCTGGGTCAGGTGCAGGGTCCATCTTAGAACGGACTGGCCCTAACTCTGTGAGCTACAGGGGAAGCTTCTGGCAACTCTTTGTTTAAAGAAGCCACCCCTGTACCTCCCCTGCTACCAAAAAAACCTGGCCCAGGCAAAACCGCTACACGAGACTACTGGACAAAAGACTCAGTTGTGTAGGACTGTATTTCCACAAGGACTTAAGAGTAGCCCAACGTTATTCCATAACAGGAGAGAATCTGAATGAAGGAGGAAATCTGAGCCTGGGAGGAAGGAGGGCAGAGAGGAAGGGGTTTTTTTCCTTCTCACAACTTAACTTTAGTTGACACTAAAAAGACAGTTCTTAAGTGTGCAGGAAAGGGCAGGAACACCTGCTGTGCAGAGTGAAGGCACCTCACTGCCTGGGAACAGCTGTGAGGCCCCCAGCCCCAGCACTCTCCTGCACAGCAGCCCCTGCACCATTTGCTGGACCCCAGCAGGTTTGTGTTGAAACTCAGATGGATTTTTTTCTCTGTACAAATGGCGCAGAAGTAGTGGGCAGAGTCCTGGACATGCAGGGCACTGAGAGACAGAGTTACCTCAGAATGGGAATTGTTCCAGGACACCCTGGCTCGACCAATCACTGATGCTGAGAAGCTGGAAACCACGTAGTCTCTGGTGAAGGACAGCCACTGGAGATTGCCTCTGGGTGCCTGACAGTACCACAGTAACTCCAGAAGTCGAAGCTGTGTCCGCAGCAGGAGAGGAGCACGGAGTCCCCAGGCGCTCACAGACCTCCACCGGCTTCCACCAGCCTCAGCTGCGCCCCCACACCTGCAGATGGACGGATGGACAGAGAATGTGGGCACCGGGCATGGTGTGCCCATGGCCCGAGGATGGGCACCCCCCGCCCCACCGCCCCCCATGCGGCCTGGACACAGCTGCAACACTGGGGCAAGATGGGCACCGAAAGCCTCGCTTGCACAGCTCTTCCCTCTCTCCTCACTTTCCTTTGCCCTCTCCCAGCTTCTCCTTCTCTCTCTACCCGTCCCTCTCCCTCTTCTTCCCCATTCTCTTGCCTTCCACCTCCTTCTGTCCCCATCTCCCGCTGCCACGGACCCAGCCCTGGGCTCACTGCCCTCCCTGCCCACCACCTCTCACCTGCTGGCCCCGTAGCCAAGGCCAAGACTAGCAGCCATGGCCCCAGCCCAGCCATCATCAGCAGACCAAGGGCCCGGTAGAGCCGCACAGGAGCCGAGCAGAGCCACGCTCGGGCCTGCTGCTGCCCGCCCTGTCATCTTGGCCCCTCGCCGCGGCAGCACCCGTGCCTCAGCTGCCCCAGCCTGGCCTGACAAGTCCTGTCAGGACTTGTGATCCTTTGAGGGCCTCAGGCTGGAGCAGTCTGTCCCTGGACTGTTCTCCCAGTGGGTGACCCATGCTGGGCAGGGTGTGAGGAGCTGCCCTTATGGGAGACCCCTTGCCAGAGCAGTTTGTCAGGAGCTGCAGCCCATGGGAAGGAGCCATGTAGGAGAAGTTGGTGAGAGAGTGTCTCCCGTGGGAGGGACCCCACAGTGTAACAGTGGGAAGTGTGAGGAGGCCTCCCTCTGAGAAGCAGCAGCGGAAAAGTCCATCTGTAACAAACTGACCCTGAACCCCATTCCCTGTGTCACTGGGGGGGAAGGAAGGAGAGTCCTGTGAAGAGGGAGGAGTGGGGCAGATCTTTTTACAACAGTTTTATTTCTCATCTCCCTGCTCTTACTGTTTCTTTAATAAATCAAACCTTTTTCTCCCTAAGTTGAGTCTGTTTTGCCTGTGATGCTAACTGCTGAGTGATCTCTCCATCCTTATGTCAACTCACAAGCCGCTTGTTATATTTTTCTGTCTCTCCTGTCCAGTTTGGGAGGGAAAGTGATTTTATTTGGTGGACACGGGGCTAAACCACCACATTGTCCCAAATCTCTCTGTCTTTCCAAAGGAATATTTGAGTATCTACTTCCATCATCCCTCTGCCTTTCTCCCTTGCTTCTTCTCCATCTTGTCAGCACAGGCCTCTGTGTAGCCTACTAGAAACTGTGAGAGACAAAAGGAAATGCACAAATACGAGTATATTTGTACACTCACCTGACTGGATTAGCAGGACACACGCTGGCACAGCCATATTGAAGATCATTTTTCCTGCCTCCAGTATCCCTGTTCTTAGGGAAACGGCACACTGTAGAAAAAGACTCTCAGCAGCACAGCGTGCCAGAGCCGGTGTCAGTCACACCTATGGGATGAGGAGAGCAAGAACAAAGGCCATTCACCCTTTGCCTTTGCTTGTCTTCACAGCAGACAGGAACAGTCTTGATGGCATTCTGCACTGCTTCACGGGTTTCCTCTCCCTTTGTAAGCTCTTCACTGTAAGGGAACATCTCTCCCTCACTGTAGAGTGTATCTGCTTTTGTGTGCTCTTTGTTGGTGGGAGGGCTTTTGAAAGCACAACAGCTTCTCATAATGTTCAGGGCTCTGGGAAACACAGGTGTAGGTTTCAGATGTCTCTTAGTTTAGCCCATCGTTTTGGAAGCAGCTGTTCATATTTCTCCATGCATAATAACTTGGAGATGGGGAGAAAACTGATAAAAGGGAAAGAAAGATATTTTAATGTGAGAACATATAAAATACTAGAATAGGGGAATGGCATCTTGATTCTCATGGGTTGGCTCGGTGCTGGCTGGATAGAGCAGGAATGGATGGATCTGCATCCCCATCCCCAGTGCAGCTCTACACCTGTGCAAGGCATAAGGACAGGGCTTGGGGCTCCTCACATGCTGCTGGCATGGCAGAGGGGAAAGGGACTGAGACTGTGAAGGGGTGGAACAGGCAAAATTGTGGTGTTTGGAGACGCTAAGTGGAGAAATGGAGACAACTGTTTGCATGAGCAGGCCCAGAGACTGGTGGGGAATGGAGTGTGGTCCAGCTGGATGCCAGTCACCTGTGGTGTTCCCCAGAGCTCAGTGTTGCAGTCTGTTCTGATTGGCATCTTTATCAATGATACAGATCTTAAAACCAGACATTTTATCACACATTTGTTGTCAAGCCTGCCTTTCTGAGATCTGGAGAGGGGCCCATACCATTTCTCCCCCAATGCCTCCAAAAGGCAAAAAAGGCCAGCACAATTTTTCTGAGCACTCTTAAGTTGGAATTGGGTCCAACCCAGGACAGACAGGCCACTTGCCAAGAGGGATACAGACAGAGACCCAAAGGTGTGACCCAGGCTGATATAATTTACTGAACTCCTCCAGCGTATGAATGGAGTTACTGCCCATAGTGATGTGTTTTGCACCAGAAAGGATCTGATCTCTCATTCTGTCAGGCAAAAGATGCCTCCACTGGGGAATGTGCCTGGCAGAAAGCAGAAATTGCCAAGGCAGCGATTCAGGAAGCCAAAACACAGCCCATAGCATCACCTGGGATGCTTTGCAGTTAGGATGACCTTGCCAGAAAAACATCACCTCTGCAAAGGAAGCGTCTGGCAGCCTGGGGCAGGGAAAGCCCACAGTAAAAGCCAACCCATCTCCTTGCTCCCTCATCCACTTGTCTTGCCGCCTTCTCCTCAAGAGTCATGTGAGTCTCCAGACCAATTTTCTCTGCTTTCTCAGAAAGGAGGTCTTACTTCAGTGGCCCTCTCAGCTGCCACCAGCTCTCCTCTGCACTAGATGTGGAACTGTGTATCATGGTAGAGGGAAGTGGAGAGAAGGTTGGAGATGGAAGGAAGGTGGGACTGTACCAAGGTGGCCTCTGGACTCAGGGACTCGGCAGTAACTGCTGGTGGCTATTTTTCGGCCATGGTAGGATGAGGTGAAGAAGCCCCTGTATGTCTTGGCATGGCCTCCACGTCCTGGCTCTGTGAAAACACCACCAACGTATCTCCTGTCTTCACTCTCCCTTTTCTCTCTTTTCTTTGCTGTTGTCTCGTGTTCCCCTGAAAGCCTGCTGCAAAGGGACAACCACTGAGCTGGGCACCACTCTGGATCGTTTGGGATGTTTGCTCATGGCACCACGAAATCCTTCTGCCACATCCTAACGTGAAGGACCTATGGCTGTCACTTGACATTTGTAAAGGACAACAAGAGCTCAGCATCGTTGGCAAGAGGAGGAGGGAGACAGGGGGAGAGGCAGCCCGACACGGGCTGGCTTCACATCTCTGCCCCCCGCCACGTACGTCCTGGCCAGCGCTCACAGGCGGTAGCGGAGGTCAACGGGTGTCCCGGGAGCCAGAGCTTTGGAGCCATGCGGGGGGCACCCAGACAGAAGCCCGCTCAGCTCCCGCCTTCCACAGAGCGTTGCGGCTCCGGCGTACCGAGGATCGGACCGGCGGGCGGCAGCGCCCCCTGTCGGCCCCGCCGTGCCGCCCGCGGCGGTTCGTGCGCGGCCGCAGCCCCGGCTCCTCTCCCCGTGTCTCCCACGGCTCACCAGTACACGGCCGCGTCCCCGCGCCGGGGCCGGGAGAGCCGCAGCCCGCTGGACCGCCGGTCTGCCGACACCGACAGCCGCCCCAACGGCGACCGCAGCTCCTGGGACCCTTTGTGACCGCTCACGAGCCACTCGGGACCTCGGCCCGGGAACTGACGGTACCAGTTGATGAACTCGGTTAACTTGATGTCGGGGTGAGAGCAGTTGATAGTGATGGCGGTGTCCTCCGTGGTCTCTGCCCACGGCTCCTGCTGCACCTGGGCTCTGCCCGCAGCCACTGCCGAGAGAAAAGAAGGAAAAGCGCTCCAAAGCTGCTATGTGCCCAGCCCTGCCTGCTGCTGCTCGAACAAACCCCGCAGCCGCCGCCAGCAACGTCCCGACATGATGAGCAGAAGAGTTTTTGCATAGGCTGTCAGCAGGTGCCCTGATGGAAGTGGCTGTTAATTGCCGTGGGAGAGCTGAGTGCGGGAACACTGGGAGAAGGCTGGAGGTGTTGAGGAAGGAAAGGGAAGCAAAGGCAAAAGAGGAAGGAAGCAGCGAGCAGGAAGCAACGACTGATGGGCGATCTGGCCAGAGCCCGGGGAAAGGGAGGAAAGAGCGAGCGACGGACACAGAAGCGAGCGCTGGGTTTTGTGGGGGTTGCAGCAGAGGGTGGGATGGACGAGAGGCTGGTTCGGGATAGAGATCGATGAGGAAGTGTCGAGGGAGCTGCGAGGCCAGCCCAGGCTCAGCCCCGGCCTCGGCAGCCCCGGCCTCGGCAGCCCCGGCGCCGAGCAGCCCCGCGCACCCAGGAGCAGCGCGGCCAGCCCCGCGCCCCGGCCCCACCGCATTCCGCCGCTCCACCGCACGCGCCTGGCTGTGCCCCGCCAGCCCCGGCTCTGGGCTCCGGCTCCCGCCCCGCCGCCTCCTCTCCTCTTCCCCTCCCTCCCGGCCCGTCCTGGCCCAGTCGCTGCTGACAGCTCCGCCCCGGGTGTCAACCCTCAGCTGTTGACGGATCCGGAATCTACACAGGAATGTAGATAAGCAGGCACTTCTTTATTATGCAGCGCTGGGAAAACACAGGGGTTAGCTTCTCCATACCTGCTTGTTAGTTACCATTCTCGGGGTTTTTATACAGCTCAAACAAAAGAATCACATTTGCCAACAGAAGCATGCATAAGGTAACAGGTGTGGTATGTAACTCTTGCAGTTTGATCCCTATGTGATTCAAATTAATACTTACTTACTCAATAGGTGTTTAAGTTTGCAAGTGCTTAGCTAATTGATTGAACTATTACTAGGTGATTAATAAGTGCTTAACAAGTGCTTGACTAGTTATTGTGATGATAAGTTGTTAACTAAAATAATTGTGTATCTGCAACACAGCAGCCCCTTGCAGGGTCTTCACAGGGCTCCGGGACTCTGCTGACAGCCTCCCTCCAGCTACCTCTCTGCAGTCCCAGCCCAGATCAGCTGTGACAGGTCCTTCTCTTCCCCTTCCAAAGGGAGATCTCTCTTCAAGAAACCTCTCTGCTGATAGTGTTCTGTCCTGTCCTGGGCTCTGATTCTTCTTCTCATGCCAGGAGGAAGCAGGGAGAGGTCTGACTTGGTCTGGAAATTTGGAAGGAGCTTCCCATGTGCAGGCTGCTCCATGGAGGGTGATGCAGAGCGTGTGGCTGCTGGCACAGCTTCCAGCTCCCCACTTGGTCATGCGCTGGCTACCTTGTGCCAGCATCACCAGGCTGTTCCTCAGCCAGCATGTGTTCTGCTCCCTCCCTGTTGTGTCCCAGGTGAAACACCAGCCCCAGTCATGTGCTGCCACAGCAGCAGGGCCCCGGCCCAGCCCAGGGAGCAGCAGCCAGAGCTGTGGCCGTGCTGCGGGGCCGCCGCCAGTGGCCACCGATTCCCTGTGGGTGGCACTGAGGAGTCTGACAGCCTCCCTTCAGCTGCCTCTCTGCAGTCCCAGCCCAGCTCTGCTGTGACAGGGCCCTCACACCTTGCGGGGCCTTGGCGGGACCCTGCTCAGGATGTTCATGTCCTCCCTGTTCCCGGGAGCCCCAGTCTGGATGCCAATCTCCAGACGTGGTCCCACAGGGGACAGAGAGTCAGGGATGCTTTCCTGCCCCTGCTGACAACCCTTGTACCAGCACAGCTCAGGATGCTGTTGGTCTTTACTGCATGGGCACATCTCTTGCTTATGTTCACCCAAGTGTCTCCAAAACCGCAATATCCTTTTCTGGGGATCTGCTTCCAACACAGTGACTCCCCAGCACGTCTGGCTGCAAGGTCTTATTGCTACCTCAGGCACAAAGCTACACCTCATGCCAGCCCTGTGACCCAACCCCACTGGTCAACAGCTGCACTGAGCCCTGTGTCAGGCAGTGCCAGAGCTCCACTGTGCTCATAAAGCCTCCTGATGTGCTAGTGACCCTACCCGGCCCCATCCTTAGCTCCTTCCCTCAGAACACCCTTGTGGGTTCCTCCGCCTTCACTGTCACTGGCAGCATCCTCAGCAGTCAGGGAGTGCCCATCTCCCGGGACTTTGACCTCTCCAGCATCACCAGCTGCTACTGTGGCAGAAGATTCTCCCCCTGCTAAAGCTGCTGTTGCCAGCGCAGATGAGGACCCCCAGGAATCCAGCCTGAGATGCTGGACTGAGGACACAGCTCATGGCCATCACTTTGGCAGAGACTGAGCATCCAGGGCTACCCTTGCACAGGAGGGCACCTGGGGCTCTCTGAAATCACGGCCAACATCCCCCTTCCCTGCTTTATTCTCTCTCCCATATCCTGTCTCCTGTTGTGTTGGGCTGTAAGAGCCTCCAAGCCAAGCTGGGGCATGAGCTGGCCCCTATCCCTGTGTGAGGCAGGCAGATGAATGCCCTGGGGATCTCCCCGATGGGTGACAGGCACAGACTTTCTGCAGCTGCTGCTGCTCTCTCTGTTCTGGGAGCCTCCTCTGGAGATTTCCCACCTCAGAGTCATTAAAGTTTTCTGCATCCCAGCCTCTGCCTCTGAGTGATCCTTTTCCTGGTGGGAATTGCCTTGTGTTGCCAAGGAGCAAAGGCAGTACCTTGGGTGGCAGGGACAAGGTGGGGGCAGAAGCTGGGCTTTGATCAGTGCTAGAGCAATGAGAAGCTGCCACATGAGGCAGTGGGGCCCTCGCAGCCACTGTCTCTTGAAGTTGGCAAGAAAGTCCCCTCCTTGCCCTGGCTTGTTGCACAGCCCAGGAAGCTCCCTGCACCATCGTGTCTTGCACAGCACAGAAGTACAAGGCACTGTCAGAGGCGTCGACTGCCTCCAGCTGCAGGAGGCTGTATTTCCCTGTGGTGTTCAGCACGGTCCTTAAACGGCCATTGAGCTGGGAGTCAGATCTTGCTTGATACGACAGCATCTGGGGAGCTTGGCCTCTCCTCTGCTGGTACCAGAGCAAGCCTTGAAAATAAGAGCTCTGGTATGTGCAGGTAGTTTGGAAAATGTCCCTCTGCTTCAGTGTAACTTCTCTTTCAGGCTGTGTGACAGTGATCTGCCCCATGGTGCCTGGAAGAAAGCAAAAGTCAGCAGCTGTTCAGGGAAAAGCTCTGGGTAAAAAGATTCCTCCTGCTTCCTCCTCCCTGTCACCTCAGAGCACTCCTAAGCTCTCTGAGCACTTGCAGTGCTGAGTTGAGTGTTAGGAAGGGTTGAAACCAGGAGAAAACTTGAGGTCATGATAGACACATGCAGCCAGCACACAGAATGGGACCTCTGTTCATGTCAGTGGGATGGAAGCTTTAAGACCCCTGGGGCAGCTTTGACAAGATCTGCTCATGAGCATGGGGAAGGGAGAAAAGATGGACAGCAGAGAGAGCTGAGATCTCCTGCGATGAGATGAGATGGATCAGAAGAGAGAGACAGGGAGAGAGTTCAAAAAGCAGAGAGGAGACTGAGAAGGTCTCAGCTATCTCTCCTTTTTACTTTCAAACAGTAAGAGCACCTTGAGAGAAGCAGGACAGAGCCACACATGCCAGCTGACATTTCCCAGCGCTTTCCTGGTGTTCAAGAGCATTTCCTCACATGGTCTGACAAGGCTACTGAGGGTTTCCCCAGGGGAAGAAGAAGTAGATGTTGAGGAAAAAGAAAAGGCAGGACTTACCCAGCAGTGTCCCCAAAAGGAAAGTGAGGATGAGGGATCCCAGGTGCATGCCGAGACCAAGCTGCCTGTTTGCTGTGTGAGAGAGAGTGAGCAAAGCAGCTGCCAGCCCCGAAATGACAGAGCTGCAGGAAATGACTCTGCTGGGAGAGCAAAGGAAGAAGAGAAAGGCTGTGTTCTTGCTGTTCCTGAAAGGCTCCTTCTCGGCTTCGCTCTCCTGCAGCAGCCACCCACCCCTGTGGCTGCCTCAGCATCTCTGCAGGGAGGGCCCTGGGAGTGTTGGTGCTGGGAAGGGGCTGTTCCTGCTCAGCTCCCAGAGCAGCCCTCACCTCCCCAGCTCCAAGTGCCCGCTCTGCTGCACACCCACTGCTGGGACACACTCTGCGGCTCAGGGGCTTTCTTCCCCACCCACGTTGCCCATCTTTCCCTGGGGGCATTAGCTCCTGAAAACTTCTGGGAACAGGAGGCTCTTCTATTTCCCTCATCTCCTGTTTCTTTCCTCAGCCCCCTGGAACCAGCATCTCTCAAACAGGAGATGAAATCTGGCTGCTGCTGAGCTGCACATATCACTTGAAAGCTTTGACCCTCTCAGGTGTCCTGCACTTCCTGCAAGATGCTGAATGCACCCCTAGAGACGTTTCAGTGCAGCTGAGGATGAGCACACAGTTGAACTGCCCTGCTGGGTTAGGGGCGGGGATCCAATCCACAGCTTGCTTACCCATCCAGGTGCCAAAGGGGCTTCTCAGCGCTTTCTAGTACCTCACAGAGACATAGTTTGACAGGAACACAGCCTGTGTTTTCTTTGGCACCCCTGAAGGCCTCAGGGCACACAGCTGCCCCTGAGCTGACATCAGTCCCTTCTGGCTGCCAGTGTGGCTGCTGTGGACAGCTTCCAACACAACTTCCCCTGAGTAGGGCCAAAATGGGATTTGCAATAGAGACTCGGTACAACAAGAGCTGTCTCCAACAATGGTGGTTGGTGGGTGCTGAGGGAAGAGTCAGAGCTGCACAGGCAGCTGGGACACTTCTCCTGAGCACTCACTGCTGTGTCCTGCTCTGTTTTGGCAGCTCGTGGCTGTTCCCGAGCCTGCTGGCTCAATGAACCCTCATGGCAAGGAGGACCAAGAGCATCCTGGGTTGCAACGGGAAGAACATGGCCAGCAGCACAAGGCACCTGATCCTTCCTCTTCATGACAGTTATTGACCTGAGATCAGCAAGATGGTGCAGGAACTGGAGCATCTTTCCTGTGAGGATGATCTGTGTGGGCTGTTGGTGTTCAGCCTGGGGAAGAGAAGGCTGGAAGGGCAGTTTGGAATGGATGTAATGGGAGCGAATGAAGAGGAGAGACTTCTGAGTCTGCTGTGTTTGGGACTGCACACCTCAGCTGTGAGGAAGCTCTGCAGGGGGAGAAATTACTGTTGGTGAAATGCTCAGCACAAGGAAAACCCCCAAACTTCAACCTTCACTGTGTATCAGGTGTGCAAGGGCCAAGAAGAGGTTGTTTAGCACTGGGAGGGCTCTTCTTTGCTCCCATCCCTTCAAGTCAGGAGCTGCTGGACATCAGGAACAGATGTGAGAGACAAGTGGAGAGAGGAGGGAGAGGGGCAGACCCCATGTGAGCATGGGGCTGATCCATGTGCTTGCCTGGCTGAGGCTGTTGCTCTGCCTTGTTTGCCACCATGTCAGTTGTTCCCTGGAAACATAGTTATGAAGTCCCGCTGGGACAGAGTGCAGGATGATCCTTCACTCTGTGCCTCAGAAGCATGTGACCAGGGTTTTTTTAACAGCTCTATCAGCTACTTGAGGCACTTGCTGGGAACTGACTGGAGCCCACAGTCTCTTACCAGAGGCCTTCTGACAGCTCTCACTCACCTCAGACCTCCAGCCTCTTGGGGCAACTCAGCAAATCCATGTTGGACTCACTCATGGAGTAGGAACCTGGCATCTCCTGAGGTTACGGTTAGGGCATACAGCCCACACTTTTGCCTGTCTCCTGGGCCTCCACAGGTGTTGTGTCCAACCAAACAAGCTGGTTCTGACAACCCTGGGCAGCTGCATGTGGCAGGGCCTGTGACCTCCACATCCCCTTCTCCTCTGGGTGTGGATGTGGGATGACTTTATAACACTCTCAGGAAAATTTTGAAAGTCCCCTGAAACCCTGTAGCTGGAGGATTTGCTTTCCAGGAGCCCATCCAAGCGTTTACAGATAAGGAACAGCGAAAGTGCTGTGGCTGTTCATTACTGAGGACGATTTCCCTTGAGCAGCTCATGTGGGAGCAGTTTTTATCTCCTACCCGTGTCCTGCGAGATCGGTCTCACTGTCCCTGTGTCCCTATGTCTGTGTCCCCGTGTCCCTGACTCTGTCCCTGTGTCCACGTCCCTGTGCCCGTCTGTCTGTGTCCCTGTGTCCCTGTTTCTGTGTCGGTGCCGCTGTCGCTCTCCCGGTGCTGCCGGAGCGGCGGGCGGCAGCGCCCCCTGTCGGCCCCGCCGTGCCGCCCGCGGCGGTTCGTGCGCGGCCGCAGCCCCGGCTCCTCTCCCCGTGTCTCCCACGGCGCACCAGTACACGGCCGCGTCCCCGCGCCGGGGCCGGGAGAGCCGCAGCCCGCTGGACCGCCGGTCTGCCGACACCGACAGCCGCCCCAACGGCGACCGCAGCTCCTGGGACCCTTTGTGACCGCTCACGAGCCACTCGGGACCTCGGCCCGGGAACTGACGGTACCAGTTGATGAACTCGGTTAACTTGATGTCGGGGTGAGAGCAGTTGATAGTGATGGCGGTGTCCTCCGTGGTCTCTGCCCACGGCTCCTGCTGCACCTGGGCTCTGCCCGCAGCCACTGCCGAGAGAAAAGAAGGAAAAGCGCTCCAAAGCTGCTATGTGCCCAGCCCTGCCTGCTGCTGCTCGAACAAACCCCGCAGCCGCCGCCAGCAACGTCCCGACATGATGAGCAGAAGAGTTTTTGCATAGGCTGTCAGCAGGTGCCCTGATGGAAGTGGCTGTTAATTGCCGTGGGAGAGCTGAGTGCGGGAACACTGGGAGAAGGCTGGAGGTGTTGAGGAAGGAAAGGAAAGTAAAGGCAAAAGAGGAAGCGAGCGGGAAGCAACGACTGATGGGCGATCCGGCAGGAGCCCGGGGAAAGTCAGGAAAGAGCGAGCGATGGACACAGAAGCGAGCGCTGATTTTTGTAGGGGCTGCAGCAGGGGGACAGGAGGCTGGTGCGGGATAGAGATTGGTAAGGAAGCGTCGAGGGAGCTGCGAGGCCAGCCCAGGCTCAGCCCCGGCCTCGGCCCCTGCCTCGGCCCCAGCAACCCCGCCGTCTCGCAGCCCCGCGCACCCAGCAGCAGCGCGGTCAGCCCAGCCAGCTCCGTGCCCCGGCCCCGCCGCATCCCGACGCTCCGCCGCCCGCGCCTCTCTGTGCCCCGCCAGCCCCGGCTCTGGGCTCCGGCTCCACCGCCTCCTTTCCAACGCCCCCTCCCCTTCCCTGCCCTCCCGGCCCGGCTGCCGCTGACAGCGCCGCCCCCGGCCTCACATGGCTCCAGGGTCTGCTCGGGCACAAGAGCGGCTGCTGCCAGTCCACCTCTGCCCCTGCTCCGGCACGGGCTCCCTGGCAAGGACAAGGCTGCCCGACGCCAGCGCCAGCCTAGCCACAGCAGCAGGGCCCCGGCCCAGCCCAGGGAGCAGCAGCCAGAGCTGTGGCCGTGCTGCGGGGCCGCCGCCAGTGGCCACCGATTCCCTGCGGGTGGCACTGAGGAGTCTGACAGCCTCCCTTCAGCTGCCTCTCTGCAGTCCCAGCCCAGCTCTGCTGTGACAGGGCCCTCACACCTTGCGGGGCCTTGGCGGGACCCTGCTCAGGATGTTCATGTCCTCCCTGTCCCCGGGAGCCCCAGTCTGGATGCCAATCTCCAGACGTGGTCCCACAGGGGACAGAGAGTCAGGGATGCTTTCCTGCCCCTGCTGACAACCCTTGTACCAGCACAGCTCAGGATGCTGTTGGTCTTTACTGCATGGGCACATCTCTTGCTTATGTTCACCCAAGTGTCTCCAAAACCGCAATATCCTTTTCTGGGGATCTGCTTCCAACACAGTGACTCCCCAGCACGTCTGGCTGCAAGGTCTTATTGCTACCTCAGGCACAAAGCTACACCTCATGCCAGCCCTGTGACCCAACCCCACTGGTCAACAGCTGCAGTGAGCCCTGTGTCAGGCAGTGCCAGAGCTCCACTGTGCTCATAAAGCCTCCTGATGTGCTAGTGACCCTACCTGGCCCCATCCTTAGCTCCTTCCCTCAGAACACCCTTGTGGGTTCCTCCGCCTTCACTGTCACTGGCAGCATCCTCAGCAGTCAGGGAGTGCCCATCTCCCGGGACTTTGACCTCTCCAGCATCACCAGCTGCTACTGTGGCAGAAGATTCTCCCCCTGCTAAAGCTGCTGTTGCCAGCGCAGATGAGGACCCCCAGGAATCCAGCCTGAGATGCTGGACTGAGGACACAGCTCATGGCCATCACTTTGGCAGAGACTGAGCATCCAGGGCTACCCTTGCACAGGAGGGCACCTGGGGCTCTCTGAAATCACGGCCAACATCCCCCTTCCCTGCTTTATTCTCTCTCCCATATCCTGTCTCCTGTTGTGTTGGGCTGTAAGAGCCTCCAAGCCAAGCTGGGGCATGAGCTGGCCCCTATCCCTGTGTGAGGCAGGCAGATGAATGCCCTGGGGATCTCCCCGATGGGTGACAGGCACAGACTTTCTGCAGCTGCTGCTGCTCTCTCTGTTCTGGGAGCCTCCTCTGGAGATTTCCCACCTCAGAGTCATTAAAGTTTTCTGCATCCCAGCCTCTGCCTCTGAGTGATCCTTTTCCTGGTGGGAATTGCCTTGTGTTGCCAAGGAGCAAAGGCAGTACCTTGGGTGGCAGGGACAAGGTGGGGGCAGAAGCTGGGCTTTGATCAGTGCTAGAGCAATGAGAAGCTGCCACATGAGGCAGTGGGGCCCTCGCAGTCACTGTCTCTTGAAGTTGGCAAGAAAATCCCCTCCTTGCCAAGGCTTGTTGCACAGCCCAGGAAGCTCCCTGCACCATTGTGTCTTGCACAGCACAGAAGTACAAGGCACTGTCAGAGGCCTCGACTGCCTCCAGCTGCAGGAGGCTGTATTTCCCTGTGGTGTTCAGCACGGTCCTTAAACGGCCACTGAGCTGGGAGTCAGATCTTGCTTGATACGACAGCATCTGGGGAGCTTGGCCTCTCCTCTGCTGGTACCAGAGCAAACTATAAAAGTTAGAGCCCTGGTATGTGCAAGTTGCATGGAAAATGTCCCTCTGCTTCAGTGTGACTTCTCTTTCAGGCTGTGTGACGGTGATCTGCCCCATGGTGCCTGGAAGAAAGAGAAGGTCAGTAGCTCTGCAGGGAAAGGCTCTGGGAAGCAACCCAGGAATGTCTGGTGAATGCTGGGGACAGCCAGGGGAGAGGAGTTTTAGGCAGGAGCTCAGAGCTCTCAGCCCAGCGTGGAACCTGGGGACAGCTGTGCTGTGTCCCTGCTGCTCCTTCCTGCCTCCACTCCTATGCACCAGGGAACAGTCCATCGTACCTGAACTTTGTGTGCTGGCACCAGGTATCTCACCTTTCTGCTTTCAAACAGTAAGAGCACCTTGAGAGAAGCAGGACAGAGCCACACATGCCAGCTGACATTTCCCAGCGCTTTCCTGGTGTTCAAGAGCATTTCCTCACATGGTCTGACAAGGCTACTGAGGGTTTCCCCAGGGGAAGAAGAAGTAGATGTTGAGGAAAAAGAAAAGGCAGGACTTACCCAGCAGTGTCCCCAAAAGGAAAGTGAGGATGAGGGATCCCAGGTGCATGCCGAGACCAAGCTGCCTGTTTGCTGTGTGAGAGAGAGTGAGCAAAGCAGCTGCCAGCCCCGAAATGACAGAGCTGCAGGAAATGACTCTGCTGGGAGAGCAAAGGAAGAAGAGAAAGGCTGTGTTCTTGCTGTTCCTGAAAGGCTCCTTCTCGGCTTCGCTCTCCTGCAGCAGCCACCCACCCCTGTGGCTGCCTCAGCATCTCTGCAGGGAGGGCCCTGGGAGTGTTGGTGCTGGGAAGGGGCTGTTCCTGCTCAGCTCCCAGAGCAGCCCTCACCTCCCCAGCTCCAAGTGCCCGCTCTGCTGCACACCCACTGCTGGGACACACTCTGCGGCTCAGGGGCTTTCTTCCCCACCCACGTTGCCCATCTTTCCCTGGGGGCATTAGCTCCTGAAAACTTCTGGGAACAGGAGGCTCTTCTATTTCCCTCATCTCCTGTTTCTTTCCTCAGCCCCCTGGAACCAGCATCTCTCAAACAGGAGATGAAATCTGGCTGCTGCTGAGCTGCACATATCACTTGAAAGCTTTGACCCTCTCAGGTGTCCTGCACTTCCTGCAAGATGCTGAATGCACCCCTAGAGACGTTTCAGTGCAGCTGAGGATGAGCACACAGTTGAACTGCCCTGCTGGGTTAGGGGGGTTGGATCCAATCCACAGCTTGCTTACCCATCCAGGTGCCAAAGGGGCTTCTCAGCGCTTTCTAGTACCTCACAGAGACACAGTTTGACAGGAACACAGCCTGTGTTTTCTTTGGCACCCCTGAAGGCCTCAGGGCACACAGCTGCCCCTGAGCTGACATCAGTCCCTTCTGGCTGCCAGTGTGGCTGCTGTGAACAGCTTCCAACATAGCTTCCCCTGAGCAGGGCCAAAATGCTGCTCACAGCTCGCTGAGCCTGACACTCATGTCAATTCTCCATGCACCTTGTTATCTCTACCTGCCCCACTCATCTCCAGTCTGGCCATCAAGAAAGGATGAGAGGCTGTCGAAGTGTTGCTAAACTCCACGTAGACAACCCCCCTACTCTTCTCTTTTTCCACAGTATCTTTTACGCCATGAGGAATCAACCCAGTATGTTCTCAGATACAGCAGAGGCTCAGCTCAGCAACAGCTCCAGAGAGACTGGAATGAGCCCTGTTGGGGTCTCCTGGCAGCGCTCCCTGGCAATGCTCTCACCAAAGGCCTTGGCTGCACAGTGTCCCTAGCAGACCTGAGCCCACTTCAGGAGGGGAGATTTGTTCACAGCCCTTGTCAGAAGGAAGGTCTGTGCTGACTGCCCTGTGGGAAAGCTACTGCCTTTGGGGGATGCATTCTCGCAGCCAAACTCCCTTCCCACTCTATGGTAGTTAATGGCTGCAGGGTTCTTTTTTCTTTGTGCAGGCATTCTTCTTCTTCTTTGTTGCATGAAACAGGAGTGACTAGACACCAATATGATGTGCATCAGCTTCAATTTATTATCACACAATCATCACTTATATACCTTTTCCAAATGCTGTGTACGTGCTACAATTCATGGCAGAAAGTTAATACTAAGCATCACGCACTATACATAAGGCCTCAAAGTTTCATTTTTGTAACAACTTAAACACCAACCTCATTGTGTAAAAACACCATCCTTATTGTGCTTAAAACATCAGCCTTATTGTGTAAAATATCACCCCCTCTGTTTGGCCTTCAGTTAGTTTTCTCTCACACTATGGTTATGCTTACCTTACATTTAGTTAACTTTATATTATTGTTAGTTACATATGTTACAATTTATTAGTCAAGTACAATCAATCATATAATGCTAAATTGAATGCTCTATTCAGTCTTCTAACAATGCTTAGTTTAATGTCCTATCTTCTTGCTTTGACCTTGTTTCTGTTACAATCTGCTGTTTCGGTTTTCCCCTTGCTCAAACTTGCTATCACATGGGCGTTCCTTTCTGTCCTTTTTTGCTGTAAAAGGCACTTCAAAGACAAACTGCAGACTTTCTTCGTTTCTGACTGACTCCATAACATTCATTATAGCCCAGGCCCCAACATCTCCCCCTCTTTTTTCAAACAATGCTGTTATGCTTCTCCTAATGCACTGAAGCAAAACACAGCTAACAAGTAAAACCACCACAATCACAACTAAGATGGGTAGGCCTTCCTTAATCAATCCTTGGAGCCATCTAGAGATTGTTCCAAATAAATCTGTCAATCATTTCTCAAAAAAACCTCCATCGTCCTCTTGAAGTTTGAAACCACTGTCTTTCAACTGCTTGATACTAGCTTATATCGACTCCGAATGATCTGACAAATTCATACAACACATGCCTTCAAAATCCTCACCACCACGACCATGAGCTAAAAGCAAAAAAATCTATAGCAGGTCTCTTTTGCAAAGTTGCATGTCTAATACTATCAACATCCATTAACAATTCTGACAAAGCTTTACTAGTAGCATTAGATTGTTTTGTAAGCCAACAGCCAAGCTTGTCCAAAAGTCCCAGTGCTTTCCCTGCTGCAACGCCTGGTGCCAACAAAGCAGCAGTAAATCTCTTCTCTACAGACCAAAACGCAAATTTATCATCACACTCAGGAGAAAATGCGTGCATGCTACACTTAACTCGAATTTTGCGTACCAGCCTGCGCTGGAAAATCATAGACATGTTTGGAGCTAACAGTGTAAGTCATCCTAAACTACAAGGACCCCCAATAATATGTGATGGAATAGCAGGCCAAGCTCTGTCTCCACAGATGAAAAATATGCCTGATGGTAGTTTTAAAGGAACATTGCTAGATTTTGATATCTTTTCTGAAGTGAAGTTACACCACACACTTGCATTTCTGTATATAGGGTGCCTTGATGTAACATCCCAGGCCTTAGACTGATTTCTTCCAGCATAATTAAATCTGACACACCAATCCATCTTTACAGATCCTAAAAGCTCAAGCTCTTGTGGTTCCAGACTTGTTGTAGGTAAATAAGGGGTTTAACCATCCCAATTGTTAACAATTTCTGCCCGAGCAAACATCCCTCTGTATCTCTTAGGAACAGGCCAATTGTCCACTGGCACTCCTACCAAACAAGTAGAAAACAGATTTCTTGGGTCAGTAGTAGCCAGGCATATGGTATCTTGCCCAGTTACATTTGCAAGTGTGACCCAGACATTTTGTTTAGGGAGAGAAACAAAAGCAGAATCATTTGACTTCTGTCCAGCTATGATAGCCACAACCATTAACAAACTGCTAAACATCCACCAAATCCACTTGTTCATTGTCATGGTTAGTAAGCCTACAACAGATCTAAACATCAGACTGATTAACGTGATTGTTATCACAGTTTTCTGCATCTCACCCTTTTGTGCCATCTCTTCTTTTCTTGTTCCCAATTCTCTTCTGATACTCACCATCTATGAGGCACTGCAGCTACCAAACCACACTCATTTCCAATTATTCTATTATTATTATTGATGTTAAATGCTCGTCCTACAGCTGGTATAATATAAGCCACTAACAAGCCTGCTAATCTAGATCCTAAATCTTCTATACACAAATAATTTTCCCAAAGCTGCTGTTGTCTCAAAATTCTTGATACTTGGCCTTGCACAGTATTTGATCTTTGACCAAGATTAATGAACTGTTCCAAAAGTGCTTCAGGACCAAAACACATAGAAGCTTGTTCACAACGTTCACACAACCAATGTTTTTCTCGATCAGTATGATTAACTGTTCTCCACCAACTATTCTTACATGTATTACACCAGACTTTTATCCACGGTTGGCTTAGACCGTTGTGATGAGGACAAACAGTCTGTAATTGATGCTGTTGTTTTGCTGTAAAATGTCCAATGTTGCTAACTGTTGCTACAAAGGCATTCACATCAGGGAGAAGGAGGATCGCCTTCTCTGCTTCTGGGCTGATTATCTTCAACCACGGAACCAGTGTCTTTACAATTCAGAATGTCTGTCTTTGTAGGGCTCCAAAGTGAAGATGAAATGTTTCAGGATCTGGTTGTAGTGGATTCACAAATGTAAGGTTTTACCCATTTAGCTGGGACCCACTTGGGTTGTTCGTCACCTGTCACGACACAAGCATATCCCCTTCCCCAAGTTAACAATATCATTGGTCCTTCCTAGTTATTTGTAATGGGAGAAAAGACAGATACCTCTACTCTACTCTCTGTTCAATCCTTTGAATTAGTTGCAAAATGACGAAATACGGGTTGAACCGAACTCTCAGTTCTTAGGTTTAGCCAATTAAGTATATAAAGTCTTTTATGAACAATGACATGGGGGGACACCTCCCCCTCTTTTTTCAAAGTAGGAAAATAATGTTTGAGCAACTGATGAGTACACTCAACAATAGCTTGACCAGTGCTATTATAGGGAACACCAGTAGAGTGATTAATTCCCTACATTTCACAAAATTGAACTATAGCTTTATTGGTATATGCCGATCCATTGTCTGTCTTAATTTCATCAGGAGATCCCATAGCCGCAATGGCCTGAGTCCAGTGTTGTTTCACTGCTTTTGCTGTTACAGAAGCTAAAGGTGTAGCCCATACAGCTTGTGAACAGGTATCAACAGATACATGAACGTATTTTAATTTTCCAAAAGGTGAAAATTCAGTAACATCAGATTGCCACACTTGTCGTGGTTGGAGACCTCGGGGATTTACTCCCTGGTCTTGTATAGCAGAAATGCGTGCACAGTGTGGACACGCAGCAATTATAGCTCGAGCTTCTGATTTTGTAATAGAAAACTGTTTTCACAAGCCTGATGATGACTGATGAAAAAATGCATGAGACCTATGTGCTTGCTGTAAGGGGGTGAGTGGAGAAACCGTGGTTACAGCAGATACAACCTGATCAATATAATCATTCCCTTCTACTAGTGGTCCTGGAAGGGTAGTATGACTATGTATATGAGTAACAAACAACGGCATCAGATGGTTTTGTAAGGTATTCCATAATGTTAGCATGACCTGAAACAACAGTCTGTTATTAACATGACCCAGCAAAGATCTATGAGTACGCTGCACAACACCAACTACATATAATGAATCACAGACCACATTAATTGGTTCATTATTCCAATACTGCAAGGCCATAACAACTGCTTTTAATTCGAGAACTTGCACTGAACCTTCTAATTTAAAGGTTTTGTGATGCCATTCCCCATTGTCTCGCCAGGCATAGCCGGCTTTACTGGTTTAGCTGCTTGCATTAGTAAAGACTGTCCCGCCATCTACTGGCGTATTTGTTAATACAGGTTGTGGTTCCAATTGCAAACGAGTTTTAAATAACGGATGTTTTGGATAATGATTAACTAATATCATTCCGTGTGTGGCTAATGCAAAAGAAATACTGATTTGACACCAGTGTTGAATGATATCAAGATTAACTGGCAAAATAATTGTGTCAGCCCTTTTGCCAGATATATATACAATCACTCTTGTGTCTTCATTAGTAATGAGGCTATAGCTTCATGTCTGGGCAAAACTGTGACTTTTGGGTTACTTGAAAGACCCATTCTAAAATGCGTAATGAATCCCTTGCATGAGAATCCCACTGAGCAATAATACCACTGACTTCTTTATCAGTGTTATAAACATAAATATCAGTTGGCAGTTGCGGGTCTATTCGGTAACATACGTTATGAGCAATTTTATCAGCAATCTGAGAAAGTGCTACTTTTGCCTGGGGTGTTAAGGATCGAGAATCATTTGCTCCCGTTCCTCTGTGAAGCAATTCAAAAAGTGGTTTCATATCCTCGTTGGTAATTCCACAGGTGGTTCTTATCCATTGAATGTCTCCCACTAATTTTTGTACATCTCTGAGGATATTTACAGTCTCTGTGACAGCAAGCTTTTGAGGATAGTTGCAGGAACTAGTAATAATCATGCCCAAATATTTCCACGGGGCTTGTCGCTGAACTTTTTCAGGTGCAATCACCAGGCCCCATAGTTGCAACTGTTTAATCAAAGAATTACTTAAATTCTCTGTGATGGATTCTTTCTGGCATATCAATAAATCATCCATATAGTGATACAAAATCACATTAGGGTGGCTCTTTTGCCATGGTTCAAGGCCCAGGTCTACATACCATTGACAGATAGTAGGTGATTTTTTCAGACCCTGTGGCAAAAGAACTCATTGATACCTTTTGGCAGGAGTTTGTCAATTAATAGATGGTACAGTGAAAGCAAATCTCTCGTAATCTGCAGGATGTAATGGAATAGTAAAAAACCAATCTTTCAAATCAATGATCAAAACATCCCATTCTGTGGGTAGCATTGTTGGAGTTGGGATTCCTGGTTGAAGACTTCCCGTGTCCTGCATAACTGCATTTACTGCTCGCAAATCCTGTAGCAAACGCCATTTTCTAGATTTTTTCTGAATGGTAAATACAGGTGTATTCCATGGACTATTAGATGGTACTAAATGTCCTGCTGCAACTTGTTCTGTGACAAGGGTTTCCAGATGGGCAAGCTTCTCTTGAGGTAACGGCCATTGATCCACCCACACTGGTTGAGCAGTGAGCCAAGTTAATTTTAAAGTGGGTCAGGAGAAGCTTACATCAATGGCCGCTGCTAAAAAGGTGTTAAAGTTGGCAGCCCCATTGTGCAAGGACATCTCGTCCTAGAATCCAGATAGTAGTGTTAAGCACATATGGTTTTACATGTGCTTGCAAGTTTTCTTTACAGTCTCTGATTGTCACAAACTCAGTACTGATTTGGGTGGGAGATGCTCCCCCAATGCCTGTGACTGTTTCACAAACTGCTGACAAGGACCAGTGTGATGGGCATTCTTTACAAGGGACAATAGTGACATCAGATCCAGAATCAAATAACATCTTTTTGTGTCGCAAAACATGACCACCAGGTCTCTTAATGCTAACCTCTCGAAGAGGTTTTTCTTTAGTCATAGACTGTGCAAAGGCTACCATAGGAAAGCCTGTGGATTCGAATCCCTGAGTACCTCGCTCTTTGTTAATCGCTCAAGGTACTTGAGCCTTAAATGGAACCAATTGAGCTATACAGCTTCCTTGAGCGATGGTTACTGGAGGAGTTATACACCATGATACCAATGGTATCCTGATAGTCTGCATCAATGACTCCTGGAACAACAAATAGTCCTTGTTTAGACATGGATGAGCACCCCAGGAGGAGCACTGACAGTCCATGGCTGAGAGGCCCAGTGCAGGTAGATGGAACTGTGTGCACTTTAGTATCAAGGAGAGTTACTGACTCACCCACGGCCAGATCAACACCTGCGCTTCCTCGAGTGACTGCGGAAAGCTCATCGAGGCAGCCGCACTCTGGGGGTATTTCACTGTCTTGGTGCCTCCCCGTCCAGACGCTGGCTTTCGAGTTTCCCTGTATCGGAGTACCATCCTTCTTAAAACGAGACATTCTGATGCTTTATGACCATACTTATCACATTTATGACATGTACCTTCAAAGCTTCCTCTTTTACACTTTGAGTATTGTTTTTTGCAGTGCCCCTTATCCCCACAATTGGAATACTCAGATCTCATCGGTTTGCGATCTCCCTTCCCTTGAATACCTATTGATTTTAATGCTACTGCCATTGCCTGCGTTTGTGTTTGTGGATACATCTTTGCTTTTTCTTCTTCTTCCATAATTTTTGGGATTCGAGAGCAGGCCTCTACCATCTGACTGAGTGAAGATCCAGCAGGTAATGTGGCAATGATTTGTTGACATTTTTTATTAGCATTTATAAATGCTAATTTTTTTCCTATCGCTGATTTTGCATCTGGTTCCAAATTTGTTGCTGCTTCCAAAGCTGTCTTGAGCCTATCAGTAAACTGGATATAAGGCTCTTCAGGACCCTGCACAATTTTTGTATACGGCAAAGATCGTTTCCCAATTTGTGGTAACTCTTGAAAAGCAGCTAAAGCAAGTGCCTGAGTTTGTTGTATTATTCTGTGGTTCATAGCCGCTTGCATGGCACCATTGGTATATTGTCCTTCACTCGTCATCATTGCCAGAGTTGCATACCACAGAGGATCTGTAGGATCACGGTCCTGTAAATTCTGATAAACAGCATAATCACACTTCTCTCTTCATTTGTCTTTGAACATCATGTATGCCGTAGGTGTTAGCAAAATCTCCATTAGACTTTTTATATCAGCCTGCACCAATATTTGATTTTTGAAAAATGCCTGTACTAGCATATGGACGTGTTTATTATTATACCCATAATCCATGACCGTTCTTTGTAATTGACTAACTGTTTTCCAATCAAAGGGATGCCATTGCCGATTTCCATCATTGTTAACCAACACTGGCGAGGCTGTGACGCTAGATGGCAGCATTATACCTTCAATTACAGCATTTTCAATTCCTCCTTTCCATCTCTGTCCTTGATTATAATTAGGATCGCTCGGTGGAGATGGGGAATCATCTGGCGCTGGTGGATTGCTAATAGAGTTTTTATTTTTCTGAGGTGATGTCGTTGTCACAGTATCTAACTTCTTTTATAACCAATCAGTCCAACCTGTTGCCTCCTCATCATTTGTCTGTTGTGGAGCCTGTGTTAATTGATCCCACAGTTTTTTAACTCTATCAAGCTCCTGTTGAGTAAGTCATCCCTCCTTACCAAATTTAGATTGTAAATAATTATCTGCCTCCTCTATAGTCCATTCTTGATCTTCCAGACATTGCAACACCCACTCTTTTGCCTTCTGTATTTGTCTTTTAGATTCAGGCACTACAGATGTTGATTCTTTAGTATTTGTAGTTAGTTTTGGGCTGCAGGTGGAGCTTTCATCAGAAAAATGTTTTTCCACCGCATGAAGCCCTTCTGTGATAGCTTGATGTGCCTTTGCATATGCATCTCTGACTGATTTTTTACTGGATCCTTTATCGAGATGCTGCATTTGTATCAATAGCTCTCATAGTTTTTTCGTGATCATGAAGTTGTTTTTGTGAGTCAAGGTTATTTATGGACGGATAAAGTTGTGATGGGCCGGGTTGCACCTCCTCGTCCACATCCATGGAGAGTGGTACTTGGGCAAGATCTAGTGGTGCACGACGCACTGGGGTAGAATAAAGTGGCAACGGAGCGGTGGGCGACACCCTAACTCCTGGCACCTTTGTTGCATTCTGCTCGGGAGTTATTATAGGAGCATCCTTTACATCAGTGGACACCCAGGGTCCAGGCTCTATTTTCTCTCCTCCCCAGGATTCTCTTTCATTTTTACTGATTGGGTAGGAAGAGGTGGGCTCTGGCAACCCGGGGATCAGTCACTCCCTCCTTTTTCAGTCACTCCCTCCTTTTCTTCCCCTGCTGATCGGATAGCACGTACCACAGCTGCACTTATCTGAGTTTTCCCCTGCATTTCTTCTATCTGAAACTGCAAAAATTTGACTAAAAATTGGAGGAGTCTGTTGAATTTATTGTGTGCTTAGAGTTAAACATGCAGAATTTTTGCCTGATAATTGGATAACTATTCTGAAGTTAATGCTGGAAGATAAATGAAACTGATAGGATTGGACTTATAATTGGAAGGCTCGTTGAATTTACTGTTTGCACACTTTTTAAGATACAGAGTTTTTGCCTGACAATTAGACATCTCCTCTGAATTTATTGGTGGTTTCTATCCAAAGCTGAAGGGATTTGATGGATAATTCAAGGGTTCAGTTGAATTTATTGTGTGCACATGGTATAAACATACAGAATTTTTGCCTGATAATTGGACAACTCTTCTGCAGTTAATGCTGATATTATCTGAAATTGAAAGGGTTTGAGGACTTGGTTGAATTTGTTGTGCTTACAGTTAAACATACAGAATTTTTGCCAGAGGTTTGAAGTATTCTTCTGAATTTATTGTAGTTAGCTATCTGAAACTAAAAGAATTTGATTGATAATTGGAGGGCTCTGTTTAATTTACATTGTGCACATAGTTAAACATACAGAATTTTTTCCTGGTAACTAGACTTCTCTTCTCAGTGTAATGCTGGTATATATCTGAAAGAATTTGACTGATAATTCAAGGACTTGGTTGAATTTATGCTGCATTCACAGTGAAACACACTAAAATTTCATCTGAGAATTGCAGTACTCTTCTGAATTTTTTACAGGTAAATATCTGAAATTGAAAGGATCTGACTGATTATTGGAGGATGTGATTGAATTTACTGTGCACACAAGTTAAAACGTACAGAATTCTGCCTGATTGCCAGACTACTCTTTTGAATTTAATGCTGGTATATATCAGAACGTTACAGAATTTGGCTGAGAATTGGCGAGTTTTGTTGAATTTATTCTGTGCACACAGTGTAATCCTACAGAATTTTCATCTGAAAATTGTAGTATTCTTCTGAATTTATTAGAGGTAGATTTCTGAAGCCGATAGAACTTGAGTGATAATTGGAGCACGTGGTTGAATTTACTGTGTTCACGCATTAATACAAACAGATTTTTTGCCTGCTAATTAGACATATCTGAAATTGTTAGAATGTGACTGATAACTGGAAGAGTCTTTTGATTTTTTTCTGTGCTGAGAGTTAAACATGCAGAATTTTTTCCTGAGGATTGGACAACTCTTCTGAAGTTAATGCTGGTAGCTGTCTGAAACTGAAAGGATTTGACTGATATTTGGAGGATTCTGTTGAATGTACTGTGTGTACGCAGTAAAATACACCAAGTTTTTGCCTGCTAATTAGACATTTTTTCTGAATCTATTGCTAATATCTATCTGAAACTGAGTGGATTTGACTTTTAATTGGAAGACCTAGTGTAATTTATTCTGTGCACACAGTGAAGCATGCAGTATTTTCTTCTGAGAATTGGAGTACTCTTCTGAATTTATTACAGGTAGATATCTTAAACTTTAATGATTTTTGCCTGATAATTGGACAACTCTTGTGAAGGTAATGCTGGTCGGTATGTGAAACTGATAGGATTTGACTGATAATTGGAGGAGCTGGTTGAATTTACTGTATGCACACAGTTAAATATACTGAATTTTTGCTTGAGGTTTCTAGTACTCTATTTATTTTAGTTACCCATCTGAAGATAAAAGGATTTTATTGATAATTGGATGACTCATTTGAATTTATAGTGTGTACATTGTTAAAAGTACAGATTTTTTGCCCGATGACTACTCTTCTGAATTTAATGCTGGTATATATCTGAGATTTATAGAATTTGACTGTTTAATTGCGGGGCTTGGTTGAATTTATGCTGGGTTGAATTTTTATGCTGTTTACGGGCTGTCTTTGAGGTAATTTGACTAGTTGGGTGATTTTTTTTTTTTTTGATGTATCTGAAACATTTAAATTCATTTCTATAACTTGAGTACTCTGCCGAATCTGTTGCGTACACACATTTGAATGTTACAGAATGTGTTTGTGGTATAGCAGTGTTCTGCATTTATTGTGTGTATATAGTTAATTGTACCAAATTTCCATGTGATAATTAGAGTAGCGTGCTTCATTCATTCTGTATAGATTTCTAAAAGTTAACAAATCATCTCACAGTTGGTGTATGTCTTCAAATTTATGGTTTGCATAGTTGTAAAAGTTACAGAATTTTTGTCTGATAATCGATCTAGTCAGCTGTATTTTTTCTGTAAATATCTTAAACTTTCAGAATTTCTATCCTATAATTGGATTTCTCTGGTGAATTTATTACGTGCACACACATGAAACAATTTTTATGTGATAGAGTACTCTGCTACATTTATTTTTTGTGGATCTTTGAATTTTATTTTATTTTTTTCTGACAGAGTAGTCCAGTTAATTTCTCGTGTGCACCTAATTGTCACCTGACTATTTTCTATCTGATAGAGCAATTTTCTGAATTTATTGCATGCACACATCCTAAACTTAGAGAATTTTATTGTGATAAAGTATGCTGCCAAACGTATTCTCCGCACACGTCTGAAATTTTTAGAATTCCTCTCTGATAGAGTTGTGTGCCATATCTGTTGTGTGCAGTTATCTAAAACTTACAGAATTTCTGTGCCTTAATTAGAATAATCTGTGGAATGACTTTTCTGCAGCTGTTGCAACCTTACAGAATTTCTGCACAATAGAGTTCTTTGGCAAATTTGTCATGTGTGAATCCCTGAATCTTATCGAGTTTATGTGATCAGGTGGTGTGCTGAATATATTACCTGCAGACCTTTGAAACTTATATAATTTCTATACTACAGAGCACTTTGCTGAATTTATCATGTGGACATTTTACAAATTTAAAGATTTTTTCTAATATAGTGCTCTTCTGTATCTTTTGTGTGCATTTCTGTGAAAGTTATTGATTTTTTTTTGTTTGGTAATTGTTATACTCAGGTAAAATTATTCTTACCCGTATATGAAAGTTATAGAATTTCTGTCTGATTATTGGAGTACTGTGTTGGTTTTCTTATGTACGTATATGTGGAATTTAGTGAATTGTTTTCCATTATAGTAGTCTGCTGAAAATTTATTGTGTGCACACATCTGAAACTTACAGAATTGATGGCTAATTTATGTAGTTTTCTCTGCAATTAAGTTCAGTATATTTCTTTTTCTATTTGCTCTATAGTGTAGTTAAATATAAATTCTTACCTGGTCACATTGCAGGTCTCCGAGACGCAGTCACAATCCAAGAGCGGTTTATGTCTTGCAGGTAGAGGAGCTTTTTCTATTTAATCTTTTACACACAGTAGCTTTCTGGCAGAGAAGAAACTTGAAGGATCCTCCCTAGGAATGTTTTATGGCTGTGGATCAGTAACTCCTCCCCTTCCCCTCCACTCTTCCAGGTGTCAGCCCTAAGAGCAGTGGGAGGGACTTGGGGTATAAGAGCCACAGCCCCTGCCTAGGAAGCTCATTCTCCTCTTGGGTTACTCTCAAGTAAGTGCTTTTGGTACTTGCTCAGCTGAGTGCTCAACTGAGGTTAAGTTATCTGGGCATAGAGATTTTTCTATCAAGATAAATGGAGGTAGTCACTCAAAATTTGAGTGTATCTAGTAGAAGTTATAATTCAGTAGATGTTTTTCAGGTCAGCAATTTTGTATTCAGTGGTAGTGAGAGGATTTAATAGCATGTTTGGGTTTTTTTTTTTTTTCTTTTGAGGAGTATCATTTTTTTCTACAGATTCTGAACTGATGAAGGCTATACCTTATCCTTTTATACCCTTTTGTTTTAAGCTGGGTATGTTGCTGACATTACCCCCTTTAGTGGGCCAGAAGGTAAGACAATTTCAACAGGTTTAGGGTGAGTATCTCTTCTGCATGTTTGCAGTTTTTGCAGGGTGGTTTGACTAGGCAATCTTTCAAGGTGCCTTTCAACTCTTGCAATCCCAGAAAAGCAGCAGCAGGTAAGGTAGAGCACCTGACAGTTTAGAGGACAGCCCTTGCTTTTTCCTTGTTATTCAGAGCCTGTTGTCACTCTCACAACTCGTTCAGCAGCTTGCAGAAGACTCCTTGGACCTGAATCCACGTGAGCATTTCATTTACTTTATGGCTTTAGAGCATAGCCCAGGGTCTAAGGGAAGGTGGAAGATGAGAAGCGCCCACAGAATCCTGGATCCCGCTGGGAAGAATGGTTACTCGTGAGCTGACAAAGTTCAGTGCTGTGACCTATAAGGCAAGGAGTGTCGAGCAGGAGCAGATTCCTTTCCCGACAGATCAGAGGAGGAAAAAGAAGCCTTTGAAGTTTGGGGATTGAGACACAGCAGGGGAAGGGAGGCCGCAGTGTCTAACCATTGAAAGACACAAGAGGACAGCCACAGTCTTTCTGAGAGGACGTGAGGTAGAAGAGGTTAGTTCCTGAGATGTGGCCCATCAGTACTGTTTGTGATTTGTGCTTTTTTGTTTTTCATTGAGGAGGAACCTGGTGACTGCAGGAAGGTCTCAACCAACGTGGCTTTTTTTGAGGTCAGAATCAACCCTTTGGCTCTCTGAAAGCCAAGTACAGAGAGGAGGGTCAGGAGGGATACACCAGGTCAGGCATTGCAGGGGAGCGATTTAAAGGGAGCAGAGGAGAGAGGCTGTTTGGGAGCCATATCCTCGGGGCAAGGAAGGAGAGAGAGTCAGCTTTTAGCAGGCAGCTAGCATGTGCCGGGCAGGGTGGCTATAGCCTCTGTGTGTTGTGTTTTCTAGTTTGTTTTTTGTGTCTCAGGACTTGGAGTTCCCAAATCCTGTTTGTGCTGAAGACTCAGATGTCATCCCTACCACGTCAAAGGACGCTTATCACGGTTCTGGTGCCGATCGGGTTCCACTTTTCTTGCGTAAGAAGCTTCAACTGTGGATCGTTTTTTGCATCTTGAAGTTTTTCATCAGCCCCATTCCACATTGGCAGCTGCACTCTCCAGTCATCCTTTTTCAGATAGGATCTCCTTCCATTCACCCTTGGGTTCTTCATCCTCGGGTTCTTCATCCTCAAAGGCATACTTCTCATGCATCCATTGTCTGTCTGGAAGGGAACTTCTCATCCCGGGCTGTTGCCCTTTGCCCTTGTGTGGGGCTACCCTAGAGCTCCCTCGCTTGATCATTGCAGCCCCACGCGCCTTTTTGCTTAATGGCATTTGCGGTCTGGCATCTTCTCGCTGGGACTTTTTTCTCCTTTGTATGTCAGCGTCCACATTCCCTGCAGTGTCGGGCTCTGCACATGGGCATCACACTAGGAGCCACTCTGCCTGGGGAGTGTCAGTCCCAGCAGTATGGGTTTGATTTAATGATGGGCTGGAGTTGAATTCTGAATAGCTTTGTACAGTGTTGAGTTCTGGAACTGTTTGTCTGCAGTCAGGCCTTTGGGTGATTTGTTTTATGTGTGTCTTCACCGATGCAAAGGAACAAACTGCGCCCCAGAGAGCGACTCAGGGATCAAGTGGATTGCCAAGAGAAGGTGGGAGATCAAGTGGGATGAGAGGGAAGAGTGTATGTACCGCTACATGATGCTGTGTTTGTGTTCTGTCTTGAGGGTTCAAAGGCATGGTGGAGGCAGGACGTCGGCACTGGAGAGGATGTGGTGAGGTGAGCAGAGACTTGGGGGCTAAAGCAATTGTTTTCAAGGGTTATTGGTGAAGTTACAAGGTTCTGCCATCTGTGTCTCACAGGAGGTCCCTGAGTCTGACGCAGCAGGACCGAGTGACCCAGGTGGAGGGTTAGATGTCTAGGTAAAGGATCCTAAGATGGGGATCTGTGTGAGTTTGGACAGTATCTTATGTCTTTTAGTTTCATGTTTGTTTATGGTGTTTCTACAGGTGGCATAAGGTACTTTGGAGACGTGAAGCCATACACCAAGGAGGAGACTGAAAAGGTGAGGCACATGTCATCCATGATGGTGTTTAAAACTCTCCTGCTGTAAGGCAGTGAACTGCTTTACTTGTTTTGCAGGAGCCATGAGCGCAGCCTTCGGAGCATTTGTGGTGAGCCAGGCTGGTAGGAAGGAGGGTATCGGGGCCGGTGCCTTTGCAGAGTGCCATGGTTATTTTCTGTCTTTGAATCTCAGGTGCCAAAGGGACGATGGCAGTGGCATCAGACTCTGGGAGGAGCAGGTGAGCAGAACCTGTCTGGCTACAGGGGGTGGTTGTCGGAACAGATGTTGACATGGGCTGCCCCAATGATCCCCATTTGTGGGGTTTCTTTTAGTGTCTTTGCAGATGCCTAAGAGTATTGTGACACTCGCAGGTGGGCCCTGGTTTTAGTGGGGATGGACTTCAGACTCTACAGAAGTTAAGGTGAGGAATGTGATCGGGGAGGGGCAGACAGCATCGGTCATCTCAGGGTTGGGGGTTCAAAGGGAGTGGAGGAGAGAGAGGGTTTGGGAACCATCCCCTTTGGGCAAGGGAAGGATTAGGTTTAGCTTTTAGCAGGTAGCTAATATGGGTTGGGCAGGGTGGCTTGAGCCTCTGTGTTGTCTGTCGTGTAATCTGTTTTGTGTCTCCGAACTTCCTCAGGTCCTGAAATCCTCTTAGTGCTCAAGCGCAGGATGCATCTCAGACTTTATCCATACCATCTCAAATCGCAGTCCTCACCATTCCAGTGCTGGTCGGGCGCCACTTTCCTTTTATCCGAAACTGTGGATCGGTTTCACATCTCTTAGTTTTCCATCAGTCTGGTTTCGTGGTGTTGTCCAGTCCACTGACTGTTGTCATCCTTTTCCAGACTGGGTTTTGTTTCCTTCATGTGTGACTTCCTCGGACTCGAAGCAGACTTCTCATGCATCCATCTCTATCTTGACAGCAGCTTCTCATCCTGGGCTCTTATCTTTCCCCCTGTTTGGGGCTGCCCTAGAGCCTCCTTGCCTCACCATCACAGCCCGACGGGCCTTTTTGCTCAATGGCATTTCCAGTTTGGCATCCTCTCTCCAGGACTTTTCTCCTGTTTGTATATCAGTGTCCACCTTCCCTGAGATGTCGATGTCAGCACATGGGTGTAGGGCTCGGAGCCACTCTGCCTGGGTGGGTGTGAGGTCCAGCACTAGGGATTTGATTTAACGAGAGGCTGGAATTGAGTTCTGAATAGCTTTGTATAGTGTTGACCTCTGGAACTGTTTGTTTGTGGTTGGGCCTCTGGGTGGTTCGTTTTATATATGTTTTCACAGATGCTGAGGAATAAGTTGTGACTTAGGTATCGAGTGGATCGCCTCGAGAAGGTGAGTGGTGATCTGGAGTGGGAGGGAAGATGGGGATGGGTGACTGTATCGCTATGTGATGTTGTGTTTGTGTTCTATTTTGAGGGTTTGAAGGCACAATGGACGCAGGACATTGCAAAGAACTTGGCCAGGTGCGCAGAGACCAGGGGCTAAAGAAGCTGTTATCGGGGGTCATGGGTGATGAATTTACTAGATTCTCTTGTTCGTGTCTCACAGGATGACCCTGAGCCTGATGCAGCAGGACCTCATGAGCCAGGTGCTGGGCTAGAGGCCAAGGTAAAGGAGACAGAGATGGGGATCCCTGTGGGTTTGTTCGGTATCTCATTATGTGGTTTAGTTTGTTATTTGTGTTTTTTACAGATGCCATAAGATGCCTCCGAGGGGTGAAGCCACACACCGAGGAGGAGGCTGGAATGGTGAGGCAGATGTCATCCTTGATGATGTTTAAAACTCTCCTGCTGCAAGGTAGTGAAGTGTTTTTCTTGTTTTTCAGGGGCCGTGAGGACAGGCTCCTGAGCATTTGAGGTGAGTCAGGCCAGTAGCAAGGAGGGTGTTGGGGGTGGTGCCTTCGGAGAAGCGCCATGGTTATTTTCCATGTTTGAATCTCAGGCACCTAAGGGACCATGGCAGTGGTGTCGGACTCCAGAAGGAGCAGGTGCGCAGAACCTCTCAGGCTATGGGGGGTGGTTGTCAGAGAAGAGGTTAACATCTGTCACCCCAATGCTCACCACTTGTCCTATTTGTGGGATTTCTTTTAATCTCTTTGCAGATGCCCAAGAGGAGCGTGACGCCTGCAGACAAACCCCGGGTTTAGTGGAGATGGGCTTCAGACTATGCAAGAGTTAAGTTGAGGGACAGGATTGCGGAGGCAAGAGGCAGACAGCATCTCACATCATAAGGTGGAGGGTTCTAAGGGAGCAGAGGAGAGGGGCTGTTTGGGACCGTCTGCTTTGGGAAAGGGAAGGGTTAGGGTGAGCTTTTAGGAGACAGCTAACATAGGCCGGGCAGAGTGGCAGCAGCCTCTGTGTGTGTGTTGTGCTGTAGTTTTTCTGTGTCTTGGAACTTCCCCAGGTCCTGAAATCCTCTTTATGTTCAAGGAGCACGGCAGGTGACTCAGGTGTCATCCCTACGGTCTCATATCGTGGTCCTCACCATTCTGGTGGCTGTCAGCTGCCACTTTTCTGGCATCAGAAACCGTGGATTGGTTTCACATCTTGAAGGTTTCTATCAGTCTCATTCCATGACATCAGCCACTGCGCTCTTGAATCATCCTTTTCCAGAGAGAGTCTAGTTCCCTTCATCTGTGACTTTCTCAGCCTTGAAGACAGACTTCTCATGCATCCATCACCTGTCTGGACAGGAACTTCTCATCCCGGGCTGTTACACTTGCCCTTGTGTGGGGCTGCCCTAGAGTCCCCTGGCTTCAGCATTGCAGCCCCACCGGCCTTTTTGCTCAGTGGTGTTTCCAGTCCAGTGTTCTCTCACCAGCGGTTGTCTCCTATTTGTATGTCAGCATCCATGTTCCCCCCGATGTCAGTTTCACCATGTGGGTGTCAGGCTCAGAGCCGCTCTGCCTGGGGTATGTGAGGCCCAGCATTGGGGATTTGCTGTAATGCTAGCCTGGAGTTGAATTCTGACCGGCTTTGTAGAGTGTTGAGCTCTGGAACTGTTTGTCTGTGGTTGTGCCTCTGGGTCATTTGTTTTCTCTCTGTCTTCACAGACGCAGAGGAAACAAGCTGCGTCCCAGAGAGCGACCCGGGGATGGAATGGATCATTGAGAGAAGGTTAGTGATGATGTGGAGCGAGAGGGAAGAGTGTGATCAGTGGATGTACCACCACATGATGTTGTGTTTTGCATTCTGTTTTGAAGGTTCGAAGGCAGAATGGAGGTGGGACATGGGCACCAGAGAGGGCTCTGCCAGGTGAGCAGAGACCGGGGGCTAAAGCAGCTGTTTTCAGGGGCCAGATTCCCTTGTTTGTGTCTCACAGGAGGACCCTCAGCTGGATGTAGCAGGACCACATGAGCCAGATGGAGGGCTAGAGGCCAAGGTAAAGGAGCTGAAGACGGGGATCCCTGTGGGTTTGTTCAGTATCTCATCATGTCTTCTAGTTTCTTGTTTGTATCTTTTCACAAGTGCCATAGTATGCCTCGGAGGGGTGAAGCCACACACTGAGGAGGAGACTGAAAAGGTGAGGCAGATGTCATCCCTGATAGTATTTAAAACTCTTGCTGCAAGGCAGTGAATGGTTTTTCTTGTTTTTCAGGGGCCGTGAGGGCAGCCTTTGAAGCATTTGCCGTGAGCCGTGCCAGTAGCGAGGAGCATGTCAGGGCTGGTACATTTGGAGAAGCACCACAGTTATTTTTTGTCTTTGAATCTCAGGCGGCTAAAGGGATGACGACAGCCATGTCGAACTCCAGAAGGAGCAGGGTGAGCGGAACACCTCTGCCTTTGGAGGGGGTGGTTGTCAGAGCGGAGGTCTGTGTAGACTGATGCGATGCTTACCACTTGCCCCATTTGTAGGGTTTTTTTTGATCAGGCTCCAGACACCCAAGAGCAATGTGGCATGCCGCGATTAAGAGACGGAGACGCAACTTGATGCGAGCAAAGTGTCCACTTTATTGAATACAGGCAACATATTTATATATTCTTAAGGCCAACATGTCACTTGCTAATTGGTACAATTGCAAAAGCTGAGCTCCTAATAGGCTAATAAAAAACATACGATTCTGCCAAGAGATTGTTGTGTCACAAGACTAGATAAGTTTCAAAGTTTACCTAACAGGGTCCTAAGATCCTGTTACTAAACAGAATGTTCTTATCTGTAACCACAAATTCCTGTACCTTTGTGCTTACTTCTACATGTTGTAATTTTCCACTGTCCTCAGTGCTTTTCCATACTGACACAACAAACCTAAAGGCCAAAGCTAACTTTATTACTTACAATATATATTTATATAATTACTAACATTCCATAAACTCAAATAACTCCTATCTTTACATAACCTACAGTGGCATCCGAAGAAAGGCCTCCATGAGTGACGGACTTCAGAGCATCATGCAAGTTAAGTTGAGAGAAAGGATCGGGGAGGGGCAAGGAGGGGGAGATGATGTTGAGAATTGCAGGATGGGGTTTTAAGGGTAGCAGCAGAGAGAGGTTGTTTGGAACCCTCTCCTTTAGGCAAGGAAATAGGGTTAGGTTTTAACAGGCAGTCAGGATGTGCTGGGCAGGGTGGTTCCAGCTTCTGTGTGGGTTGTCGTGTTGCCTCTCCTTTCCATCTCAGGATTTCCTCGAATCTCAGAGTCTTCTTTGCACTTGAGGA